>NC_079493.1:106535173-107735173 GCF_030052815.1 Hevea brasiliensis
ATAAATATAATATTCTTTTTATTAATATAATAAAAAATACTAAATTACTAATAATAAATTAATTATTTAATTTTAATAACAATGAAAATATATAACATTATTATTAATTAAAAACAACATTTTATTTTATAATTTTTTAAAAACACTATATCTAAGTATAAACTTTTTTTTAATATGATATATTTTTTATAAAATAATTTTTTGACAAAAATATTATCATATTATATAAATTTATAATATAAAATAAGTACATTTAATAAAAATTAAAATTTTAAAATATCATCATTTTTTATTAATATAATAAATATTGAAAATACATACTATATAATTTTAATGCTATAACTTTAATTTTTTTAATTATCTTTATTTATAGCTAAATTTTCAATGCAATCATATTTATAATTTATATTTGAAATTTACTTCTATATAAAAATATAATTGAGAGATTATTTATACATAAAAATATAGATATTTAATTAAAATAAAAATAAATAATTCTGTTAAAAATAAATAATAATAAAATATAGATAATCAAAATATTAGTTATAATTGTATTTGATATATAATTATAATAAAATAAAATATTTAAAAGTTTAAGAAATATTAAACAAGAAATTTATAAAAAAATTAATAATTAAATATATTTAAATAAATAAATAAATTTTAAGAATGATAACTAATAACTTTTGAAAGAAATAATAAAAAAATAGTATAAATAAAAAAAATGATTTGAGAATATTTAAATGAAACGAAAATATTTGGTGAAGGAAAAATACTTAATGTGTATTAAATATCTCATATGACATACTATATATAGACAAACAAATGAAAACTATTTAAATAAAAAATTAATTTATAATTAAATATTATTTAATTGAAAAAGGGTAAAAAAGCATTCAAATTCAAATTTTATAATAGCAAATAGGAAATATTTACTTAGTCATTTCAATTAAATGGCCATAATGATAATAATGATAAGCATTAATAAATATTAGAAAAGGAAAATAAAAATAATATTAAATTATTAATATAAAAATAATACATACTAATTATAAATAAATCAAATCTCTATATTTTATTTTTATAATTTTTTACGTAAGTTATACTTTTTGTTTCTCAAAATTTTTAACAAAGAAAATATAACAATGTCATAAAAATATTTATTAAAAATATGAAATAATTAAATGTTGATTAATCACAAATTAATGGTGAATTTTCTTTAAATAAATGGCCATCAATGACCTATTATTTTTATTATTATTATTATTAGAGGGTAATACGTGGAAAAAATATTTTTGTACAAATGAATTTATAAAAAAATAATATAAATAATTGTTAAATATTACGTTTGATTATAAAAAGTCTTAATTTTTAAAAATCAAATTTAAAAAAAAAAATAGTTGAAATCATAAATATTAAGCTAGTATTGTAAAAATTAATAATAATTAAAAGAGAAATAAAAAAAATTAAATAATAATTAATATTTATAAAATAATATAAATAATTTTTAAATATTACATTTAATTACAAAATGTCCTAATTTTTAAAAATTAAATTTTAGAAAATGATAATTTAAATCATAAATATTAAGGTAATATTATAAATAATAATAATTAAAAGTGAAATAAAAAAAATTAAATAATAATTAATATAAAAGAGAGTACTTATAATTGATTATGAAATAATAAATTAATGGTTAATTTTCTTTAAACTAATGGCCATCAATGACGTTATTGTTATTATTATTATTATTATTATTATTATTATTATTATTATTATTATTAAATATTGCATTCAATCATAAAAAGTCTTAATTCTTAAAAATCAAATTTAAAAAAAATAATTTAAATTATAAATGTTAAGATAGTATTGTAAATAATAATAATAATTAAAAGAAAAATAAAAAAATTAATTAATAATTAGTATTTATAAAATAATATAAATAATTTTTAAATATTATATTTAATTATAAAATGTCTTAATTTTTATAAATTAAATTTTAAAGAAAATAATAATTTAAATAATAAATATTAAAGTAGTATTGTAAATAATAATGATAATTAAAAGAGAAAAAAAATTAAATAATAATTAATATAAAAGAAAGTATTTATAGAATGTAACACGTGATAAACTTTTCAAGAAAAATGCCACGTGTCATTTCTTTGGAAATTACTATATATATATATATATTCAAAAGTTTAAGAAATATTAAATAAGAAATTTTAAAAATATTAATAATTAATGAAATGTGTTTAAATAAATAAATTTTGAAATAATAACTAATAACTTTTGAAAGAAATAATAAAAAAATAGTGCAAATAAAAAAAAAATAGGTGAAATGAAAAAAAGTTTAAGAAAGTGCTTGAAATGTATTAAATGTCTTATATGACATACTTTATATTGGTAAATAAATGAAAATCATTTAAATAAAAAATTAATTTATAATTAAATATTATTTAAATTAAAAATGGTAATAAACACATTCAAATTCAATTTTATAATAATAAAATATTTACTATTTACTTGCCATTTTAATTAAATATTAGAAAAGTAAAATAAAAAGAATATTAAATTATTAACATAAAAAATAATACATGTTAATTATAAATATGTCAAATCTCTATATTTTATTTTTATAATTTTTTATATAAATTGCACTTTCTGTCTCTTAAATTTTTTAATAAATATTTCATAATAAAAGTAATAGAAAATATAACAATGTGATAAAAATATTTATTAAAAATATGAAATAATTTAAAATTAATTAAATTATATGATATTTGATTATGAGATTATAAATTAATGATCAATTTTCTTTAAACTAACAGTAATTAATGACTTATTATTATTATTATTATTATTATTATTATTATTATTATTAGCTTTTAAATTATTGTTTATTTTAAACTATCATTATTATTATTATTATGGAGGGTAACATATGGAAAATAATATTTTTACATAAATAAGTTTATTTAAAAAATAATATAAATAATTTTTAAATATTACATTTAATCATAAAATATCTTAATTTTTTAAAAATTAAATTTTAAAAAAATAATAATTTAAATATAAATGTTAAGATACTATTGTAAATAATAATTAAAAGTGAAATAAAAAATTAAATAATAACTAATATTATAAAATAATATAAATAATTTTTTAAATATTATATTTAATTATAAAAGATCTTAATTTTTAAAAATTAAATTTAAAAAAAATAATAATTTAAATCATAAATATTAAGATAATATTGTTAATAATATTAATAATTAAAAAAAATAAAAAAATTAAATAATAATTAATTAAAGAAGAGTATTCGGGGAATGTACACTTTGACAAATTTTGCAAATAAAGAGCCAAGTGTTATTTTCTTAAAAATACTTCTTTATATATATATATATATATATATATATATATATATATTGAGGTTGAACTAGAAGGATGCATTTCTTTCATGCATTAAAAGGTGGACAACCCCTCTTAGGAAGTCATTTATTTGTGCTATAACTGCTATTGGGTGTTTACTTACCTCCACTAATTTATACAACTGCTAAAGGTCAATATTTCTTAATTCTCGAGTTATCTATTTCGGGAGTAAAACAATAGGAGGTATGTTTGTTATTGTTAGAAACCCTACTAATAAAACAACTCTTTAAACATATTAATAAGATGTTATTAAAATTTTATTTTAAGTTGAATTTGACAATTTAAACTACAATCCTAAACATGCTCTAAGTTAACGGTAAAGTAGAGATAATAATGGAGCGAGGATCAAGATCTACTCTGAACAAGATGATGGAATCTTGATTTCCTTCTCACCTTGCCTCTGATTCCTCCACTTCATTATCATCTCTAAATATTAAATTAATATAAACTCTAAAAAATTTTTATTTAACAAAAACAACAGTGATCTATGAATTAGCAAGCTTATATAATATCAGTTTTCTTTTCTTCATAATGGTCTTTTAAATAATTAATTTTATTTTAATTGGAAAATTAAAAGAAGATGTGCATCTAAAACAGGCCATCCTAGCTGTTTGCATAGTTGTTCTGATCAAACTTAGTCTTTCATTTCCTTTTCAGACTTGCCACAAAATCAAAATAATTAATCAGTTGTGGACCTACTTTCTGTGAAAGAAAATAATGACCGATTTTTTAATTTTTCTTTATCAGAATTATTATGTGGGGTGTGTGTGAACAAAGACAGGTTAGTGAATCTGACTTTGCCTTCAATCTCTCCTGTCACTTTTAAATTATAGAGTGCACTGTCAAAAGCCAAACGCAATAAATCTGATGTGTGAATAATCAAAATCAAATCTCCACGGCAGACAAAAGTAATGAAAACCTGAAAAAAGGAAAAAGTAATAAATCCAATTAAAAGAAAAGATGCTTGCTAGATAATATGGTAACAGTTCTCTTCTTGTCCTGTAATTCTCTTCTTCAATGTTTGATTGATTGATTCCTTGCTGATTTTGAAGTACAATTTCATACAGAAGGATCCCTCAAAAAAGGGCAGAAAAAAAAAAAAGAGACTAAAATCTAATCATCAATGCCAATGTGCCTGCATGCAGGAGCATTGAATTGGGTTTCTGCTTCTTTTTTTTTTTCCCTTCTCTTCGCTTTGTTCTATTCCATTTCACTTTTCCAGGAAAATTATTTTCCCTGGCCTAGAAAATCTAAACTATTAAAGCCTCAATGCTAGCCTTCTTTGGCGTTTGACACAGAGGGCAAGAATCAAGAATAGCCTCACAAGCTTTGCATGAACAAAGGTGCCTACAGGGAAGGAACAAAATACACGGATTCCTAGAGTTACAGCCTTTGCATGCCATCATCATCGTCATCCTCTTTTTTCTTGCTCTTTCTTCTTCTGTAACGTTATCACCGACAAATACTCTGCTTCTTTGCTCTGTTTCCTCTGCTTCTTCTTCCTCTTCTCTGTTCATATCACAGCATGACTCTGCATCCTCTGCTCCGTTTTCAAAGCAACACGAGGCTTTTTCCCTCAGCTGTTCTATTGTATTGTCGAGAGATATAACCATGGCTTCGTTTTCTTGTGCTACCCTTTGCCATACTTGGCTCTCCATCTCTAATCTTTTCAAGAAATCTTCAAGCTCTGCGGTTCTTTTAGCTGCTCTTGCTATTTCCTCATCCTTTTGCCTCAATAAAAGGAGTGCCTTTGATTCTATTCTCTTCATCATTGAAGCTAGCTGTTGCTTTGTTTGCTCTTGCAGAAACAGTCTCAGTCTCTCATTCTGCATTGAGAAGAAAAAGAAAACGTTAATAAAACAAAGAATTGAATCCAAATTAAAGAAAACAAACCAAAAATAAATAAATAAATAAATATCCATGAAGAGTTCATATTTGTAACCTGTAATCTGATATAATGATCAATCTCTTGTCTTTGCTTTTCATCATAGGCAACGATGCTTTGAGAATAAGCCATTGATGGGTGATGATTGCTGGTTTTCAAACTAGAAGAACCAAGAAGAGTATTATCAAAGCAAAGATTTTGATTCTTCTGCAGCTGATTTTGCATCATCTGAATATTGCATTGTTGCTGTTGCAGCTGCTGCTGTTGTTCTTGCTGAAGATAAGAATAACAAAACTGATTAAACCCTCCACAACTATTGTCCATCCAATCTTGTGAACCGCACAAAGGAAACTGAGCTTGCACAGCCATATTTATTTGATAGCCAACAAAACAATCCCACAAAAACCACCCCTTTTTGCAATCTACACCTATGATCTCTTTCTCTTTTCTCTTCTCTTCTCTTGTGGTTGTATGATCTGTTCTGTGCTGGTTTCTGGGTATATGCTAAGAGATGCTATAACAATGAGAAACATATGAAAAGCAAGAGGAGGTTGAAATGGGTATATATACATACATGTAAAGAATCAAACGCATAGAAAATAGAGGGGAGAGAGCCAAGAATTTTCCGATTAATAATAGAAATGGGATTAAAGTACCTGAAAGACTTGAAAAAGGAAAAAGTTGGGGGAGACCAGGGAGAGCCTAGGATACTAATACTATTTTATTTTTTAAAAATTAAAAAAAAAAGAAAAAGAAAAAAAAAATTAGCCTATGGTCTTTGTCTCTTTGATAGGCAATATTAATGATAGCGTTAAAAAAAGCAATAAAGAAAGAGGTGGTAAGCAACGATGTACACATGCAGATTTTGTGACTAAACTATCGGGTCAGAGATTCCAGAGGCGTTTGTTTGATTTTGAATATCAACCACCACAGCTACATAGAAAAAAAATATATTTATCCTTTCTATTTTAATAAAATTAATTATTTTATTAAAAATTTAAAATATATATTTAATACATAAAAAATAATTAATGATATAATAATTAACGATATTTAATAAAAAAACCTTAAACTAAGTATGGTGTTACTCGATTGATTAATCTTTATTAACATAATCTCTAAGGTTAATATTTAAAAGGTTATTTTCTTTTTTTTTTCTTGTTAACATTTAAAGAGTTAAATGTGAAGGGATTAAAAGTTAACATATTCCTATATATCATCTCCATAACATTAATAGTTAGAGATTAAAAATTATAAGAATAATAATAGCTCCTTATTAATTTTATGCCAAACGCTTCAGTCTTTTTAGTCACCTTAGATAATAGTTTAAATTTCATTCAGTTTCTATAATTTAAAAAAAAAAACACAATTATATAATCTTTTATTTTATAAGTTTTGAACTATTTAATCCCTAATTTTCCTCTCCTTTGTATATATTGATTGATAAAAATTTTGATTTAAATAAAACAGAGAGATTATAAGGTAAATAAAATAAAAATATAGATTTAGTTAATATATTTTCTAAAATAAAAAAATAATTAATTAATTTTTTAAAATATAAAAATTAAACAGTAATTTTTTCTTAAAAAATTAGGAAATTCAATTCCAACTCGTTTCTAGAGGGAGAAAATCAAAGATTTTGTCAAGTTTGTCATTTGAAAAGCTTGAAGAATAGGATTTCTTTCTTATTTATTTATTTATTGTTTTGGGAATATGAAATTTCTACAACTACTTATTTTTGGGAACGTAAATCATGTTTCATAATTGTAGCTGTCATGATAAGGAGAAGAAAATGTAGTTAGTTTGTTATATTTTCATATTTGCCTAAACAATAAAGTCAATAGCCTCATAAATGGCAATACCGTGTGAAGGTTGATTTTAGAATTTAAAATAAAGTTAAAAAGTGTGTAGGGAAGATTATCTAATTTTATAATATTTGTATAAATTCTAAAAAAATGTATCATCGTTGATTGTTATATAAGAGAATTATTGTCATGCATTTTTATTTTTAAATCAATTTATTAAAAAGAATATTTTGCTTTTAAATAATATTGGGTCTTGCTCTTCAAATCTATAAGATTTTAAATTAAAAAAAAAAAATTTGCTTACCAATTGAACCAACTAATCACTAATAAAATCTTCAACTTTCATTTTTATGATTTTATCTAATTAATGTATATCAAACTAATATATCACGACCTACAAATGCAACAATATTTTATTGACTTTTTCCTATAAAAATGAATTTATTTTATTTTTTATTAGCAAAATATATGTGTAACGTACAAACAATTGATTTAGAGGTTAGGAAGATTCATTCAGTTTGAAAGTCTTGTATACAGATTTCGTAACTGACATCTTCAGGTCTACTTTGAATGAATGTGAGAAAATGATAAATAATGGAATGATAAGAAAGATAAATGATAAAGAGGTTTACAATAAAAAAAATTCATATTTAAAAAAAAAAGTTACAAAATTTATAATATGTACAAAAAGGAAGTAATATATATTAAAAAAAATTAAAATCTAAAATTATATATATAGAAAATAACATATATTGGTATTTAAGGAAGAGAAAGCTATGTAGAAAGGAGAAAGGAGTTTGGTTAGATATAAATATGAGTGGGGCTAGCAACTTCTCAAGAGGCCATATTGATGTCGTCATTTTCCAATACAAGAACTTGAAGGCTGTACGTCAATGAAGGGAACAGACGAACCCTTTTCCAAGCTGTCCAATACCATTATAATTTGTTGGTGTAATTAAAAGTTGACAAGGAATTTCACATTTTTTTTTTCTTCTCCTAAATCAATGAAAGAGATAAAGAGTTGTTTGGCATTCCATTTTTGCTTACAACATGATATTGAATTATATGTCATTATCTCTATCCAATTCCAGAATATTTTCTTTCTTTCAATTTTGTTTTTATATATAATTACATTTCCTGGCCATTTGATTAATGGGTATTTTTCTTTCTCAATATAATAATAACCATTATTTTCAAAATTGGTCTCATGGATAATTATTTGATTAATTCAGATAATTTTTTTTAATAAGTAAAAAGAAGATTTGAAAAATCAACTAAATCGATTCTCAATTTTTATCAGTTGAATTGAACGTCTCATTCTAATTTGACAATCATAATTTGAATGAAAAAAGGATAATGGTGCTTATGTGTCACCGATAGCTGCATTAAATCCAAGAATCTTCCTTTCACGTATCCCTTTGGCATCTTCAAGTCATTAATTAATTTGTACATTCACTACAAATTAGATTACTTTGTGATAATCAATGTTTTATTATTTTTTTAATAGATATAAACAAATAATAACTCAAAATTAAAAAAAAATTTCAGTCATTATATTAAATCAAACTGTCGAATAATAATTTTCTCCCCCTCTAGTTTTGGCTTTTCAAATTCTATCACTATCGTATTTATCTCACAGGAGAGGTTTTTTTTCCCCTTTTTATTAACATCTAAATATTTGTAAATAGTAATATTTTTGAAATTTGGGAAATAGTAAATAAATTTAAATATATGTATATATTTGATACAAATTTGCATAGTTCAATGGGGATTGATCATTTAGATTGTGGAGGTCCATCTTGGGTGAGGGAGAGAAAGGCAAATAGTTTGAATCTGGATGGTTCTAATTAAGGTGAAAAAAAAAAATACAAGGTTTAGGATGAGAAGGAAAAAGTTTTTCCTTTTCACATGAAATGTTGATTAAATTCACTTAATTTTATCCTTAAAAAATTAATTTGAGATTTTTAATTTTTAATACTTCAAAATTAATTTAAAATTTTTTATTTTATTTTATTTTTTTATATATTGACCTCATAATATTTTTTGTTACATCTATCGCTATTTTTCCTTGAGTGATTATTAGTGAAATTAAATAATTACACTACATAATAAATCTAAGGTAATAGTTAAAAATTAGTATCATATGTGCTTAAACTATAGTTATAAGGTAACGATAACAATTTGAAAATCGTAATATCGGCCTTTGTTGTCATAGTATAAAACAATAATTTGACTATATTTTCACAACGAATAAAAGTTATTATCTTAAATAAGTGGAAATTATTATTATTGCAAACAATTTTAATAATGATTTATTAAATTTTTGATAATAATTTATTAATTAATTTACAATGGTTTTGAACTGTTATAAAATTGTTGCCTTATATGTATAAGGGCAATAGTTATAATTAATACAAATAAATATTTCTTTAAATCTAATATGCAGTAATACTATTTATATATATATATATATATATATATATATATATATATATATATATATATATATATATTATATAAACGTATAATATAAAATGTAAACATATATGAAGTATGTGTAAGCATTTGATTTCTTGCATTAATTAATTAATTAATAAAGATAAAAAATAAAAAAAAATTAAAATTAGTGAGAGAGAGATGCAGTTAATGTAGTTATAATAAAAAGGAGAGAGAGAGAGGTATATACCGTTAAATACGCGTTATGCTGAGTAATTATGCAGTGAAGTAATTATTTTATATAAGATATCTTATATGAAATGACAATTTAATAATAAATGGATATATATATATACATGAGTTAGTTTACATGTATATATTAGTGGGTCCCAATAATTTTTAATGTTCCAAAAATTTTTATTCACCTTATAATTTTTTTTTTTAAATTAATATATCTACATTTATACATCCATGTAACTATTATTGGATTGTCATTTCATATTAAATGCTAACATTGAAAAAGCCCTAATTTATCATTTTTGTGTAGTTACAATTGAAAGGCTAAAGAGAGATTTATGAGTTTTGGATCAAAGTCCCAATTTATCATGACACAGAGATATTATTAATGGATAGGTATGGGGTGCCATTCATGAGTTATGAATTAATCCCATTCATATGTGGGGGTGAGGATATCACGTAATTAATCCAAAAAGAATATGGACATTGCCTTAATTAAGAGTTTATAAGGAATAGGGGATTTCTTTCAGTCAAAGAGATTTATGGATATATTTTAATTTTATTGTTGTGCGTAGACCAACCTAATATTTTAGTTAGAAATGAGAAATTAAGCAGCAATCCAACTTTGAAAAATGTTTATGAGTTTATTTCATATTCTCACTGGCTAATATTTATGCCCTAATGTGTATGGCTCTAGAATTTCACTACCATTAGAGATGGCTTTTTATCAAATTTTTATTAATAAAATAAAAATACATGACAAAGATAAATTTTATCCAATTAATGAAAAACTTAAATTATTCAGCAAATAAGAGTTAAAAATTAAGAACAAATTTAAAATTAGAAAAACTAAAAGATGAATGCTTATTCAACCTATAAAATCGATTTTCAATTGCAGGGGATAAGATTTAGACTAATAATAGTTTAAAAAAAAAATTTTTTACGATCATTTCTTAATTATCTTTGTAGAAAGAGATGATTCTCATCTATTTCAATTAATCTGTACATGGGTATTTATATACAATTGATTCCTATAATTGTGTTATACTAATTAGGAAGAAATCCTAAATAAGAAATCCTAAATAGGAATACGTAATACGTAATATACACGTAAATAATATAATGATTGACTTTCCATAACATTTCCTTCAAGTTGGAGCATAGATGTTAATCATGCCCAACTTGTTACAAATGTAGTCAATCCTAGCTCCATTCGAGCTTTTGTGAAAATATCTCCTAACCGCTTCCGCTTTGATATGTCCTGTTGAGATGATCTGTTGTTGAATCTTTTCACGAACAAAGTGACAATCAATCTCAATATGTTTGGTCCGCTCATGAAATACCGGATTAGAAGCAATATGGAGAGCAACTTGATTATCACACCACAATTTCGCAGGCAGGAGGGGTCTTAAAACCTGTCTCATCTAGTAATTGAAATATCCACATTACCTCACATACTGATTGTGCCATGGCTCTGTATTCGGATTCAAGACTAGATCGAGAAACTACACTCGCTTCTTGCTTTTCCAAGACACCAAATTTCCTCCAACAAAAACGCAATATCCAAGAGTTGACCTCCTATCAACCTTAGATCCAATCGGCATCCAAAAACATTCAACATTTAAATGCCCATGATTACCATATAACAAACCTCTTCCCGAGCTCCTTCAGATAGCACAAGATTTGTCCCAAGGCTTCCCAATGAGCAACATTGGGGAAGACATAAACCGACTTACCACACTAACGGCATAAGCAATGTCAGACGAGTGACAAGAAGGTAGTTCAATTTTCCTACCAATCTCCTCAGATCTCTCCTGGATCTTCAAACAACTCACTATCCCCTTGAACTTGTAAATTTGGAGTCATTGGTGCACTACAAGGCTTAGCACCTAATTTTCCTGTCTCACAATAGATCAAGGACATATTTTCTTTGAGACAAGAAAATACCCTTCTTACTTCTCATAACTTCAATACCCAAAAATACTTTAATAATCCCAAGTCTTTGGTCCAAACTGGTTTGGAGGAAGGTTTTAAGAGATGAAATACTGCAGAGTCACTCCCGGTGATGATAATGTCATCCACATAGACTACTGTGAGAATTAGACCACCTCAGTTGCTTATAAAATACCGAGTGATCACACTTACTCTTTTGCATACCAAATTCTGTCATCGCTTCACCGAATCTCCCAAACCAGGCCCTAGGACTTTGTTTCAAGCCATAAAGAGACTTCCAAGCCTACAAACTTTACCCAACTCCCGAGCAACAAACCGGTGGTTGCTCCATATACACCTCCTCCAAGATCACCATGAAGGAAGGCATTCTTGATATCCAATTGGTGCAGGCCAATCATATGTAGTCTAAAGAGATAAACAAGCGAATGTAAGTAAGTTTAGCTACAGGAGAAAAAGTGTCGAGTAATCAACCCCATATGTCCGAGCATATCCTTTTGCTACAAGGCGTGCTTTTAATCTAGCCACGTAACCATCAGATTTACTCATCAGAATACCCATTTGCAACCAATAGCTTTCTTACCAAGGCAAAGGCAACAGTTCCCATGTACCATTAGTATCTAAAGCCTCCATTTCCTCTTTCATAGCAGCACACCAGCCAGGATGAGACAGTGCCTCACCAATAGTATTAGGGATGGGAATAGAGTCTAAAGAAGTAACAAAACACCGAGAACAAGAAGACAATTGATTATAAGAAACACAAGAAGAGATAGGGTAAGTACATGAACGTTTACCATTACGAAGAGCAATAGGTAAGTCTAGATCGTAATCATGATCGATGAGGTACAGGATCTCCCAACGAAGTAGCGTGGAGGATCCGAGTCAGAATCTCCAATCTCTGGAATAAACATGAACAACGGAGGCCGAGTAGGTCTAGAGACGAAAGAAATAGGCTGTGAGAGAGGACTAGACATTGGTTGGACAGTATATATTAAGATATCATCTTCCTCCCCCTGACTCTCATACACAGATGATTGAGAAAAAAATGGAGTGGACTCAAAAAATGTGACATCTGCAGAAACAAGATAACGATTAAGAGTAGGAGAGAAACAACGGTACCCTTTTTGGATCCGGGAGTACCCAAGGAAGACACATTTGAGGGACTTCGGATTCAATTTAGTAACTCATGGACGAACATCACGCATAAAACAAGTACAACCAAAAATACGGGTTCAACGGAAACAAAGATTTTGTAGGAACAAAGCAAGATAAGGAATATCTCCATTAAGGAAGAAGGCATACGATTGATCAAAAACATGCCAGAGAAACGCATCCGCCAAAAGTGTTTAGGAACTTTCATCCGAAAAGAAGAGCACGAGTTACCTCAAGAAGATGCCGATTTTTCTTTCGGCCACGCCATTTTGGGATGGGGTATCCACACAGGAAGACTGATGAAGAATGCCATTTTGTGTCATATAAGACTGAAATTGTGCTGAAAAATATTCTTTAGCATTGTCACTTCTTAATATGCGCACAGAAATATTAAATTGAGTTTTGATTTCATTACAAAATGCACAAAAGATAGAAAATAACTCAGAACGATTCTTCATTAAATATAACCAGGTAACACGAGAGTAATCATCAACAAAAGTAACAAAATAACGAAATCCAGCTTTAGAAGTAATGTAACAAGGACCCCAAACATCGAATGAACTAACTCAAAAGGATGAAGCCCGCTTATTGACTCTAGACACGTAAGGCAAACGATGATGTTTTGCAAACTGACACGACTCACATTCTAGTACTGATAAAGACTGAAACTGAGGACACAACTTCTTCATGGTAGACAAAGAAGGATGACCCAATCTACAATGAGCTTCAAGAGGTGTTAAGGTACTGGAGCAAACAAGCGATCGCGGTACATGATTTTCCGTAATGTAGAGACCACTGACTCACGCCCTCTACCAATAATCGTCGTAAGATCCTCAAACAAACACCGATCGTAAAAAGGAAATAGAACAATTTAAGGTACGAGTAAGTTTACTAACAAAGTAGATTAAAAGAGAAATTTGGTAGACACAAAACAGATGACAAAGAAATTGACGATTCAGCCTAACCCATGACACAAGAAGTAGAACCATCGCCATAAAGTAACAGAGGAAGTGGGATTAGACCAAAAGTAGATAGAAGACTAGAATTACTCGTCATGTGATCTGTTGCACCGTAATCAATAACCCATTTGGATGAGGAAGACACAAGGCATGTAGTGGATTTACTCGACTCGATCGCATGATAGGGAACCGTAGGCTTTAGAGATGCTCGAGCATCGGGAAAATCAGCAAAATCCTCGATACCAAAACAGCTTTTCGGAGGAAGATATCAGAGAATCCTCTGCGCCATATTTGCTATCTGTGATCGCTGATTTTTCCTCTGGTTGCGGACAATTATATTTTGTATGGCCGTGCTCATGACAATAATAACAAATGACTCCTCTTGAGTCCCGATTAGAACTAGCCTCTCCATTACGCTGACATTGCTGTAATTCCTCCTCTACTTCCTCTTCTATTACCCTGTTGTCCATTTGGATTACGGCTAATAAGAGCACTGTGAAGATTGGGTACTCTGCACGAAGGACCCGTGTGAATGTTTCATGCAAAGAGGAAATCTCGTAATCGAAAGAATTCGAGATTTAGCGCCTCATACTCAAGGAAGGCTCGCAAGAAAACTCATAATGCTCCGTTGGGCTCTGAACTTTCACATCGTAACTAAAAGGCAACAATACATTAAGTTCCTCATATACCCGCTTAAAATCCATAAAATAAGCCGTGAGAGATTTATTCTCTTTCTCAAAGACGGAGAATGCCTTACAAACATCATAAATACGAGAGATATTCCTTTACGAATACGTAAAATCTAAGTAATCCATCAATTCCTTAACAAATTCACGTGATTAATTAAACTAATTACCTCACCGTGAATCGAGTTCGCAAAACAACCGAGCATCCTCCCTTAGCCAAGTTTGTTGTGTATCATCGTAGGTGGATCTTTAGTAAGGTGATCATCCTTATCAATGCTACGCAAATAGACCCTAACGCCTTACTCCACCCGGATAATTCAACCATTAAGTTTGTGTTCCGTGATCTTAGTCATCATCTAATCACATCGTAAATAACATTCTTATTGTCCGCCATTTGTTGAGACAAAGAAAACTAACCAAACGCTAATCCAAAGTGAACAAAATAATCCAAAATCACAAATCAAGCAAATACCAAATAGGATCCGAGAGCCAAACCTCGAAGTCCTTTAATGGTGTAATCGATCGTGCAACAAAGACACAGTGGTGGAATGAGGGGATTGAGGCGACCAATGTTGATCGAGTCGAAATGGCGGTCGGCCAAGGTCTCTCCCGAAATGGGTGGTGAGAACAAATAATCACCCTAGATAGATGACTGATACCATGTAGAAAGAGATGATTCTCATCTATTTCAATTAATGCATATGGGTATTTATATACAATTGATTCCTATAATTGTGTTATACTAATTAGGAAGAAATCCTAAATAAGAAATCCTAAATAGGAATACAGAATACAGAATATACACAGAAATAATATAATGATTGACTTTCCATAACAATCTTCAATATTTTTATCTACACGTTTAAAATTAAGAGTTTATTTGGCATTACTATTTAAATTATTATTTAGAAAATTACTATTTTAAATATACTAGTTAGACAGTATTAAAAAATAATTTAAAATTAAATTTAATAAATTTTAATCATAAAAATACTAAAATAATAATAATTTTTTTCAAAATACTTTTTCTAACGATATTTAAAATATTATGTTATTCAGAAAAAAAGTTTTAACCCTCCAAATTTAATGGCAAAAAAACACTAAATTTGTAAGAGAAATATTTTCTAGGTTGTATATCATGATGTTTCATATTATGAGGCAATTATTTGTGCTCTTCAAAATCAATATATAGAAACACATTAGCTAGTTTGATAATAAAATTTATATAGTCTTAATCTTGGTTCAGCTTGAAAAAGCAACTAAAAGAACCACGAAAAATAGAAAAAAAGAAGTCCATAGTCCCCTATGGCCCTGCTGCTTTACCTTTTTGTTTTGTGCATCAAAATAATTAATCATATTACTTCTGGAAAAGAAATAGTTTTCTTCTGCACTTGAAAAAGGAAGGAAAGAAGGAAGGAAAAAAGGAAACACGAATAGAGGGAAACAAACAAGCGTGGAAGTAAAGGTGAGCGTAGGACCCATGTGCTGCAGGCACCTACAATAATCTTTCCCATCACTTGCTCTCTGGCTTCTTCCTTTGCTTGTGTTATGCTACCAACGGTGCAAACCATGTGAAAACCATCAAACACAAACACCTCACTTCATTGACTAAGAAGTTGTAGTTGGTTTTTTGTATCTTATCAAAGTGTGGGGAGTGTGTGGATGGATGGTGATGGCATAAAAATCCAATGCCCATTTCTCGTATTTGGTGCATTAGTTTTTGCTGCAACTTCTCAACTATTTTCTCTCTGTTGTTATTCTACAAGAGCTTCTCAAAAAGTGTTAGAATTTTACTTATTTAGTTGGTTACATGCCTTGACTTCTCACTTTCTTGATTACGAAAGTGATTTACTTCCCCTAATCTAATTAAATTAATTTTTAAGAAGTAAATTTCTCGGAAGTAGGCCATTTGAGCTATTTTGAAAAACTTACATACATAATGGGTGGTATATGCATATGCAAATTCTTGGGTCTTACTTCCCATAATTGGGGGAGAGATAAAGAGAGACCCCACACGCAAAGTTGTTGGCAATCTCTATGTGTGAAAACGATAATAATAACCATGAGGATTAATTTGTTAGTGTGATGGTTAAATTTGCTCTCTAATTTATAATTTAAATAATGATTGTTGTGATCAATATTCAAAAGATACATATTAAATATGAGAGTTTTTTTAAAGTCATTCAAACAAATAAGTTTAATTATACGTAAAATTTATTTGGAAACTTTTTATATAATAATAATAATAATAATAATAATAATAATGATGTAAACAATAGAATTCTGAAAAATAATTCAGGTTGTATATTCTTCTTTAGGATTGGTGTCAATATATAGATACTATTACATAATAAAAGAAAAGGAAATAACACTATTCTAGGAAACTAAATATACATCTATACAATATCTGTCACCTAATCAGCTCACCTAATCAAACTCCAATAATTACGAAATCAAATCAGATCAATCTCCTATAATTGTGAAACTAATATGGAAATTACAGCAAGTAGTCAACAATGCCAACACTCCCCTTTAAGTTGGAGCATAGATATCTATCATGTCCAACTTGTCAATCATATCATGAAAAACTTTTCCTGGAACAGCTTTGGTGAGTATATCAGCTATCTGATTTTCTGACTTAACAAAAGGAAAGTGTACAATCTTCTGATCTAATTTTTCCTTGATAAAGTGACGATCAACTTCAACGTGTTTAGTGCAATCATGTTGAACAGGATTCTGAGCAATCTCAATGGCAGCATTATTGTCACTGTAAAGATTCATAGGTGCTGTGTATTCAATTCCCAAATCTTTAAGAACATTTCTGATCCATAATAATTCACATACACCATGAGCCATGCCTCGGTATTCCGCTTCTGCACTTGACCGTGCCACAACCTTCTGCTTTTTACTTTTCCAAGTTACAAGGTTGCCTTCTACGAAGGTAAAGTAACCAGATGTGGATCTTTTGGTTGTTTGATCGCCCGCCCAATCAGCGTTTGTGTAGCCTTCAATGTTGGAAACATTATTCTTTGCGAACAATAGACCTTTGCCTGGGGTGCCCTTCAAGTATCTTAAAATTCTGTATATTGCATTCATGTGTTCTTCACTTGGTGCATGCATGAATTGACTTACAATGCTCACTGCATAGGCTATGTCTGGTTTCATATGTGATAAATAAATTAATCTCCCAACCAACCGTTGATAGTGCCTTATGTCTGTAGGAACTTGATTTGGAAAAATCCCAAGTTTATGATTCATTTCCATGGGCGTTTCCATCGGTTTGCAAGCAAGCATTCTAGTTTCAGTCAAAAGATCGAGCACATATTTTCGCTGTGAAAGAAAAATTCTTTGTTTTGATCTTGCAATTTCAATTCCCAAGATATATTTCAGTTGCCCAAGATCTTTCATTTCAAATTCAGTAGCCAAATATTCCTGTAACATCTTCATTTCACTGGGATCATCTCCTGTTAAAATCATATCGTCAACATACACAGTTAAAGCTATTACCTTCCCTTCTTTGTGTTTTATAAACAAAGTATAATCTGAATTACTCTGCTTATAACCAAAAGTTTTCATTGCAGATGAGAACCTCCCGAACCAAGCTCTAGGTGACTGTTTAAGCCCGTACAATGATTTCTTCAATTTGCAAACTGCATTTTTTCAAAGAGAATTATGTATGACTCCTGGTGGCAGCTCCATGTAGACCTCCTCCTCTAAATCTCCATTCAGAAACGCATTTTTAACATCAAATTATTGCAGAGGCCAATCTCGATTTGCTGCTATAGAAATTAGAATGCAAATTGTGTTGAGCTTTGCTACTGGTGCAAAGGTCTCGTGGTAGTCCACACCGTACTTTTGTGTATATCCCTTTGCAACTAACCGTGCTTTACATCTGTTAATGCTTCCATGAGCTTTAAGTTTCACCGTGAACACCCATCTACATCCAATCATCTTTTTTCCCTTGGGTAATGGAATAAAATCCCAAGTACAGTTCTTTTGCAAGGCCTCCATTTCTTCATTCATTGCCTTTGTCCATCTTGGATCTGCTAATGCATCCTGCATATTTCTAGGAATAGATACCTTGGATAATTGATTAATAGTAAGTGCATATGATTTAGACAATCTATGGGAAGAGACATAGTTATTAATTGGGTATTTAACCTTGGCTTTAGGATCGGGTTCATATTGTTTCTTTGGAACACCTTTATTTAGTCTTTGTGAGTATCTTGGATTCATATTTTCAAGAGAAGCATTAGTTTCATGAGACTCATCAGAAAAAGAACTTGAGATTACCTGACAAAAGGCATTCTGGACATTCTGAGTTGATTCTTCAATTAATGGTGTTATTACGGGTAACTCCGCGAGCATTGGTGATTCAGACCTATCTTCTAAAGGAATTACTTGTGATTCAGGTCCAACTTCTAAAGGAACTGACATTGATTCAGGTCCAACTTCTAAAGGAACTGACATTGATTCAGGTCCAACTTCTAAAGGAATTGACGCTGGAACTAACACTTCATTCTCAAGAATACCAAACTGTTCATTCATTTCTTCTAGCTGGAAGAATTCCACTCCTCCTTCTTGTAACACATTCTCTTTACTAGAACTCTCCCCCTGAAGAGGATGTGTAGCAACTACCCCTGAATAGTATGGTTCAGATTCATGAAAAGAGGCATCCAAGGTCACATGTAATCTCAAAGTTTGAGGATCATAGCACCGATATCCTTTCTGAAATTCAATCACCAACAAAGACACACCTTTTTGCACATGGATCAAGTTTATTTCTTAAAGTTTTGGGAATGTGAACATATACTGTACAACCAAAGACCCTAGGTTCGAGGTTCGGAAGATGAGTAACAGAACACAATGATTGCATCTTTTGTTGAGGAGTTTGAAAATCTATCACTCGTGAAGGTATCCGATTAATCAGATATGTGGCAGATTTCACAGCTTCTCCCCAATAGAATCGTGGCATATTCATGCCAAAAAGTGAGGCACGAACCACCTCCATTATTTGTTTATTCTTTCTCTCTGCTAAGCCATTTTGTTGTGGAGTATATGTGCAAGAAGTCTTGTGTCGTATCCCACGGTCACATAGAAATCGTCCGAGCGATGCATCTAAAAATTCCATCCCATTGTCAGTTTGCCAAACACGAATCTGCTTCTGATATTGAGTGCCTGCCATGCTATGAAATTCCTGAAATGCTTTACAAACATCATTCTTTTTGTGAAGTAGAGATATCCACGTCATTCTAGTGCATTCATCAATGAATGTAACAAAATAACGAGCTTTAGATGTAGAAGGAATTTTTGCAAGACCCCAAACATCAGAGTGTATAACCTCAAAAGGTTCTGAACTTTTATTTGAACTTGGTAAATAAGGAACACGATGACCTTTAGCCATTTCACAAATATCACAATGAAAATTCGAAACACTTAAATCTGTAAAAAGATGCGGTCTTAATTTTTTGAGATAACCAAAAGAAAGATGTCCCAATCTTCGGTGCCATAACCATATAATTGCTCGAGCATTTTTTTTCACTACTAGTTTGGTACGTATGACTGAATTTCTGTCCTCCATTCTTTGTAAGTTCCAAGTAATAAAGTTTTCCCCATTTAACACCATAACCAAGAATCTTCCGAGTCAGAATGTCCTGAAAAACACAAAAAAGGGGCTAAAACGTTACAGTACAAGCAAGAGTGGAGGTGATTTGACTAACAGATAAAATATTATATTCAAGAGATGGAACAATAAGGACTGTATCTAATGTGAGAGTACTAGACAATTTGACAAATCCTTCTCCAGTAATAAGAGAAGTGCTACCGTTAGCTATAGAGATAACTGATTGGTGACATGGACGAATAAATTGTATTTGGCTAGAGTCTTTGGTCATATGATCGGATGCACCTGTATCAATAATCCAAGTACTATTTTTAGAAATCGCAAAGAACACATTTGTTGTTCCAATAATACTTGGGTAAGCAACATTTGCTATGGGTTGCAGCTGTAATTTATCTTCCACATTCAGCTGGGTATCCTCCATGGATGTCACCATAGACTTTCCAGCAATTTTTTTTCTTGGTTTTTTTGAGAAGTCCCACCATTCGGGATAGCCTATGAGTTCATAACAGCGCTGCTTCGAGTGACCTGGTTCACCACAATGACTACATTTAAGATTTTTAGATTTTCCAGGATTTTTTGATGAACCAGATGTTCCTTGTTGAGTTCGGTTTGCTAACATAACTGAGCTTTCAGAAATTGGTCGAGAGCTTCCCATTGTCTGTCTTTGTTGATACTCTCGCCTTACATATGCATATGTGTTCTCCAGGTTGAGTTTTGGATCTTTTCGCAAAATTTCTCCATGAAACTGATCAAATTCAGGATCAAGTCCACTTAGGAAAATATGAACTCGAAGCCTACTTATTGCAGAATGCTACTGAACCACCCCTTCAATAGTTTTTTCCTGAGATGTAGTCCTGTGATCAATTTCCTGAAAAAGAGCAACAAGTTCATTATAGTACGTTGACAAGGGTCTACCATTTTGTGTGGTAGAAAAAGATTTTCGATTCAGTTCAAAGAGATGGGTTTCATCTAAGCCATCATAGAAGAGCCATCATAGAAGGTTCTTGATACAGCCTCCCATATTTTATTGGCTGTGGAAAGTCGAATAAATCGCTTCATTAGTGATGGACTCGTTGAGTCGATGAGCCAGCTTTTGACTCTATGATTTTCAGTAATCCACGTTCCAAAATTGGGATAAATCGCTTCAGGTGGGGGTTTTTTGGTTTCTCCAGTGAGATATCCAGCCTTATTGCGAGCACCAATACGCATCCCCATAAGTTGAGACCATAATGGATAATTGTTATCATCCAATATGATACTAGTCGGAAACACAACATTATCCTGGTGAATGATAATAGGTGGAATTGAGCTATTCTGTGTAACAGGTACAGTGGGAGTGATTTCTGCCATTTCAATTAAACAAGGAAATTGCGATGGTGGTTCAGATATGGGATTTAATTCGTGTTGAGCAGCTTTTAAGATCAAATTGCTCTGATACCATGTAAACAATAGAATTCTGGAAAATAATTCAGGTTGTATATTCTTCTCTAGGATTGGTGTCAATATATAGATACTATTATATCATAAAAGAAAAGGAAATAACACTATTCTAGGAAACTAAATATACATCTATACAATATATGTCACCTAATCAAACTCCTATAATTACGAAATCAAATCAGATCAATCTCCTATAATTGTGAAATTAATATGGAAATTACAGCAAGTAGTCAACTATGTCAACAAATAATAATAATAATAATAATAATAATAATAATAATAATAATAATAATAATAATAATAATGTGTTGTTTGGTTGCTCTAACTTCTATTCAAGGTAAAATGGGATTTGACTTTTGTGTTGTATGCAAAATATGGTGGATTAAAGTGGGCAAAACTTAATTAATTAGCATAACATAGTGCTAAGTGATTAAACTATTCCTTTAACGTGGAGTTTAAGTTTTAACAAGGTGGCTAATTAATATGGGTGCGCAAATGAAATAATAAGAAAGTGAAAGAAATTAGGAGTATGCATGTGTTTTTGTTGGAAATTAAGGGAAGAGTGGAGCATTTGTTTAACTTCATAATTAAGCAATTTTCAAATTACCCATAGTCACATATCCTATGATTAACTTTGAACTTATGACTTTAGGACATAATTATATATAACGCTCTTGGTTGCTTCTATCTAGAATTTTGTTGACTATTATACCTTATAGTGGATCATTTCAATTAGAAGCAAAAACCTCCCTTTTCTGTACAAATTAAAAGAATAATTAGCACAATGAAAAATTAAGTCATTGGGTCTTTTTTTTTATGTATAATTTTGTATTTTCATGAAAAAAAAAATTTTATCTCGAATTTCAATTAGGGATAGTCTAATTTTTCTTTTTACATATTAAAAAAAATAAAGAGTAAAAATGTTTTAAATTGAAGTGTCATTCTGGAATAATCCAATTTAAACTCATAAATATTAGGGGAATAAACTAATAAACCACTAATAATTTTTCTTTGTTTTCTATTCTATGGTTCAATTATCACAAGAAGATTTTATATATGGAGAATAAAATTAAGGACACCTAAGCCTAAAGCAATTGGTCAAGAAAATCATTTTACAAGAACTAATATCCAAATTTAATATTAACCAACAAAAGGTATAACAATATAGATAGGTATTGTCACACTCATTATGCCTTTGTTTTCCAAAAAGGCAGCTTTACCACACACTTATCTCAATATGCGTTGACGCTTATTATATTTATGCTTATTATATTTATGAGCCTTTGTTAGTGGATACAAATGTGCGATCACAAACCGTGTGTATATTTTTTCCTAGAACTTTCTTCAAACGCCTTGTAAACCTAATCGGATAGACCATGCTTTAATCTCACCTGCCGACCGATATGAATGTAAATCCTGTCAATAAGTGAATTTTCCATGAACCGTCTAAAAATTATAATGAGATGAATACGAGACCCACCATTGAAGAAAAAGGAGTCTAACCCTTATGATACGTGAAACTTTTGTGCCAAAATTTCTGACTAATGATCGAATGGGTCACAATCACGTACCCACTTGACCATAGCCACGCCCAGTGCTCATAGCTGTAGGACCACCTGAATGATCTATCCATCCCTCCTCTCACCTGCAGAATGGGCCACAGCCACAGGGGTTTTGCCAGTTTTATCAACCTTACAGACTGACTTTGGATAGGGTTATTATTATTATTATTTTAAAAATCTAAGTTAAATCTTAAAATTTAGGTGTTTAAGTGAAGGCGTCTAATATATTATTAAATTTTAATTTATTTGATATATTTTAATGTGATCAAAATTTAGGATATTTTTGTAAAAAAAGGGAATTAGACATAGATATTAGAATGTGTGATTTCGATTCTGTTTGAGGTTTGTCAAAAAATAAAAATTTTAATATGGTTTTGATTTGATTTTTTTATTATTTCAGTTTCAGTTAGGTACAGTTTTCGATTCTTCACTTTTGATTTGGTTTTTAGCTCTTAAAATAATTTTATATAATTATTTTCTTAAAAAATTATATTTGAATTAGCATTTAAATTTTAAATTAAATTATTAATACATAATATATAATATAATATATATTTTAATTATTTATTAATTATATAATATTTAACTATAAAATATAAATATAATTATGAAATAACATATATATATATATATATATAGAGGGTAAAAGTATATAATGCATCTAAAAAATGTAAAAAAAATATATATGAAAAAATTCAATTATCGATTTGGTTCGGTGTCGAACCGTTTCGATTCATTTCTTAATGAAAAACTATAACTACATCAAAGTATCAAAATAATTTAAATTTGATAATTGTTCCACTGAGTCGATACAATTTTTCAATTCCATTCGAAACTTTTGAAGAATTGGGTACAATCCTAGTAGATACTAAAAGATTAGTGAAATATTTATTTTATTTTATAATTTTTTTAAATAGAATTTAATGAATTAAATAATAATTAATAAATAAAAATATTTAAATTTAATATATATATATATATTAAAAAGGTTATTATTAAAAAGGTGGTATGGTCAGGTCTTAAAATAGTAAATTCATCATCACAACAACTTTGCATTGTTTTGTTCCATTATTTGTCACTTTTAGGGCAGCAGCCATATGTGCAGTTCTTATGCCTATCTGAATAGACCACACCATTATTTTATTTTATTTTATAATATAGACAAAAGCAAAAGCAGCAGAACTGTTGCACAGTTGAACCAGATCCATGATTCTGTTTCTGTATCTTAAATACATGGCTTAGGTATTGGATCCACTTCGTAGTGGACAACCACTTCCCACACATTAACATTGATTAATTATTTTTTTAATTTCTTTAAATAATACTATATATATGTAATTATGTATGCTTGTCATGCTTATGATATTTATAGAGGATCTGAATCTCTGATCTGAATAGACATATTAATTAATAAATATATAATTAAAAAATTTTTTATATTTTATCTCTAAATTTTCTTCTTTTTTCATTTTTATTTCTTTAACTTTAATTTATTACTAAAAAATCTCTAAACTCTCATTTTATTTCAGAAAAATCCTTCAACATGCTAAAGTAAGTTTCAAATTAAAAAAATAATAAAATTATTTTTTTTATTTCTTTTCCTCTCATATTTAAAAATAAGTAGTAATTTCAATTATTATTTAAATATATCACAAAAATATCAATATCATCACAATAATATACTTCTTGAAAAACAGAAGGATTTATCTTCATTGAAAAATGTCAAAATTGCATTTACAATTGTTACACTATATCTTAGTGAGAATTTTTTTAATCTAGAAACCTAATATTAAATATTAAAGAGATTTTTTCAAAATAAAATTAAAATTTAGAAATTTTTAATAATAAATTAATATTAAAAGATAGAAGTAAAATACAAAATAAAGTCCAAGGATATATTGTAGAAATTACCCATATAATTATGCCACGATTTTCCTTGTGAACTTCATTACCGTGGGACATCTAAACTGAGTTGAGTTTGTCTTTATGTGTATGTAATTCACACTAGTTCATTAATCCCTGACAATTAAAAAAAAAAATCATATTTTGAGTATTTAATTATAAATAGAATAGGCTAAATCTAAAGTAATGTATATCAGTAGGGCTGAGTATTTTGTTCAAATTGAATCGAATTATCAAAATTAAATTAATAAAATTATTATATTTTAAAAACTAAACCGAATTAAAATGAATGAAAAATTAAATCAAACCGAACTGCTTTATTTTAGTTCGGTTCAATTTGAATATATTGATTTTTGAGTTTGGATGGATTTTTTAATTTAGACTTAATTTTTAAGTTATTTGATCTAATTTTGACATTGGTTTGAACCTAATAACCATTAATCAATGAAATTAAATAATTTATATGTATAAAATTACATATAATTCATAAATTTCCTATAAAAGTAAATCAATTTAAAAATCAATAAAATAATTCGATTCAGTTTGATTCAGTTCAATCAATTTTTTTATCTCAAAAATTGAACCGAACTGAAATAACCAAAATTCTTAAAATGCAAAACTAAACCGAACAGAATTATCTTAAAAATTGAATCGAATTACTAAATTAAGGCGATTTAATTTGACTTATTCGATTCAAACCGAATAGTACTTACCCCTATATACACCAGTTAGGGCATATTTAGCTAAATGCATGTTAATGAGGTCTAGAGTAGATAATAATTAATAAAAAATAAGCACAATTAATTAATTAATTAATTAACTAATGATGCCGTAAAGAATAAGAAATGAATATTTATTAATTGCAAAGGCTTAATCTTTCAAATTGTGTTGTGGAACATGTTTATTGTTTAGATTAATTTAACGTTGATATTCATGTTTCCTTAATTATACTCTAATTTATAGGCTGCTTTCTGAAGTCATTTGTTATTTATATTTATTTATTGTCTCAGTTTCATGATTATTGTTTTGCTTGATTTATCATCATTAAATTAATAAATTCATTAATTATAACCGACAATAATTTTAATAATAAAAATGA
The DNA here is from genome assembly GCF_030052815.1 of Hevea brasiliensis. Lineage (NCBI taxonomy): Eukaryota > Viridiplantae > Streptophyta > Magnoliopsida > Malpighiales > Euphorbiaceae > Hevea > Hevea brasiliensis. The sequence continues at coordinate 106,561,339 of NC_079493.1, forward strand.
ATTTTTATTATTTACACTAGTCCACCATTAAATTTTACATGCATCTTAAATTCATGATTAATTAAATTTAGATAATAATTTTTCAATAAAAATTAAAAAAGATGTACTATTTTAGATAAAAAAATTATTTTTTTAATAAAAAATTGAGAAAATAAAAATTTAAATCTTAATCTAAGTGATATGTATTCAATCACTATATTAAATCAAGCTAAACAGTATTGCTTTGGCTTCAAATCGTAAGAAATAAGTTAGGTAATGCAAATACAAGCTCTTTCAAAGTGTTTTTCAAAGTCATCCATTCAAAATGGACAAGCAATACTGATAAGCTTTTGGACCATATCACTCGTATTGAAAGAGCAATAGATAGTAGATACATGTTGTTTCTATGCATGGTGAGGTGTGTCCCTCTCCACTCTCCACGAAAGAAAAGAAAAAAAAAATAAAGAAAAGAAAGATGTGATTTGGTTACGTTAATGAACAGTGTGTGACCACCCATGTCAGTAGAAGGGATCAAGATCAAGATTCAGATCGTTACAGATTTCAAGAATGGAGACCGACACAAGCTATCATGTGAAGAAATGTCTTTGGAGAGAGAGAGAGAGAGAGAGACTGTGTAGTCCCATGCCACCATATGTCTTTCTTTAATTTAGTTTTTCTTTTTTCTTGGGCCTTTTTTAATGCTTCCAAGAAAACGAAAGAAAGAAAATGGTTTCAGTGCAACTTTGACCCATCCCATTATTTTTTTTTTTCTTACAAGAACGTGTATGACTCTAATAAAGTGAAAGCAACGTCTCTCTTTGTCTTTTCTTTTATTTTTCTTGAAAAACCTAATTCTATTGTTATATTATTATTGTACTTTTCCACATTTGACTTGTTTTCTTGTTTCCATGAAGCTCACTTCTAGCATGCACGCTATGACTGTTGAACATAGCACGATAATTCTGACACTTCCCTTGTTTAATTTTCCCCTTCTGTGTCGTTCGTGAGAGAGGATCTTATTTGTATGCGTATATCTTATAAATGAGTTGTAGAAAGAATCTTTCTTTTTTTGTAATAAAAGAAATTATATATATCAGCATATATTTTTCTTTTAAATTTATTATAATTAATAAGATAGTATTTGGATCGTTTTTGAAAAATTGACTAAATAAATTAATTTTATCAGGTGAAGCATTCTAAAATGTCAAGCCTGGCCGGCGACAAAAGGTGGTATGATATATAATTGAATGAATGGGCCAAAGTGTTATAAGCTCTTATCTGTACTTATATGACCAAAAGCTTGAAGGGTCTTTTTAGTCTGTTCTTGAATTTAAAAATTTGAATAATTGAATAAAGAATTTTTTTTTTTTCCTAAATCAGTTTATCACCAACTCATAAAATTTATATATTATCTCTCTCTATTTTTATTTATCATATTTATATATATATTTTTAAATTATCTATCATATTTAAAAGATAAAAAAGTATTTATTCTTTTAATTTTTAATATTTATATAAAAAATAAATAGATGAAATAAATGATAATTTAATTAATTATTAATATATTTTTATAAAAATAAAGTTATTCAATTATTTCATTAATAACCGCAAAACATAAGTGTAATAAGTGAAAATGGAAAAAAGTAGTGTTCAATAAGTAGAATCCTATATATATATATATATATATATCAATCTAGTCAAAAATTTAATTAAAAAAAAAAAAAACAGTAGAAACAAGGAAGCGGCGGTGGAGGCAAGCCAGTCAAGCATTTAATATATGGAATTTGATTTTCTAAGATTGGAAACAGAATCTACACTGGTGTTTCGTCATTGTCTTTGTTGGCCATTTAGAAGAGCCATTTGCTTTGAACATTCCTGCGCTGAGTTGAATAAGATCATTGATAAAAATATACACAGAGGGTTTCGTCACTTTCGCATTTTGGAGTGCCATTAGGCCATTTTCTTTCGACCCACGTCCATGGCAACAGTATTGCTGATAAGCTTCGCGAATATCTTCGTCCTTTCCAGCTTTTTAATTACTTTTTTTTCTATATTCACTGCAGTATCTCTTCACATTTCATAAAAGATTAAATTTTTGTAAGAATCGAGGATGTGAAGACTTAAACCTCAACTTACAATCACTAAAGATGAGTACTATTCGATTTGAATTGAATAAACTGAATTGAATCGTTCTAATTTGGTATTCAATTTAATTTTTAAGATAATTTAGTTCGATTCGATTTTATATTTTAAGAATTTCAGTTATTTCGGTTTAATTCGATTTTGAAGAGAAAAATCGATTAAACCAAATCGAATTAAATTACTTTATTGATTTTTAAATTGATTTATTTTTATAAGAAATTTATGAATTATATGTAATTTAATATACATAAATTATTTAATTTTATTTATTAATGGTTATTAGGTTCAAATTAATATCAAAATCAGACTAAATAACTTAAAAATCAAGTCTAAATTAAAAAATTCATTCAAATTTAAAAATCGATATATCAACCAAACAGAACCAAAATAGAACTGTTTGGTTCGGTTCATTTTTTATTCATTTCAGTTTAGTTTTTAAAATATAATAATTCAGTTAATTCAGTTTTAATAATTCGATTCAGTTCGATTCGATTTGAATCGAATACTCAACCCTAACAATCACTATACTAAATCAGATTAGATGAATGATATGTATAAAATTAAAGATTCATTTGAACATCAATTTATTGACTTATATGATTCAATTTAAAAAATTTATCCTGAATTTTGAATTAATTTAAATTTTGATTTAAAAATTAAATAAAGATAATTAATTTTTGTAAAAATATTTTAATCCAAAATCAGTCGTACAAGAATTTTATTCAAAATAATTTTTTTTTATAGTACAAAAAACTAGAATTATAATGCAACTCAAATTTAAATAACATAAATCTACTGCCTCTTTTCTTCATTCTAAGTATAAAATTTATAAGCATATTTTAATAGCATGAGAAAGAGACTCACTTATCAACTAAATAGAGTTGGCCAAAATAAAAATTATGTTAAAATTTTTTTTTTATATAATTAGCTCCGACTGAAATTTATATATGAGATCTTAAAACAATTACGTTTAATCAATTAGGTCTAATTAAATTAATTACATTCAACTATTCAGCAAAAAACTAACATCCATACACTATCAGTTGATCTTATGGATCCCAAATTAATTATTTGATATCAAATTAAGAGAAATATGCAAAATGCTGGGTTTAAATTTTCATTTTTCAATTAATTGGTGACCATAATGGAATTAGATTATTAGTTTAATTAATAACCATTCTCGCAATTTACCCTCGTTATGAAACAAGAGGAAGCCACTAAAAATAAAATTTTAGAGTGTTAGGCCCAAAATCAGATCAAAGTGATCAATTCTGAATTTCTATTAACTCCTTTCTGAGACAATCTGCTTACAGTCTCTTTACACATGCTGAAAAAAAATATTAAGAAATAAGATTTTTTCAGATTATCAATCTCATTGAAAGCTTGTTGTAATCACGATGGCCTGTCAACATCTACAGCATTAATCCAAGCAATGGCACTTGAGAGAGTTGGATTCAATTATAACTCTGTAGAAAAGAGAAACTAAACTAAGGGGAACACAGAAAATTGCAAAGCTTTTTTAATAACCAAGACATCTGCATCGTTGGAGTCACAGATACCATAGGGAGTAGAAAAAAATTCAAAGAAAAAAGAGGAATTTCGAAGGACTCCATCAATGCCAACCGGGCCTGATATAAAAGTGGAGGCATCTGTGTTCCATTTGCAAAAATTCCGAGGAGGAAGCCATGAGATAGGTGGTCCGGCGGGTTTATACACATTGAAGCTTTTGAGATAATCCACAGCTAGAGAAAGAGGTCTTTGGATTTTAAAGAGCATTTGCATTACTGAACAGAAATGCTAATCCATAAGGAGGCTTTACAAAGAATATTAGAATAAAGCTTTTCAGGATCAAAAACAATTCCTTCAAAATCATACGGTTAGGACATAACCAGATAGACCAAATCACAGCCTGGAAAAGAGTCATCCATGCCTTGCTATTGGTTAAAGAAAAGTTTAACTACCAGGAGGGCACCAAGACGCTCCCAACCACTTAGCTAAACAACACCAGATGTTCCAAGATTTAGAGCAGAGAAAGAAAATATGATTACCTGATTCTTGATTTAATTTGGAAGGAATACAAGAAGAGTAATGGCTAACCAAAAGAACACTTCGACCTTTAGAGGCACTAGCCCTTTCCGAACTCCAGCCACAAAATCCCCACAGAATTGCAACTCTGATGGGGAGACAATTGAGCAAGCAGACTTAATATTACATGCCCATTTAGAATCAAATTTCCAAATTATTTTGTCTTTTCAAAAAGGACAAATGTTAACATCTTTGATTAAAGCATCTAATTGCATTTTTTAATCTTGTTCCCAAGCCCTCTGGAAACGTGAATTTGACACAAAAATATCACTCCAGATTCTTGAACCATTGGAAACTCGCCCAGACCAACGATAATTGAAGCTATCAACTTTGTACTTGTCATCAATGACTCTGCATCACAAACTCCAATTATCTAAGCCAAGCTGCCAACCCATTAAAAGAGTAATCCATTCTTTTTTTTTTTTTTTTGAAGGATCGAACCAATGCCCAGCCTACCAAGATTTTTGGTAATTGAATTTGATTCCAATTTACTATTATCAGTTTCCTTCTATCTGATATACCAAACCAGAAAATCCGTCATTGAATGGATTTTATCTTCTTAACCATAATGGAGGGTATCTTGAATAGAGAGAGATAATATATTGGTAGATTTGCAAAGCTGGGTTTGATGAAGGTTAACCTACCATCCAGCCATAAGTACCTTATCTCCTAATTTGATAATTTTTCCTCCAAACGAGAGATGACAGGATTCTAAAATGCCAAACTTCTAGGGCTAGTGCCAATAGGGAGCCCAAATAAGAGAAAGGAAGTTTGTGAACAAAGCCCTTGCCCAATGTTGATCAACATTAACTCCCGACAACATACTTTTGTGAAAATTAGTATTCAGACTCGGTATCACAACAAAGCATCTTAGAATCCTCTTAACATACAAAAATTCGGACTCCCTTGCTTGGCATAGTATCAGTGGATATCATCCGCACGCTAAAGATGGGTAAAGTTCTCACTAAATTTTGATATAATAAGACCCTTGATAAGCTAAAGATCTTTTGCCTCACTTAACGTGCACAAAAGCCTTTCGACAGCAATGATGAACAAGAATAAAGAAAAGGGATCCCCCTGCCTTAACCCCTTCTCAATTAAGAATTCATCAATAGGAGAGCCGTTGACTAAAGACGACAGAAATCTTTGCCATTGAAATAAATCTTAGATCCATCCTCTCCATTTTGCATTGAATCGAGATATTTCAGCTGACTAAATAAATCAAAGGCTTTTTGGAAGTTGACCTTGAGAAGCATGTCACTATTGTTCTTCTTCTTTAGAGAGTGAACAGTCTTATTAGCAATCAAGACACCATCTAAAGTATGTCTTCCTTTAGTAAGCGCAGATTGCTGAGGCCCGATAAGATCAACAATAACCACTTTAAGACGATCGGCAAGTGCCCTTCACTATGATCTTGTAAAGGCATCCAATAAGACTGATAGATTTGTAGTATTTAAGCCAAGTGGAGCTAGCAATTGTAGGAATTAAAGTGACAAAGGATGAGTTAATTCCAACGGACAATACACCATACTTGTAGAATAATTGCATCATGTGCATAAAATCTTGTCAAATAAATTCCCAACAAGGTTTGATGAAGGAGAAGTTAAAGCCATCAGGGCCTAAGGCCTTGTCATTCCCACATGACCAAACGGCTACCTTCATATGTGGAAGGCTGCTCTAAGGAGGCAGAAGCGGCAGGGGAAAGAGATCTTATATTATCCAACTGTAGAAAGGGTGAGAGAAAGAAGCTTCCCCATATATATGAGTGAAAAATTTTTTTTGTTTCAGCTCTAATACTCTTAACATCCTTTGCAACACCAGACGAAGTGTAAATTCACCCTATAAAATTTTTTTTCTCTTGCGGGTTGACATCATCAAGTGAAAGAATTTGATATTCTTATCCCTTTGCTTAATCCATTGCACTCTGGATTTCTGCTTCCTAGGACACTTTTTCATCTTACATTTACTCCATAGTTCCTTCCTAACAAGAGCTCGACAACAAGAATAACCACATCTAACACTTTCAGCCAAGGATGGATCTTCTAAAGAACGATCAGTCTGATCCAATTCACTCTCAAGTGACGCAATATATACCAGAGTCAAGAAAACTAAGCTCTCACTGAATTATAGGATGTAATATTCTATTAATACATTGGGAAAATATTGATAAAAACTATCCTCCTTTTTAAGCATTTTTGTGAAATTATACCCTCCTTGATTGATTTGTTTTCATTTGCATTTGCATATATATCAAGATATGTTCTTATTCACGAAAGATATTCATTTTTTTTCTTTTAAAAATTTGAGCAAATGCAATCACTAGCTAGCGACAAATGATAAAAAAAAATTTTAAAAATGTAAAAAAAAAAAAACTTTTGTTAGTTTTTATTTGTATACCTTACGAAACCAACAAGGAAGGAAGAGAGAACCCTACTTATTTTAAAATCTAAGATGAAGAATCACATTATTATTATTATTATTTTATCATAAAGACATTGATTCATTCAATAAGAAACTGGTAACAAACTTTCCTCCACTAACAAATTAGCAAATTGAGGGTGGGAATAGGAAATCCAACTAGGACTAAGAACACCTTCCCTAACAGCATTTGCCACCCAATTTGCACACCTGTTAGCTGATCTAGGAACATAACAGAGAAGAAAACCATGATAGTTTAACAAAGCAATTCTAATATCATGAATGATGTCTTCAACTTCCCAAGGAACCAAAAGGGAAGGAGAAGAAGATAACTTAGCAATCTGCAGCGAGTCAGATTCCAAAGTGCAGGAAGACAAGCCTCGACTTATAACAAAATTCAGAGCTGTTCTAACTACAAATCCTTCAAATGCAAGAGGTGAAGAGCAGAGAAAGGAAACAGCACATCCATCAATAAGACAACCTGTATCATTTGGCATTATTACACCAAGACTTGCAGTAGTAGTCTTATAATCAAAAGATGCATCAATATTAAGCTTAACATGACCAGTAGCTGGAGGGGACCAACATCTCTGCCTATTACTGAATTGAGCATGAGAAGTAAACAGAGAAAGAACTTGCGAAGACTCTACATCTTGCATCTCTTTAAGGGCATTCTGTGCCTGTTTAAAAGTTATCGTAGGGTTTGGATTAGATGACTCAAAAATGGCTGCATTTCTTGCTTTCCAGATATTCCAACATATAAAGCATACAAGCTTGAGGGTCCTCTAATCTGAATGAGAGAAAAAATCTATGAGGTGGTGGAACTAATCTCTAAAAGATCCAAAGACATAACTATTAGGATGGAATCCCAACATCGATCCAAACCAAGTAGCCTTTGCATGACTACAAAATCAGAGGAGATGCTTTCAAGATTCTTCTGGACAGTCACACAGAGGGCAGGCTACAGAATTGGAGCAACCTCTCTTAAATAAATTTGCTCTAGTTAAAGTCCTAATCTTCGGTGGCACTTTAAGGGACCATAACTTATTCCAAAATGATTGGGGGACAGCCTGCAAAGATGAAGTGAGAGGAAAATGCAAGGAACGAGCTTGGTGAACTTTCAACTGATAATACACCGACTTGATCGAAATGGCCTGGCCCCGCTAACCGATGCATCCCTTGGGGCTTCGTGAGCATTTAATGCTCAAGCAAGTATAAATAAGGAGAGGGTTAGCCATTTGCTCCCTTATGTCATTTTTAGACTTTCTTTTAGCGACTTCGACACTCTCCCTGGTTTTCTAGAGTTTTTCGGCACTGATTTATACTCCAGTAAGAGCTTTAATATTTTTTCGATCAATTTCATTTTTATTCTCTGAAAATGAGTGGTACCGATGGTCAGAGAGCTGCCAGTCCTCCTTCTGTTCACATCTCATGGATATCGGACGAAGGTGAAGTGGCCAAACGGAGTGAGCGACCTGAACCTTCTACAACTGAACCTTCTACAACCATTGTCTCGGTCCATGGTCGATCAACCAAGTCAAAACAAGCATCGTCTTCAAGGAAAGAGAACTTACTCGTGGACGAGTTGCCATCAGTTCTCAAGGAGACTGATCTCTAATCTATTAGCCAAGAGTACAACCTTTTGACTCACTTCTTCGAACTTATCAAATGTCATGGTGATCTCTGAGCCGATCATTTCTTTGAAGAAACCAACCTGATCATGGTATATGAGGAACAATTGAAAGCCGGGCTTTGGTTTCCCCTAAATGAATCCTGTAGAGTTATTCTGAAGTTCCATCATGTCTGTGTAGCCCAAGTGCATCCGAACTCCTGGCGGACTCTGGTGGCTTTCAGAGGTTTATGCCGAGCTAAAAAGCTCAAGCCTACGGCGAAGGTTTTTGCAGAGTTGCATAGGCTCACTCTGCAGAAAGACGATGAATATTGATTTTTCCAAGCCAAGCCAAACAGCAGGCTCTTCACCGATCTCCCTTCCTCGTTGAAGAACTAGAAAGATCGATTTTTCATATTAAGGAGCAAGGACCCAAATGGCTTTGAGGGCATTCCGCATAGTTGGCAGTATTTGATTCCTTTAGTTCCAAAGAAGATCGCCCTAAATAAAGATGAGGACGCCGTGGTGAAGAAATTGAAGGATCAGGTGGCCACTCACAAGTACTCATGTTTGGATGCGATTATGGCCGAACTGAAATGGTGGTTGATGTAAGTGATCGCTCGTGAGGACTATGAGCTGCAACTCTCTGACCTCGGCCCTGAGATCAATATAATCTAAATCTTCAGTCTCCTAACTTTGGTGATCTCACTAACTTATTCTCTATATAGGCATGGCAAGAGTGCAAAGGAGAGTCGCAAGCAAAAAAGGGAGCTCGCCCAGAAAGTGCAGGAAATGAAAGTGGCTGCTGCTGCTGCTGCTCAGACGCCGAGGTGAGACTTGGTAGAAGTACCGAGCTCTCCGTTCTGACCTCCAGAGCAACCAGCCTCAGAGGTAGAGATCGTTCTTTCTCCACCTCGACAAGCTGAACCTCCACCTCTGCTGGTGTCTTCAAGTGCAGAAGGGGGGCCTTCCCGACCAGTCGTAAGGACACTCTCTCAAAGTGCTCAGGTCCTTATCCATTCTCTAAAAAGGAATCGTTCAGTTCGGGGTAATCCTGATCTAGCCAAGGTCTTGGGCGTCACCATCTGTTTTCAAGAAGATCGAAATAGATTGGCCCAGGATAGTATTGACGATCTCCTGGCTCAAACGATGAGCTTGGGTTTGGAGACCATTGCGAACCAACACGTAATCAGAGAAAAGGCCCATCTCTTGAGACAGGAGATTCTAAAGGTAATCCAGGATGCAGCTTCCACTAAAGCCCAACTCTCAACTACTCAGGACCACATCGTCAGGTAAAAGATCAGGCGAAGTCTTACGAGGAAAGGATAGCTGAACTAGAGCGAGAACTTGAAGACGCTCGGGCCTGCCAATTTGCCGATGTCACTTGACTTACTGAAGAGATCAAGGCAAAAGAAGAAGAGGCCTTGGCAAGGGAGGTTGGTGCTTATGTGAATGCTCATGGCGATCTTCTGGCCGAGCTCGTGAAGCGCTATCCTAAGGAAGACTTCTCCTGGATGGAGGATCTCATCCCAAGAGCTGAAGAAGATAGCAAGGAGGGGCCTGAGAGAGAGAGAGGGAATGATGGAACTGAAAATGTACCTGAAGAGCAGGTTAGGGGAGACCCTCCTGCCGAATGACTTGCATATTTTATATTTTAAAATGAATCTAAGTCTTTTCATGCTCAATTTTCTTGATGAGAAAACACTTCATTAAAGTCAATCCCCTCCCTCTAAGTAAAGCCTTTTGCTACCAACCGTGCCTTATATTGAGGTGCTTCAACCCCTGGAGTGCCTTCCTTTTTCTTGAACACCCATTTGCAACCTACCACTTTTTGTCCCTTAGGCAATGTTACAAGCTCCCAAGTCTAATTCTTGTGAAGAGATTCAATTTCTTCACTCATAGTACCGACCCACTGATCTGCATCTGAACAAGTAATAGCTTCTCTATAATTATTGGGTTCATGCACATCAACTGTCTCAGCAACTGACAAGGCAAATGCAACTAGATCTGCATATGCATATCTCTACAACGGTCTAATCTGTCTTCTCTCTCTACCAGTTGCAATGCTATATGGTTCCCGTTGCTGTTGCTCAGGTGCATCCTCTTGTTGATCAGGATCTTGCACTTCATCCTCTGAATCACTAAACTGAACTGCTGAAGTATCAATATCAAGCCCCACTTGTTCTCTGACACCGTGATCCGATTCTGCTATTGACTTTTCCCTTTGACTATCCAATGAAGCAGACTCATTAAATGTCACATCCATGCTGATAATTAATCCTGGAGACTATGGATCATTGCAACACAACCTGTAGCCTTTCACTCCAAATGCATACCTTAGAAATATGCATTTTCTTACCCTCAGCTCAAGCTTACCATCTCTTACATGAGCATAAGCAAGGCAACCAAATACTCTCAGCTAAGAGTAATTAGCAGGTGAACCAGACCGGATCTTAGAAGGAGTTTTGCACTAAATAGCTATAGATGGAGATCTATTAACTAAGAAACAGGTTGTATTAATTGCTTCAGCTTAGAAATCCTTTCCCAATCCTGAATGTGAGAGCATGCTTCGTGCTTTGTCATAAACCATTCTGTTCATGCGTTCTGCAATACCATTCTGTTGTGGTGTCCTTGTACAAGTGCGATGTCTCACTATACCTTCATTGCTGCAAAATACATTGAACTCACGATTGCAAAATTCTAATCCGTTATCAGTTCTAAGATGCTTGACCTTCTTTTATGTCTGCTTGTCAATCATCGACTTCCACTTTACAAAGGTTGAAACTGCCTCATCTTTTTTTTTTTTCAGAAAATACACCCACACTATCTAAGAGTAATCATCAATCAAAGTTATGAAGTACCAAGCACCGCTCTTGGAAGGGATTCTGTTAGGACCCCATAGATCTAGCACCGCTCTTGGAAGGGATTCTGTTAGGACCCCATAGATCTGAGTGGATATAATCCACCGTTCCTCTGGTCTTGCACACTGCCCTTTTATCGAACTTCACCTTGGTCTGTTTGTCAAACACACAGTGTTCACAAAAGTCCATAGATTCTATTTTCTGCCCGTCCAATAAATCTTACTTGCTTAACACAGATAATCCTCTTTCACTTATATGACCAAGACCCATATGCCACAATTGAGTCTGATTCTGATTATTGCTTCTGGATGCTACTGTAGCTTCTTCTGAAATCGTACTGCCCTAAAGAAAATATAATCCTGAAACCAAACTGCTCTTCATGGGTACCATAGAGCCCTTACACACTTTGAGAACTCCATTCTCTGCATGGTATCAGAATCCATGAGAGTCAAGTGTCCCAAGAGAAATCAGGTTCCTCTTTAGTTTTGGAACATGCCAACACTCTATAGTTCTAACAACGCCATCAAACATCCTCAATCTGATGTTACCAATTCCTTCAATTGATAATGCACGATCATTGTCCAGAAACACCTTGTCACTCATCTGTTTGTAAGTGACAAACCATTTTCTGTGTAAACACATGTTATAAATAGCACCAGTATCAAGAATCCAGGAATTTTGTCCATGATCTGAACTCATGGATAAAATTTCTCTAGTATTGTCATCACCATCAAAATCAATAAAACTATCAACCACATTCGCAAAACTTTCTTGTTGCTTTCCCTTTTTATTTTTCAACTTGGGACAGTCTCTCCTGTAGTGACCTTGCTCTCCGTACTCAAAACAGTTAGCCTTTTTCATTTTTGACTTAGATCTGGCCTTAGATTTCTTCCTGCTGGAAGAACCCTCCCTTGAATGTGTTCTTCCCTTGCTCACCAAACCTTCCCCCTCAAATCTTTCTCTATTATTTGGAAATTTCTTTTTCAACTCCTTCGATTTTAGAGAATTACTAACATCGTCTAGTGAAATACTATCTTTCCCATACAACAAAGTATCAATAAAAGTTTCATAGGAGGGTGGTAAAGAACATAAAACAATAAGGGCTTGATCCTCAATATCAATCTCAATATCAATATTCTTCAAATCCATAATGATTGAATTGAATTCATCCAGATGTTCTTTAATGGGCGTACCTTTGCTCATTCTCAGATTGTAAAGTTTTTTCTTCAGATATAGGCGGTTAGTCAGTGATTTGACAGAGTATAACTCTTCTAATTTCTTCCATGCCACAGATGCTGAGCTTTCACTAGCAATCTCGCGTAGGACATTATCAATTACGCTCATGAAAATCACACTCAAGGCTCTCTCCTTTAGATCAACCTTCTCTGCCTCTTTCATACCTTCTGGAAAGTTATCCTCGATTGCCTTCCATAGACCTTATAGGATCAAGGAAGATTTAATTTTTATCTTCCACAGACTGAAACTCGATCCACCATCAAACTTCTCCATCTCATACTTGGTTGAAGATGACGCCATTTGTAAGCCCTAGGTTTTGCGCACAAAGCTCTGATACCAGTTTGTTATAATAAGCACGCAAATCTAAGGCACACACATAAATTACACAATCACACAGTATTAAAAAGAGAATAAGAATAACACAGGATTTAAAGTGGTTCAACCGTAAAGTCTACGTCCACGGGCAAGACAAGAGAAAAAGGTTCCACTATGATAAAAAGAACAAGATACAATCAATCAGAACTCTCAAACCCTAACCCCCAGTGTGTTTCTCGAATATTTCATAACTCTGCCACAAAGGGTAAAATATTACAATATTTATACTGGTCCATCGGCCCGTGTCTTTCGCGACCACCACAGATCTCACTTCTTATCCCAATCGAGTCCTAATGCGAAACTTTCGGATCGGGTCACAATTCGAGTTAATGAAAAAAAATATATCTAAAATTTAAGCCACAAAAATAACACTTTCAGCCAAGGATGGATCTTCTAAAGAACGATCAATCTGATCCAATTCACTCTCAAGTGACGCAATATATACCAGAGTCAAGAAAACTAAACTCTCACTGAATTATAGGATGTAATATTCTACTAATACATTGGGAAAATATTGATAAAAATTATCATACTATTTAAGCATTCTTGTGAAATTATACACTCCTTGATGATTTGTTTTCATTTGCATTTGCATATATATCAAGATATGTTCTTATTCACGAAAGATATTGATTTTTTTTTCTTTTAAAAATTGTTATATGATGCTAAAAAATTCAAGCACATGCAACCACTTGCTAGCGACAAATGATAAAGAAATTTTAAAAAATGTAAAAAAAAAAAAAAAAATCAACTTCTGTTAGTTTATATTTGTATACCTTATGAAACCAACAAGGAAGGAAGAAAGAGCCACACACTTGGTCAATATCAACTATTAGAAAATTTTTAAAATCTAGGATGGAGAATCACATTATTTTATTGAAATAAATTTGGATCATATAATAAAGCAATGCTACGTAATTTGTCCTGATGCATGCGTTGTCATTTTTGCGTGGAAATTGAATTAATATATTTCTTTATATTTAAAGTTTAATTCACTAACCGTCAACTACTAGCCAGACTCTTCACACATGATGTCAATTAATGCATTTGAGCATTACTATGCATTTGCAAACTGCTTCTCAGATAAACCAGCAGCTATTTATTAACCAAGGCTTTCTTCAAATTTAGGCCTTCTTAAGCAATATTGGTGATTTTAATAATTGTTAATTACTATCAACTGTTTTAGTAATTTTTAACGATGATATTAATAGTTAATAATTAATTATTTATATAATTATTAAAGTAAAAATATTTTATAAAAATAAATATTAAATTAATTATTAAATATAAAAATAATGATATAATTTTATTGGCTCTAAATAAAACACTCTTTCAATCTCTAAAAGTTAAGAGGAATAATTTTTCATAAATTATTTTCTCAATTTCTAAATACTAATATAAATATTATGTTATCGAAAAGTATAAATAAAAAATATAATGTTTTAATCCTTATCAAAACTAAGGGCGGAGCTATAGTAAAGTTAATTGACCCCACTGAAACTCTTTTTTAAAATATTAGCAATTTACATTAAAATTCATTATATATATATACCCCACTTTTTTATTCAATGCTTTTATTGAAAATTTTCCCCTTCATCTAAAGTTAATTATTACACATAGTTACTCAATTTTATGACTATTTTTATAAAAGTTATTAAACTGTAATTTCTTTTATAAAAGTTATTAAATTTCAATTTAATTTTATAAAAGTCAATATGATCAGAAATTAAAAATTTTCATGTTAACTTATTATTCTATCAAGTATTTTACAAATAAAATTACCTAACTAGTAGTTACTGGTGAAAAATAAATGGAGAAAGGAGAGGGTTTGACGGTGATGGGGGATAGCTAAATGAGTTTTATGCATCCTATTTTCTTTTTTTAAAAAAAAACTAATAAAATAAAGTGATTTTATTTGTAAAGTAATTGACAGGTTAGTAGATCAACTTAAAAACTTTTAATTTTTTTATTATAATGATTTTTATAAATCAAATTAAAATTCAGTAAGTTTTATGAAAGAAATTAAAGTTAAGTGATTTTATAAAAACACTCATAAAATTTAGTGAATGCATATGATATTTACCCCTATTCTATATAAGATTTGATATATGAGAGTCAAAATTTGATTAGAATAGATTAAAGTTTAGTAGTTGTTTAGTTATTTAGTTAAGAAATAACTTGATAATCTTCAATGAAATTCTTACATTTAATAAGCATGAATTAAAGTAAATATATAATAAATAAATTACTTATATATTTTAATTGATTGGTAATTAATTATTAATATTTGTATTTTTAATTTTTTTTATCACATTCTTAACCATAAAAATAGAAAAATTAAGCAATGAATCATTTTTTTAGTAGGAAAGATTTTCAGAATCACCACAAAAAAAACAGACCATCTGCGACGGAAAAATCCGTCGCAGATGGGCTAATTTTCGTCGCAAAAAATTTTAACGACTGATTTACGACAGATACGTTTTCGTCGCTAAAACACTCGTCAGAAAATTTTGCGACCAAAATTCTATCCGTCGCTAATATTTAGCGACGGAATTAGCGACGAAATATGTCGTCACTAATATAAATGAAACCGAATTGATTTTCAGTTACTTCAGAAAAATGTCGTCGCTAATCCGTCACAAATCTGTGTCTAATTTTATCACTAAATCCGTCGCTAAAGTTATATGGTCTGTCGATAATGCATAAATAATTTTTAAAATTTTAAAATTCCGTCGCTAATTTGTCGTAAATCTGTCAAAAAAATAATATTATTTATTATTAAATTCATTATTTTTTAATTATTTTGTTATTCCTATAGAATAAATTAATAAAAAAAATCCATAAATCAATACAATATATTAATTATGATTTTCCTAATTAACATAATTAAAATGTATATATTTATAAAGTTGTAAAATAATCCATACAAAGTAGTTAAATTAATAAAATGTAAGTTAAAATACAATCATATTCAGAAAAAATACTATTAATATTCCACACATAATAATATCTTTAAACAGAAACATAAATAGCATAATCAATTATCTAGATTATCCTATGGATTTGTAGAGTCTGAAGTGGTTGGATGTGAAGATGTTGCAAACTGAGTACCACCTGTGGTCTTTAACTCCTTTCGCACCTGATCAAGTATTTCAGCCATCATCTCTGCCCTCATTTGTGATGCTTTTTCATCTATAAGTTGTTGAATTTCCTCTTGTGTCATCGCAGGCTGAGAAGATGACCCAGGATAAGCAGATGTGCATGATTGAGAGGTAGATGATCCACTTGTTTGAGATTTTGCAGAAGACCCAAAACCATACACCCTTCCTTTATTAAACCCTCCAGATACTTCTATCCACTTATCCATATCAAATATTGGTGGGGATTCAGAATTAGAACCATATTTCTCCACAATTGCACTTGCATAATCTTCCTAAAGAAATGAAATACAGTAATATCTTATTAAATGAATAGCCAACACACATAACCTTACATTATAATCTAATACAACTTAATGACAATGAAATTAAATTAGAAAAATATTGTGGTAAAATTAATATTTTCAAAGAAACTTACATCGACCCGTTGTGATTTGCCATCAATGAATACACCATCAGCACCCTTTTTGGTGTGAGTTGCTCGAAATACTTCAATCTTATTTGGTGGCCTACCTATCTTCTTTGTCTACAAAATAAAAATTATCGTATTGTGTAATCAACAAAATACACACTAAATAATTTTACAACCAACAAAATGCATAACAATAAATAAAAAATAACTTAAATTAAAAAATTATACCAATCGATCCTCATGAATCTCAATTTTGATTGAACCACAAGCATGTTTTGTAATTGACCTATCTTTTACTGTCATTCTATTAATCTTAGCAGATTGTGACTTCTTTCGCCACTCTGGAGAACTCCAATAAGCAACAAGCTCATTCCACACCTCTGCTTTCATCCAGTTTGGTCCTAGATTGTGCAAATAAGCAATATCACTTTTCTTGTGCTTCACCAACATTTCATTCCTAGCTCTGTTAAGAATATCACGAAATCTATCCTTCCCAAGCTTATCCCAAGCAAGACGCACATTCTGCTCTTCAGTTTCATCCCACATGTAACGACCCTAAAAATTTCATAGTCAGATGTTATAAATAAATATGACAATTTATATTTCAATCATCCAATAGATAAGTCATGTCAAACTAGATGAATACCCTAAAATAACAAGTATTATCCATTAAAATCCGACAGCATTTCAGCTGTTTTTCAAACATCTAACAACAAAAAGACACAACCTGTTGAAAAGCCACTTCTATAATAATCATCAACATCCATTAATTCACAACCTTCCCACCATATAAATTCAACATATTCAATTGAATTAATTTCAATATAAATAGGTAATTTGTATCTCACTTAGCTCATCCTTCATCTTATTGTGTATTTCTGCCCAAGATAAGTCATGCCAAACTAAATGAATACCCTAAAATAATAAGTATTTTCCATTAAAATCCGGCAGCATTTCAGCTGTTTTTCAAACTTCTAAAAATAAAAAGGCACAACCTGTTGAAAAGCCACTTCTATAATAATCATCAACATCCATTAATTCACAACCTTCCCACCATATAAATTCAACATATTCAATTGAATTACTTTCAATATAAATAGGTAATTTGTATCTCACTTGAAAATTTGCAAATAGCTCATCCTTCATCTTATTGGGTATTTCTACCCAAGATAAGTCATGCCAAACTAAATGAGTACACTAAAATTCCAAGTATTTTCCATTAAAATTCGGTAGTATTTCAGCTGTTTTTCAAACATCTAACAACAAAAAGACACAACCTGTTGAAAAGCCACTTCTATAATAATCATCCACATCCATTAATTCACAATCTTCCCACCATATAAATTCAACATATTCAATTGAATTAATTTCAATATAAATAGGTAATTTGTATCTCACTTGAAATTTTCCAAATAGCTCATCCTTTATCTTGATGGGTATTTCTGCCCAAGTTTTCCATGGAGCTGTAAAGTGCATCTTAATGTCATTGGTTATTGAGCGAGAGACAGATATATCCAAGAAGCTGCACCATTAATAACATTTAAAGTAAAAAAACTTCACTTAATAAGAAAATTTTTTGTAGAAGTTTTGTTTAATTTATCTCAACCGTCTTAAATATTGTTACTTACACAAGGCCCCTTAATCTTATCATTTGTCGATTTGTTGGGTTTACTGGTGTTGGCTGCCCTAAATTCGGACCTCTAGTTCGAACTGATGATGATGACGATGCTGCTACTTGCCCCCCTAACTGTAGTGGAGTAGGTGAAACTTGAGTATCCACTGGCAACTGTAGTGGCTCATGTCCTATGCTTTGGTCTTCATTTTGTTCATCCCTCAAAGACTGCATGGGTTGAGACATTGTGTCCTGTCGACCCCGTCCTCTACCTCTAGATGATGATATTCTACGAGGCATCCTGTAAAGCACAATATCCATAAGTACCAAAGAGCAAATAAAAAATAAATGAGCAACAAAAAAATAGAGAGCTGATAATTAGCTTTAAATTTTGCCAACAAGATTGATATGAGTGATAAAAGACTATATATCTATTAAGTAAAGTCGAGTGTTTAATCCTTGTAAATGAAGAAAATTCCTACTGAAAGTGTTTATTCTCATAATGGGCCACCCCATCGCAAACAGAATTAGAAATAATCCAGTGACTTAAGAGATAATGCCTAATAAAAAAGATAATTATTTGAATTTTTTCAATAATAAATTTAATTATTTTAAATAAAACATAGAAATCTATCCTACAAATAGGGGTGGTCAACGATTCAACTGGAACCATAAGATCATTCTCAATTTTGATTTTATTGTTTTTAATTTCTTTTTATTAGATATAAGGTAAAATAATCTATTAAATATATATATATATATATATTTTTCACTATAGTTGTTGGCTTATGGACAAATCACGATTTAACTTCCTTGGACTTTTGGGCCTATTTTTTCTCTCCAACTGACTTCAAATTTATCATGTTTTCATACACTGAATTATAACGTCTACTTTCAATAGATAAATTCTCAGACCCACCAAACTCCTGGGCAACACTTCGAATGTTCCCAACAGTCCGGCCGAAAGCAAATCCTTTAAACTTTTAAAAATTAAAAAGACAAATTCTTTTTTTTTTCATTTTTCAGATCTCAATTTGACTCAATATTTTTCTTTACATTAAAGCCAAAATAAAAAAAAATATATATTATTTATATTAGAATTATTTAAATACCCTTAAATCTCAAGAAAAGTTATTTTTAAGGGAGAAATTATGTTTCTTTCTATTCTAATAATCCAAACACAAAGAAAATTAAATTTCATTTAATTTTATTTAATTTCACTTCATTTCCATCCAAACAAAGGGTTTAAGAGCTGAGCATCAAAGTTCCACTTCCAACCACCCGGTACTTCTCAATTACCAGCAAAGCTCCACAAATATGTGTTTTATTGGTCAAACCTAAGTTTGCGTGGACAACCCCTTACTACAGCTTCTAAAAAGACACAGAGACCTTCACCACAGCCATGTCCTAATGATCTCTCACTAAAAACACCACATTCGCCAATAATTTCCCCTATTCAAGTTAACACCTGACAAAGTCGAACCATTTACTGACCAAGCCCTTGCTCAAATGAGGAAATTAAATAAAATCGAACCACATTTATAATATACACTTGCAGACAAGAATATGCTTTGGAATCCAGTGAAAAAGGACCGGATACCTCCATGGCGTTCTACTTCTTTAGACATTAACTGCCCAACTCAAAGGATGCAGATAAGAGCTATTATCTAACCATATATCTATCCATCGTATGAAAGGGGCGATAAGCCAACAACTATAGTGAAAATACCAGAAACTATTCTCAAATAAAGCACCAATCATTTCAAATGCACCAAAAATGGATTACTATCCATATCCCAAAAATAAAACGTAAACAGAGACATTAAACAAATGCAAGAAAATTTTCGACTTCCTTTCCCATTTTTAATGATGCTATGTGTGCAAAAACCTTCAAACAAACAAGAAATTGAGAACGCAAGAAATTCGAATACAAATCTAAAACTAAAATCAAATAAAAAATAAAACCAAATTACTTACCCGTTGAGCGCTGAAATCAGAAGCAGGAAATTGAGAACAAATTATTGTCAAAAGCGCTGAAACCAAATTACTGAGCAACTCCTCACTGTCGAGAAAGAGAGAAAAGAGGAAGAGCCGTTTTGAGAAAGAGAGGAGATAAAATGCGGCTGTCAACATTAGGGTTTTAAGTCTTATAATCTAAACTTTCTGACGGATTTCTGACGGAATTATTGTCCGTCACAAATTTTGTTAATAACCCGTCGCTAATTAGTTTAATATTCGTCACTATTAGCTTAAATTGATACCCGTCATTAATCCGTTGAAAGTCTGTCGCTAAACGAAATTTTTTCTGACGGATTTATTTCCGTTGCAAATTCCGTCTCTGAAACAACTGTTTTTTTGTGGTGGCATTTCAAACATAGAAGATATATACTAGATATATAATATTATAATAACCTCCCTCAATTTTAATAATTTTTTTTTGTTTCGATTTTAATTTATTAAAATAATATTATTCAACTTTCTATTGTAAATATGAAATTAAAATTTTTTTTTTTCTTTTCCTCCATCTCTTCTTTTCTTTCCAATTACCTATCTTTTCTGTCTCTCGTCTTGGATTCTCCACCCATGTTCTCTCATCTCTCTGTAAATATCTCCTTCTCGCAATCCTTCTCCCTCTTATTCTGTGTCTCCTTCTACATATGGTAAAATTTTCAGATTTTTAAACTCAAATTTCAGAAAAAAAAAAAGAAGAAATGAATGATATAATGGAGAAATTATTAAAGTTTAACAATTATATATAACTGATAGTTGATTATAACTAATATATCATAAGTGTTTGATAAATTTATGTCTAATTATTATTGTTGAAATATAAAATGAATATATATATCATATTATTTATTTTATTATTAATATATATATATAGTATAACTATTTTAATTATTGTTTATAATATTATTTATATTTATCATAATTTTAAATAATTTATTGATATTAAAAATTAATTTAACTACACAAAATTTTTGTAATTAATAAATTTTAAAAAAAATAATATAGTCTAAATAAAAAAAATAAAACCAAACAAATTATTAACTTATAAAAAACAATTTTAAAAATGAAGTTAATATAAATTCCAACTGACATTTTGAGAGATTTACTAAATAGATTAATTCACTTATTTATGTGTCTGTGAATTATGAGTTGCAGCCTAAAGTTAAACCAAACTATAGGCAGAGGCAAAGTGGGATTCTCTGCAGTCTTTATTAAAACCAAAGATTTTTAAGGATTTCCAGGGTCTTTGGATTCAGCTGGTTGAGTTTTGAGAGAGAGAGAGAGAGAGTTGATGTCTAGAGAGAGAAAGTGAGGCAATGTAGAGATTAAGAGAAAGCTATCTTCAGTTACTTATGCCCTTTATTTTGATAATTAAAAAACATGTTATGACAAGTAAGTGTGACTTTTTAAATTTTAAATTAAAGAATAATATTATTTTAATAAATTAAAATTAAATAATTAAAATAAAATAACTCCAATAAAATTTATTTATTATAGTTGTGATCATTTAATTCAATAGAAGGTGGATCCATGGATCTCCCTCCACCATTAATGAATATGTCATACAGGTACAAACACTAAAATCATAGTAAATGTAAATAAAGTTCAAGTTCACAATATAAATTTTTCCTTTTAAAAAATCTTAAAATTTTGACAATTATTCTTATATAAAATTAAAAGCTTCAAAAATCTAATTACGTTGTGGGAATGATAGGGTGCTCACAAGGATCATTCTATTCGAATTTAAGCTTAATTAATATTTTAACTATCTTAATTTATTCTAAAATCAATTAAATTCAATATCAATTATCTCAATCCATCTCATATTCTATTATTATTATCCGAAAAATATTATAATCTATTTAATTTTATAATAATCTACATAAAAAGTACTTTTTATTAATAATTTATATTTTAAAATTTTAATTATTTTATAAAATATTTAAATTCTATTTATTTAAAATATAATGTATAAAATTTTATAAATATTAATATAAAAATATATATTTTATATTTAATAAATTATTTATATAAACAAATTCACATAATGGATGCTCAATATGCAAGATTCGAACCCAATCAAAACTCATCAGGGGTATTATTCTTCAAATCTGAATATATTTCAAACCAAATTATGTCTACTCAAACTCATTTAATCAGGGATAAATCGAATCGGACATTCACAAATATTAAACCCGTTATCATTCTGAATAGCGTAACATACATTTAGTTGGAAGCTAATAATAAAAATTTAATAAATTTTATATTTTCACTAACTAATTTTAATATTCCATTACATTACTAATTAGGTATCGACTATCTTAAATTCTGATTACAATGAAATAAAATAGCTTTAATATAAAATTGAAAACAATGAAATTAAAGTGGAAAATTTGTATTTACCCTTTCTCATTATACTTGCATTCTTCATCTAAATGTAGGTGTGTAAATGAATAAAGTCAAGCAACTTTTGAAGGATTCAGACTCAACTCATTTGAAAAATAAACTGAATATTAATAAATATAAACTCGGCTCATTTTCTAATTAAGTTAAGTTTTTATCGAGCTTAACCTTAAATAGTTTATTAGTAGCTTAACCTATTTACATCTATAATGAGTTTCAAGTTTAAGTTTATGAAGTTCAAAATTGTGTAATTAATTTTTATTAAATTTAAAATAATAAATATAATTTAAATAATTTTTTGTTAAACAAGTTAATCTACGAGCTTATTTACGTATTTTCTTGTGAACCTATTAAATAACCTAGCTAGAAATTTTAATAAATTGAATGATAATAAATTCGAATTCAGCTTGTTTATTAAATAAAACTTAAAATTAGATTTCACTTTAATTCATTTAAAAAATGAATCAAACAGATCTAAACTTTTATTAAGCTGAGTTTCAAATACCTCACTGAGTAGTTTGAACTATTTACAGTTCTAAATGTGTTCAAACATTCCCATAAGTAATTCTACCTAATTTTTGCCTTATTTGATTGGGTGGAAGTTAGACTAGAGAACTTCAAGTGAAAGTGTTAAAATATGCTTTATTTAATTGTGATTTTATTTCAACTTCTTAATTAAAAAAAATAATTATTTTCACTTTTAAAAAATAATTTACATATTTTTTTAAAAAAACTTGTATTATAAAAATAGGTTATTTCCAGAAAATTTTAGCCAATTTGTTCATTGGAACTGATTTGATGATCATTTGATGGTCCGATCTATACAATTTAGAAAGAAAGGGACCAGGGACCAACAACTCAACCGCTTCCAGCCAAGGTTTGGACCCCAGGATAAAGCCATGTTCCCACCTGCAGAAAAAGTAAAAATCAAATGTCCCAGTAACTGTTTTTTCACCAGGCCAGTAGCGCGTGAGTCTAATCTGGAGCCAAAATTACTGTGGGGCCTACCTGGCGGTGCGTGGATAGCTTCGTAACTGGTGGATTCTCTAAACCCGATTATAAAATACCTAGTCTGACAGAAACACGTGGCGGGAGCCCAGTCTATAACTGCTGTAACGTAAATGAATTTGACGACCCAGATTCGAAAGCCAAGACCATAGGTCCATACCCTGGGGACTCATGCCCATCACTCGCACAATCTTTCTTTTTCGCAGAGAAAAACAAAAGCCATCCTGAGACATTATTGCTGCTCGTTCGTTCTTATCTCCTCTTTCCAGTAATTAAAACCATATCCTTTTTGGTGGATCGAATAAAGTCGAAATAATGGGCGCTCTTGATCATTTTTCTAATCTCTTTGACTGTTCTCATGGCAGTTCCAAGCTCAAGAAACGCAAGCAATTGCAGGTATGTCTGCAACTTTTTTCGTTCCGTTTTTTAAAGTTCGAAACTCGCGAGCGTTTGATGAATAGTATATAAAAACTTGCTGAGATGAGATCGATTGTACCATAGTAGATTTATTAGATCATTAATTGGCTTTTTTTTTAAATTATGTTTTGCCTTCTTCTCTCAAGTAATTTGATGGAGTGTCTATGAAAATAGCAATCTTAACTCTTAATCAGATCTCTCGTCCTCTGCTCTTTGTCAGCTTTTAGGTCTTGTTTTATTTCTTTTGTTTTAATCATCAGATCATATTTTTAAGTACTCGGAAAAGGATAAATAATTGTTTTTCAGATTTAAATTTCTTCTAAATTATAATTTTACATATTTGTGAATTATCATCAATGGCAATTTTTACAAATAATATAAAGTATTAAATTGTTTTATTTGTTTTTACAATTGAAATATATTAAAACAAGTTTAAATTAATTTTTGATATTTTGAATTTATATATTTTAAAATAATTTTTTTACAATAATTTTAATGATAATATCAAATAAAATTTAAAAATACTTAGTCTATCTTTTTAGAAAATATTTTTTAAAATTTTTAGTATTTAAGTCATTAAACAAAATTAACGAAAAAAATATTTTTTTAATTAAATAAAAAATTAAACCATTTAAACAAATAATTTTATCATTTTTAAGTAATTAAAATTTTAACTATATATTTAAAGTTTAATAATATAATTAAATAATAAAATATATTTTTATAAAAAATATTTTAAATAAAAATTATTTTTCAACATTAGTAGCCTAAATATTTTGAAATTAAACAGTTCCCTTTAGTTCTTTAAGTTTTGTGAGGAGAATTTTACTTCTTTTTTTTTTCTCCCCTTGTTGCTGTGATAATTATGATCATTATCATCATTTCAATGTTTCGACTTTTTGTGACTTTTAAAATTTTTTTTTTAAATTATAAATTTTATCTTATTCATATAATTTTCAATTAAAATATGAGTATGTTCTACATTAACTACAATCAGTCTTCACATTTTATAATTTTTTATGTAAATTAAGAAAATTAAGCAAATCAAATTTAAATCCGGGTGATTTATAATTTTGAAAACATTAAAATTAGAAATATAAAATTGACACATTCAAATCTTCGTATTTCTTTTGTTAAAGAGAGAAAGGAAGATTGCCAGGTTACAGAAGGGAATGATTCACACACGAAGGGAATATAGAAAGAAAAGATAAAGTCAAAAGCGCTTATAATGATTATAAATTGTGCGCGCAAAATGATCATTGCAACACCAAATGCAAGGGCATTTTTGCAAGGTCATTTTGGTCCTATAAATTTCCATAAAACGACAAAACATTTAAATCTATTGTGTTTGTGTTTATCTGTCTTCCAATTCCAGAAAAAGTATTGTGCACACACAAGCTGTCGATTCTGATTTCTGATTCTGTGTCTTCTGTCATGATTCATGTGATCAGACAGTGGAGGTCAAGGTTCGAATTGATTGCGAAGGTTGCGAGCGCAAGGTGAGGAGAGCGGTGGAGGGAATGAAAGGCGTAAAACAAGTGGATGTGGAACGTAAGGCAAACAAGCTGACAGTCGTTGGATATGTTGAACCATCAAAGGTTGTGGCCCGCGTGGCTCATCGGACGGGCAAGAAGGCAGAACTATGGCCATACGTGCCGTATGACGTGGTGGCGCACCCATACGCACCTGGGGTCTATGACAAGAAGGCCCCAGCTGGGTACGTGAGAAGGGCTGAGGACCCACAAGTGTCCCAGCTGGCACGCGCGAGCTCCACTGAAGTTCGATACACCACTGCTTTTAGCGATGAGAATCCACAAGCATGTTCTATCATGTGATCGACTGTGATAAGATAAAAATTATTGGGTGTTGTTAATTAATTTGGAATTTAGGGTTAATTCTTATAGGTTTGGTGATTTTGCTTTTTTGTATGGGTGTTTTTGCAATAGTTTGTTTTGTGAGGTTCAATTCTGTATTATTAGAACCTTTTAGTAAAAAAGAGACAAATAATCCTTGTATAAAGTGTTAATTTTTAGAATGTGTTTAATAGACTGTTAAAAATTTAAATTTAAATTTTTTTAATTTTAATTTTAAAAGATTAATTATTAGTTTGGTTTGTTTAAAATTAATATTTATTTTTTTTAGAGGATATAAATATTAATAAAAAAATAAATTAATTTTTTTAAAAATTTAAATAATATGATTGAGTAATTAAAAGTTATAATAGTAATAATTATTTTTTTTAAATCTCAATAATAATAAAATTGTATAAAATTACAAAATTATAAGTTGAAATCATATTAAACATTAATGGTTTTAAGAAATTATTTTTTTAATAAATGTAATATTGTATTATTAAAATTTATTAAATATATTCATATAATATTGATTTTTCATTGATAATATAACATTTTTTTTTATGTGATATTATCTTTTTAATTTAATATTATATATTTTAAAATAATATTAATAATTTCTTAATATAAAATGCAAAACATAAAGTAGTGATTATGGAGTTATTCAGTAATGTAATCAATTACAATAAATACTTGGGAAAAAGGTGAAGGTGGGAAAAGGAAAATGATAATAGAATATGCTGAAGAATCTGTTTAGAATTTGAATGATGAGAAATGGTATCAATCAAGTAATGGAAAACTTGCAGGATTTGGTACATGTACATTCATGTCCCCCAATTATTGTCCTTGTCTTTTAGGGATTTTTTTTTTTTTTTTTTAAGCTTTTATGGTGAGTTATTGTCTCAAACAATGTTTTCAATAGCGATGAAATCTTCAACATTTGATTTTTTTTTATTTAAGATTGGATAATTTATAATTTAATTTTTAAAGTATGATAAAAATTTATAATTCAATTTTTTATTTTTATAAAAATAAGTTAACCTTTAAAGTATATTTTTAGTAATAAATAGTTATTATATTAAAATTTAATATTTGTAAATTGAAAATGGTATTTACTTTTCTTTTTTTACTAATCTACTCCCTATATATAGTGTTTTTTTTTTTAAACTACTCCCTATTATAGTGTTAATATTTATAACAATTTAATTTTTTATATTTATATTGACTATTTTAATTATAATTGATTAACAGTAAATAATAAAATGAATATTTTGTAACAGAAACATAATTCATGAGTTCATTTGTTTCACATAAAAAAAAATAGTGATTAAATTATAAATTTTATCACAGTTCAAAAATTAAGGGCATATTTAGTTTAACTATTTGATTCAGCTAATAACTATTAGTTAATAGTTATTAATGTTAGCTGATATGATAACTTATTCATGTTAAATGTTTATTAAAACTGTATTTAGCTGTTACTATGACTAATAAGAATATATATTATATAATTTATTTTATTATTGAAATAAATATAAAATTATAAATTTATTATATTATATTGTTTATTTATTATTAAAATCAATATATCACGACTCAATTCTACGGGCCGGATCGACACTAGGACCTGAGCTGGCATAAAACCCTCGAAGCTCTTAGTAAACTTTACTATTCCCAAACCTATAACCATGATCAAAATCAAGACCCAACAGGCAAATAAAATAAAATAAAATATTGTAAATTTACTTTGGTCAATCCAATCCGATAACTATCAGAAAAATCAAAATTATGGGAGCCCAACTCAACTCAACCCTGATACCCATCATACACAAACCAATTAATCTTCATTAATTAATGTAATACATAAATACATTGATGTCATAGCAGAATTATAATAGTTAAATAAATAGCTAAATAAATAAAAACTATAAAAACTACTAACTAAAGAGACACCACAATCTGCTAAGAAAAATACAGGTTAAACCCAAAATTAAACTTACTTCTCCTGTAACCTGGGAAAAATATATGAATAGGAATAAGCATTAGACTCAGAGAATTTAGATATTGATTATAATTATAATTTTTATAACTATATAAGATTAATGCATTTCTAAGTATGAAACGCACACCGGGCACTTATATCAAGCAAATCACCCAATTCTCTCGCAAGAAGATAATTTAGAGCTACTTACGTACCCAGTGTATCACAGCAATACATGAATATGGGAGCCAATCTCATATACAGCTCTCTTAATCTAAATCTTACCGGCGAGCTCAACTCAAGCCGGATTTTTGCTTAAAACCATGTGTGGGGGCCAGCGAGATTAACTCAAAGCCATGCCTCACCCCAACTTTCCACATCCACAAGGACGGGATTCCAGCAAGACTAGCTCAAGCTGCAACCACCTGTCCAATCCATATCCATATATACCATACATAAATAGCACACCTAGCTCCAAATTTTCCTTAAAGCGGTAATAACAAACAAATAGCAATAATTAAATATGCAACAATTAAAATGCCTCCAATATATTAACTATTTATGTATATAATTAAATATTTATAAAATTCATGAGTATGCCAGATATATAATAAATATCGAAATTACAAAAATAATAAATATCTAGCTCACAGACTGGTTGACCTGATTGCAGCTAGTCTGGTTGGAGAGAAGAAAGGCTAGTTAGCACCGATGACCTATACAGACACAATGACCTCTATCAATTTGCTGACAGAATTAACCACTTAATTTAATAAATGAAGTAAGAACAATTCCTAAGGTCTTACCGAAATTTTGATAGAGTCTCCACTATAACTGGACCTAACCCCCTGTAAGAAAATGCAACAACAACATCACACAGGACCTCAGGCATACAACAACAATTATAATATCTATCCAGGCCCTACAAGAAACCTAATCTATGTCCAATCATCCAAACTCTAACTCGGGTCTCTAACTCCTCTACAGTCTAAATATTTATTTTTAGTACTTTAAAAATTATAAAAATATTTTTAGAAATTTTCTACATTGTCCTTGTATTAATTAAAGTCATTTTATTAATTATACTCCTTAGTATAAAATGTAAAACATAAAGCAGTGATTATGGAGTTATTCAGTAATGTAATCAATTACAATAAATACTTGGGAAAAAGGTGAAGGTGGGAAAAGGAAAATGATAATAGAATATGCTGAAGAATCTGTTTAGAATTTGAATGATAAGAAATGGTATCATCAAGTAATGGAAAACTTGCAGGATTTGGTACCTGTACATTCATGTCCCCCAATTAATGTCCTTGTCTTTTAGGGATTTTTTTTTTTAAAGCTTTTATGGTGAGTTATTGTCTCAAACAATGTTTTCAATAGAGATGAAATCTTCAACATTTGATTTTTTTTTATTTAAGATTAGATAATTTATAATTTAATTTTTAAAGTATGAAATAAATTATAATTCAATTTTTTATTTTTATAAAAATAAGTTAACCTTTAAAGTATATTTTTAGTAATAAATAGTTATTATATTAAAATTTAATATTTGTAAATTGAAAATGGTATTTACTTTTCTTTTTTTACTAATCTACTCCCTATATATAGTGTTTTTTTTTTAACTACTCCCTATTATAGTGTTAATATTTATAACAATTTAATTTTTTATATTTATATTGACTATTTTAATTATAATTGATTAACAGTAAATAATAAAATGAATATTTTGTAACAGAAACATAATTCATGAGTTCATTTGTTTCACATAAAAAAAAATAGTGATTAAATTATAAATTTTATCACAGTTCAAAAATTAAGGGCATATTTAGTTTAACTATTTGATTCAGCTAATAACTATTAGTTAATAGTTATTAATGTTAGCTGATATGATAACTTATTCATGTTAAATGTTTATTAAAACTGTATTTAGCTGTTACTATGACTAATAAGAATATATATTATATAATTTATTTTATTATTGAAATAAATATAAAATTATAAATTTATTATATTATATTGTTTATTTATTATTAAAATCAATATATCACGACTCAATTCTACGGGCCGGATCGACACTAGGACCTGAGTTGGCATAAAACCCTCGAAGCTCATAGTAAACTTTACTATTCCCAAACCTATAACCATGATCAAAATCAAGACCCAACAGGCAAACAAAATAAAATAAAATATTGTAAATTTACTTGGGTCAATCCAATCCGATAACTATCAGAAAAATCAAAATTATGGGAGCCCAACTCAACTCAACCCTGATACCCATCATGCACAAACCAATTAATCTCCATTAATTAATATAATACATAAATACATTGATGTCACAGCAGAATTATAATAGTTAAATAAATAGCTAAATAAATAAAAACTATAATAACTACTAACTAAAGAGACACCACAATCTACAAAGAAAAATGCAGGTTAAACTCGAAATTAAACTTACTTCTCCTGTAACCTGGGAAAAATTTATGAATAGGAATAAGTATTAGACTCAGAGAATTTAGATATTGATTATAATTATAATTTTTATAACTATCTAAGATTAATGCATTTCTAAGTATGAAATGCACACCGGGCACTTATATCAAGCAAATCACCCAATTCTCTCACAAGAAGATAATTTAGAACTACTCACGTACCCAGTGTGTCACATTAATACATGAATATGGGAGCCAATCTCATATACAGCTCTCTTAATCTAAAACTTACCAGCGAGCTCAACTCAAGCCGGACTTTTGCTTAAAACCAAGTGTGGGGGCCAACGAGATTAACTCAAAGCCATGCCTTACCCCAACTTTCCACATCCATAAGGATGGGATTCCAGTAAGACTAGCTCAAGCTGCAACCACCTGTCCAGTCCATATCTATATATACTATATATAAATAGCACACCTAGCTCCAAATTTTCCTCAGAGCGGTAATAACAAACAAGTAACAATAATTAAATATGCAACAATTAAAATGCCTCTAATATATTAACCATTTATGTATATAATTAAATATTTATAAAATTCATGAGTATGCCAGATATATAATAAATATCGAAATTACAAAAATAATTATATCTAACTCACAAACTGGTTGACCTTATTGCAGCTAGTCCGGTTGGAGAGAAGAAAGGCTAGTCGGCACTGATGACCTATACAGACACAATGACCTTTATCAATTTGCTGACAGAATTAACCACTTAATTTAATAAATGAAGTAAGAACAATTCCTAAGGTCTTGCCGAAATTTCTATAGAGTCTCCCCTATAACTGAACCTAAACCCTTGTAAGAAAATGCAACAACAGCATCACACAGGACTTCAGGCATACAACAACAATTATAATATCCATCCGGGCCCTACAAGAAACCTAATCTATGTCCAATCATCCAAACTCCAACTCAGGTCTCTAACTCCTCTACAGTCTAAATATTTATTTTCAGTGCTTTAAAAATTATAAAAATATTTCTAGAGGTCCTCTACATTGTCCTTGTATTAATTAAAGTCATTTTATTTAATTATACTAAGTCAAAAATATTTTACAGATTAATTAGATAGCTTAATCCTAGGTAAAAATCACATAGCTAGAGTTAGGGACTACCTTTGTAATTTCTTCTACCTGGAACGTGTCCAGAACATCTGAAAGTGCTAGGATCGATTGTAATATTGACTATATTAAGGGATAGACCATCAGGCATCCAAATCAGGCCGGAAACTTAGTTTTGAACGCTGATGAGCGATTGTCGATCCGAGGGCATATCAAGAATGCCCACGAGCTACTGGTGACAAATCCATAGACGGTTTGTTGAAATTCCACTCCAATCACCTGATAGTGGTTGATTTAATTTAGGTCATCTGATGAGCATCTTTGCCGTCCGATCTCCGATCGAGGCATGGTTAGTGTCAAATCGAAGCTTGCGAATAGTAGATGAAGATTACCAGGTTCGATCATAGATTCCAGTCATCAATTGGTAGGGATCTTGCCTGAAAGATTGAAAAACTCAAAACTTCTCTCTTCTATAACTTCTTCCTCCAGCCACCACCTTATGCGAGGTTAGTCACAAAAAAAAAAAAAAGCTCTTCTCATGAGGATTCCAACGCCACCCAAAGTGCCCCTATTTTTAATAACCTGAAATTTTAGAATATAAATTTTATATTTTATGTGTGTATATATATATATATATATATATAATATTTAAATATTATTTTGTTATTTTAATATATTTTATAAGATTATTATGAAGTTTTAGATTTAATCTTTTGGATTTTTGAATTTAGAATATAGGATTATGTTTTAACATTTTTTTTTTAACTTAGCATAATTATTATTATTATTATTATTATTATTATTATTATTATTATTATTATTATTATTATTAAGTAAGAGTTTATCTTAAATATTAATAATAAATTAATATTATTTTAGTTAGGGTATAATAATGATATTTTAATATATATATATATATATATATATATATATATATATATATATATAAGTTGATTGATGTGACCCATTTACTGCATCTTGCAGTGTGCATCAGTGTAAGAGAATTAAAAAAAAAAAAAGGAAAATGATTTTCAAACCAGACCCTGCAACCCCCACCCCCCTCCCCCCCCCCCCCCCCCCTTTTTTTTCTTTTCTTCCCTCTCCCCGTCAACCCCATTTCCCTCCCCATTTTGACTCCAGCCAAGCACTATCACCACCGGCGAGCCACCTAGACCAGACCCACTGTGACTGGTGAACCTCCAGCAGCCTTGAATAACAGCCAAAGGTGCAGCAGCAGCGTGAAAAATGGAGGAGAGAGGGAGAGAAATACGCGCAAGGCAGCAACTTCCAAGCCTTGTTCTAACGCCGCCCGGTGGTTTTTTCCGACAAGGCAGTGCTCATTCAACTCCTGGCATAGCGAGCTTTAAGACCCGACTGGCCTTGCCTTCAATGGTGGCTGGAGAGAGAAGATCCAGCAAGAGAAAGTTGAGAGAAAATCAAATGGGTTTTGCTAGTTTTCAGCCACTTTTCTAGCGATCCGACCTTTGGATTGGAAATCTACGACCACCGATGGACTAAGGGTGACAAAATCTTTGAAATGGGATCGGCCCCCTCCGATCGGACACCGTTTGAAAAAGGCAATCTCAGACGGTCTGGAATGCTTGGTGAGAATTTTGCACTTTTTTTATTTTCAAAAATAAGAAATAATTTCATGATAATTATTAACAATTTTTTGGCATAATTTAGGTGCGATTAGATCAAAGATAGTTCACCGGCAGCCGGTCTTAGAATGTAGTCAATATTATAGTCAATCCTAGCATTTTCAGACATTCTGAATGTGTTCCAGGTGTCAGATTTGACATAAGTAAACCCAAACTCTAAGTTGCTCAATTTTTACCTCATACTAGGTTTAAAATAAAATTCATAAAATATTCGTGAATAATCAGAAAATTATGATTCCTTTTGCAATAGCCTTATAAAATTGTTAAGGACGGCGTGGCAAGTTTATAGAATTTTTAAAGTTAGTTTGGATAGTTTTTGAAAAATATTAGTTTTAAAGTCTTATAATTGAATTGTCAAATATTGTGATTATTGCTTGGTTTAGAGGGCCTAGGAGGGGCCATATAATGATGATGAGATATGGGTTGAGTTTAGAAGTGTTACTTAAACTATTTTACAGGTTGGTCAATCCTAGGTAAAAGGAAAACTCTGTCGAATTTCAGGCATAAATTAGGCTGTCTGTTATCCCTTTAGAGTCTTATTTTGAATTAGTGCTAATAAATCTATAATATAATTATTTAGGTAATTGAGATCAGCTATTTTCTTTCACCCAGCAGCCACAATAGCCCCCGATGTAGAGTGAGTAGATATTGATTTTATTTATAATTTTAATATTATCATTTATTCAAGGCATGCATCACTTATACATATATGTATGTAGTTAAATATTATGCACACCTTTTATTGCATTTGTACTTGTTGACATTGCTGCTGTTGTTATTTTATGGTGATCTGGACCTGTGTGTGTGAGTTGATGTGTATGTAGATATGGGTAAGACGGGTAGACGCGGCTGGAGCTTGACTCGCTGGGACCCGATCCTTATTATGGATAAAGTCAGGGTAGGCACGACTTTGAGTTGATCTCGCTGGTAGAGATTAGAACTAAGAGAGTTGAGTAGGGGAATCAGCTCTCCATATATGTATGTGTAAGTGCTCCAGATTGCTTTTGGTGTGATTTGACTTGTTTTGCTTGGTTTCTATTAAGATGATGCATTTCATTTCTAAGGATGTATTAGAATTAGATAGTTATAGAAATTGTATGTAAAATCAATATCTTACTCTATGAGTTGAACACTCACTCCTATTCACCCAATTTTTTCAGGCTACAGGAGGAGTTCTTTTTAAGAGTAACCTGCTTTCTTTCTCGCAGGTTTAACATCAGTTATTTATTTGTTTTATTATTTTCTAAATTTGAAATCTATAACTCCACATATGTTAGCAGTAGCATGGGCCTTGTTGGAGACTATGTTAATTTAAGTTTTTGATATCAATAAATGAAATTTTTTATGATATTTATATAGTTTATAATTGATTAATTCAGGATTGAGCTGGGCTCCCCTAGCTTTAGATTTTAATAGTTATCGGGTTGAGCTAACATGAATAAAATAATAATATAATATAATATTTTATTTTCTTTTATTTGCATGACGGGCCTTAGTTTGGGCCCTAATTATGGATTTGAGATTAGTAAGGCTTACTACGGATCTCGGGGGCTTTATGTCGACCCAGGTTCTAGTGCCGGTCCGGCCTATGGGTTCAGGTCGTGTCACTATCCGTCTCCAGAAACCACCGAAATCACGCTTGGAAAGATACTGTTGCGTGCTCACGTCCCAAACTGCTGCCTTTCTGGTTCCCCCACGGTCGCGATTGGGTGTTAGGCAGGTGGATAAGACCGGTCGGCGATGCCTCTGGCTAGTCTCTAAGAAAGAAAGGAAAGAAAAGGGTGAAAGGGGGGGGGGGGGGGGGTGGGAGGGGTTGGGGACGCGAGGAGGAGAGAGAGGGGGGGGGGTCTGCTGCATTTTTAAAATTTTTTTTTATTTTTAATTACATCATCGGTTCCTGAACTTTTCTAGCTTATTCACCTAGGTCCTTTTCTCTCTTCAAATAGGTCTAAACTATTTTTATTATATTTAAATTAAATAAAGCTTTGGTAATAATAATACTCTAAAGAAATTTAATTACTTTTACCTATAATATAATTTAATCTTAAACAACTCTAATTGAATTTGATAATAAAAATAGTACAAATAACAATTTAAAATAATAATAGTAATAATAATACATGTAAAATAATATTCATAAAATAATAATAAAAAATATTATTATTATTATAATAAAAGTACTAATTTAACACCATGAATAAAATAATAATAAATTATATTTTATATATATAAAAAAATCAGGTTATTACAAGATATATAATTATTGATTTATTATATCATATTATTTATTGTATTATTAAAATAAAGCAATTATATAACTTTAAAAATGTAGTTCTAAAATAATAATGTAATTATTATTATTGATAAGGAAAAATCTTATAATTTTAATTTCTTTTTAAAAAAACATGTTTTTTTCCATAATAAATAAGTATTTTATATTTTATATTATTAATAGAAAATATTTTAATAAAATTGCAATGTGTTAATTAAGTTGTTAATATTGTAAATAAAAAGGATAAAAACAAATAACATTAATAATATTAATTTTCAAGTTACGCAAAAAAGAATAATATTATCTAAACAAAAAATAAAATAAAATTAGCTATCAACTGATAAAAAAATAGTTTTAAAAATAAAACTAATACAAACTACAATCAATGAGTATTATACTAGTACTTATCAATTATCAACTCTATTTTTTGAAATGTACCGAATAGCTTAGTTCACCTGATTGACTGTCTATTAGGGTGAACTAAACACCCACTAAATTATAAAGTATCTCTTAAAATTTAATGAAAAATTGGTACCTATTATATTAATATATGTAATTTGATAGTGTGTACATAAAATAAAATGGTTCAAGTTCCAAATAAGGACAAAATATATAAATTAAAAAAATATTTTATTTTAATCTCTTAAATCAGGATAGAACAAAGAAATATAATTTATAACTCAATTAATAAAAAAATAAACTTAATATATACACTAATTTTATATAAAAACATTTTAAAAAAAGTATTCAACTAAGTAATTCAATATAAATTTATCAAGATAATTTAATATAGGGGCCCACCATAAACGGGCTAATAATTCAATACTAAATTATATTTATGTCGAAAAAATAATATATATATATATATATATATATATATAAGGAATATTTTTTAGGAAAAACATTTTTCATAAAAATATTTTTTATCATTTGATTGTAATATTAAATGAATAGTATGTGTTTATATTATAGGATTAATTATTTAAATAATTTGTTTTTAAAAACAATTTACCATTTTAGTGTAAAATCCAAACTATTTATAATTCTAGTGTTTGCTTGAAAAAATGCTAATTGAAAAGGTATTTTCAAGGTGTAGAAAGTTAAAAAGAAACCACTAACTGAAATGGTGGTTTCAGAAATAAAATATTACACTTATGTCAGGTCACGTCATTGAAAAGCATGAAATTTTGGGACATAAAGACTACCGCTTGAATTGGCAGTTTTAGAAGCAAAAAATCACACTGAAGTGGGACAGACATAGAAACCATCACTTGAACTGGCGGTTTCAAAAGCAACACCAAAGCCACCCAAAATTGTTTGAAATGAAAAATTGGCAGAGAATTTATTTTTCCCTCACAACACATATAGATGTAAATAATTTAAAGAGTCTCAGCTAGTTTTAAAAAGAGTAACTCTCTCTATCAAATTTAGAGTTTTGCTTCTGTTGAATACGTGTTTTCTCTTCTCTTCTGCTCTAATATATATTTTCTTTAATCTAGCCTTTTTTTATATTATAAATAGGATTTTGAAGTTTCATTGTGGTTATTTTTCACACTATAAAGTTTTATTACAACTAAGATAAAATTTTAAACTGTTGTGCACTGCAGAAGCATGTAAACTGCAAAAAAATAAAGTAAACACACAAAATACCAATATTTACGTGTTTCACCCTCTCTACATAGGGCTACATTCAGGGGTAGGCCATCTTCCACTATCAACAATAATAAATCATCAATTACAAGCTCAAAACTATACTACCCATAAACTTAATTACACCCAAGAGAACCTATAATACATAACTGCTCATAGTAAATATATTAGTTAGTCCCTTTCTGATGAGAATCAAGCTACATCCACGCCAAAGGAATTCATCCAAAGTCCAATTACTAGAGCTAGAGCTAAATCACTTTAGAATTTAATTTATGAAATCTTAAGGAGCAAGGATTATAAGTTGGAATGGCATGAAAAAAATTATAAATGATTAAATTTGGTGAAAATTAAGCTTGGAAGCGACCAGGTGTCATGTGGAGCATTAGGTTACATGGAATAACCTGTGGACATGCATGCACCAGATCCAATCCATGTACATGCATCTGCTGGCACCTTTTTAAAAGAATATTCCTTGCTATTATAACCACCTCTCTTTTGGACTTAAATGCCCTTATTTGTTGCTATATTAAATTTACTTTTTGTTAGGAGTTTTTAATCTTTTGATAGATTAATTTTTGTTTGGACTTAAAGCTCCTTGCAGCTGTTATTAAAGCAGGGATATTTTTTTCTTTAGCTTTAGAACCAAGAGACTATAAATACAAGTGTAATGAGAGAGTGGAGGACACACTTTGAATATTAATGAAAGATTGTTTCTGCTCCTTTAGTGAGTAAATTGGCTGTTGCCTTTGTTCTTGTGAAGCTCATTAACTTGCTGAGATTTCTATCTTGCAAGGTTTAATGTGCATAATATTCTTGGTTTATTCATTCTCAATATGAATTAGGTCAAGAATCCCATTTCTGATATTTTCTTTGAATTACACAATAATCTGATTGTGCTGGTTCAAAGAATCAAATTCATACATCTTGATTTGGTGCTTTCCATATTGTTCATTTAATTCTTGAATGTGGGTTTTCAAGTTACCAATTACTTGAAGGTTCACATCAGTTTTGGTATCAGAGCAAAGGGATGTCCAAACAAGGTAGATTCTCTGTTTCCTTCTTATTCTTTGTGCCTACTTTGTGTTTGTTATCTTTTTCATATTTGCTGTTTGGCTCTAGTTCCATATTTGCTTCTACTTTTTCATCTTGCACCTGGTTCTTTCTTGCTAAACCTTGTTTTGCTTCTTATTGTATTTCTGTTATTCACATTTTTGTTCATTGTATGCTTGATCAAAATTGGCTCTTGGGGTTTAGTATGATCTGTTTGTTTACAAAATTTGTTTTGTTGAGTTTGTCTTAGGGTTTTGGGTTAATCAAGCTAAACCCATTATTCTAGCTATCTATTTTGCTTCCTTCATTTTGATATTAAGCATGAGAGCTTATTTGGGTCATTGAGTTCAGCTTACCTATTTAGCCTAAAACTATACTAGCATTATTTGGGTGTGTTTAAGACATTGGGTATAAATTTTGGGGGTGTTTGATGTTGTTTGCCTGCTAAACCAAAATTTTGCGGCAGACCCGATCAAATTGTGTTCACATAGAAAATAGGCCCAAAAATTCCTGAAAATTTACAAGGTGTTTATACCCTACTTCAGTAGTTCCCAAATTAAATTTCAGCTTAAAATTCAATCGTTTGTGTGGGAACCAAATTTTTGCCGCAGAATCGATCAAATTAAGTTCACATAGTAAATATACCTAGAAATTTATGAAAATTTACCGGGTGTTTATACCCCATTTCAGTAGTTTCTGAATTAAATTTCAACTTAAAATTCTACCGTTTGTGTGAGGAACCAAAATTTTGTGGCAGACTCGATCAAATTAAGTTCACATTGCAAATCAGCCCAGAAATTCCTGAAAATTTACAGGTTGTTTGTGCCAAATTTGAGCTATTCTTAACTTAAATCTCAGCTCAAAATTTAATCGTTTGTATGGGGAACCAAAATTTTGTGGCTGACACGATTACATTTGATTTATATAGTAAATCTATCAAGAAAAGCCTGAAATTCTAGCAGCAATTAGTCAGTATTGGGTTGCATTTGCCTACTCAATTTTAGATCAAAATACACTCGTTTGCTTGGTGATCCTAAATTTATGCAATTCTTGATATATTATGTGAACTGCTGGTAATTGTGATAAGTTGGTGGCAAAGTTGGATATTTAAGCTTGATATCACTTCTTTAGGTTGTCTCTTTTCCAGCTTACTACTCTTTTATTTTGGTGTCTTCTTTCTTGATTCCTTATTGCATTACATTTTCATGCTTGAACTTTTCTTTTCTTGACTTCTTGAGTCACATTATTGCTTTCTTGATTACTCGTTTTGATTCGTCACGTTCAAGAATTTTATTGTGTGTTAAATTTTTGTGAGTACAGTCTTGGTTTGAGTTACTTGAGTTTGATAAGAACTTGTGGACATAGCCAAGAGAGGTAAAAGGCACAGAGTGGTGAGTTCATAAGAGGGAAAAAGCCTTGTTGAGTTAAACACGAGTGGAGTGTCCCCTGTTGAGTGTAAACACGTAAGGGAGCGAGTGAGGTGTTTTCTTTACACTAACCATTTTCTTGCAGGTCTAAAAACATGTCTAGAAGGGGTGATGGTAGTGAGGGAGAAGGTGAAAATCCATTCTACATGCAGGCTGTCAGACAATAATTTGAAAGAATGAATGTTGTGTGCAATGGAATCATAGATAGGTTGGAAAGATTGGAGCAAAGAGATAGGCAAAATGAGAGAAGGCCAAATAGGAGGGATCTTGTACCTCCAGTAGTTGAATCTGATGAAGATGAGGTTGATAACTATGATTTTGATGTTGAAAGACCTAGGAGGGGTAGGTATGAGAGAAGAGCTGAAGATAGGAGGAATGGGGATAGGAGGATAAGAAGAGAGGAAAGAGAGAGGAATAGGGTAGATGACAATATCAAAAGTATTAAAATGAGCATCCCTTCTTTCCAAGGGAAAAATGATCCGGATGTGTATCTAGAATGGGAAAGGAAGGTAGAAGATGTCTTTGATTGTCATCATTATTCAGAGGAGAAGAAAGTAAAGTTAGCAGCAGTAGAATTTACTGATTATGCTTTGGTTTGGTGGGATCAAGTGTTGATTAGTAGAAGGAGAAATTATGAGCAATCAATTGCAACCTGGGGTGAGATGAAAACTATAATGAGAAGGAGATTTGTTCCTAGTCATTACTATAGAGAGCTACATCAGAGGTTACAAAGATTAACTCAAGGTTCTAAAAGTGTTGAAGATTATCATAAAGAAATGAAAATTGCTATGATTAGAGCAAATGTGGAGGAGGATAGAGAAGCCACCATGGCTAGATTCTTGAATGGGCTAAACAAGGAGATTGCTCATATTGTTGAGTTACATCACTATGTTGAGTTGGAGGATATGGTCCACATGGCTATGAAGGTAGAAAGGCAACTTAAAAGCAAGTCAAAATTTGGAGGAAATGCAGGTACTTCTTCATATTGGAAGTCTAACTGGAAGAAGGAGGATAGGGAAAAGGCTGTTAGCAACTATAAGAAAAATAAGGAAAAGGAAAAGAAGGTGGAGAAGAAATTTGTAGAAAGTAAAGGAAAGGAGGTTGCAACTACTACCCGAAATAGAGATGTGAAGTGTTTTAGGTGTTTGTGCAGTGGACACATAGCTTCTCAATGCCCAAACAAGAGAGTCATGGTCATGAGAGAAAATGGTGAGATAGAAACGGAGGAGGAAATTGTGAGTGATTCCACATCTTCAGGGGAGGAGGATGCAGAGGTAGAATATGCTGCTGAAGGAAGTGCTCTAGTGATTATGAGAGCATTAAATACTCAAGTAAAGGAGGATGTTGGTGATAAATTGCAAAGAGAAACAATTTTCCATACAAGGTGTCTTATCCAAGACAAAGCTTGTAGTGTCATCATTGATGGGGGAAGTTGTGCCAATGTTGCTAGTACTATTTTGGTGCAGAGATTAGGGTTGAGGACTTTGAAACACCCTAGGCCCTATAAATTGCAGTAGTTGAATGAATGCGGTGAGGTGAAAGTAACAAAACAAGTGCTGATTTCCTTTGCAATAGGATAGTATCAAGATGAGGTTATGTGTGATGTGGTTCCAATACAAGCTGGCCATTTATTACTTGGCCAACCATGGCAATTTGATAGAAAGGTGATCCACGATGGGTATAAAAATAGGTATTCTTTTGAAATGAATGGAAGGAAAATCATTTTGGCACCTATGACACCAAAACAGATTTATGAAGACCAAACAAGGCTTAAGCAAGCAATGGGTGAGGTAAAATCAAGAGTGGCCGAAAAGAGAGCAGAGAAGAAAAGAAGGAGTGAAAAGAAATTGACTGAAAATGTTGTGAGTGAGCAAGACAAGGGTGGTTGTGAGGAAAGAAAAGAGAGTAAAGAAAACATTCCAAGAGTGCTTGAAAAATGTGAATCTTATGCGCAAAAGGAGAGCTGTGCGGAAAGAGGGGAGAGAAAATTAAGCTTGTATGCTAAAGGAAGAGATGTGAGGAATGCCATGTTTTCCAACAAGCAAATGTTATTAATTGTGTTTAAGGACTCTTGTTTATCCACATCTGACCTTGACCCCAATTTGCCTAGTGTTGTTGTCTCCCTTTGCAGAATATGAGGATGTACTACGAGGAGATGCCACCGACTACCAACTATTCGAGGGATTGAGAAATAGATTGATTTTGTACCGGAGGCTTATTCCCAACCGTCCAGCCTATAGAACTAACCCTGAAGAAACCAAAGAATTACAAAGGCAAGTTGAGGAATTGCTAGCTAAGGGTTATGTGAGAGAAAGTATGAGCCCTTGTGTTGTACCCGTCCTTTTGGTACCAAAGAAAAATGGCACATGGCGCATGTGTGTGGATTGTAGGGCGGTCAACAAAATCACTGTAAAGTATCGCCACCCTATACCTAGATTGGATGAACTTTGTGGTGCTTGTGTGTTTACCAAAATTCACTTGAAAAGCGGATATCATCAAATTCGCATGAAAGTAGGTGATGAATGGAAGACTGCATTTAAAACAAAGCATGGACTATATGAGTGGTTAGTGATGCCTTTTGGGCTAACTAATGCTCCTAGCACTTTTATTAGATTGATGAATCATGTGTTACGTGTTTTTATTGGAAAATTTATTGTTGTTTATTTTGATGATATATTGGTTTACAGTAGAGGCATGAATGATAATATGCATCATTTAAGAGCTGTATTCGATGTGTTAAGAAAGGAAAAATTATATGCTAACTTGAAGAAATGTTCATTTTGCATGGAAAAGGTTGTCTTTTTAGGATTTGTCATTAGTGCTAATGGTGTTGAAGTTGATGATGAAAAAATTAGAGCTATTAGAGATTGGCCCATTCCAAAGTCTGCATCTGAAGTACGTAGTTTCCATGGACTAGCTAGTTTCTATAGAAGATTTATTAAGAATTTCAGTACCATTGCAGCACCATTGAATGTTCTTGTCAAAAAGAATGTTAATTTTGTTTGGGAACAGAAACAAGATGATGCTTTTCACAAAATTAAAGACATGTTATGTTCCGCTCTTGTGTTGGCTTTACCTGATTTTTCTAAGACTTTTGAGATTGAGTGTGACGCATCAGGTATAGGTATTGGAGCCGTTTTAATGCAGGATAAGAGACCAATAGCATACTTTAGTGAGAAGCTTAATGGAGCAGCTTTAAACTATTCAACATATGACAAGGAGTTATATGCATTGGTACGTGCCTTGGAAACATGGCAACATTACCTTTGGCCAAAGCAATTTGTCATCCACACAGATCATGAGTCATTGAAGCATATCAAGGGGCAAAATAAGTTAAGTAGGCGTCATGCAAAATGGGTTGAGTTTCTTGAGACCTTCCCATATGTGATTCAATACAAACATGGAAAAGAAAATGTGGTGGCTGATGCCTTATCTCGAAGGTATAACCTTCTTACCCTTCTTGATGCAAAGTTATTAGGATTCGAATATGTGAAAGAATTATATGTTGAAGATGATGACTTTGCTAGAGTGTATGCAGCTTGTGAAAAGAATGCTTTTGAGAAGTTTTATAGGCATGATGGATATTTGTTTAGAGAAAATAGATTGTGTGTGCCTAAGAGTTCCATGCGTGAATTACTTGTGAATGAGTCTCATGCTGGTGGATTAATGGGTCATTTTGGTGTTGCCAAAACTTTAGATGTGTTAAAGAAACATTTTTATTGGCCGAATATGAAAAGAGATGTTGAAAGAGTATGTGTTAGGTGCGTTGTGTGTGCTAAGTCTAAATCTAGAGTTTTGCCACAAGGTTTGTATACACCTTTACCTACCCCTAGTGATCCTTGGGTTCATTTGTCTATGGATTTTGTGTTAGGATTACCTAGGTCTAAACAAGGCCATGATTCAATTTTTGTTATTATTGATAGGTTTTCAAAAATGGCACATTTTATTTCATACCATAAAACTGATGATGCTACAAATGTTGCAAATTTATTCTTTAGAGATATTGTTAGGTTGCATGGCATACTTAAGAGTTTAGTTAGTGATGGGGATGTTAAATTCCTTAGTCACTTTTGGAAGGTTCTGTGGGGAAAATTGGGCACCAAGTTGTTATTTTCCACCACTTGTCACCCACAAACCGATGGTCAAACTGAAGTAGTAAATAGGACACTAACTACTCTTTTGCGTGCTGTGGTTAAGCAAAATTTGAAGTCAAGGGAAGATTGCATTCCACTTATTGAATTTGCATACAATAGAAATGTGCATTCTTCTACTGGCTATTCTCCATTTGAAATTGTGTGTGGTTTCAATCCTTCAACTCCTTTGGATCTTTTACCTTTGCCTGTGAACGAGCTTGCTAGTTTAGATGGAAAAAGAAAAGCAGAATTGGTGAAGAAAATCCATAAACAAGCCAAGCTTCAAATTGAAAAGAAAAATGAAAAATATGCTAGTCAAGCCAGCAAAGGAAGGAAGAAAGTTACATTTCAACCTGGAGATTGGGTATGGGTTCACTTGCGCAAAGAAAAGTTTCCCTCTCGAAGGAAATCAAAATTACAATCAAGATGTGATGGACCTTTCCAAGTGCTGACCAAAATTAATGATAATGCCTACAAAATAAACCTGCCCGGTGAGTATAATGTCAGTGCCACCTTTAATGTTGCTGATTTATCTCCTTGTGTTGATGCAGGAACAGATTCAAGGAGAATCCTTTTGAAGCGGAGGGGAATGATGAGAATCAAGCTACATCCACGCCAAAGGAATTCACCCAAGGTCCAATTACTAGAGCTAGAGCTAAATCACTTCAGAATTTAATTTATGAAATCTTAAAGAGCAAGGATTATAAGCTGGAATGGCATGAAGAAAATTATAAAGGATTAAATTTGGTGAAAATTAAGCTTGGAAGTGACCAGGTGTCATGTGGAGTATTAGGTTACATGGAATAACTTGTGGACATGCATGCACCAGATCCAATCCATGTACATACATCTGCTGGCACCTTTTTAAAAGAATATTCCTTGCTGTTATAACCACTTCTCTTTTGGACTTAAATGCCCTTATTTGTTGCTGTATTAAATTTACTTTTTGTTAGGAGTTTTTAGTCTTTTGATAGATTAATTTTTGTTTGGACTTAAAGCTCCTTGCAG
This sequence comes from Hevea brasiliensis, assembly GCF_030052815.1. Taxonomy (NCBI): domain Eukaryota; kingdom Viridiplantae; phylum Streptophyta; class Magnoliopsida; order Malpighiales; family Euphorbiaceae; genus Hevea; species Hevea brasiliensis. Next base: position 106,605,647 of record NC_079493.1, read on the forward strand.
CTGTTATTAAAGTAGGGATATTTTTTTCTTTAGCTTTGGAGCCAAGAGACTATAAATACAAATGTAATGAAAGAGTGAAGGACACACTTTGAATATTAATGAAAGATTGTTTCTGCTCCTTTAGTGAGTAAATTGGTTGTTGCCTTTGTTCTTGTGAAGCTCATTAACTTACTGAGATTTCTATCTTGCAAGGTTTAATGTGCATAATATTCTTAGTTTATTCATTCTCCATATGAATTAGGTCAAGAATCCCATTTCTGATATTTTCTTTGAATTACACAATAATCTGATTGTGCTGGTTTAAAGAATCAAATTCATACATCTTGATTTAGTGCTTTCCATATTGTTCATTTAATTCTTGAATGTGGGTTTTCAAGTTACCAATTACTTGAAGGTTCAGAGCCTCACTCTGTATGGGTCGGTGGGCCATGTACAAAGGTTCCTTGACGTTATTCGGGAGAGGTCGGGGTGAACGAGTCATGACTCCGGTTACTTCACGAGGACGTTCAGTCTAAAGGGGTCGGGAATGATGCGTCCCACATTGGTTCTGCAGGGAGGTCTTTGGTGTTATATATATGGGTTTGCAAACCTCCCCTTGTGAGCTAGCTTTTGAGGTGGAGTTAGGCAGGTTCATATCATTTGGTATCAGAGCCTCACTCTGTATGGGTCGGTGGGTCATGTACATAGGTTCCTTGACATTCTTCGAGAGAAGTCGGGGTGAACGTGTCATGACCCCTATTGCTTCACGAGGACGTTCAGTCTAAAGGGGTCGGGAATGATGCGTCCCACATCGGTTCTGCAGGGAGGTCTTTGGCGTTATATATATGGGTTTGCAAACCTCCCCTTGTGAGCTAGCTTTTGAGGTGGAGTTAGGCAGGTTCATATCACTTTCAGTCTCCTCTAGATATAACCTAATATATTTATTATTACAACACTACACCACAAAGGGTGTCTTCAACTATATGGGTAAGAACCCTCTCACCAATGGACAAGAATTCATTCCTTTTGAATTCTGTGTCCTTACTCCACCTTAGGCCGAAGTCTCTCTCCACTGCAATGGGCAAGTGCCCCTCATCAATAGGCAAGTGCCCCTCATCAATGGGTGAAGGAACGGAAGCGTGAAAAACACAAGTTTATACCATTGAATTCAAAAATTTTCACCTAGGGTCACATGCACCATGCAAGATTTATTTTTATCTATTTGATTTCAATGATAAACAACATATTAAAACTCTTTTAATATGTTTTTGGATCTGTATTTGCCATTTAAGATTTTAAAATTAATCAGATTAATTTTAGAACCCTAGATTAAATCAAGAACGATTACACTAACCTCTTGATGCAATCGCAGTGTCTCACAAGATTTGAGATTCGTCTTCAGGACACCAAATGTTGTCCCTCTAGCTTGTCCACACCAAGAACACCTATGGCAGCCTTTGAACAGCTTCTAAAGCCTTTTCTATTAATTAGAAATTCAAGTTCTGCCTTTTAAGAGATTAGAGATGTAAACAGGACACTAGAAACAATTTCTAGCGTTCTTAATTCAAGAGATTGATGGCTAATCTCTTTGAATTGATGAGAGATGAAGAGAAATAGCTGGAGAGGCTCAAAGCGGCGTGACAATTGAGAGGAGAGGCTGCTGGTTATGTTTTCTTTTCATAACCACACTTAAATAGCTAGGTTAACACATTAAACCCTAGCCACATGTCACCTTTTGATTAGCTCTAGGTTTAAGTGACCCAATCACATTATGCCAAGTATCAAACCTATATTTAATCTTGATTTTAATCATCTTACATGATTAAAAAACATTTGGCAAGCTTATGTGTAATCCCATGTGTCACCATCTCATGGTGCCACGTGTCACACTGTGAAATGACCAAAATGCTCCTGTGTCTTAATTTTGAGTTCTTAACCCAAAATAATTATTTTCTTCTTCTAATTAATTTATATCAAATATAAATTAATTAATTAATCTCTATTAATTAATTTCTCATCAATTAAATTCATATTTAAACACTTTAAATATAAATTTAATTTATACTACACATCCAATAATCTAGATTTGGTTTCAAGTCATGCTAGGGACTTTGCAATTTAATTGCAAACCAAATCTATTTAATTAATCAATTAAACTCTTTAATTAATTAATTAAATCATATTTAAATAGGTGATAACTTGTGTATGTGTGTGACTTACTAGGCTCATCACTAATTGGCAATGAGACATGATATCAACTCTTAATATCATCAGAACTCTTTCTTACCATAAATGATTTCTCTAAATCATTTTATGAACCTCATAGACCATGGTTAACACCTAGCATAGCATGCCATGGCCATCTAATTAGTAATAAGATTTACCTTAAATGAACCTATAATCATATGTTACCATGCACTAGAATCTCTCTGTTACAAAATCCCAACTCAAGCCGAGTCATGGTTTATGTCAAACTCCATTTGCTATGAATATTATGTTCTCTTTTAATTCCAGTTCTTGATTAAAAGATTTTTCTCATCGTAAACTCTTTCTCGAATAAATCTATCTGTCTCTGCCAGAACTTGAAACATCAAGAACAATTAAATGAACATAGGATTTTATCTCTATTTACTTAGAGGAACAGATTCCATCTTGATCAACACCTACCTCCATATATAACTAGCAGGAGCCAACACATGCCCATATACCCATGTATGAAAGCAGTATCAAACTCAAACTACCTATATACAAGATAACTGTGCTATCTCAGGTCTAAAGATTATATGCATCGATATGATTTATGACAAAACATTGACAAGAGTAAACTCCATGTGCTTGTCATAAGTGTCAAAGGTTCGGCCTACTTATCATTTATAAGTGCCTATCATGTTTGTTATATGGCATGAGACTCACCATTCCATCTTATTTATATCTCATATAAATAACTTGGGAACAAACATGAATACAATCTTTCTGGATAAGTCATGTCCTTATTATGAAGTATCCTCGATTGTGAACCTATTTATGATACTTTGTGCTAGAAATATTGTCACTCATATTCTTAACAACTTAAGAATAATATTTCTAACAAAATATCAATGGACCTTTTCTATTACACATAAATATATTATGTAAACGGAAAAGTGGAAATGCCTTTTATTAATAAAAATATGTACAAGATACATACTAAATGATATGCTCTAGGGCATACTACTAACAATCTCCCACTAGCACTAGAGCCATTCATTACAATATCTTAGACCTATCTTCTCAAGATGTCGGTCTAACTGAGTGTGACATAGGCTTAGTGAATGGATCACCGGATTTTCACCGATGCTATTTTCTGCATGGCTACATCGCCTCGCCCAACTATTTCTCGATAATGTGGTAGCGCCTTTCTATGTGTTTGGATTTACGGTGAGACCTTAGTTCCTTAGCTCAGTATGACTGTTCCATTATTGTCACGATTAGTGGAACCGTTGACTCAATGGAAGGAACTCATGTAAGTTCATCACGAACTTCTTTATCCAAACGACTTCTTTTGCGACATCGATGCGAGAATATACTCACCTCGATGAGTGGAATCTGCAATCGTGCTCTGTTTGGAACTCTTCCAACCGATCGCACCTCCATTACAAATGAACACATATCTAGAGGTAGACTTTCTATCATCGATATCGATTGGAAATCGTAATCGGTATAACCATCCAATTGCAAGTCTCCACCTCCATAAATCAAGAATAAATCCTTAGTTCTTCTCAAGTACTTAAGGATATTCTTGTGACTATCCAGATGTTCCAAACTGGATTGGATTGATACCGCTAGTCAAACTAACGAGATATGCGATATCCGCCTAGTACACAACATTGCATACATTAAACTTCCAATAGCCAAGCATATGGAATCCTGGCCATCTTATCTCTTTCTTCAGGTGTCTTTGGAGACATCTCTTTAGAAAGGTGGATACCATGTCTCACTGGTAACAATCCTCTCTTGGAATCAAGCATGTTAAACCTCTTTAACACCTTTTCCAAGTATAGACTTTGGGATAAACCAATTATTCTTTTCGCTCTATCTCTATAGATGCGAATCCCAAGAATATAGGTTGCCTCCCCTAAGTCTTTCATGGAGAATATATTTGACAACCATACCTTTATAGTCGTCAACATACCTGTGTCATTACCTATCAACAGTATGTCATCCACATATAAGACAAGGAAAGTGATAGCACTGTCACTAACCTTCTTATATACACATGGCTCATCCTCATTTTTGATAAAACCAAAGGATTTAATGGCTTCATCAAAACGGATGTTCCAACTCCTCGAAGCTTGTTTCAACCCATAAATGGATCGCTTTAGCTTGCATACCTTGGAACCATCTTGGAATTCAAATCCCCTAGGTTGTTCCATGAAAATGTTTTCTTCAATGTATCCATTGAGAAAAGCGGTTTTGACATCCATCTGCCAAATCTCATAATCATAGTATGCAGCTATTGCTAATAAAATCCTAATTGATTTAAGCATGGCAACAGGCGAGAAAGTCTCCTCATAGTCGATTCCTTGCCTTTGGCGAAACCCTTTCGCTACTAGCCTTGCCTTATAGGTCTCTACCTTTCCATCAGAACCAATTTTCTTCTTGAAAACCCATTTGTTCCCTATAGGTACAATACCTTCAGGTGGGTCAACAAGATCCCAAACTTGATTCTTATACATGAAATCAATCTCGGATTTCATAGCATCAATCCATTTTGAAGATTCTATATCTGATATAGCTTCTTCATAGGTAAGTGGATCATCTCCATGATCTATTTCTTCATGAGTAGACAACTCTTGTTCTTCTTCATGAAGAAAACCATATCTCACTGGTGGGTGAGATACCCTGGTTGTTCTACAAGGAACAGCTGTAGATGTTTCATCAATGGGTATAGGTTGACTAGATGGATCTATATCCATCTGATCTGTTGGTTGGTCAGAATTCTCCAATTCTAACTCTATTTTCCTTCCTTTGCCTCCTTCTTGAACAAACTGTTGTTCAAGAAATGTGGCATCTCTACTTATCACAACCTTTTGTGAAGTAGGCAAATAAAAATAATATCCAAAACTATCTTTTGGATATCCAACAAATCGACCTTTTTCTGATCTGGTCTCCAATTTATCGTGTTGACTTTTGATATAAGCTGGACAACCCCAAATCTTAACATGCTTAAGACTTGGTTTTATTCGGTGCCTTATCTAATAAATTATGAAAGAAATTGATTTTGTTTGAATCCTATTCGAATATATATAAAGTGATTCTAATGCAAATCCCCAAAGGAGATTGGCATATCGGTATAGCTCATCATACTACGTACCATATCCAATAGGGTACAATTTCTCCTTCGGATACACCATTTAAGCGTGGCGTGCACGGAGGAGTCACTCGAAAACAATGCCATGCTCTCTCAAGTATTCATCAAATTCAGTACTCAAATATTCACCTCCACGATTTGATCGAAGAGCTTTAATACTCTTTCCTGTTTGATTTTCTACTTCAGATTTAAATTCTTTGAACTTTTCAAAGAATTCATGTTTGTATTTCATCAAATACAAATACCCAAACCTTGATTTATCATCAGTAAAGGTAATAAAATAATGAAAGCCCCCTCTAGCCATTTCTTTAAATGGACCACATACATCACTATGTATTAGTTCCAAAATATTTTCAGCTCTTAGCCCTTGTCCAACAAAGGGTGATCTAGTCATTTTGCCCTGAAGGCAAGATTCACAAGTTGGAGTAGGCTCAGAGCCCAATGAGGATAGAATCCCTATTTTCTCCAGTTTTGCAATCCTATCTTCTGCAACATGACATAACCTTAAGTGCCAAATATATTTTTGAACTTAAGTTAGTTTTCACCATGGCATTGCATTCTTTTAGATTGTTATACGCTGGCCAGTGGAAACATTTTCTTACTGGCAATGGAAACACTTTCCTGTTGGCAATGGAAACACTTTCCTTTGCCTACATCAGCTTTGGTTTTCTTTTTCTGTTTAGCTATTTTCTTGGAAGGACCAGAATCTGAGGTTTCTTTTTCTTATTGCCCTTCTTCTTGTTGGACTTTCCAGCAGAAGAAGATGCAACCAAAGCTACCATTTTTCTTTTATTGCCTGGCATATTCTTTTGGGTAATAACTAGCATGTTGAGTAATTCAGCTAAGGTGCATTCCTGTTTAGTCATATGGAAATTTGTTACAAAATTCCCAAAAGACTCAGGAAGGGACTGAAGGATCAAATCCGTTTGTAGTTGGAAATCCATGTTGAAGTCAAGATGTTCCAACTGCTCAATCAGCCGAATCATCTTGTGGACATGATCCCCAACATTCTGTCCCTCAGACATCCTCATACGGAATAGCTGTCTAGATATCTCATACCTAGCATTCCTGCTGTGCTCACCATACAACTCTTGTAGGTGAAGGAGGATCTCACTCGCACTCTGCATGTTCTCATGTTGCTTCTGTAACTCATTACTCATAGAAGCAAGCATGTAACACTTAGCTCTCATATCATGCTCCTTCCACTTGTCCAAAGTTTCATGTTCCTCTTGTGTGGCCTCTGGAGGTAAGGGACCAGGAACATTTGAATCTAGAACATATCCTATATGTTCAAGGTTCAGGACAAGTTTCAAAATTCTTAGCCAATCAGACAGATTAGGTCCTGTCAACCTGTTGTGATCAAGTATGCTTGCAAGGATATTGGATGGTGGTGGTTGTTTTGTGCTCATTTTTATCAGAAAATTAACTGCAGAAAATAACCAGATTAAGTAGTAAATGTATCATGTAATTAACCAAAATGATTATGGTCTTTTAATCAAATTGGTCCTCCCACTAACTTAGCGAATCCTACACTTCCAAAGTAGAAAACGGAAATCCTAGTTGGATGGATTTCTAGTGGGTGATTGAATTCTTATAATTCTATTGATCATCCTCAGGTACATCCATTATTGGAATTACAATAAACTATAAGTGAGCAACTCATTGCCCATCACATCGCATGTGAGGTTCAATCCTTTACCTAGCCCCTAATGCTCAAAATCTGAGGTACATCCATTATTGACTTATCTTGCATTAGTTAAGTTGATCCCATTGAGCCAGTAATTATGCAAATAATTTTAATGTCCTCAGGTACATCCAATATTGGCCACCAAACCATTTACATATTTACAACATCTCATGCTTAACAATTATTCTTAAGAAAATCTCTTAAATTAATTGCATCTCATGCAACTATTTAAAATTTCTTAAAATAATTGCCCCAATGGAGGGCTTATGTTATAATTACTTTAATTATAGCATTTCCAACTTAATCATTTGTTTGGAAGATTTTATAGCCATCCTAATTACTATTAAGGTCTCACTTTGCACATTATCCATTTAGCATGCATATATCATATAATTGCATACATTCCCATACATCTCATGCATTCATGGATAAGCGATAAATATGGTATGATCATGGACTTTCTAAGGGATTCAATTCGAGCCACCAAGAATTGAATCGGGGCATTCCTAGGTGCATTTCATTCATTCATTTTACAAGAGTTGCTGAAGGAGTACATAATCAACACTTGATATTGAATTCCTCCCACTGGTCCCACCAATGCTCTTGACCTCCTTGAACTTCTTGCAATCCAATATTACATAGTAATCCTTGGCATACCAAGGCGAATTTACAAGAACTTAAATAAATGAAATTACAACCCAAAAATTATTACAAACTTAATAATACATGCCCAAAATAAATTAAAATAAATTAATTAATTTACAATCCCAAAGAAACATAAAAGAAATAAATCCAATCACATTGGTCTTTTATAGTCCATGATCATCCATCATGCATATCACTATTTAACAATTAAATAAAACATACATACTTAAATTAAATTGAATATCTCATATTTAACTTAAAAATTCAGATTTGAATATGATTCAAATAAATTTAAAAATTCAGATTTGAATCTCATTCAAACAAATTTAAAAATTCAGATTTGAATCACATTCAAACAACTTCAAAAATTCAGATTTGAATCACATTCAAACATTTTTTAAAAAATCAGATTTGAATCACATTCAAATATTTTTTAAAAAATCAGATCTGAATTTTATTGAATCAATTTTAAAAAATCAGATTTAAATATGATTCAAACAACTTTAAAAATTTAGATTTGAATCACATTCAAACAACTTTTAAAATTCAGATTTGAATCACATTCAAATATTTTTTAAAATTCTGATTTGAATCATAATTTAATTGTGTGATTAAAACAACTAATTAAACACTTTAATTAGTCAAAGAATAGGCCTTAGATCATACAACAATTGCAGAATTAAAAGCCAAACCTTGAACCACCCATGGAACCATTGTTGCCGCCACCAATGGTGGCTTCACCATGTGTGACGCCACACCTCTTAATCCAACCAGCAATGAATCAATCATCTTATGATCAAATCACACAATTAAATCATATAATCAACAATCTAAATGGCAAATATAGTGGCTCTGATACCAATTGAAGGAACGGAAGCGTGAAAAACACAAGTTTATACCATTGAATTCAAAAATTTTCACCTAGGGTCACATGCACCATGCAAGATTTATTTTTATCTATTTGATTTCAATGATAAACAACATATTAAAACTCTTTTAATATGTTTTTGGATCTGTATTTGCCATTTAAGATTTTAAAATTAATCAGATTAATTTTAGAACCCTAGATTAAATCAAGAACGATTACACTAACCTCTTGATGCACTGCAGCGTGTCTGCGCCTTTGAGATTCGTCTTCAGGACACCAAATGTTGTCCCTCTAGCTTGTCCACACCAAGAACACCTATGGCAGCCTTTGAACAGCTTCTAAAGCCTTTTCTATTAATTAGAAATTCAAGTTCTGCCTTTAAGAGATTAGAGATGTAAACAGGACACTAGAAACAATTTCTAGCGTTCTTAATTCAAGAGATTGATGGCTAATCTCTTTGAATTGATGAGAGATGAAGAGAAATAGCTGGAGAGGCTCAAAGCGGCGTGACAATTGAGAGGAGAGGCTGCTGGTTATGTTTTCTTTTCATAACCACACTTAAATAGCTAGGTTAACACATTAAACCCTAGCCACATGTCACCTTTTGATTAGCTCTAGGTTTAAGTGACCCAATCACATTGTGCCAAGTGTCAAACCTATATTTAATCTTGATTTTAATCATCTTACATGATTAAAAAACATTTGGCAAGCTTATGTGTAATCCCATGTGTCACCATCTCATGGAGCCACGTGTCACACTGTGAAATGACCAAAATGCTCCTGTGTCTTAATTTTGAGTTCTTAACCCAAAATAATTATTTTCTTCTTCTAATTAATTTATATCAAATATAAATTAATTAATTAATCTCTATTAATTAATTTCTCATCAATTAAATTCATATTTAAACACTTTAAATATAAATTTAATTTATACTATACATCCAATAATCTAGATTTGGTTTCAAGTCATGCTAGGGACTTTGCAATTTAATTGCAAACCAAATCTATTTAATTAATCAATTAAACTCTTTAATTAATTAATTAAATCATATTTAAATAGGTGATAACTTGTGTATGTGTGTGACTTACTAGGCTCATCACTAATTGGCAATGAGACATGATATCAACTCTTAATATCATCAGAACTCTTTCTTACCATAAATGATTTCTCTAAATCATTTTATGAACCTCATAGACCATGGTTAACACCTAGCATAGCATGCCATGGCCACCCAATTAGTAATAAGATTTACCTTAAATGAACCTATAATCATATGTTACCATGCACTAGAATCTCTCTGTTACAAAATCCCAACTCAAGCTGGAGTCATGGTTTATGTCAAACTCCATTTGCTATGAATATTATGTTCTCTTTTAATTCCAGTTCTTGATTAAAAGATTTTTCTCATCGTAAACTCTTTTCGAATAAATCTATCTGTCTGCCAGGAACTTGAAACATCAAGAACAATTAAATGAACATAGGATTTTATCTCTATTTACTTAGAGGAACAGATTCCATCTTGATCAACACCTACCTCCATATATAACTAGCAGGAGCCAACACATGCCCATATACCCATATATGAAAGCAGTATCAAACTCAAACTACCTATATACAAGATAACTGTGCTATCTCAGGTCTAAAGATTATATGCACTGATATGATTTATGACAAAACATTGACAAGAGTAAACTCCATGTGCTTGTCATAAGTGTCACTGGTTCGGCCTACTTATCATTTATAAGTGCCTATCATGTTTGTTATATGGCATGAGACTCACCATTCCATCTTATTTATATCTCATATAAATAACTTGGGAACAAACATGAATACAATCTTTCTGGATAAGTCATGTCCTTATTATGAAGTATCCTTGATTGTGAACCTATTTATGATACTTTGTGCTAGAAATATTGTCACTCATATTCTTAACAACTTAAGAATAATATTTCTAACAAAATATCAATGGACCTTTTCTATTACACATAAATATATTATGTAAACGGAAAAGTGGAAATGCCTTTTATTAATAAAAATATGTACAAGATACATACTAAATGATATGCTCTAGGGCATACTACTAATAATGGGCAGAGCCAAATTCGAAGCAATTGGCAAGACCTCTCTCTACAATTAGCGATAACCTCACTCGATGAGCTGAAAGCCAAACAATCTTTTACACCATTCTTCTATTTATAGTGTTAATTCACTCAATCCTAATCTAATTAAGATTTCCACTCAATTTAGGAATAATACTAAAATAAAAGTTCTACTTTATGTAAAAAATATTCCTCTATCCTATTGAGAAATATTTCTCCTACTCAAATTAGGAAAAGGTCTCATCAAATCTTACTAAGATTTTGAGTCATAATTCTAACAATCTCTACCTTGACTCAAAATCCATCAACCATGGCATACCTCCAATTCTTCCATAAAACAATAGGCGAGGTCTCTTCCAAGACATTGTACTTCACATTTGGGGCTAACATCAATCTAATCGTGCTCACAACCCTTTGTTGAAGCTCCTCCCAATCATTATCTTTCATGGTCGCTGGTTTCTTCTTGTTCAATGTTTTAATTAATCATTGTTGTACAAGGACATCCTTAACGGTGCTTTGCCATAAACTGAAATTATTTTTCCCATCGAACAGCTCCACCTCAAATTTTATGCTAGCTATCTTTGACATCTCAAACTAGGCTCTAGTACCAATTTGTTGTGCACTGCAGAAGCGTGTAAACTGCAAATAAAGCAAATATACAAAACACCAATATTTACGTGGTTCACCCTCTCTACATAGGGCTACATCCATAGGCATGCCATCTTCCACTATCAACAATAATAAATCATTAATTACAAGCTCAAAACTATACTACCCATAAATCCAATTACATCGAAGAGAATCCATACTACATAACTGCTTATAGTAAATATATTATTTAGTTCCTCTCAGTTTCCTCTAGACATAACCCAATATATTTACTATTATAACACTACACTACAAAGGGTGCCTTCAACTATATGGGCAAGAGCCCTCTCACCAATGAATAAGAATTCCTTCATTTTGAATTCTATGTCCTTACTTCACATTAGGCCGAAGCCTCTCTCCACTGCAATGGGCAAATGCCCCTCATCAATGAGCAGAGCCAAATTCACAGCAATTGGTAAGGCCCTTCTCTACAATGGATGATAGCCTCACTTCATGAGCTGAAAGCCAAACAACCTTTTGCACCATTTTCCTATTTATAGTGTTAATTCCCTCAATCCTAATCTGATTAGGAGTCCCACTCAATTTATGAATAACACTAAAATAAGAGTTCTACTTTATATAGGAAATATTTCTTTATCTTATTGAGAAATATTTCTCCTACTCAAATTAGAAAAATGTCTCTTCAAATCTTACTAAGATTTTGAGTCATAATTTTAACATAAACTTTAATGTAAATTATTATTGTGATATATTGTTTAATATTTTATTTTTGACAATTTTATTAATGTATATGTTAAATTAAGTGGTAAATTTAATGGTATATGTGTATAATGTGATAATCAGTTAAATATAAATTAGTATGTTAAATAATTAGTTAAAAGTAAATTCCAGTTGATATATATTTTACTTTTTTTTGATAATTTTGGAAAGTAAAAATTAGGAGTATTGCAACCACCTTTTTATTTACATTTTTATTATGAGTGTAATTATTTTTTTTATTTTTATTGTGCCTTAAACTTATTTATAATATTATAACTTTTATTTTATAAAATAGAACAATTTTATCTTAGCAGGGAATTCTTACTTCGTTTTAAATTAATGGGGAATTTTCACATAATATAAATTTATATACAACAATTTAATAAACACAACACATGCATTCTAATTAGAATTTTGTATTGACAATTTTATGTACCAATGATTAAAAATCTTTATGTTCCAATTTTTATGTATTTACAACTGGCTTTTAAAGCCAGTGAGTGATGGGTAGTATTTGCATTGGTCATGCATGAGTAGAGGAGATAAATTCTCAACATCCCTACAATCTGTCTTTTACAATATTGCAATATTATTGCTCTTGAAATCGTCAACTCACATGGTATTTTTGGTGTACATAAACTGAGTTGATCAATTGATGTGATAAGTCATAAACATTGCTCTTGAAACTGCAAACTAAAATGGTGTTTTTAGTGTACTAAAACTGAATTTGATACTTGATGTGACAGGTCATAAAATCACTATTTCAATTGACGGTTTTTATTATATCACATTATTTTGGTAAATAATTTAAATTTCATATTATAATGGTAAATAGTTTTTAAAATTGCATTATTTAAATAAAAATGGACTTCCTCTTTAGGCTTCATTTGTTTTGAGATGAAAATATTTTCTGCACTTTCTAATATTTGGAACACTGAGAAAAATTATTCAACTGAACATATTTTCCTAATTAATAAAAAATTAAGTAATTTTTAAGGAAAATTACTTTTTTGAAAAAGAATTTATTTTTCAAATTTTAATAATTTTATTAAAATATGAAAATACTCATAAATACATACTATTTTCATGAAAAATATTTTCTTAGATAACAATTTTCAAGTAAAATATTTTTTATTTACAAATTATTTTTTGTAAAACAAATAAAACCTAAAATTTGAAAAAAAAAAAGTTTCTTGTTTCTTAAAATTAACTTAGCTTTTCTTTTGATGAGAAAAATATTTTTTTATTAACTTATTTCCTGAGTGCATCAAATATTAGAAAATAAAAAGAAAGTATTAAAAAATATTTCATGAAGCGTTAGATTTTATATTGTAATATCTTACATTTATAAAAACATAAATAAAAATTTTGGCTTTGGGTGAGTATGCAGTATGCACTTTAAAAGTAACATTTTGCTTCCCGTATTAAATTCAAAGGTCATCTTAATTATTATTTCATGACAAATCATATAGTTAGGTAAAATTTGAAAACGACACTGCACCTATAGAAACTTCAAGCTTCATTATTTTCATCAGTGATTCTTCATATTGAAATTATACTGATGCTTTCATAGAAAAAAAGTAATTAAATCACTTGACTAAATAGATATTATTGTTGACAAATTGAATGTGTAACAACTGTAAACTATAAAGAATATACTCTCTTCTCTCGTTTCTCTCTTTTTTTTTTTTCTCTTCCAGATAATCTTTTTATGAATAGTTATCAGTGAGTTTTTCACTAGTGGTTACTCCTTGCTCAATTTTATTTTATTTTATTTTATTTTATTATTATTTTTATCTAATAGTCTCTCAGATTTGTATCCATTTACAACAAATCTGAATTCCTCTCTTTAGATTTGTGTTCTTTAAGAATTAGTTTGAGGTTCTCTCACCAATATTGGGGTCTACTTCTCCTCATTATTGAGGTTTTATTTTCTCCTCTTAGTGGGATTTTATTTTTCTCCCTTTAGTGGAATTTTATTTATTTTTATCAATATTTGAATGTGCTATTACAATTCAAAATACAGCGTGTATCATTGATTTCTTTTAGTTAAAAACTCAGGTATGAGTAATACTCTTCTATCAATTAAGTTTGGTAGTGCGGCCTGTTCTTTCATTGACGGTTGATGGTTTCATATCTTCTGTGGGTCATAGAGCTAACAAATTCTCAAAAGAGTAGTATTGCAGAAGCTTTTTTTAGTTATCCAAAATAAAAAAGAACCAATTACTATTCGAAAGGCTATTCTATTATATCTAAATCATTTCTGAATTGAATATTTTAATTATTCTTGTTTATATTTTTTTTCTCTTATGAAAACATTATACTGCATTTATCTTATTATTCTAATTAATGAACTGTCAAATTTTTTTTAAAGAAAAAAACAACTGTAAACTATAAATATCAATTGCATTGTATTTTGGCCTGAATTGCAAGTTTATGTAGTGGCATATTTAAGCATGTAAACATTGTATAAATGTAGGAAAGGCCTGAATGATAGTAAGCGACTAATATATATTTAATAAACGAATTTTTCTTTTTTAAATTTTAGGAAGTGGCCAACTCTGCCCACAAATATGCCATATTATTATTATTATTATTATTATTATTATTATTATTATTATTATTATTATTATTATTATTATTATTATTATTATTATTATTATTATTTCATTTGAGGCATTTGATCAAAGACAAATACTAAGTCATGTTTAATATGAGATAATCAAAATTATGATGTAATTATATTATATTATTTAATAATAAAAAATTAATATAATGAACTGTCAATTATATAATGTAATTTAAAATAAAATAATGAGTATTTCACATAAAAATATAATTATGATTACTTGTTTTAATATTTTTTATTTATTTTCAACACTGTCACTATCATTACTAGTCACCACTACCACTTGACCACCATCTTTGCTATCACTATCACTTAATCACTGTAACCATTACTTAGTTACTATCACCGTTATCATCATCACTACCTTCACCTTACCACTCTTCCCCTATAATTATTATTATCACTATTACCATTATTGCACCACTTAGCCACCACCATTACTACTATCACTGTTATCACTTAGCTATTACCATCACTCGACTATCTATCGCTACAATTATATCACTAATCACTTATTATTAACACTATTAATAAATGAAATATTAAAATAAAAATTATAACTAAATTGCATTACTTATATTTTTATTTTGTAACTAAGTATAATAATTTAATTACATTACAACTTTGATTTTATTATATAATTAATTATATTATATTATATTACACTCTATCAAATAAAACATAAGTTTATTATCTTGTAGTATATGGAATTTCAATAAGTACAAACTCATCAAATTCTTATGCTATTGAAGTAGTTATTCTTCATAAATTGCTTGTACCAAAAGAATAACACTGCAATTTTGCATATCAAACTTGTTAAACAGATCACAACAATAAAATAAAATCTTCAAAAAAGATTCACAGGGTGACGAGATTGATAATAATGCATCTGAAAGAAATTTCTCACCTATATTAATGTATACAAACATTCAACTAATAAAAAACCATATACATGTAATTTTAAATAAAATATATCATTATTTTAACTAAAATAATAATTAACAATTAATCGAATTTATACATTTAGATATAAGTAAAAATTACTTAAAATCGTAATACCTGTCTAGGATGGTTCTCTCAAAATCAAAAGTTTAAGAAAATAATGGTTTAGTCTCACAAAGCAATCTCATACTTGATTTGATAAGATGAAGAGATCAGTTACGTAACTATAAAGTAACTATAAACAGAGGCAAAACTTTCAAAGCTGACATTGACAAGGCCTAAAATGTAGGGTTCATACTGCCGTTGAAGGAGTTTCCTTTCTTTATGGGGTTCTAAGTTTCAACGCTCCAACCGCCCAAGTCCAACGAACTTTGGATTTTAGCCTTTTTTTCTGAAATCTGGATTTTGGTGCTTTCATGTTCTTTATTGAAGAGATAATAATGTACCCATTTAATTATTAATATTTGATAATATTATGGAAACAGTTTCATTACATTTGAACTTTTGCAATAATTTTATTTTATATAAATTATAAAATTAATTCTTGACGTTTGTCATTTTTAATTTGAAATATTTACATTTCTTAAGTTTTGTTAAAATTCAATTTATTATTAATTATTAGTTAAATGAATAAAATATTTTTAATTTTATTTTTAATATAAAATAATTATTTTTGTCAAAGGTAATTCTATTGATAAGGGCCTCAATACTTGGTCCAAGCCCAAAGGACAAGTCCAACAAGTCAAATAGC
Source organism: Hevea brasiliensis (assembly GCF_030052815.1). NCBI lineage: Eukaryota > Viridiplantae > Streptophyta > Magnoliopsida > Malpighiales > Euphorbiaceae > Hevea > Hevea brasiliensis. The sequence continues at coordinate 106,621,966 of NC_079493.1, forward strand.
AGCTTACTCTAGCCAAAACTCAATACAAAGCCCATAGCCCAACAAGCCACAACCCTGTGCTAAGCATTGGCCTTAGTAAATGAACAATTAGGCTAAGATGGTATTTATTTTATAGCCGATAGCTGATAGATATCTAAATAGATAAATTGAAGTATTTGATAAGTCTAAAAAAATAAAATTGATAGCTGATGGGTAACTGATATGATACCCATCAGCTGTAGTTTGTATTAGCTCTATTTTTAGAGATGTTTCTCATCGTTTGATAGCTGATTTAATTTTATTTTTTATTTTGATCATATTATCCTTTTTTATTTAACTCAAAAATTAATATTATTAATATTTTTATATTTTTCATTTATAATTTTAACATCTTAATTCCATTTCAACTTTATTAAAATATTTTTTATTAATAACATAAAATATAAAATATTTATTTATATTTAAAAACTTAAAATTAATTATAAATTTTTTCTTTGTCAACAATAATAATTACTTTATTATTTTATTTATTTTTTAAAAAAATTTAATTATTTTCTTATTTCAATAATAAAATAAATAATATAATATAATAAATTAATAATTATATATTTATTTTAATAATATAATAAATGCTATAATATTTTAATTTAATAATTATATGTTTAATTTAATAATAAAATAAATAATATAATATAATAAATTTATAATTTTATATTTATTTCAATAATAAAATAAATTATATAATATATAACCTTATTAGTCATTTCACATATTAACAGTAATAGCTAAACATAGTTTTACCAAACACTTAATATAAATCAGTTATTATCAGCTACCAGCTATCAATTAACAGTAACAGTTATCGGTTATATTCAATAGTTAAACCAAATAGGCCCTAAATCAGCACTACCACCATACTTCTTAAAGGCCAGTAGACAACAGGAAGGCCAATGCAATTATTTTTTAGAAAAACTATTAGAGAACTAAGGAGGGCATTGCATCAGAGCAAAAATCCTTTTTAATTAGTGTTGTGAAAAAATATATTAATAGACTTGACAATATATTTAATTCAAAAGTCTGGGGCAATAGGTTTTTCTCATTTATATGTCTTTCCCTCATTTTATCTTTTTCTAATGTGGGAATTCTAACACTTACATGTTCTCAACATTTTCTCCTTCAAGTGTGAGTTTCTTTGATATTAGGTTTTCAGGTTTTGCTCCCTTTGAACGAAGCCTTTCTTTTAACTCGAATATCATAGTGTCACTAAGAGCCTAAAAGCCACATTAGTTTCACTCTATTTCTGCGTGAAATTGATTTTACTCAATTTACACGTATCAAAAGCGGATATTTCCTTTTTCACACGAGAGAGTTGGATTGTGGGGGTGCCAGGGATGTGCATAATCTTATTTGTAAATGTATTTGCACCAGTTTGACTTCTAATCGAAGCGACTAGTGGGAGATAAAGAATCGAATTTTCCATTAGATTCCTTGACTCCACTAGGATACGCTATATCAAGATCTATACTTGATCAACTTGAAAAATTTGAGAACTGGAATTAACTGTCAAGAAATTAAAAGATCGTTTGTGCGTGAAAGAGAAAATATTATATTTGAAAAGTACATGTTGTTCATGGCTAATTGCTTCAAAAAGTAAATCTATGCATAAAAGATAAAATTTGCACTTAATTGAAAGAGTAAATTACTTTCTGAGAAAATATAAATATGTACAGAAACTGTAAATGAAAGTTTTGAGAAATTGAAATACTGTTTTTACTTGAAAATGTAAACATTGGTAGAAAATAGTAAATTGGCTTACTGAAAAATTAAAGAGTTAATTTGCAGGAATTGAAATATAAACATAAAATTGTAAATTGCATTGAAAACTGAAGATCTTGAATATAGGAAATGAAATATTTGTAGAAGAATCGTAAATTGTTTACTTGAAAAGAAAATAATAATGCTAAATTGAAACTGATACTATACCAAAAATAAAGAAAGCTACTGTAAAAGAAAATGTTGAATTAAAAGGAAAATTGAGATAAGATAAAATTATATTTATTTTGAAAAAAAAAAAAAAAAAATATATATATATATATATATATATATATATATATATATATATATATATATATATATATATAAAGAATATTTTCCAGGAATGGTTTTCATAAAAATAATTTTTATTATTTAATTGTAATATTAAATTAATAGTATATGTTTATATTATAAAATTAATTATTTAAATAATGTATTTTTAAAAATAATTTACCATTATAGTGTGAAATTCAAATTATTTATAATTTTAGTGTTTGCTTGAAAAAACGCCAAATGATAATGTGTTTTCAAGGTGCAGAAAGTTAACAAGAAACTGCCAATCTAAATGGTGGTTTCAAAAGTAAAATACCATACTTATGTTACGTCACGTCATTGAAAAACATGCAATCTTGGGACATAGAGACTGCTACTTGAATTGGCAATTGCAGAAGCAAAATGTCACACTGAAATGGGACAGACATATAAACCATCACTTGAATTGGTTATTTCAAAAGCAGCACCAAAACTACCCAAAATTGTTGGAAATGAAAAGTTAGCAAGGAATTTATTTTTTTTCTTGCAATACGCATAGATGTAAATAATTTGAAGAGTCTCAGCTAGTTTTACAAAAAACAACTCTTTTTATCAAACTTAGAATTTTGCTTGTCTTAGAATACAAATTTTCTCTTATCTTTTGCTCTAATTTTTTTTTCATTTTCACACTAAGAAGTTTTATTACAATTAAGATAAAATTTTAAACTTTAATGTAAATTATTATTGTGATATATTGTTTAATGTTTTATTTTTGATAATTTTATTAATGTATATGTTAAATTAAGCGATAAATTTAATGGTATGTGTGTAAAATATGATAATTAGTTAAAAATAAATTAGTATGTTGAATAATTAGTTAAAAATAAATTACAGTGGATATATATTTTACTTTTCTTTATAATTTTAGTGATATATTATATCAATTTTTTTAAAAAATTTTGGAAACTAAAAATTAGAGTATTGCAACCTCCTTTTATTTACATTTTTATTATGAGTATAATTATATATTTTTTTAATTTTATTGTGCTTTAAACTTATTTATAATCCTACAACTCTTATTTTATAAAATATGACAATTTTATCTTAGTAGGAATTCTTACTTCATTTTAAATTAATGGGGAATTTTCACATAATGTAAATTTATATATAACAATTTAATAAACACAACACATACATTTTAATTAGAATTTTGTATTTACAATTTTATGTACCAATGATTAAAAATTTTTATGTCCCAATTTTTATGTATTTACAATTGGCTTTTAAAGCAACTAAGTGAGCCATGGGCAATATTTGCATTAAACATACGTGAGTGGAGGAAATAAATTCTCAACATCCTTATAATCATCTTTTACAATATTGCAGTGGTATTGCTCTTGCAATCACCAACTCAGATGGTATTTTTAATGTACATAAATTGAGTTAGTCAATTTATGTAACAAGTCATAAACGTTACTCTTGAAACTACCAATTAAGATGATGTTTTTAGTGTACTTAAACTGAACTTGATACTTGATGTGACAGGTCATAAAATACTATTTTAATTGATGATTTTTATTATACCAGACTATTTTGGTAAATAGTTTAAATTTCACATTATAGTGGTAAATAATTTTTAAAATTATATTATTTAAATAATTAATCCTATATTATATATGCATAAATGTTTCACTTTTTAATATGATTGTCAAAATTTTAAAAATTGATTTTCCCTTTAGGATTCATTTGTTTTGAGATGAAAATATTTGTTGCATTTTCTAATCTTTAGAACATTGAGAAAAATTATTCAACTGAAAATATTTTCCTAATTAATAGAAAATTAAATAATTTTTAATAAAAATTATTTTTTTGAAAAAGAATTTATTTTTCAAATTTTGACAATTTTATTAAAATATGAAAACACTTATAAATACATACTATTTTCATGAAAATATTTTCTTATATAATAATTTTCATGTAAAATATTTTTTTCATTTATAAGTTATTTTTCGTAAAATAAACGAAACTTAAAATTTGAAAATAATTTTTTTTCTTAAAATTAACTTAGTTTTCCTTTTGATTAAAAAAATATTTTCTGTTAATTTATTTTCTGAGTACATCAAATATTAGAAAATAAAAATAAAATATTAAAAATATTTCACAAAATAAATGAAGCGTTAGATTTTATATTGTAATATCTTACATTTATAAAAACATAAATAAAAATTTTGGCTTTGGATGAGTATGCAGTATGTGCTTTAAAAGTAACATTTTGCTTCCCGTATTAAATTCAAAGGTCATCTTAATTATTATTTCATGACAAATCATATAGTTAGGTAAAATTTGAAAACGACACATTGCCCATAGAAACTTCAAGCTTCATTATTTTCATCAGTGATTCTTCATATTGAAATTATACCGACGCTTTCATAGAAAAAAAGTAATTGAATCACTTGACTAAATTGATATTATTGCTGACAAATTGAATGTGTAACAACTGTAAACTATGAATAATATACACTCTCTTCTCCTCCTCTCTTCTCTCTCTTTTTTCTTTTCTCTTTTATATCTCTTTTTATGGATAGTTATCGGTGAATTTTTCACTAGTGGCTACCCCTAGCTCGATTTCCTTTTTCTTTATTATTTTTTATTATTTTTGTCTAATAATTTCTCAAATCTATATCCATTTTGAATAGATCTGAGTTTCTTTCTCTAAATTTGTGTCCTTTAGAAATAGATATGAGGTTTTTTTCCTAATATTGGGGTCTGTTTCTCCTCTTTATTTAGGTTTTGTTTTCTCATGCAACAGGAATTATTAATTTTTTTTAGTTAGAGTCTCAGGTACGAGTAATATTTTTCTATCAATGGAGCTTGGTAGTACAACCTGTTCTTCTATTGACAGTTAATGGTTTCATATCTTTTGTGGGTTATAGAGGTAACAAATTCTATTGCAAAAACTTTTTTTAGTCGTCCAAAATAAAAAAGAATCAGTTACTACTCGAAAGGCTATTCTACTGTATCCAAATCATCTCCAAATAGAATATTTTAATTATCTATGTTTATATTTTTTTTTCTCTTATGAGAACATTATATTGTACTTATCTTATTATTCTGATTAATCAATTGTCAAAATTTAAAAAAAAAAAAAAAACAACTGTAAACTATAAATATCAATTGCATTGTATTTAGGCCTGAATTGAAATTTTATGTAGTGGCATATTTAAGCATCTAAACTTTGTATAAATATAAGAAAGGGCTGAATAATAGTAAGCGATTAATATATATTTAATAGAGGATCTTTTTTTAAAATCTTATTATTATTATTATTATTATTTCATTTGAGGCATTTGATCAGAGACAAATACCAAGTCATGTTTAATGAGATAATTAAGTTATGATGTAAATATATTATATTATTTAATGATAAAAAATTAATGTAATGAAATGTCAATTATATAATATAATTTAATATAACATAATGATTATTACACATAAAAATGTAATAATGATTATTTGTTTTAATATTTTATATTTATTTTCAACATTGTCATCACCACCATTAGTCACCATCACTGTCACTTGCTATCATTTTTGCTGTCACTACTACTTAATTACTATAACCATTACTTATATATTACCGCTATTATCACTACTTGACTATTATTACTACCACTATTTCCAGCTTATTACCATCACCACTCGTCCACTGTAACCATTATTGTCGCTATCATCGTTACTACATCACTTAGCCACCACCATTATTACTACCACCATCATCACTTGGCTATTACTATTACTCGATTACCCATTACTATAGTTATATCACTAATTACTTATTATTAATATTATAAATAAATTAAATATTAAAATAAAAATTATAATTACATTACATTACTTATATTTTTATTTTATAACTAAGTATAATAATTTAATTACATTAAAACTTTAATTTCATTATATAATTAATTATATTGCATTAACATAAATTTATTATCTTGTAGTATATGGAATTTAAACAAGCACAAACTTATTAAATTCTTATGCCATTGAAGTACTTATTCTTCATCTATTATTTGTACCAAAAGAATAACACTGCAATTTTGTATATCAAAGTTGTTGAACAGATCACAACAATTAAATAAAATCTTCAAGAAAGATTCAGTGGGTGACGAGATTGATAATAATGAATCTGAAAGAAATTTCTCACCTATATTAATGTATGCAAACACTCATCTAATAAAAAACCATATACGTGTAATTTTAAATAGAATGCATCATTATTTTAATTAAAATAATAATTAATAATTAATCGAATATATATATTTAGATATAAGTAAGAATTACTTAAAATTGTAATACCTGCCTAGGATGGTTCTCTCAAAATCAAAAGTTTAAGAAAACAATAGTTTAGTCTCACAAAGCAATCTCATACTTGATTTGATAAGATGAATCGATCGGTTACGTAACCGAAAACAGAGGCAAAAGTTTCAAAGCTGACATTGATAAGACCTAAAGGGGTGTTTAGTTTACTTGTTGGATGCAATTGATAGCTTATAAATATCAAAACAGGTGAATTAGAGTATTTATTAAGTTTAAAAATAAAAGCGATAGTGATCAATAGCTGATATAGTACCCATCAGCTGCAGTTTGTATCAGTTATATTTTTAGAACTGTTTCTCATCAACTGATGACTGATTTAATTTTATTTTTTATTTAGACCATATTATTCTTTTTTATTTAACTCAAAATTTAATATTTTTATATTTTTTATTTATAATTTTAACATTTTAATTAACACATTTTAATTTTGTTAAAATATTTTTTATTAATAACATAAAATATAAAATATTTATTTATATCTAAAAACTTAAAATTAATTATAAATTTTTCCTCTGTCCACAATTATAATTACTTTATTGTTTTATCTATATTTTTAAAGTTATTTAATTATTTTTTAAAAAAATTTAATTATTTTCTTATTTTAATAATAAAATAAATAATATAATATAATACATTTATAATTTTATATTTATTTCAATAATAAAATAAATCATATAATATATACTCTTATTAGTCATTTCACATATAAATAATAATAGCTATATATAATTTTACCAAACACTTAATATAAATCAATTATCATCGGCTATCAGCTAACAGTAACAGTTATCAATCAATAACTATTAGCTGTATTAAATAATTAAATTAAACTGGCAAAAAATGTAGGATTCATATTGCTGTTGAAGGAGTTTCCTTTCTTTCTGGGGTTCCTATCTAGCGGCGAGGGTGTGGTGTGGATTCAACTTTAAGTTTCAACGCTCCAACCGCCCAAGTCCAAACTAACTTTGGATTTTAGCGTTTTTTTCAGAAATCTGGATTTTGATGCTTACAGGTTCTTTATTGAAGAGATAATAATTTACCCATTTAATTATTAATATTTGATAATATTATGGAAGCAGTTTCATTAAATTTGAACTTTTGCAATAATTTTCTTTTATATAAATTATAAAATTAATTCTTGAGGTTTGTCATTTTTAATTTGAACTAATTACATTTCTTAAGTTTTGTTAAATTCAATTCAATTTATTGTTAACTATCAGTTAAATGAATAAAATATTCTTAATTTTATTTTTAATATGAAATAATTATTTTTGTCGAAGGTAATTCTATTGATAAGCGCTTCAATACTTGCTCCAAGCCCAAAGGATCCATCGAGTCTAATAGCAGCTTAGTCTACCCGAAACTCAATACAAAGCCCATACCCCAACAAGCCACAACCCTATGCTAATGTCACGCTGGAAATGTGTTCAACCCCACAAAGTCCACCGTGCGGCACTTAGTTAGCCTATGCTAAGTCAGCCTCTCTTGGTCCCTCTAATCTCACGGCAACAAGTCCCTTACACTCAAGCAAGCAAGCAACAAAGCCACCAAGGCAGAAAATAAAGCATAAACAAATAAGAAAGGAAGAAGAATAGAAATGATGCAAAGGAAATTCTTGCATTGCTTCAATCTTCTGTACACTTACAAGAGGAGAACTCTCACTTGCTCTCAAACTCTCAAGTGTTTCATATGTACAAGAATGAGCAAGTGTGCTATTTACACTAATCACAATGCCCTAGGGAGCCTTAAACATGTGGCTGGTTTTAAACTAATTCAAATTACACCATTAAAATAATACATGGGAGGAAAAGTGGGCTCATTGGCCAAGGACTCCATCAACAGCTGCCACATCACTTTCCTGTTGGAAATAGGTGGGAAACCAAGGATTTGGGTGCTTGGAGCTGGGCTGATTCGTGGCCCATGCGCTGCCCCTGCTGGGCTAGAACTTTGCCCCTTCATTCAGCCCGAGTGACCCTCATTTGCTTCTTTCATGCGCGCCAGTAGCCTTGGCCATCCTGCCAGCCTGCCTATCCTGGGTGCTGGCAGCATGCTCCTCCCTTGTAACCTCACTTGGCCTGCCAACCTTAGGAGAAAATTTGGATATTTGCGAGAGCCAATATTGGGAGGGTAACACTAAGAAGTGGCCTCAATGAAAAAATATGTTAATAGACTTTACATTATATTTAATTCAAAATTTTGAGACAATAGGTTTTCTAACTTATATGTCTCTCCCTCCTTTCATCTCTTTTTAACGTGGGAATTCTACATGTTCTCAACATTTTCTCCTTAAAGTGTGAGTATCTTTGACATTAGGTTTTGCTCCCTTTGAACAAAGCCTTCTTTTAACTTGTGTCGTAGTGTCACCAAGAGCCTAAAAGCCACGTTAGTTTTATCACTCTATTTTTACGTAAAATTGATTTTACTCAATTTACACATGTTAAAAGCGGATACTGCCTTTTTTGCACATGAGAGTTGGATTGTGAGCGTATTAAGGATGCATATGATTCTATTTGTAAATATATTTGTACGATCGACTTTTAATCAGAGCGATTGATGGAAGATAAAGAACCGAATTTTTCATTGGGTTCTTTGATTTCACTAGTATACATTTTGTCAAGATCTCTACTTAATCAACTTTAAAAATTTGAGAATTGAAATTAACTATTAAGAAATTAAAAGATCACTTGTGCATGAAAGAGTAAATGATATGCTTGAAAAGTACAGGTTGTTCACGGCAAATTGCTTCGAAAAGTAAATCTAAGCAAAAAAAGATTAAATTTTACATTTAATTAAAAGAGTAAATTGCTTTCCAAGAAAATATAAATATGTGCAAAGAGTGTAAATGAAAGTTTTGAGAAATTAAAAGACTAATTTACTTAAAAATGTAAACATTAGCAAAGGATAGTAAATTGGCTTACTGAAAAATTAAAGAGTTGATTTGCAAGAACTGAAAATGTGAACAAAAAATTATAAATTGTATTGAAAACTGAAGATATTGAATATAGGAAATGAAATATTTGGAGAATAATCATAAATTGTTTACTTAATAGAAAATAACAATGCTGAATGAAAACTGATACTTTACTGAAAAATAAAGAAAGCTGTTATAAAAAAAATGTTGAATGAAAAGAAAAATTGAAATAAGACATTGTGTCTATCAGGTATTGATTGATTGATTGCTATTGTATTTGTTGAATGAAGGCCAACACGTCAATTTATGGAAGAATAGCTGCTTAGTGGTCAAGTTTGGCGGTTACCACTTCCACCACAACTTATACTTTCTTCTCATCACTATCCCCACTATCTATAACCACCAAAACTCCGTGACCATCCACTAACATTACTTTGCCACTTTCCCACAACTCTACTTCATGCCCATCATTTTCAGTAGATATTTACGTGGTTCACCCTCTCTACATAGGGCTACATCCACGGGCATGCCATCTTCCACTATCGACAATAATAAATCATCAATTACAAGCTCAAAACTATACTACCCATAAATCCAATTATATCGAAGAGAACCCATACTATATAACTGCTTATAGTAAATATATTAGTTAATTTCTTTCAGTCTCCTCTAGACATAACCCAATATATTTACTATTATAACACTACACCACAAAGGGTGCTTTCAACTATATGGGCAAGTGCCCTCTCACCAATGAACAAGAATTCCTTCCTTTTGAATTTTATGTCCTTACTTCATATTAGGCCGAAGCCTCTCTCCACTGCAATGGGCAAATGCCCCTCATCAATGGGCAGAGCCAATTGCGACAATTGGTAAGGCCCTCTCTACAATGAGTGATAGCCTTACCTTCATGAGCTGAAAGCCAAACAACCTTTTGCACCATTCTCCTATTTATAGTGTTAATTCCCTCAATCCTAATCTGATTAGGAGTCCCACTCAATTTAGAAATAACACTAAAATAAGAGTTCTACTTTATATAGGAAATATTTCTCTATCCTATTGAGAAATATTTCTCCTACTCAAATTAGAAAAATGTCTTTTCAAATCTTACTAGGATTTTGAGTCATAATTCTAACATAAACTTTAATGTAAATTATTGTTGTGATATATTTTTTAATATTTTATTTTTGACAATTTTATTAATGTATATGTTAAATTAAGTGATAAATTTAATGGTATATGTGTATAATGTGATAATCAGTTAAATATAAATTAGTATGTTAAATAATTAGTTAAAAGTAAATTCCAGTTGATATATATTTTACTTTTTTTTGATAATTTTGGAAAGTAAAAATTAGGAAGATTGCAACTACCTTTTTATTTACATTTTTATTATGAGTGTAATTATTTTTTTTTATTTTTATTGTGCCTTAAACTTATTTATAATATTATAACTTTTATTTTATAAAATATAACAATTTTATCTTAGTAGGGAATTCTTACTTCGTTTTAGATTAATGGAGAATTTTCACATAATATAAATTTATATACAACAATTTAATAAACACAACACATGCATTCTAATTATAATTTTGTATTGACAATTTTATGTACCAATGATTAAAAATCTTTATGTCCCAATTTTTATGTATTTACAAGCGGCTTTAAAGCCAGTAAGTGAGTGATGGCCAGTATTTGCATTGGTCATGCGTAAGTAGAGGAAATAAATTCTCAACATCCCTACAATCTGTCTTTTACAATATTGCAATATTATTGCTCTTGAAATCGTCAACTCAGATGGTATTTTTGGTGTACATAAACTGAGTTGGTCAATTGACGTGATAAGTCATAAACGTTGCTCTTGAAACTGCCAACTAAAATGGTGTTTTTAGTGCACTAAAACTAAATTTGATACTTGATGTGACAGGTCATAAAATCACTATTTCAATTGACGGTTTTTATTCTATCACATTATTTTGATAAATAATTTAAATTTCATATTATAATGGTAAATAGTTTTTAAAATTACATTATTTAAATAAAAATGGACTTCCTCTTTAGGCTTCATTTGTTTTGAGATAAAAATATTTTCTCTACTTTCTAATATTTGGAACACTGAGAAAAATTATTCAACTGAACATATTTTCCTAATTAATAAAAAATTAAGTAATTTTTAAGGAAAATTACTTTTTTGAAAAAGAATTTATTTTTCAAATTTTAATAATTTTATTAAAATGTGAAAATACTCATAAATACATACTATTTTCATGAAAAATATTTTCTTAGATAACAATTTTCAAGTAAAATATTTTTTATTTACAAATTATTTTTTGTAAAACAAATAAAACCTAAAATTTGAAAAAAAAAAAGTTTCTTGTTTCTTAAAATTAACTTAGCTTTTCTTTTGATGAGAAAAATATTTTTTTATTAACTTATTTCCTGAGTGCATCAAATATTAGAAAATAAAAAGAAAGTATTAAAAAATATTTCATGAAGCGTTAGATTTTATATTGTAATATCTTACATTTATAAAAACATAAATAAAAATTTTGGCTTTGGGTGAGTATGCAGTATGCACTTTAAAAGTAACATTTTGCTTCCCGTATTAAATTCAAAGGTCATCTTAATTATTATTTCATGACAAATCATATAGTTAGGTAAAATTTGAAAACGACACTGCACCTATAGAAACTTCAAGCTTCATTATTTTCATCAGTGATTCTTCATATTGAAATTATACTGATGCTTTCATAGAAAAAAAGTAATTAAATCACTTGACTAAATAGATATTATTGTTGACAAATTGAATGTGTAACAACTGTAAACTATAAAGAATATACTCTCTTCTCTCGTTTCTCTCTTTTTTTTTTTTTCTCTTCCAGATAATCTTTTTATGAATAGTTATCAGTGAGTTTTTCACTAGTGGTTACTCCTTGCTCAATTTTATTTTATTTTATTTTATTTTATTATTATTTTTATCTAATAGTCTCTCAGATTTGTATCCATTTACAACAAATCTGAATTCCTCTCTTTAGATTTGTGTTCTTTAAGAATTAGTTTGAGGTTCTCTCCCCAATATTGGGGTCTACTTCTCCTCATTATTGAGGTTTTATTTTCTCCTCTTAGTGGGATTTTATTTTTCTCCCTTTAGTGGAATTTTATTTATTTTTATCAATATTTGAATGTGCTATTACAATTCAAAATACAGCGTGTATCATTGATTTCTTTTAGTTAAAAACTCAGGTATGAGTAATACTCTTCTATCAATTAAGTTTGGTAGTGCGGCCTGTTCTTTCATTGACGGTTGATGGTTTCATATCTTCTGTGGGTCATAGAGCTAACAAATTCTCAAAAGAGTAGTATTGCAGAAGCTTTTTTTAGTTATCCAAAATGAAAAAGAACCAATTACTATTCGAAAGGCTATTCTATTATATCTAAATCATTTCTGAATTGAATATTTTAATTATTCATGTTTATATTTTTTTTCTCTTATGAAAACATTATACTGCATTTATCTTATTATTCTAATTAATGAACTGTCAAATTTTTTTTAAAGAAAAAAACAACTGTAAACTATAAATATCAATTGCATTGTATTTTGGCCTGAATTGCAAGTTTATGTAGTGGCATATTTAAGCATGTAAACATTGTATAAATGTAGGAAAGGCCTGAATGATAGTAAGCGACTAATATATATTTAATAAACGAATTTTTCTTTTTTAAATTTTAGGAAGTGGCCAACTCTGCCCACAAATATGCCATATTATTATTATTATTATTATTATTATTATTATTATTATTATTATTATTATTATTATTATTATTATTATTATTATTATTATTATTATTATTTCATTTGAGGCATTTGATCAAAGACAAATACTAAGTCATGTTTAATATGAGATAATCAAAATTATGATGTAATTATATTATATTATTTAATAATAAAAAATTAATATAATGAACTGTCAATTATATAATGTAATTTAAAATAAAATAATGAGTATTTCACATAAAAATATAATTATGATTACTTGTTTTAATATTTTTTATTTATTTTCAACACTGTCACTATCATTACTAGTCACCACTACCACTTGACCACCATCTTTGCTATCACTATCACTTAATCACTGTAACCATTACTTAGTTACTATCACCGTTATCACCACCTGACTATTACCATCATCACTACCTTCACCTTACCACTCTTCCCTATAATTATTATTATCACTATTACCATTATTGCACCACTTAGCCACCACCATTACTACTATCACTGTTATCACTTAGCTATTACCATCACTCGACTATCTATCGCTACAATTATATCACTAATCACTTATTATTAACACTATTAATAAATGAAATATTAAAATAAAAATTATAACTAAATTGCATTACTTATATTTTTATTTTGTAACTAAGTATAATAATTTAATTACATTACAACTTTGATTTTATTATATAATTAATTATATTATATTATATTACACTCTATCAAATAAAACATAAGTTTATTATCTTGTAGTATATGGAATTTCAATAAGTACAAACTCATCAAATTCTTATGCTATTGAAGTAGTTATTCTTCATAAATTGCTTGTACCAAAAGAATAACACTGCAATTTTGCATATCAAACTTGTTAAACAGATCACAACAATAAAATAAAATCTTCAAAAAAGATTCACAGGGTGACGAGATTGATAATAATGCATCTGAAAGAAATTTCTCACCTATATTAATGTATACAAACATTCAACTAATAAAACCATCTACATGTAATTTTAAATAAAATATATCATTATTTTAACTAAAATAATAATTAACAATTAATCGAATTTATACATTTAGATATAAGTAAAAATTACTTAAAATCGTAATACCTGTCTAGGATGGTTCTCTCAAAATCAAAAGTTTAAGAAAATAATGGTTTAGTCTCACAAAGCAATCTCATACTTGATTTGATAAGATGAAGAGATCAGTTACGTAACTATAAAGTAACTATAAACAGAGGCAAAACTTTCAAAGCTGACATTGACAAGGCCTAAAATGTAGGGTTCATACTGCCGTTGAAGGAGTTTCCTTTCTTTATGGGGTTCTAAGTTTCAACGCTCCAACCGCCCAAGTCCAACGAACTTTGGATTTTAGCCTTTTTTTCTGAAATCTGGATTTTGGTGCTTTCATGTTCTTTATTGAAGAGATAATAATGTACCCATTTAATTATTAATATTTGATAATATTATGGAAACAGTTTCATTACATTTGAACTTTTGCAATAATTTTATTTTATATAAATTATAAAATTAATTCTTGACGTTTGTCATTTTTAATTTGAAATATTTACATTTCTTAAGTTTTGTTAAAATTCAATTTATTATTAATTATTAGTTAAATGAATAAAATATTTTTAATTTTATTTTTAATATGAAATAATTATTTTTGTCAAAGGTAATTCTATTGATAAGGGCCTCAATACTTGGTCCAAGCCCAAAGGACAAGTCCAACAAGTCAAATAGCAGCTTACTCTAGCCAAAACTCAATACAAAGCCCATAGCCCAACAAGCCACAACCCTGTGCTAAGCATTGGCCTTAGTAAATGAACAATTAGGCTAAGATGGTATTTAGTTTATAGCCGATAGCTGATAGATACCTAAATAGATAAATTAGAGTATTTGATAAGTCTAAAAAAATAAAGTTGATAGCTGATGGGTAACTGATATGATACCCATCAGTTGTAGTTTGTATTAACTCTATTTTTAGAAATGTTTTTCATCGTTTGATAGCTGATTTAATTTTATTTTTTATTTTGATCATATTATCCTTTTTTATTTAACTCAAAAATTAATACTATTAATATTTTTATATTTTTCATTTATAATTTTAACATCTTAATTACATTTCAACTTTATTAAAATATTTTTTATTAATAACATAAAATATAAAATATTTATTTATATTTAAAAACTTAAAATTAATTATAAATTTTTTCTTTGTCAACAATAATAATTACTTTATTATTTTATTTATTTTTTAAAAAAATTTAATTATTTTCTTATTTCAATAATAAAATAAATAATATAATATAATAGATTAATAATTATATATTTATTTTAATAATATAATAAATGCTATAATATTTTAATTTAATAATTATATGTTTAATTTAATAATAAAATAAATAATATAATATAATAAATTTATAATTTTATATTTATTTCAATAATAAAATAAATTATATAATATATAATCTTATTAGTCATTTCACATATTAACAGTAATAGCTAAACATAGTTTTACCAAACACTTAATATAATAAATCAGCTATCATCAGCTACCAACTATCAATTAACAATAACAATTATCAGTTATATTCAATAGTTAAACCAAATAGGCCCTAAATCAGCACTACCACCATACTTCTTAAAGGCCAGTAGACAACAGGAAGGCCAATGCAATTATTTTTTAGAAAAACTATTAGAGAACTAAGGAGGGCATTGCATCAGAGCAAAAATCCTTTTTAATTAGTGTTGTGAAAAAATATATTAATAGACTTGACAATATATTTAATTCAAAAGTCTGGGGCAATAGGTTTTTCTCATTTATATGTCTTTTCCTCATTTTATCTTTTTCTAATGTGGGAATTCTAACACTTACATGTTCTCAACATTTTCTCCTTCAAGTGTGAGTTTCTTTGATATTAGGTTTTCAGGTTTTGCTCCCTTTGAACGAAGCCTTTCTTTTAACTCGAATATCATAGTGTCACTAAGAGCCTAAAAGCCACATTAGTTTCACTCTATTTCTGCGTGAAATTGATTTTACTCAATTTACACGTATCAAAAGCGGATATTTCCTTTTTCACACGAGAGAGTTGGATTGTGGGGGTGCCAGGGATGTGCATAATCTTATTTGTAAATGTATTTGCACCAGTCTGACTTCTAATCGAAGCGACTAGTGGGAGATAAAGAATCGAATTTTCCATTTGATTCCTTGACTCCACTAGGATACGCTATATCAAGATCTATACTTGATCAACTTGAAAAATTTGAGAACTGGAATTAACTGTCAAGAAATTAAAAGATCGTTTGTGCGTGAAAGAGAAAATATTATATTTGAAAAGTACATGTTGTTCATGGCTAATTGCTTCAAAAAGTAAATCTATGCATAAAAGATAAAATTTGCACTTAATTGAAAGAGTAAATTGCTTTCTGAGAAAATATAAATATGTACAGAAACTGTAAATGAAAGTTTTGAGAAATTGAAATACTGTTTTTACTTGAAAATGTAAACATTGGTAGAAAATAGTAAATTGGCTTACTGAAAAATTAAAGAGTTAATTTGCAGGAATTGAAATATAAACATAAAATTGTAAATTACATTGAAAACTGAAGATCTTGAATATAGGAAATGAAATATTTGTAGAAGAATCGTAAATTGTTTACTTGAAAAGAAAATAATAATGCTAAATTGAAACTGATACTATACCAAAAATAAAGAAAGCTACTGTAAAAGAAAATGTTGAATTAAAAGGAAAATTGAGATAAGATAAAATTATATTTATTTTGAAAAAAAATATATATATATATATAAAGAATATTTTCCAGGAATGGTTTTCATAAAAATATTTTTTATTATTTAATTGTAATATTAAATTAATAGTATATATTTATATTATAAAATTAATTATTTAAATAATGTATTTTTAAAAATAATTTACCATTATAGTGTGAAATTCAAATTATTTATAATTTTAGTGTTTGCTTGAAAAAACGCCAAATGATAATGTGTTTTCAAGGTGCAGAAAGTTAACAAGAAACTGCCAATCTAAATGGTGGTTTCAAAAGTAAAATACCATACTTATGTTACGTCACGTCATTGAAAAACATGCAATCTTGGGACATAGAGACTGCTACTTGAATTGGCAATTGCAGAAGCAAAATGTCACACTGAAATGGGACAGACATATAAACCATCACTTGAATTGGTTATTTCAAAAGCAGCACCAAAACTACCCAAAATTGTTAGAAATGAAAAGTTAGCAAGGAATTTATTTTTTTTCTTGCAATACGCATAGATGTAAATAATTTGAAGAGTCTCAGCTAGTTTTACAAAAAACAACTCTTTTTATCAAACTTAGAATTTTGCTTGTCTTAGAATACAAATTTTCTCTTATCTTTTGCTCTAATTTTTTTTTCATTTTCACACTAAGAAGTTTTATTACAATTAAGATAAAATTTTAAACTTTAATGTAAATTATTATTGTGATATATTGTTTAATGTTTTATTTTTGATAATTTTATTAATGTATATGTTAAATTAAGCGATAAATTTAATGGTATGTGTGTAAAATATGATAATTAGTTAAAAATAAATTAGTATGTTGAATAATTAGTTAAAAATAAATTACAGTGGATATATATTTTACTTTTCTTTATAATTTTAGTGATATATTATATCAATTTTTTTAAAAAATTTTGGAAAGTAAAAATTAGGAGTATTGCAACCTCCTTTTTATTTACATTTTTATTATGAGTATAATTATATATTTTTTTTAATTTTATTGTGCTTTAAACTTATTTATAATCCTACAACTCTTATTTTATAAAATATGACAATTTTATCTTAGTAGGGAATTCTTACTTCATTTTAAATTAATGGGGAATTTTCACATAATGTAAATTTATATATAACAATTTAATAAACACAACACATACATTTTAATTAGAATTTTGTATTTACAATTTTATGTACCAATGATTAAAAATTTTTATGT
Source organism: Hevea brasiliensis (assembly GCF_030052815.1). Taxonomy (NCBI): domain Eukaryota; kingdom Viridiplantae; phylum Streptophyta; class Magnoliopsida; order Malpighiales; family Euphorbiaceae; genus Hevea; species Hevea brasiliensis. The sequence goes on from NC_079493.1 coordinate 106,640,077, forward strand.
CCCAATTTTTATGTATTTACAATTGGCTTTTAAAGCAACTAAGTGAGCCATGGGCAATATTTGCATTAAACATACGTGAGTGGAGGAAATAAATTCTCAACATCCTTATAATCTGTCTTTTACAATATTGCAGTGGTATTGCTCTTGCAATCACCAACTCAGATGGTATTTTTAATGTACATAAATTGAGTTAGTCAATTTATGTAACAAGTCATAAACGTTACTCTTGAAACTACCAATTAAGATGATGTTTTTAGTGTACTTAAACCAACTTGATACTTGATGTGACAGGTCATAAAATACTATTTTAATTGATGATTTTTATTATACCAGACTATTTTGGTAAATAGTTTAAATTTCACATTATAGTGGTAAATAATTTTTAAAATTATATTATTTAAATAATTAATCCTATATTATATATGCATAAATGTTTCACTTTTTAATATGATTGTCAAAATTTTAAAAATTGATTTTCCTTTAGGATTCATTTGTTTTGAGATGAAAATATTTTTTGCATTTTCTAATATTTAGAACATTGAGAAAAATTATTCAACTGAAAATATTTTCCTAATTAATAGAAAATTAAATAATTTTTAATAAAAATTATTTTTTTGAAAAAGAATTTATTTTTCAAATTTTGACAATTTTATTAAAATATGAAAACACTTATAAATACATACTATTTTCATGAAAATATTTTCTTATATAATAATTTTCATGTAAAATATTTTTTTCATTTATAAGTTATTTTTCGTAAAATAAACGAAACTTAAAATTTGAAAATAATTTTTTTTCTTAAAATTAACTTAGTTTTCCTTTTGATTAAAAAAATATTTTCTGTTAATTTATTTTCTGAGTACATCAAATATTAGAAAATAAAAATAAAATATTAAAAATATTTCACAAAATAAATGAAGCGTTAGATTTTATATTGTAATATCTTACATTTATAAAAACATAAATAAAAATTTTGGCTTTGGATGAGTATGCAGTATGTGCTTTAAAAGTAACATTTTGCTTCCCGTATTAAATTCAAAGGTCATCTTAATTATTATTTCATGACAAATCATATAGTTAGGTAAAATTTGAAAACGACACATTGCCCATAGAAACTTCAAGCTTCATTATTTTCATCAGTGATTCTTCATATTGAAATTATACCGACGCTTTCATAGAAAAAAAGTAATTGAATCACTTGACTAAATTGATATTATTGCTGACAAATTGAATGTGTAACAACTGTAAACTATGAATAATATACACTCTCTTCTCCTCCTCTCTTCTCTCTCTTTTTTCTTTTCTCTTTTATATCTCTTTTTATGGATAGTTATCGGTGAATTTTTCACTAGTGGCTACCCCTAGCTCGATTTCCTTTTTCTTTATTATTTTTTTATTATTTTTGTCTAATAATTTCTCAAATCTATATCCATTTTGAATAGATCTGAGTTTCTTTCTTTAAATTTGTGTCCTTTAGAAATAGATATGAGGTTTTTTTCCTAATATTGGGGTCTGTTTCTCCTCTTTATTTAGGTTTTGTTTTCTCATGCAACAGGAATTATTAATTTTTTTTAGTTAGAGTCTCAGGTACGAGTAATATTTTTCTATCAATGGAGCTTGGTAGTACAACCTGTTCTTCTATTGACAGTTAATGGTTTCATATCTTTTGTGGGTTATAGAGGTAACAAATTCTATTGCAAAAACTTTTTTTAGTCGTCCAAAATAAAAAAGAATCAGTTACTACTCGAAAGGCTATTCTACTGTATCCAAATCATCTCCAAATAGAATATTTTAATTATCTATGTTTATATATTTTTTTTCTCTTATGAGAACATTATATTGTACTTATCTTATTATTCTGATTAATCAATTGTCAAAATTTAAAAAAAAAAAAAAAACAACTGTAAACTATAAATATCAATTGCATTGTATTTAGGCCTGAATTGAAATTTTATGTAGTGGCATATTTAAGCATCTAAACTTTGTATAAATATAAGAAAGGGCTGAATAATAGTAAGCGATTAATATATATTTAATAGAGGATCTTTTTTTAAAATCTTATTATTATTATTATTATTATTTCATTTGAGGCATTTGATCAGAGACAAATACCAAGTCATGTTTAATATGAGATAATTAAGTTATGATGTAAATATATTATATTATTTAATGATAAAAAATTAATGTAATGAAATGTCAATTATATAATATAATTTAATATAACATAATGATTATTACACATAAAAATGTAATAATGATTATTTGTTTTAATATTTTATATTTATTTTCAACATTGTCATCACCACCATTAGTCACCATCACTGTCACTTGCTATCATTTTTGCTGTCACTACTACTTAATTACTATAACCATTACTTATATATTACCGCTATTATCACTACTTGACTATTATTACTACCACTATTTCCAGCTTATTACCATCACCACTCTTCCACTGTAACCATTATTGCCGCTATCATCGTTACTACATCACTTAGCCACCACCATTATTACTACCACCATCATCACTTGGCTATTACTATTACTCGATTACCCATTACTATAGTTATATCACTAATTACTTATTATTAATATTATAAATAAATTAAATATTAAAATAAAAATTATAATTACATTACATTACTTATATTTTTATTTTATAACTAAGTATAATAATTTAATTACATTAAAACTTTAATTTCATTATATAATTAATTATATTGCATTAACATAAATTTATTATCTTGTAGTATATGGAATTTAAACAAGCACAAACTTATTAAATTCTTATGCCATTGAAGTACTTATTCTTCATCTATTATTTGTACCAAAAGAATAACACTGCAATTTTGTATATCAAAGTTGTTGAACAGATCACAACAATTAAATAAAATCTTCAAGAAAGATTCAGTGGGTGACGAGATTGATAATAATGAATCTGAAAGAAATTTCTCACCTATATTAATGTATGCAAACACTCATCTAATAAAAAACCATATACGTGTAATTTTAAATAGAATGCATCATTATTTTAATTAAAATAATAATTAATAATTAATCGAATATATATATTTAGATATAAGTAAGAATTACTTAAAATTGTAATACCTGCCTAGGATGGTTCTCTCAAAATCAAAAGTTTAAGAAAACAATAGTTTAGTCTCACAAAGCAATCTCATACTTGATTTGATAAGATGAATCGATCGGTTACGTAACCGAAAACAGAGGCAAAAGTTTCAAAGCTGACATTGATAAGACCTAAAGGGGTGTTTAGTTTACTTGTTGGATGCAATTGATAGCTTATAAATATCAAAACAGGTGAATTAGAGTATTTATTAAGTTTAAAAAAATAAAACTGATAGCTGATCAATAGCTGATATAGTACCCATCAGCTGCAGTTTGTATCAGTTATATTTTTAGAACTGTTTCTCATCAACTGATGACTGATTTAATTTTATTTTTTATTTAGACCATATTATTCTTTTTTATTTAACTCAAAATTTAATATTTTTATATTTTTTATTTATAATTTTAACATTTTAATTAACACATTTTAATTTTGTTAAAATATTTTTTATTAATAACATAAAATATAAAATATTTATTTATATCTAAAAACTTAAAATTAATTATAAATTTTTCCTCTGTCCACAATTATAATTACTTTATTGTTTTATCTATATTTTTAAAGTTATTTAATTATTTTTTAAAAAAATTTAATTATTTTCTTATTTTAATAATAAAATAAATAATATAATATAATACATTTATAATTTTATATTTATTTCAATAATAAAATAAATCATATAATATATACTCTTATTAGTCATTTCACATATAAATAATAATAGCTATATATAATTTTACTAAACACTTAATATAAATCAATTATCATCGGTTATCACTAACAAAGAATGATTATCAATCAATAACTATTAGCTGTATTAAATAATTAAATTAAACTGGCAAAAAATGTAGGATTCATATTGCTGTTGAAGGAGTTTCCTTTCTTTCTGGGGTTCCTATCTAGCGGCGAGGGTGTGGTGTGGATTCAACTTTAAGTTTCAACGCTCCAACCGCCCAAGTCCAAACTAACTTTGGATTTTAGCGTTTTTTTCAGAAATCTGGATTTTGATGCTTACAGGTTCTTTATTGAAGAGATAATAATTTACCCATTTAATTATTAATATTTGATAATATTATGGAAGCAGTTTCATTAAATTTGAACTTTTGCAATAATTTTCTTTTATATAAATTATAAAATTAATTCTTGAGGTTTGTCATTTTTAATTTGAACTAATTACATTTCTTAAGTTTTGTTAAATTCAATTCAATTTATTGTTAACTATCAGTTAAATGAATAAAATATTCTTAATTTTATTTTTAATATGAAATAATTATTTTTGTCGAAGGTAATTCTATTGATAAGCGCTTCAATACTTGCTCCAAGCCCAAAGGATCCATCGAGTCTAATAGCAGCTTAGTCTACCCGAAACTCAATACAAAGCCCATACCCCAACAAGCCACAACCCTATGCTAATGTCACGCTGGAAATGTGTTCAACCCCACAAAGTCCACCGTGCGGCACTTAGTTAGCCTATGCTAAGTCAGCCTCTCTTGGTCCCTCTAATCTCACGGCAACAAGTCCCTTACACTCAAGCAAGCAAGCAACAAAGCCACCAAGGCAGAAAATAAAGCATAAACAAATAAGAAAGGAAGAAGAATAGAAATGATGCAAAGGAAATTCTTGCATTGCTTCAATCTTCTGTACACTTACAAGAGGAGAACTCTCACTTGCTCTCAAACTCTCAAGTGTTTCATATGTACAAGAATGAGCAAGTGTGCTATTTACACTAATCACAATGCCCTAGGGAGCCTTAAACATGTGGCTGGTTTTAAACTAATTCAAATTACACCATTAAAATAATACATGGGAGGAAAAGTGGGCTCATTGGCCAAGGACTCCATCAACAGCTGCCACATCACTTTCCTGTTGGAAATAGGTGGGAAACCAAGGATTTGGGGGCTTGGAGCTGGGCTGATTCGTGGCCCATGCGCTGCCCCTGCTGGGCTAGAACTTTGCCCCTTCATTCAGCCCGAGTGACCCTCATTTGCTTCTTTCATGCGCGCCAGTAGCCTTGGCCATCCTGCCAGCCTGCCTATCCTGGGTGCTGGCAGCATGCTCCTCCCTTGTAACCTCACTTGGCCTGCCAACCTTAGGAGAAAATTTGGATATTTGCGAGAGCCAATATTGGGAGGGTAACACTAAGAAGTGGCCTCAATGAAAAAATATGTTAATAGACTTTACATTATATTTAATTCAAAATTTTGAGACAATAGGTTTTCTAACTTATATGTCTCTCCCTCCTTTCATCTCTTTTTAACGTGGGAATTCTACATGTTCTCAACATTTTCTCCTTAAAGTGTGAGTATCTTTGACATTAGGTTTTGCTCCCTTTGAACAAAGCCTTCTTTTAACTTGTGTCGTAGTGTCACCAAGAGCCTAAAAGCCACGTTAGTTTTATCACTCTATTTTTACGTAAAATTGATTTTACTCAATTTACACATGTTAAAAGCGGATACTGCCTTTTTTGCACATGAGAGTTGGATTGTGAGCGTATTAAGGATGCATATGATTCTATTTGTAAATATATTTGTACCAATCTGACTTTTAATCAGAGCGATTGATGGAAGATAAAGAACCGAATTTTTCATTGGGTTCTTTGATTTCACTAGTATACATTTTGTCAAGATCTCTACTTAATCAACTTTAAAAATTTGAGAATTGAAATTAACTATTAAGAAATTAAAAGATCACTTGTGCATGAAAGAGTAAATGATATGCTTGAAAAGTACAGGTTGTTCACGGCAAATTGCTTCGAAAAGTAAATCTAAGCAAAAAAAGATTAAATTTTACATTTAATTAAAAGAGTAAATTGCTTTCCAAGAAAATATAAATATGTGCAAAGAGTGTAAATGAAAGTTTTGAGAAATTAAAAGACTAATTTACTTAAAAATGTAAACATTAGCAAAGGATAGTAAATTGGCTTACTGAAAAATTAAAGAGTTGATTTGCAAGAACTGAAAATGTGAACAAAAAATTATAAATTGTATTGAAAACTGAAGATATTGAATATAGGAAATGAAATATTTGGAGAATAATCATAAATTGTTTACTTAATAGAAAATAACAATGCTGAATGAAAACTGATACTTTACTGAAAAATAAAGAAAGCTGTTATAAAAAAAATGTTGAATGAAAAGAAAAATTGAAATAAGACATTGTGTCTATCAGGTATTGATTGATTGATTGCTATTGTATTTGTTGAATGAAGGCCAACACGTCAATTTATGGAAGAATAGCTGCTTAGTGGTCAAGTTTGGCGGTTACCACTTCCACCACAACTTATACTTTCTTCTCATCACTATCCCCACTATCTATAACCACCAAAACTCCGTGACCATCCACTAACATTACTTTGCCACTTTCCCACAACTCTACTTCATGCCCATCATTTTCAGTAGATATTTACGTGGTTCACCCTCTCTACATAGGGCTACATCCACGGGCATGCCATCTTCCACTATCGACAATAATAAATCATCAATTACAAGCTTAAAACTATACTACCCATAAATCCAATTATATCGAAGAGAACCCATACTATATAACTGCTTATAGTAAATATATTAGTTAATTTCTTTCAGTCTCCTCTAGACATAACCCAATATATTTACTATTATAACACTACACCACAAAGGGTGCTTTCAACTATATGGGCAAGTGCCCTCTCACCAATGAACAAGAATTCCTTCCTTTTGAATTTTATGTCCTTACTTCATATTAGGCCGAAGCCTCTCCATCGCAATGGGCAAATGCCCCTCATCAATGGGCAGAGCCAAATTCGCAGCAATTGGTAAGGCCCCTCTCTACAATGAGTGATAGCCTTACCTTCATGAGCTGAAAGCCAAACAACCTTTTGCACCATTCTCCTATTTATAGTGTTAATTCCCTCAATCCTAATCTGATTAGGAGTCCCACTCAATTTAGAAATAACACTAAAATAAGAGTTCTACTTTATATAGGAAATATTTCTCTATCCTATTGAGAAATATTTCTCCTACTCAAATTAGAAAAATGTCTTTTCAAATCTTACTAGGATTTTGAGTCATAATTCTAACATAAACTTTAATGTAAATTATTGTTGTGATATATTTTTTAATATTTTATTTTTGACAATTTTATTAATGTATATGTTAAATTAAGTGATAAATTTAATGGTATATGTGTATAATGTGATAATCAGTTAAATATAAATTAGTATGTTAAATAATTAGTTAAAAGTAAATTCCAGTTGATATATATTTTACTTTTTTTTGATAATTTTGGAAAGTAAAAATTAGGAAGATTGCAACTACCTTTTTATTTACATTTTTATTATGAGTGTAATTATTTTTTTTATTTTTATTGTGCCTTAAACTTATTTATAATATTATAACTTTTATTTTATAAAATATAACAATTTTATCTTAGTAGGGAATTCTTACTGCTTTATATTAATGGAGAATTTTCACATAATATAAATTTATATACAACAATTTAATAAACACAACACATGCATTCTAATTATAATTTTGTATTGACAATTTTATGTACCAATGATTAAAAATCTTTATGTCCCAATTTTTATGTATTTACAACTGGCTTTTAAAGCCAGTAAGTGAGTGATGGCCAGTATTTGCATTGGTCATGCGTAAGTAGAGGAAATAAATTCTCAACATCCCTACAATCTGTCTTTTACAATATTGCAATATTATTGCTCTTGAAATCGTCAACTCAGATGGTATTTTTGGTGTACATAAACTGAGTTGGTCAATTGACGTGATAAGTCATAAACGTTGCTCTTGAAACTGCCAACTAAAATGGTGTTTTTAGTGCACTAAAACTAAATTTGATACTTGATGTGACAGGTCATAAAATCACTATTTCAATTGACGGTTTTTATTCTATCACATTATTTTGATAAATAATTTAAATTTCATATTATAATGGTAAATAGTTTTTAAAATTACATTATTTAAATAAAAATGGACTTCCTCTTTAGGCTTCATTTGTTTTGAGATAAAAATATTTTCTCTACTTTCTAATATTTGGAACACTGAGAAAAATTATTCAACTGAACATATTTTCCTAATTAATAAAAAATTAAGTAATTTTTAAGGAAAATTACTTTTTTGAAAAAGAATTTATTTTTCAAATTTTAATAATTTTATTAAAATGTGAAAATACTCATAAATACATACTATTTTCATGAAAAATATTTTCTTAGATAACAATTTTCAAGTAAAATATTTTTTATTTACAAATTATTTTTTTGTAAAACAAATAAAACCTAAAATTTGAAAAAAAAAAGTTTCTTGTTTCTTAAAATTAACTTAGCTTTTCTTTTGATGAGAAAAATATTTTTTTATTAACTTATTTCCTGAGTGCATCAAATATTAGAAAATAAAAAGAAAGTATTAAAAAATATTTCATGAAGCGTTAGATTTTATATTGTAATATCTTACATTTATAAAAACATAAATAAAAATTTTGGCTTTGGGTGAGTATGCAGTATGCACTTTAAAAGTAACATTTTGCTTCCCGTATTAAATTCAAAGGTCATCTTAATTATTATTTCATGACAAATCATATAGTTAGGTAAAATTTGAAAACGACACTGCACCTATAGAAACTTCAAGCTTCATTATTTTCATCAGTGATTCTTCATATTGAAATTATACTGATGCTTTCATAGAAAAAAAGTAATTAAATCACTTGACTAAATAGATATTATTGTTGACAAATTGAATGTGTAACAACTGTAAACTATAAAGAATATACTCTCTTCTCTCGTTTCTCTCTTTTTTTTTTTTCTCTTCCAGATAATCTTTTTATGAATAGTTATCAGTGAGTTTTTCACTAGTGGTTACTCCTTGCTCAATTTTATTTTATTTTATTTTATTTTATTATTATTTTTATCTAATAGTCTCTCAGATTTGTATCCATTTACAACAAATCTGAATTCCTCTCTTTAGATTTGTGTTCTTTAAGAATTAGTTTGAGGTTCTCTCCCCAATATTGGGGTCTACTTCTCCTCATTATTGAGGTTTTATTTTCTCCTCTTAGTGGGATTTTATTTTTCTCCCTTTAGTGGAATTTTATTTATTTTTATCAATATTTGAATGTGCTATTACAATTCAAAATACAGCAGTATCATTGATTTCTTTTAGTTAAAAACTCGTATGAGTAATACTCTTCTATCAATTAAGTTTGGTAGTGCGGCCTGTTCTTTCATTGACGGTTGATGGTTTCATATCTTCTGTGGGTCATAGAGCTAACAAATTCTCAAAAGAGTAGTATTGCAGAAGCTTTTTTTAGTTATCCAAAATAAAAAAGAACCAATTACTATTCGAAAGGCTATTCGATTATATCTAAATAATTTCAATTGAATATTTTAATTATTCTTGTTTATATTTTTTTTCTCTTATGAAAACATTATACTGCATTTATCTTATTATTCTAATTAATGAACTGTCAAATTTTTTTTAAAGAAAAAAACAACTGTAAACTATAAATATCAATTGCATTGTATTTTGGCCTGAATTGCAAGTTTATGTAGTGGCATATTTAAGCATGTAAACATTGTATAAATGTAGGAAAGGCCTGAATGATAGTAAGCGACTAATATATATTTAATAAACGAATTTTTCTTTTTTAAATTTTAGGAAGTGGCCAACTCTGCCCACAAATATGCCATATTATTATTATTATTATTATTATTATTATTATTATTATTATTATTATTATTATTATTATTATTATTATTATTATTATTATTATTATTATTATTTCATTTGAGGCATTTGATCAAAGACAAATACTAAGTCATGTTTAATATGAGATAATCAAAATTATGATGTAATTATATTATATTATTTAATAATAAAAAATTAATATAATGAACTGTCAATTATATAATGTAATTTAAAATAAAATAATGAGTATTTCACATAAAAATATAATTATGATTACTTGTTTTAATATTTTTTATTTATTTTCAACACTGTCACTATCATTACTAGTCACCACTACCACTTGACCACCATCTTTGCTATCACTATCACTTAATCACTGTAACCATTACTTAGTTACTATCACCGTTATCATCATCACTACCTTCACCTTACCACTCTTCCCCTATAATTATTATTATCACTATTACCATTATTGCACCACTTAGCCACCACCATTACTACTATCACTGTTATCACTTAGCTATTACCATCACTCGACTATCTATCGCTACAATTATATCACTAATCACTTATTATTAACACTATTAATAAATGAAATATTAAAATAAAAATTATAACTAAATTGCATTACTTATATTTTTATTTTGTAACTAAGTATAATAATTTAATTACATTACAACTTTGATTTTATTATATAATTAATTATATTATATTATATTACACTCTATCAAATAAAACATAAGTTTATTATCTTGTAGTATATGGAATTTCAATAAGTACAAACTCATCAAATTCTTATGCTATTGAAGTAGTTATTCTTCATAAATTGCTTGTACCAAAAGAATAACACTGCAATTTTGCATATCAAACTTGTTAAACAGATCACAACAATAAAATAAAATCTTCAAAAAAGATTCACAGGGTGACGAGATTGATAATAATGCATCTGAAAGAAATTTCTCACCTATATTAATGTATACAAACATTCAACTAATAAAAAACCATCTACATGTAATTTTAAATAAAATATATCATTATTTTAACTAAAATAATAATTAACAATTAATCGAATTTATACATTTAGATATAAGTAAAAATTACTTAAAATCGTAATACCTGTCTAGGATGGTTCTCTCAAAATCAAAAGTTTAAGAAAATAATGGTTTAGTCTCACAAAGCAATCTCATACTTGATTTGATAAGATGAAGAGATCAGTTACGTAACTATAAAGTAACTATAAACAGAGGCAAAACTTTCAAAGCTGACATTGACAAGGCCTAAAATGTAGGGTTCATACTGCCGTTGAAGGAGTTTCCTTTCTTTATGGGGTTCTAAGTTTCAACGCTCCAACCGCCCAAGTCCAACGAACTTTGGATTTTAGCCTTTTTTTCTGAAATCTGGATTTTGGTGCTTTCATGTTCTTTATTGAAGAGATAATAATGTACCCATTTAATTATTAATATTTGATAATATTATGGAAACAGTTTCATTACATTTGAACTTTTGCAATAATTTTATTTTATATAAATTATAAAATTAATTCTTGACGTTTGTCATTTTTAATTTGAAATATTTACATTTCTTAAGTTTTGTTAAAATTCAATTTATTATTAATTATTAGTTAAATGAATAAAATATTTTTAATTTTATTTTTAATATGAAATAATTATTTTTGTCAAAGGTAATTCTATTGATAAGGGCCTCAATACTTGGTCCAAGCCCAAAGGACAAGTCCAACAAGTCAAATAGCAGCTTACTCTAGCCAAAACTCAATACAAAGCCCATAGCCCAACAAGCCACAACCCTGTGCTAAGCATTGGCCTTAGTAAATGAACAATTAGGCTAAGATGGTATTTAGTTTATAGCCGATAGCTGATAGATACCTAAATAGATAAATTGAAGTATTTGATAAGTCTAAAAAAATAAAATTGATAGCTGATGGGTAACTGATATGATACCCATCAGCTGTAGTTTGTATTAGCTCTATTTTTAGAGATGTTTCTCATCGTTTGATAGCTGATTTAATTTTATTTTTTATTTTGATCATATTATCCTTTTTTATTTAACTCAAAAATTAATACTATTAATATTTTTATATTTTTCATTTATAATTTTAACATCTTAATTACATTTCAACTTTATTAAAATATTTTTTATTAATAACATAAAATATAAAATATTTATTTATATTTAAAAACTTAAAATTAATTATAAATTTTTTCTTTGTCAACAATAATAATTACTTTATTATTTTATTTATTTTTTAAAAAAATTTAATTATTTTCTTATTTCAATAATAAAATAAATAATATAATATAATAGATTAATAATTATATATTTATTTTAATAATATAATAAATGCTATAATATTTTAATTTAATAATTATATGTTTAATTTAATAATAAAATAAATAATATAATATAATAAATTTATAATTTTATATTTATTTCAATAATAAAATAAATTATATAATATATAATCTTATTAGTCATTTCACATATTAACAGAAATAGCTAAAAATAGATTTACCAAACACTTAATATAATAAATCACTATCATCACTACCAACTATCAATTAACAATAACAATTATCGCTTATATTCAATAGTTAAACCAAATAGGCCCTAAATCAGCACTACCACCATACTTCTTAAAGGCCAGTAGACAACAGGAAGGCCAATGCAATTATTTTTTAGAAAAACTATTAGAGAACTAAGGAGGGCATTGCATCAGAGCAAAAATCCTTTTTAATTAGTGTTGTGAAAAAATATATTAATAGACTTGACAATATATTTAATTCAAAAGTCTGGGGCAATAGGTTTTTCTCATTTATATGTCTTTTCCTCATTTTATCTTTTTCTAATGTGGGAATTCTAACACTTACATGTTCTCAACATTTTCTCCTTCAAGTGTGAGTTTCTTTGATATTAGGTTTTCAGGTTTTGCTCCCTTTGAACGAAGCCTTTCTTTTAACTCGAATATCATAGTGTCACTAAGAGCCTAAAAGCCACATTAGTTTCACTCTATTTCTGCGTGAAATTGATTTTACTCAATTTACACGTATCAAAAGCGGATATTTCCTTTTTCACACGAGAGAGTTGGATTGTGGGGGTGCCAGGGATGTGCATAATCTTATTTGTAAATGTATTTGCACCAGTCTGACTTCTAATCGAAGCGACTAGTGGGAGATAAAGAATCGAATTTTCCATTTGATTCCTTGACTCCACTAGGATACGCTTATATCAAGATCTATACTTGATCAACTTGAAAAATTTGAGAACTGGAATTAACTGTCAAGAAATTAAAAGATCGTTTGTGCGTGAAAGAGAAAATATTATATTTGAAAAGTACATGTTGTTCATGGCTAATTGCTTCAAAAAGTAAATCTATGCATAAAAGATAAAATTTGCACTTAATTGAAAGAGTAAATTGCTTTCTGAGAAAATATAAATATGTACGTAAACTGTAAATGAAAGTTTTGAGAAATTGAAATACTGTTTTTACTTGAAAATGTAAACATTGGTAGAAAATAGTAAATTGGCTTACTGAAAAATTAAAGAGTTAATTTGCAGGAATTGAAATATAAACATAAAATTGTAAATTACATTGAAAACTGAAGATCTTGAATATAGGAAATGAAATATTTGTAGAAGAATCGTAAATTGTTTACTTGAAAAGAAAATAATAATGCTAAATTGAAACTGATACTATACCAAAAATAAAGAAAGCTACTGTAAAAGAAAATGTTGAATTAAAAGGAAAATTGAGATAAGATAAAATTATATTTATTTTGAAAAAAAATATATATATATATATAAAGAATATTTTCCAGGAATGGTTTTCATAAAAATATTTTTTATTATTTAATTGTAATATTAAATTAATAGTATATATTTATATTATAAAATTAATTATTTAAATAATGTATTTTTAAAAATAATTTACCATTATAGTGTGAAATTCAAATTATTTATAATTTTAGTGTTTGCTTGAAAAAACGCCAAATGATAATGTGTTTTCAAGGTGCAGAAAGTTAACAAGAAACTGCCAATCTAAATGGTGGTTTCAAAAGTAAAATACCATACTTATGTTACGTCACGTCATTGAAAAACATGCAATCTTGGGACATAGAGACTGCTACTTGAATTGGCAATTGCAGAAGCAAAATGTCACACTGAAATGGGACAGACATATAAACCATCACTTGAATTGGTTATTTCAAAAGCAGCACCAAAACTACCCAAAATTGTTAGAAATGAAAAGTTAGCAAGGAATTTATTTTTTTTCTTGCAATACGCATAGATGTAAATAATTTGAAGAGTCTCAGCTAGTTTTACAAAAAACAACTCTTTTTATCAAACTTAGAATTTTGCTTGTCTTAGAATACAAATTTTCTCTTATCTTTTGCTCTAATTTTTTTTTCATTTTCACACTAAGAAGTTTTATTACAATTAAGATAAAATTTTAAACTTTAATGTAAATTATTATTGTGATATATTGTTTAATGTTTTATTTTTGATAATTTTATTAATGTATATGTTAAATTAAGCGATAAATTTAATGGTATGTGTGTAAAATATGATAATTAGTTAAAAATAAATTAGTATGTTGAATAATTAGTTAAAAATAAATTACAGTGGATATATATTTTACTTTTCTTTATAATTTTAGTGATATATTATATCAATTTTTTTAAAAAATTTTGGAAAGTAAAAATTAGGAGTATTGCAACCTCCTTTTTATTTACATTTTTATTATGAGTATAATTATATATTTTTTTTAATTTTATTGTGCTTTAAACTTATTTATAATCCTACAACTCTTATTTTATAAAATATGACAATTTTATCTTAGTAGGGAATTCTTACTTCATTTTAAATTAATGGGGAATTTTCACATAATGTAAATTTATATATAACAATTTAATAAACACAACACATACATTTTAATTAGAATTTTGTATTTACAATTTTATGTACCAATGATTAAAAATTTTTATGTCCCAATTTTTATGTATTTACAATTGGCTTTTAAAGCAACTAAGTGAGCCATGGGCAATATTTGCATTAAACATACGTGAGTGGAGGAAATAAATTCTCAACATCCTTATAATCTGTCTTTTACAATATTGCAGTGGTATTGCTCTTGCAATCACCAACTCAGATGGTATTTTTAATGTACATAAATTGAGTTAGTCAATTTATGTAACAAGTCATAAACGTTACTCTTGAAACTACCAATTAAGATGATGTTTTTAGTGTACTTAAACTGAACTTGATACTTGATGTGACAGGTCATAAAATACTATTTTAATTGATGATTTTTATTATACCAGACTATTTTGGTAAATAGTTTAAATTTCACATTATAGTGGTAAATAATTTTTAAAATTATATTATTTAAATAATTAATCCTATATTATATATGCATAAATGTTTCACTTTTTAATATGATTGTCAAAATTTTAAAAATTGATTTTCCCTTTAGGATTCATTTGTTTTGAGATGAAAATATTTTTTGCATTTTCTAATATTTAGAACATTGAGAAAAATTATTCAACTGAAAATATTTTCCTAATTAATAGAAAATTAAATAATTTTTAATAAAAATTATTTTTTTGAAAAAGAATTTATTTTTCAAATTTTGACAATTTTATTAAAATATGAAAACACTTATAAATACATACTATTTTCATGAAAATATTTTCTTATATAATAATTTTCATGTAAAATATTTTTTTCATTTATAAGTTATTTTTCGTAAAATAAACGAAACTTAAAATTTGAAAATAATTTTTTTTCTTAAAATTAACTTAGTTTTCCTTTTGATTAAAAAAATATTTTCTGTTAATTTATTTTCTGAGTACATCAAATATTAGAAAATAAAAATAAAATATTAAAAATATTTCACAAAATAAATGAAGCGTTAGATTTTATATTGTAATATCTTACATTTATAAAAACATAAATAAAAATTTTGGCTTTGGATGAGTATGCAGTATGTGCTTTAAAAGTAACATTTTGCTTCCCGTATTAAATTCAAAGGTCATCTTAATTATTATTTCATGACAAATCATATAGTTAGGTAAAATTTGAAAACGACACATTGCCCATAGAAACTTCAAGCTTCATTATTTTCATCAGTGATTCTTCATATTGAAATTATACCGACGCTTTCATAGAAAAAAAGTAATTGAATCACTTGACTAAATTGATATTATTGCTGACAAATTGAATGTGTAACAACTGTAAACTATGAATAATATACACTCTCTTCTCCTCCTCTCTTCTCTCTCTTTTCTTTTCTTTTATATCTCTTTTATGGATAGTTATCGGTGAATTTTTCACTAGTGGCTACCCCTAGCTCGATTTCCTTTTTCTTTATTATTTTTTATTATTTTTGTCTAATAATTTCTCAAATCTATATCCATTTTGAATAGATCTGAGTTTCTTTCTCTAAATTTGTGTCCTTTAGAAATAGATATGAGGTTTTTTTCCTAATATTGGGGTCTGTTTCTCCTCTTTATTTAGGTTTTGTTTTCTCATGCAACAGGAATTATTAATTTTTTTTAGTTAGAGTCTCAGGTACGAGTAATATTTTTCTATCAATGGAGCTTGGTAGTACAACCTGTTCTTCTATTGACAGTTAATGGTTTCATATCTTTTGTGGGTTATAGAGGTAACAAATTCTATTGCAAAAACTTTTTTTAGTCGTCCAAAATAAAAAAGAATCAAGCATTACTCGAAAGGCTATTCTACTGTATCCAAATCATCTCCAAATAGAATATTTTAATTATCTATGTTTATATTTTTTTTTCTCTTATGAGAACATTATATTGTACTTATCTTATTATTCTGATTAATCAATTGTCAAAATTTAAAAAAAAAAAAAAAACAACTGTAAACTATAAATATCAATTGCATTGTATTTAGGCCTGAATTGAAATTTTATGTAGTGGCATATTTAAGCATCTAAACTTTGTATAAATATAAGAAAGGGCTGAATAATAGTAAGCGATTAATATATATTTAATAGAGGATCTTTTTTTAAAATCTTATTATTATTATTATTATTATTTCATTTGAGGCATTTGATCAGAGACAAATACCAAGTCATGTTTAATATGAGATAATTAAGTTATGATGTAAATATATTATATTATTTAATGATAAAAAATTAATGTAATGAAATGTCAATTATATAATATAATTTAATATAACATAATGATTATTACACATAAAAATGTAATAATGATTATTTGTTTTAATATTTTATATTTATTTTCAACATTGTCATCACCACCATTAGTCACCATCACTGTCACTTGCTATCATTTTTGCTGTCACTACTACTTAATTACTATAACCATTACTTATATATTACCGCTATTATCACTACTTGACTATTATTACTACCACTATTTCCAGCTTATTACCATCACCACTCTTCCATCAGAACCATTATTGCCGCTATCATCGTTACTACATCACTTAGCCACCACCATTATTACTACCACCATCATCACTTGGCTATTACTATTACTCGATTACCCATTACTATAGTTATATCACTAATTACTTATTATTAATATTATAAATAAATTAAATATTAAAATAAAAATTATAATTACATTACATTACTTATATTTTTATTTTATAACTAAGTATAATAATTTAATTACATTAAAACTTTAATTTCATTATATAATTAATTATATTGCATTAACATAAATTTATTATCTTGTAGTATATGGAATTTAAACAAGCACAAACTTATTAAATTCTTATGCCATTGAAGTACTTATTCTTCATCTATTATTTGTACCAAAAGAATAACACTGCAATTTTGTATATCAAAGTTGTTGAACAGATCACAACAATTAAATAAAATCTTCAAGAAAGATTCAGTGGGTGACGAGATTGATAATAATGAATCTGAAAGAAATTTCTCACCTATATTAATGTATGCAAACACTCATCTAATAAAAAACCATATACGTGTAATTTTAAATAGAATGCATCATTATTTTAATTAAAATAATAATTAATAATTAATCGAATATATATATTTAGATATAAGTAAGAATTACTTAAAATTGTAATACCTGCCTAGGATGGTTCTCTCAAAATCAAAAGTTTAAGAAAACAATAGTTTAGTCTCACAAAGCAATCTCATACTTGATTTGATAAGATGAATCGATCGGTTACGTAACCGAAAACAGAGGCAAAAGTTTCAAAGCTGACATTGATAAGACCTAAAGGGGTGTTTAGTTTACTTGTTGGATGCAATTGATAGCTTATAAATATCAAAACAGGTGAATTAGAGTATTTATTAAGTTTAAAAAAATAAAACTGATAGCTGATCAATAGCTGATATAGTACCCATCAGCTGCAGTTTGTATCAGTTATATTTTTAGAACTGTTTCTCATCAACTGATGACTGATTTAATTTTATTTTTTATTTAGACCATATTATTCTTTTTTATTTAACTCAAAATTTAATATTTTTATATTTTTTATTTATAATTTTAACATTTTAATTAACACATTTTAATTTTGTTAAAATATTTTTTATTAATAACATAAAATATAAAATATTTATTTATATCTAAAAACTTAAAATTAATTATAAATTTTTCCTCTGTCCACAATTATAATTACTTTATTGTTTTATCTATATTTTTAAAGTTATTTAATTATTTTTTAAAAAAATTTAATTATTTTCTTATTTTAATAATAAAATAAATAATATAATATAATACATTTATAATTTTATATTTATTTCAATAATAAAATAAATCATATAATATATACTCTTATTAGTCATTTCACATATAAATAATAATAGCTATATATAATTTTACCAAACACTTAATATAAATCAATTATCATCGGCTATCAGCTAACAGTAACAGTTATCAATCAATAACTATTAGCTGTATTAAATAATTAAATTAAACTGGCAAAAAATGTAGGATTCATATTGCTGTTGAAGGAGTTTCCTTTCTTTCTGGGGTTCCTATCTAGCGGCGAGGGTGTGGTGTGGATTCAACTTTAAGTTTCAACGCTCCAACCGCCCAAGTCCAAACTAACTTTGGATTTTAGCGTTTTTTTCAGAAATCTGGATTTTGATGCTTACAGGTTCTTTATTGAAGAGATAATAATTTACCCATTTAATTATTAATATTTGATAATATTATGGAAGCAGTTTCATTAAATTTGAACTTTTGCAATAATTTTCTTTTATATAAATTATAAAATTAATTCTTGAGGTTTGTCATTTTTAATTTGAACTAATTACATTTCTTAAGTTTTGTTAAATTCAATTCAATTTATTGTTAACTATCAGTTAAATGAATAAAATATTCTTAATTTTATTTTTAATATGAAATAATTATTTTTGTCGAAGGTAATTCTATTGATAAGCGCTTCAATACTTGCTCCAAGCCCAAAGGATCCATCGAGTCTAATAGCAGCTTAGTCTACCCGAAACTCAATACAAAGCCCATACCCCAACAAGCCACAACCCTATGCTAATGTCACGCTGGAAATGTGTTCAACCCCACAAAGTCCACCGTGCGGCACTTAGTTAGCCTATGCTAAGTCAGCCTCTCTTGGTCCCTCTAATCTCACGGCAACAAGTCCCTTACACTCAAGCAAGCAAGCAACAAAGCCACCAAGGCAGAAAATAAAGCATAAACAAATAAGAAAGGAAGAAGAATAGAAATGATGCAAAGGAAATTCTTGCATTGCTTCAATCTTCTGTACACTTACAAGAGGAGAACTCTCACTTGCTCTCAAACTCTCAAGTGTTTCATATGTACAAGAATGAGCAAGTGTGCTATTTACACTAATCACAATGCCCTAGGGAGCCTTAAACATGTGGCTGGTTTTAAACTAATTCAAATTACACCATTAAAATAATACATGGGAGGAAAAGTGGGCTCATTGGCCAAGGACTCCATCAACAGCTGCCACATCACTTTCCTGTTGGAAATAGGTGGGAAACCAAGGATTTGGGTGCTTGGAGCTGGGCTGATTCGTGGCCCATGCGCTGCCCCTGCTGGGCTAGAACTTTGCCCCTTCATTCAGCCCGAGTGACCCTCATTTGCTTCTTTCATGCGCGCCAGTAGCCTTGGCCATCCTGCCAGCCTGCCTATCCTGGGTGCTGGCAGCATGCTCCTCCCTTGTAACCTCACTTGGCCTGCCAACCTTAGGAGAAAATTTGGATATTTGCGAGAGCCAATATTGGGAGGGTAACACTAAGAAGTGGCCTCAATGAAAAAATATGTTAATAGACTTTACATTATATTTAATTCAAAATTTTGAGACAATAGGTTTTCTAACTTATATGTCTCTCCCTCCTTTCATCTCTTTTTAACGTGGGAATTCTACATGTTCTCAACATTTTCTCCTTAAAGTGTGAGTATCTTTGACATTAGGTTTTGCTCCCTTTGAACAAAGCCTTCTTTTAACTTGTGTCGTAGTGTCACCAAGAGCCTAAAAGCCACGTTAGTTTTATCACTCTATTTTTACGTAAAATTGATTTTACTCAATTTACACATGTTAAAAGCGGATACTGCCTTTTTTGCACATGAGAGTTGGATTGTGAGCGTATTAAGGATGCATATGATTCTATTTGTAAATATATTTGTACCAGTCTGACTTTTAATCAGAGCGATTGATGGAAGATAAAGAACCGAATTTTTCATTGGGTTCTTTGATTTCACTAGTATACATTTTGTCAAGATCTCTACTTAATCAACTTTAAAAATTTGAGAATTGAAATTAACTATTAAGAAATTAAAAGATCACTTGTGCATGAAAGAGTAAATGATATGCTTGAAAAGTACAGGTTGTTCACGGCAAATTGCTTCGAAAAGTAAATCTAAGCAAAAAAAGATTAAATTTTACATTTAATTAAAAGAGTAAATTGCTTTCCAAGAAAATATAAATATGTGCAAAGAGTGTAAATGAAAGTTTTGAGAAATTAAAAGACTAATTTACTTAAAAATGTAAACATTAGCAAAGGATAGTAAATTGGCTTACTGAAAAATTAAAGAGTTGATTTGCAAGAACTGAAAATGTGAACAAAAAATTATAAATTGTATTGAAAACTGAAGATATTGAATATAGGAAATGAAATATTTGGAGAATAATCATAAATTGTTTACTTAATAGAAAATAACAATGCTGAATGAAAACTGATACTTTACTGAAAAATAAAGAAAGCTGTTATAAAAAAAATGTTGAATGAAAAGAAAAATTGAAATAAGACATTGTGTCTATCAGGTATTGATTGATTGATTGCTATTGTATTTGTTGAATGAAGGCCAACACGTCAATTTATGGAAGAATAGCTGCTTAGTGGTCAAGTTTGGCGGTTACCACTTCCACCACAACTTATACTTTCTTCTCATCACTATCCCCACTATCTATAACCACCAAAACTCCGTGACCATCCACTAACATTACTTTGCCACTTTCCCACAACTCTACTTCATGCCCATCATTTTCAGTAGATATTTACGTGGTTCACCCTCTCTACATAGGGCTACATCCACGGGCATGCCATCTTCCACTATCGACAATAATAAATCATCAATTACAAGCTCAAAACTATACTACCCATAAATCCAATTATATCGAAGAGAACCCATACTATATAACTGCTTATAGTAAATATATTAGTTAATTTCTTTCAGTCTCCTCTAGACATAACCCAATATATTTACTATTATAACACTACACCACAAAGGGTGCTTTCAACTATATGGGCAAGTGCCCTCTCACCAATGAACAAGAATTCCTTCCTTTTGAATTTTATGTCCTTACTTCATATTAGGCCGAAGCCTCTCTCCACTGCAATGGGCAAATGCCCCTCATCAATGGGCAGAGCCAAATTCGCAGCAATTGGTAAGGCCCCTCTCTACAATGAGTGATAGCCTTACCTTCATGAGCTGAAAGCCAAACAACCTTTTGCACCATTCTCCTATTTATAGTGTTAATTCCCTCAATCCTAATCTGATTAGGAGTCCCACTCAATTTAGAAATAACACTAAAATAAGAGTTCTACTTTATATAGGAAATATTTCTCTATCCTATTGAGAAATATTTCTCCTACTCAAATTAGAAAAATGTCTTTTCAAATCTTACTAGGATTTTGAGTCATAATTCTAACATAAACTTTAATGTAAATTATTGTTGTGATATATTTTTTAATATTTTATTTTTGACAATTTTATTAATGTATATGTTAAATTAAGTGATAAATTTAATGGTATATGTGTATAATGTGATAATCAGTTAAATATAAATTAGTATGTTAAATAATTAGTTAAAAGTAAATTCCAGTTGATATATATTTTACTTTTTTTTGATAATTTTGGAAAGTAAAAATTAGGAAGATTGCAACTACCTTTTTATTTACATTTTTATTATGAGTGTAATTATTTTTTTTTATTTTTATTGTGCCTTAAACTTATTTATAATATTATAACTTTTATTTTATAAAATATAACAATTTTATCTTAGTAGGGAATTCTTACTTCGTTTTAGATTAATGGAGAATTTTCACATAATATAAATTTATATACAACAATTTAATAAACACAACACATGCATTCTAATTATAATTTTGTATTGACAATTTTATGTACCAATGATTAAAAATCTTTATGTCCCAATTTTTATGTATTTACAACTGGCTTTTAAAGCCAGTAAGTGAGTGATGGCCAGTATTTGCATTGGTCATGCGTAAGTAGAGGAAATAAATTCTCAACATCCCTACAATCTGTCTTTTACAATATTGCAATATTATTGCTCTTGAAATCGTCAACTCAGATGGTATTTTTGGTGTACATAAACTGAGTTGGTCAATTGACGTGATAAGTCATAAACGTTGCTCTTGAAACTGCCAACTAAAATGGTGTTTTTAGTGCACTAAAACTGAATTTGATACTTGATGTGACAGGTCATAAAATCACTATTTCAATTGACGGTTTTTATTCTATCACATTATTTTGATAAATAATTTAAATTTCATATTATAATGGTAAATAGTTTTTAAAATTACATTATTTAAATAAAAATGGACTTCCTCTTTAGGCTTCATTTGTTTTGAGATAAAAATATTTTCTCTACTTTCTAATATTTGGAACACTGAGAAAAATTATTCAACTGAACATATTTTCCTAATTAATAAAAAATTAAGTAATTTTTAAGGAAAATTACTTTTTTGAAAAAGAATTTATTTTTCAAATTTTAATAATTTTATTAAAATGTGAAAATACTCATAAATACATACTATTTTCATGAAAAATATTTTCTTAGATAACAATTTTCAAGTAAAATATTTTTTATTTACAAATTATTTTTTTGTAAAACAAATAAAACCTAAAATTTGAAAAAAAAAAGTTTCTTGTTTCTTAAAATTAACTTAGCTTTTCTTTTGATGAGAAAAATATTTTTTTATTAACTTATTTCCTGAGTGCATCAAATATTAGAAAATAAAAAGAAAGTATTAAAAAATATTTCATGAAGCGTTAGATTTTATATTGTAATATCTTACATTTATAAAAACATAAATAAAAATTTTGGCTTTGGGTGAGTATGCAGTATGCACTTTAAAAGTAACATTTTGCTTCCCGTATTAAATTCAAAGGTCATCTTAATTATTATTTCATGACAAATCATATAGTTAGGTAAAATTTGAAAACGACACTGCACCTATAGAAACTTCAAGCTTCATTATTTTCATCAGTGATTCTTCATATTGAAATTATACTGATGCTTTCATAGAAAAAAAGTAATTAAATCACTTGACTAAATAGATATTATTGTTGACAAATTGAATGTGTAACAACTGTAAACTATAAAGAATATACTCTCTTCTCTCGTTTCTCTCTTTTTTTTTTTTCTCTTCCAGATAATCTTTTTATGAATAGTTATCAGTGAGTTTTTCACTAGTGGTTACTCCTTGCTCAATTTTATTTTATTTTATTTTATTTTATTATTATTTTTATCTAATAGTCTCTCAGATTTGTATCCATTTACAACAAATCTGAATTCCTCTCTTTAGATTTGTGTTCTTTAAGAATTAGTTTGAGGTTCTCTCCCCAATATTGGGGTCTACTTCTCCTCATTATTGAGGTTTTATTTTCTCCTCTTAGTGGGATTTTATTTTTCTCCCTTTAGTGGAATTTTATTTATTTTTATCAATATTTGAATGTGCTATTACAATTCAAAATACAGCGTGTATCATTGATTTCTTTTAGTTAAAAACTCAGGTATGAGTAATACTCTTCTATCAATTAAGTTTGGTAGTGCGGCCTGTTCTTTCATTGACGGTTGATGGTTTCATATCTTCTGTGGGTCATAGAGCTAACAAATTCTCAAAAGAGTAGTATTGCAGAAGCTTTTTTTAGTTATCCAAAATAAAAAAGAACCAATTACTATTCGAAAGGCTATTCTATTATATCTAAATCATTTCTGAATTGAATATTTTAATTATTCTTGTTTATATTTTTTTTCTCTTATGAAAACATTATACTGCATTTATCTTATTATTCTAATTAATGAACTGTCAAATTTTTTTTAAAGAAAAAAACAACTGTAAACTATAAATATCAATTGCATTGTATTTTGGCCTGAATTGCAAGTTTATGTAGTGGCATATTTAAGCATGTAAACATTGTATAAATGTAGGAAAGGCCTGAATGATAGTAAGCGACTAATATATATTTAATAAACGAATTTTTCTTTTTTAAATTTTAGGAAGTGGCCAACTCTGCCCACAAATATGCCATATTATTATTATTATTATTATTATTATTATTATTATTATTATTATTATTATTATTATTATTATTATTATTATTATTATTATTATTATTTCATTTGAGGCATTTGATCAAAGACAAATACTAAGTCATGTTTAATATGAGATAATCAAAATTATGATGTAATTATATTATATTATTTAATAATAAAAAATTAATATAATGAACTGTCAATTATATAATGTAATTTAAAATAAAATAATGAGTATTTCACATAAAAATATAATTATGATTACTTGTTTTAATATTTTTTATTTATTTTCAACACTGTCACTATCATTACTAGTCACCACTACCACTTGACCACCATCTTTGCTATCACTATCACTTAATCACTGTAACCATTACTTAGTTACTATCACCGTTATCACCACCTGACTATTACCATCATCACTACCTTCACCTTACCACTCTTCCCCTATAATTATTATTATCACTATTACCATTATTGCACCACTTAGCCACCACCATTACTACTATCACTGTTATCACTTAGCTATTACCATCACTCGACTATCTATCGCTACAATTATATCACTAATCACTTATTATTAACACTATTAATAAATGAAATATTAAAATAAAAATTATAACTAAATTGCATTACTTATATTTTTATTTTGTAACTAAGTATAATAATTTAATTACATTACAACTTTGATTTTATTATATAATTAATTATATTATATTATATTACACTCTATCAAATAAAACATAAGTTTATTATCTTGTAGTATATGGAATTTCAATAAGTACAAACTCATCAAATTCTTATGCTATTGAAGTAGTTATTCTTCATAAATTGCTTGTACCAAAAGAATAACACTGCAATTTTGCATATCAAACTTGTTAAACAGATCACAACAATAAAATAAAATCTTCAAAAAAGATTCACAGGGTGACGAGATTGATAATAATGCATCTGAAAGAAATTTCTCACCTATATTAATGTATACAAACATTCAACTAATAAAAAACCATATACATGTAATTTTAAATAAAATATATCATTATTTTAACTAAAATAATAATTAACAATTAATCGAATTTATACATTTAGATATAAGTAAAAATTACTTAAAATCGTAATACCTGTCTAGGATGGTTCTCTCAAAATCAAAAGTTTAAGAAAATAATGGTTTAGTCTCACAAAGCAATCTCATACTTGATTTGATAAGATGAAGAGATCAGTTACGTAACTATAAAGTAACTATAAACAGAGGCAAAACTTTCAAAGCTGACATTGACAAGGCCTAAAATGTAGGGTTCATACTGCCGTTGAAGGAGTTTCCTTTCTTTATGGGGTTCTAAGTTTCAACGCTCCAACCGCCCAAGTCCAACGAACTTTGGATTTTAGCCTTTTTTTCTGAAATCTGGATTTTGGTGCTTTCATGTTCTTTATTGAAGAGATAATAATGTACCCATTTAATTATTAATATTTGATAATATTATGGAAACAGTTTCATTACATTTGAACTTTTGCAATAATTTTATTTTATATAAATTATAAAATTAATTCTTGACGTTTGTCATTTTAAATTTGAAATATTTACATTTCTTAAGTTTGTTAAAATTCAATTTATTATTAATTATTAGTTAAATGAATAAAATATTTTTAATTTTATTTTTAATATGAAATAATTATTTTTGTCAAAGGTAATTCTATTGATAAGGGCCTCAATAGTTGGTCCAAGCCCAAAGGACAAGTCCAACAAGTCAAATAGCAGCTTACTCTAGCCAAAACTCAATACAAAGCCCATAGCCCAAGAAGCCACAACCCTGTGCTAAGCATTGGCCTTAGTAAATGAACAATTAGGCTAAGATGGTATTTAGTTTATAGCCGATAGCTGATAGATACCTAAATAGATAAATTGAAGTATTTAATAAGTCTAAAAAAATAAAATTGATAGTTGATGGGTAACTGATATGATACCCATCAGCTGTAGTTTGTATTAGCTCTATTTTTAGAGATGTTTCTCATCGTTTGATAGCTGATTTAATTTTATTTTTTATTTTGATCATATTATCCTTTTTTATTTAACTCAAAAATTAATATTATTAATATTTTTATATTTTTCATTTATAATTTTAACATCTTAATTACATTTCAACTTTATTAAAATATTTTTTTATTAATAACATAAAATATAAAATATTTATTTATATTTAAAAACTTAAAATTAATTATAAATTTTTTCTTTGTCAACAATAATAATTACTTTATTATTTTATTTATTTTTTAAAAAAATTTAATTATTTTCTTATTTCAATAATAAAATAAATAATATAATATAATAGATTAATAATTATATATTTATTTTAATAATATAATAAATGCTATAATATTTTAATTTAATAATTATATGTTTAATTTAATAATAAAATAAATAATATAATATAATAAATTTATAATTTTATATTTATTTCAATAATAAAATAAATTATATAATATATAATCTTATTAGTCATTTCACATATTAACAGTAATAGCTAAACATAGTTTTACCAAACACTTAATATAAATCAGCTATCATCAGCTGCCAACTATCAATTAACAATAACAATTATCAGTTATATTCAATAGTTAAACCAAATAGGCCCTAAATCAGCACTACCACCATACTTCTTAAAGGCCAGTAGACAACAGGAAGGCCAATGCAATTATTTTTTAGAAAAACTATTAGAGAACTAAGGAGGGCATTGCATCAGAGCAAAAATCCTTTTTAATTAGTGTTGTGAAAAAATATATTAATAGACTTGACAATATATTTAATTCAAAAGTCTGGGGCAATAGGTTTTTCTCATTTATATGTCTTTCCCTCATTTTATCTTTTTCTAATGTGGGAATTCTAACACTTACATGTTCTCAACATTTTCTCCTTCAAGTGTGAGTTTCTTTGATATTAGGTTTTCAGGTTTTGCTCCCTTTGAACGAAGCCTTTCTTTTAACTCGAATATCATAGTGTCACTAAGAGCCTAAAAGCCACATTAGTTTCACTCTATTTCTGCGTGAAATTGATTTTACTCAATTTACACATATCAAAAGCGGATATTTCCTTTTTCACACGAGAGAGTTGGATTGTGGGGGTGCCAGGGATGTGCATAATCTTATTTGTAAATGTATTTGCACCAGTCTGACTTCTAATCGAAGCGACTAGTGGGAGATAAAGAATCGAATTTTCCATTAGATTCCTTGACTCCACTAGGATACGCTATATCAAGATCTATACTTGATCAACTTGAAAAATTTGAGAACTGGAATTAACTGTCAAGAAATTAAAAGATCGTTTGTGCGTGAAAGAGAAAATATTATATTTGAAAAGTACATGTTGTTCATGGCTAATTGCTTCAAAAAGTAAATCTATGCATAAAAGATAAAATTTGCACTTAATTGAAAGAGTAAATTGCTTTCTGATAAAATATAAATATGTACAGAAACTGTAAATGAAAGTTTTGAGAAATTGAAATACTGTTTTTACTTGAAAATGTAAACATTGGTAGAAAATAGTAAATTGGCTTACTGAAAAATTAAAGAGTTAATTTGCAGGAATTGAAATATAAACATAAAATTGTAAATTGCATTGAAAACTGAAGATCTTGAATATAGGAAATGAAATATTTGTAGAAGAATCGTAAATTGTTTACTTGAAAAGAAAATAATAATGCTAAATTGAAACTGATACTATACCAAAAATAAAGAAAGCTACTGTAAAAGAAAATGTTGAATTAAAAGGAAAATTGAGATAAGATAAAATTATATTTATTTTGAAAAAAAAAATATATATATATATAAAGAATATTTTCCAGGAATGGTTTTCATAAAAATATTTTTTATTATTTAATTGTAATATTAAATTAATAGTATATATTTATATTATAAAATTAATTATTTAAATAATGTATTTTTAAAAATAATTTACCATTATAGTGTGAAATTCAAATTATTTATAATTTTAGTGTTTGCTTGAAAAAACGCCAAATGATAATGTGTTTTCAAGGTGCAGAAAGTTAACAAGAAACTGCCAATCTAAATGGTAGTTTCAAAAGTAAAATACCATACTTATGTTACGTCACGTCACGTCATTGAAAAACATGCAATCTTGGGACATAGAGACTGCTACTTGAATTGGCAATTGCAGAAGCAAAATGTCACACTGAAATGGGACAGACATATAAATCATCACTTGAATTGGTTATTTCAAAAGCAGCACCAAAACTACCCAAAATTGTTGGAAATGAAAAGTTAGCAAGGAATTTATTTTTTTTCTTGCAATACGCATAGATGTAAATAATTTGAAGAGTCTCAGCTAGTTTTACAAAAAACAACTCTTTTTATCAAACTTAGAATTTTGCTTGTCTTAGAATACAAATTTTCTCTTATCTTTTGCTCTAATTTTTTTTTCATTTTCACACTAAGAAGTTTTATTACAATTAAGATAAAATTTTAAACTTTAATGTAAATTATTATTGTGATATATTGTTTAATGTTTTATTTTTGATAATTTTATTAATGTATATGTTAAATTAAGCGATAAATTTAATGGTATGTGTGTAAAATATGATAATTAGTTAAAAATAAATTAGTATGTTGAATAATTAGTTAAAAATAAATTACAGTGGATATATATTTTACTTTTCTTTATAATTTTAGTGATATATTATATCAATTTTTTTAAAAAATTTTGGAAAGTAAAAATTAGGAGTATTGCAACCTCCTTTTTATTTACATTTTTATTATGAGTATAATTATATATTTTTTTAAATTTTATTGTGCTTTAAACTTATTTATAATCCTACAACTCTTATTTTATAAAATATGACAATTTTATCTTAGTAGGGAATTCTTACTTCATTTTAAATTAATGGGGAATTTTCACATAATGTAAATTTATATATAACAATTTAATAAACACAACACATACATTTTAATTAGAATTTTGTATTTACAATTTTATGTACCAATGATTAAAAATTTTTATGTCCCAATTTTTATGTATTTACAATTGGCTTTTAAAGCAACTAAGTGAGCCATGGGCAATATTTGCATTAAACATACGTGAGTGGAGGAAATAAATTCTCAACATCCTTATAATCTGTCTTTTACAATATTGCAGTGGTATTGCTCTTGCAATCACCAACTCAGATGGTATTTTTAATGTACATAAATTGAGTTAGTCAATTTATGTAACAAGTCATAAACGTTACTCTTGAAACTACCAATTAAGATGGTGTTTTTAGTGTACTTAAACTGAACTTGATACTTGATGTGACGACAGTCATAAAATATTATTTTAATTGATGATTTTTATTATACCAGACTATTTTGGTAAATAGTTTAAATTTCACATTATAGTGGTAAATAATTTTTAAAATTATATTATTTAAATAATTAATCCTATATTATATATGCATAAATGTTTCACTTTTTAATATGATTGTCAAAATTTTAAAAATTGATTTTCCCTTTAGGATTCATTTGTTTTGAGATGAAAATATTTTTTGCATTTTCTAATATTTAGAACATTGAGAAAAATTATTCAACTGAAAATATTTTCCTAATTAATAGAAAATTAAATAATTTTTAATAAAAATTATTTTTTTGAAAAAGAATTTATTTTTCAAATTTTGACAATTTTATTAAAATATGAAAACACTTATAAATACATACTATTTTCATGAAAATATTTTCTTATATAATAATTTTCATGTAAAATATTTTTTCATTTATAAGTTATTTTTTGTAAAATAAACGAAACTTAAAATTTGAAAATAATTTTTTTTCTTAAAATTAACTTAGTTTTCCTTTTGATTAAAAAAATATTTTCTGTTAATTTATTTTCTGAGTACATCAAATATTAGAAAATAAAAATAAAATATTAAAAATATTTCACAAAATAAATGAAGCGTTAGATTTTATATTGTAATATCTTACATTTATAAAAACATAAATAAAAATTTTGGCTTTGGATGAGTATGCAGTATGTGCTTTAAAAGTAACATTTTGCTTCCCGTATTAAATTCAAAGGTCATCTTAATTATTATTTCATGACAAATCATATAGTTAGGTAAAATTTGAAAACGACACATTGCCCATAGAAACTTCAAGCTTCATTATTTTCATCAGTGATTCTTCATATTGAAATTATACCGACGCTTTCATAGAAAAAAAGTAATTGAATCACTTGACTAAATTGATATTATTGCTGACAAATTGAATGTGTAACAACTGTAAACTATGAATAATATACACTCTCTTCTCCTCCTCTCTTCTCTCTCTTTTTTCTTTTCTCTTTTATATCTCTTTTTATGGATAGTTATCGGTGAATTTTTCACTAGTGGCTACCCCTAGCTCGATTTCCTTTTTCTTTATTATTTTTTATTATTTTTGTCTAATAATTTCTCAAATCTATATCCATTTTGAATAGATCTGAGTTTCTTTCTCTAAATTTGTGTCCTTTAGAAATAGATATGAGGTTTTTTTCCTAATATTGGGGTCTGTTTCTCCTCTTTATTTAGGTTTTGTTTTCTCATGCAACAGGAATTATTAATTTTTTTTAGTTAGAGTCTCAGGTACGAGTAATATTTTTCTATCAATGGAGCTTGGTAGTACAACCTGTTCTTCTATTGACAGTTAATGGTTTCATATCTTTTGTGGGTTATAGAGGTAACAAATTCTATTGCAAAAACTTTTTTTAGTCGTCCAAAATAAAAAAGAATCAGTTACTACTCGAAAGGCTATTCTACTGTATCCAAATCATCTCCAAATAGAATATTTTAATTATCTATGTTTATATTTTTTTTTCTCTTATGAGAACATTATATTGTACTTATCTTATTATTCTGATTAATCAATTGTCAAAATTTAAAAAAAAAAAAAAAACAACTGTAAACTATAAATATCAATTGCATTGTATTTAGGCCTGAATTGAAATTTTATGTAGTGGCATATTTAAGCATCTAAACTTTGTATAAATATAAGAAAGGGCTGAATAATAGTAAGCGATTAATATATATTTAATAGAGGATCTTTTTTTAAAATCTTATTATTATTATTATTATTATTTCATTTGAGGCATTTGATCAGAGACAAATACCAAGTCATGTTTAATATGAGATAATTAAGTTATGATGTAAATATATTATATTATTTAATGATAAAAAATTAATGTAATGAAATGTCAATTATATAATATAATTTAATATAACATAATGATTATTACACATAAAAATGTAATAATGATTATTTGTTTTAATATTTTATATTTATTTTCAACATTGTCATCACCACCATTAGTCACCATCACTGTCACTTGCTATCATTTTTGCTGTCACTACTACTTAATTACTATAACCATTACTTATATATTACCGCTATTATCACTACTTGACTATTATTACTACCACTATTTCCAGCTTATTACCATCACCACTCTTCCACTGTAACTATTATTGTCGCTATCATCGTTACTACATCACTTAGCCACCACCATTATTACTACCACCATCATCACTTGGCTATTACTATTACTCGATTACCCATTACTATAGTTATATCACTAATTACTTATTATTAATATTATAAATAAATTAAATATTAAAATAAAAATTATAATTACATTACATTACTTATATTTTTATTTTATAACTAAGTATAATAATTTAATTACATTAAAACTTTAATTTCATTATATAATTAATTATATTGCATTAACATAAATTTATTATCTTGTAGTATATGGAATTTAAACAAGCACAAACTTATTAAATTCTTATGCCATTGAAGTACTTATTCTTCATCTATTATTTGTACCAAAAGAATAACACTGCAATTTTGTATATCAAAGTTGTTGAACAGATCACAACAATTAAATAAAATCTTCAAGAAAGATTCAGTGGGTGACGAGATTGATAATAATGAATCTGAAAGAAATTTCTCACCTATATTAATGTATGCAAACACTCATCTAATAAAAAACCATATAAGTGTAATTTTAAATAGAATGCATCATTATTTTAATTAAAATAATAATTAATAATTAATCGAATATATATATTTAGATATAAGTAAGAATTACTTAAAATTGTAATACCTGCCTAGGATGGTTCTCTCAAAATCAAAAGTTTAAGAAAACAATAGTTTAGTCTCACAAAGCAATCTCATACTTGATTTGATAAGATGAATCGATCGGTTACGTAACCGAAAACAGAGGCAAAAGTTTCAAAGCTGACATTGATAAGACCTAAAGGGTGTTTAGTTTACTTGTTGGATGCAATTGATAGCTTATAAATATCAAAACAGGTGAATTAGAGTATTTATTAAGTTTAAAAAAATAAAACTGATAGCTGATCAATAGCTGATATAGTACCCATCAGCTGCAGTTTGTATCAGTTATATTTTTAGAACTGTTTCTCATCAACTGATGACTGATTTAATTTTATTTTTTATTTAGACCATATTATTCTTTTTTATTTAACTCAAAATTTAATATTTTTATATTTTTTATTTATAATTTTAACATTTTAATTAACACATTTTAACTTTGTTAAAATATTTTTTATTAATAACATAAAATATAAAATATTTATTTATATCTAAAAACTTAAAATTAATTATAAATTTTTCCTCTGTCCACAATTATAATTACTTTATTGTTTTATCTATATTTTTAAAGTTATTTAATTATTTTTTAAAAAAATTTAATTATTTTCTTATTATAATAATAAAATAAATAATATAACATAATACATTTATAATTTTATATTTATTTCAATAATAAAATAAATCATATAATATATACTCTTATTAGTCATTTCACATATAAATAATAATAGCTATATATAATTTTACCAAACACTTAATATAAATCAATTATCATCGGCTATCAGCTAACAGTAACAGTTATCAATCAATAACTATTAGCTGTATTAAATAATTAAATTAAACAGGCAAAAAATGTAGGATTCATATTGCTGTTGAAGGAGTTTCCTTTCTTTCTGGGGTTCCTATCTAGCGGCGAGGGTGTGGTGTGGATTCAACTTTAAGTTTCAACGCTCCAACCGCCCAAGTCCAAACTAACTTTGGATTTTAGCGTTTTTTTCAGAAATCTGGATTTTGATGCTTACAGGTTCTTTATTGAAGAGATAATAATTTACCCATTTAATTATTAATATTTGATAATATTATGGAAGCAGTTTCATTAAATTTGAACTTTTGCAATAATTTTCTTTTATATAAATTATAAAATTAATTCTTGAGGTTTGTCATTTTTAATTTGAACTAATTACATTTCTTAAGTTTTGTTAAATTCAATTCAATTTATT
The DNA here is from genome assembly GCF_030052815.1 of Hevea brasiliensis. Classification (NCBI taxonomy): domain Eukaryota; kingdom Viridiplantae; phylum Streptophyta; class Magnoliopsida; order Malpighiales; family Euphorbiaceae; genus Hevea; species Hevea brasiliensis. The sequence continues at coordinate 106,674,036 of NC_079493.1, forward strand.
GTTAACTATCAGTTAAATGAATAAAATATTCTTAATTTTATTTTTAATATGAAATAATTATTTTTGTCGAAGGTAATTCTATTGATAAGCGCTTCAATACTTGCTCCAAGCCCAAAGGATCCATCGAGTCTAATAGCAGCTTAGTCTACCCGAAACTCAATACAAAGCCCATACCCCAACAAGCCACAACCCTATGCTAATGTCACGCTGGAAATGTGTTCAACCCCACAAAGTCCACCGTGCGGCACTTAGTTAGCCTATGCTAAGTCAGCCTCTCTTGGTCCCTCTAATCTCACGGCAACAAGTCCCTTACACTCAAGCAAGCAAGCAACAAAGCCACCAAGGCAGAAAATAAAGCATAAACAAATAAGAAAGGAAGAAGAATAGAAATGATGCAAAGGAAATTCTTGCATTGCTTCAATCTTCTGTACACTTACAAGAGGAGAACTCTCACTTGCTCTCAAACTCTCAAGTGTTTCATATGTACAAGAATGAGCAAGTGTGCTATTTACACTAATCACAATGCCCTAGGGAGCCTTAAACATGTGGCTGGTTTTAAACTAATTCAAATTACACCATTAAAATAATACATGGGAGGAAAAGTGGGCTCATTGGCCAAGGACTCCATCAACAGCTGCCACATCACTTTCCTGTTGGAAATAGGTGGGAAACCAAGGATTTGGGTGCTTAGAGCTGGGCTGATTCGTGGCCCATGCGCTGCCCCTGCTGGGCTAGAACTTTGCCCCTTCATTCAGCCCGAGTGACCCTCATTTGCTTCTTTCATGCGCGCCAGTAGCCTTGGCCATCCTGCCAGCCTGCCTATCCTGGGTGCTGGCAGCATGCTCCTCCCTTGTAACCTCACTTGGCCTGCCAACCTTAGGAGAAAATTTGGATATTTGCGAGAGCCAATATTGGGAGGGTAACACTAAGAAGTGGCCTCAATGAAAAAATATGTTAATAGACTTTACATTATATTTAATTCAAAATTTTGAGACAATAGGTTTTCTAACTTATATGTCTCTCCCTCCTTTCATCTCTTTTTAATGTGGGAATTCTACATGTTCTCAACATTTTCTCCTTAAAGTGTGAGTATCTTTGACATTAGGTTTTGCTCCCTTTGAACAAAGCCTTCTTTTAACTTGTGTCGTAGTGTCACCAAGAGCCTAAAAGCCACGTTAGTTTTATCACTCTATTTTTACGTAAAATTGATTTTACTCAATTTACACATGTTAAAAGTGGATACTGCCTTTTTTGCACATGAGAGTTGGATTGTGAGCGTATTAAGGATGCATATGATTCTATTTGTAAATATATTTGTACCAATCTGACTTTTAATCAGAGCGATTGATGGAAGATAAAGAACCGAATTTTTCATTGGGTTCTTTGATTTCACTAGTATACATTTTGTCAAGATCTCTACTTAATCAACTTTAAAAATTTGAGAATTGAAATTAACTATTAAGAAATTAAAAGATCACTTGTGCATGAAAGAGTAAATGATATGCTTGAAAAGTACAGGTTGTTCACGGCAAATTGCTTCGAAAAGTAAATCTAAGCAAAAAAAGATTAAATTTTACATTTAATTAAAAGAGTAAATTGCTTTCCAAGAAAATATAAATATGTGCAAAGAGTGTAAATGAAAGTTTTGAGAAATTAAAAGACTAATTTACTTAAAAATGTAAACATTAGCAAAGGATAGTAAATTGGCTTACTGAAAAATTAAAGAGTTGATTTGCAAGAACTGAAAATGTGAACAAAAAATTATAAATTGTATTGAAAACTGAAGATATTGAATATAGGAAATGAAATATTTGGAGAATAATCATAAATTGTTTACTTAATAGAAAATAACAATGCTGAATGAAAACTGATACTTTACTGAAAAATAAAGAAAGCTGTTATAAAAAAAATGTTGAATGAAAAGAAAAATTGAAATAAGACATTGTGTCTATCAGGTATTGATTGATTGATTGCTATTGTATTTGTTGAATGAAGGCCAACACGTCAATTTATGGAAGAATAGCTGCTTAGTGGTCAAGTTTGGCGGTTACCACTTCCACCACAACTTATACTTTCTTCTCATCACTATCCCCACTATCTATAACCACCAAAACTCCGTGACCATCCACTAACATCACTTTGCCACTTTCTCACAACTCTACTTCATGCCCATCATTTTCAGTAGATATTTTTAGACATTAATTATCTGTAACTGTCTAATAATAATACCGACTTGTACAAGTAATTATTTTATTGGTCTAACTCTAAATAATTAATACCCACTAACTGTTAATTTTACGCCAGATTGAGCCAGGTTATCCACATTTAATAGGCAATTTAATTTAATATTTTAAACCCTTAAATAAACTATGATCCAAGATTATTAAAATTAAATTGTAGTGTAAACGCACTTATAATAAGAGTTTTAACTCTATCAGTTTGCTCTACTTCAAAAGAATATCTTATTGTTCAATTGCGCAACACCATGGGAATCATTGATATTGTCTCTATATTAGGGCCTGTTTGGATTAACTGTTGAATATACCGATAATCATATCAAGTAATGATAATGATAATCGATAAATGATGATAAATGCTTTATATTAAGTGTTTGGTAAAATTATATTTAGCTATTGCTGTTAATATGTGAAATGACTAATAAGGGTATATATCATATAATTTATTTTATTATTTAAATAAGTATAAAATTATAAATTTATTACATTATATTATTTATTTTATTATTAAATTAAATATATAATTATTAAATTAATATATTATATTATTTAAATAAATATATAATTATTAATCTTTTATATTATATCATTTATTTTATTATTGAAATAAGAAAATAATTATTTTTTAAGATAATTAAATAATTTTAAAAATATAGATAAAATAATAAAATAATTATTATTGTTAATAGAAAAATTTATAATTAATTTTAAGTTATTGGATATAAATAAATATTTTATATTTTATGTTATTAATAAAAAATATTTTAACAAAGTTGAAATACATTAATTAAAATATTAAAATTATAAATAAAAAAATAAAAATATTAATAATATTAATTTGCAAGTTAAATAAAAAACGATAATATGGTCAAAATAAAAAATAAAACCAGATCAGCTATCAGCTGATGAGAAACAGCTCTAAAAATAGAACTGATACAAACTGCAGCTGATGGGTATCATATCAGTTGCCCATCAGCTATCAGCTCTATTTTTTTAAACTTGCCAAATACCATAATTTACCTGTTTGGGTGCCTATCAGCTATCAGCTGCACCCAATAGATAAATCAAACACCCCCTTAGTCACTGCCGAAGTAATGACTCTAATATTACTTATTAGAGATTCAGAGAGTTCAAAATATCTGTGAAAAATTCATCTTGATAGGCAATATAAAAAAATATACTCATGTATTTAATATCACATCCAATTCAAAATTTTTTAATGAGTCTATGGGTCCATTAATCAATTTTCTTTAAGAACAAAAATAAAACCAAATCCCTTATTTCAAATAATCGCATCCAAACACAGCATTTTATTCGAATGTTATTCTTTCAAACGGAGCAAGGGTAGGTTGGCAAAAGTTAAATTGTCTGCGAACCTTCGGCCTTAGGGCTCAGCATGTAGCCTAGCTGCCTTTCCAGAGCTCAGCTCTGAGGTTGTGTTTACGAATTGGTCCAATTTGCTTGAGGATCAGGCTTGAGCTCAATGTTTATAGCCCAACACAATTTTTACCTTCTTGCCCTCTTCATCATTTTGGCGGGAAACCGTACCCCGTAGAAAGCCGAATCCAACGCCCCAAAACAACAAATCGCCCATTTTTCATCCGCCTCTTATTGTTGCCCCTCAAACATACTGTTGAAGTCCCCAAACAATGGCAGCAGCAGAAGAGCAAGAGCTAGGCCCAGAACAGTTGGAGGAGGAATTCTCAGTATGGAAGAAGAACACCCCATTCCTCTATGACCTTGTCATCTCTCATCCTCTCGAGTGGCCGTCTCTCACTGTCCAATGGGTTCCCCTCTCGGCCCCACTTCCTCATCCCACCGCTCCTTCTTCTTACGCTGTACACAGGCTGGTCCTTGGAACCCATACGTCCGATGATTTCCCCAACTTCCTCATGATTGCTGACGCTGTCCTGCCTACCCGCACAGCTGAAGCCAAGATTGATTGCCAATCTGAAAGTTCTTTGATTCCTAAGGTGATTTAGTTATTGGATTTGTCTCTGCATTTTTGGAGTTTTGTTTTGTGCGTATTAAGTGTTCGATGATATTTCCAGCTGATGATTTAATGAAGTCTAGGGGTTGTTGCTGTTGTTTTAGAGTTCTTCACATATTAGGAAATTCTGTGATTCCTATAGCGAGAATTTTTGGCTTTTCTGACCATGTTTTGAGGGTTTATTACAGGTTGAAATCACTACCCGAAATTCTTGGCTTTGTTCTTGTTTTTACAGAATATTCTAACATGATTTTATTAAAGCACTGGTTACAACTGTTCAGCTTCGCTCTTGCTGGTAAATTATTTAGCATTAGTGTGTCAACTATTTCTCGAAATTCATCGGGAATAGTCTGTATGTGCGGTTGTTAAAAATGATGCTGCATCTACTTTTGGGCGTAATTAATACCTGAAATGCCACCTTATTTTATTTTCAAGAATTATTTTGATGACATTTAGTTTTATTAACTTATGATCTTAAAATTTTGTCTCTATTTTTCACTTTTGAGAAGTATTTGGTAGATACATTTCAATAAGATTTCTGGATGAAAATGCTTATTGGTTGGTGGTTATTGCCTTTGTTTTGGTGTTCCCCCTTCCCCCTTCTTCTTCTTTAAGTGTCTCATGGAATTTACTAGAAAACTAATGTTTTGCAGGTTGATTAATTGTTTTGGTTAGTCCAAAGTATATGATAGAATCTGGATTCTGGAAATTCTTTTTTGTGGGTTTTAGTATTTGTTGAAATTACTAATGGAAAATCTTGGCTTCTGCCTTGTTTTAAGGCAATATTCTGGTCTCATTTTATTAAATTACAGACTATGACTAAAATTTCATAATTTGTTTTCAAATACTAGTTCATGCATGTTAACCTTTTGGTGACAATTACTGGCTAAATTAGTAGCAAAAAATGTTCTTTTTGCTGTTACTTTAGAAGGAACTTTTGTGGCTTGAATGTTTTTTATCACTAATAGATAAATGTGCTATCTTAGCTCACATTTATTACCTGTTTTGGGATTGTCTAGTTTTCTTATGAATTTCCTAGGCTGAATTTTTTTTTATTCCCCTGAACCAGAGTGATAGTTGATAGTGTTCTACACAAGCTTGTACTTTCAAGAGATCTGTTGTTTGTGTGATGGTCTTGTATAATTTGTGTGTAACTCTTTTGTGTAACCAATAACTGAAATGCCACTTGCATTTGTTTCTGAAAATTATTTTGATGATGCAAGTTTTTTTAATTTGCTCAGTGTTTTTCCTCTAATATCATTTTCAAGTAGTAGTAGATGCCTATTTTTCAAATGTTGCTAGCTGAAAATGTTTGCATATTGGCAGGTGCAAATAACTCAGAAGATACGTGTTGATGGAGAGGTGAATCGTGCACGGTGTATGCCTCAGAACCCAGCTATTGTTGCTGTAAAGACGAGTGGTTGTGAGGCTTATGTGTTTGATTCTACCAAACAGGCTGAGAAGCAACAGCAGGATGGTTGTGATCCTGATTTGAGGTTGAGGGGTCATGATAAAGAAGGATATGGGTTGTCTTGGAGTCCCTTTAAGCAGGGTTATCTTGTCAGCGGTTCACATGATCATAAAATATGTTTGTGGGATTTGTCTGCTACTGCTCTAGATAAAGCGCTTGATGCTATGCATGTTTATGAGGTGCTATTATGACCATTTTTTCTCTCAGTATGTTGTGTTAAAACTTTTTTGATTGTGGTTATTAGATGGCTGATTATTGTTGATGGGGATTTTTCTTTAGTCTCATGAGAGTGTTGTTGAAGACGTGTCGTGGCACTTGAAGAACGAGAATTTATTTGGTTCTGTGGGTGATGATTGTCTATTAATGATCTGGGACTTGCGCACAAATCAAGCCCAACATTCTGTTAAGGCTCATGAAAAGGAGGTAAACTGATCTAGAAACAGTTCAATGTTTATTTTCATTTTTCTATCTAATATGTAAAATATTCCTATCTAGTTGTGCATGTAGTCAGTTGAAAACCTATTGATTGTAACTGCTGATTTCTGATCTTATTTTGCGTTAATTTACAATTTTGGTCCACTCATTCAATTTATCACTTGTTTACTTGAATTTTCTTTTGAGTTTGTTTCTATTTGAAAGTTTCCTCTATTCATTGGATGAATACATGTTTCTGGCTTGTGCCTTAATTAGCTCTATAAGTCCAGTTTATTTGTTTTAATTTATTGTCTATGAGCAATGCATATTTCAAAGTCTCTATATGTTTGGATGCTTTGTGCTTATCTAACAACAATTACCAGAAAATAAAAAATTTTTTTAACTAATGGCGAACTATGACAAGGTATTGAATGAATATTGATGAGGAGATACCAATTGAAGTGTGAAAGTGTTTGGGAGATATGAGAGTGGCATGGTTAACTAAATTGTTTAATAAGATTCTAAATTCAAAGAAAATGCCTGATGAATGAAGGAGTATTTTAGTACCTATTTTTAAAAATAAGGGAGACATACAGAGTTACTCAAACTATAAGGGAATTAAACTCATGAGCCATACTATGAAGTTGTGGGAGAGAGTTATGGAACATCGACTACGTCATGATACTTCTATCTCTCCCAATCAATTTGGTTTCATGCCTGGTCGTTCAACTGTGGAAGCGATCTTTTTTATTAGAAGCTTGATGGACAAATATAGAGATGCGAGAAAAGATTTACATATGGTTTTTATCGATTTGGAGAAGGCTTATAATAGTGTTCCAAGAGATGTCTTATGGAGAGTATTAGAATAAAAGGGGTTATCTATTAGGTACATACAAGTATTGAAAGACATGTATGAAGGAGCAACTACTATTGTGCGCACAGTGGGAGAGGACACAAAAGATTTTCCTATCTCAGTTGGATTACACCAAGGTTCAGCTGTAAGCTCTTATCTTTTTACATTAGTTTTAGATGAATTAACGAAACACATACAAGAGAGTATCCCTTGGTGCATGATGTTTGTGGATGATATAGTTCTGATAGATGAGACGCAATAAGGAGTTAATAGAAAGTTAGAGCTTTGGAGAAGTATTCTAGAGTCAAAGGGTTTTAAATAAAGTGTAACGAAAACAGAATACATGCATTGCAAGTTCAGTGAAGGCCGAATTGGTAATAGGGAAGGAGTTAGTTTAGATGGAGTTAGTTTGGATAGAGTGATATTGTCCCAAAGTAATCACTTTAAATATCTCGGCTCAGTCCTTCAAGTAGATGGGGGATGTGAGGAGGATGTTAGTCATAGGATTAAAGCCGGATGGTTGAAGTGGAGACGTGTCACGAGAGTTTTACGTGATCGCAAGATTCCCAATAAGTTGAAAGGAAAATTTCACCGTACAGCCATACGACCGGCCATGTTGTATGGTAGTGAGTGTTGGGCACTGAAGGAGTCGTATATATCTAAGATAAGAGTTGCGAAGATGAGAATGTTAAGGTGGATGAGTGACCATACTAGACTAGATAAAGTCCGTAATGAGAGCATTAGAGAAAAGGTAGGAGTGGTACCAACTGATGATAAGTTAAGAGAAGGGAGATTGAGGTGGTTTGGTCATGTGAAGCGTAGACATACGGAGGCTCCAATTAGACAAATAGAGCACATTAGGGTAGAGGGTAGAAAGAAAAGAAGGGGTAGACTTAAACTGACTTGGAGGAGAGTAATACAACATAACCTAAAGGCATTGTACATTTTCAAAGATTTAACCTAAAATCGTTTAGAGTGGAGAAAGAGAATCCATATAGTCGACTCCAAATTTTTGGGATAAAGACTTAGTTTAGTTTAGTTGAGTTGAGTTGAGTTGAATCGTCTAAGTAAGAAACAATGCTAACTCATTGCTTGAACTGAGAAACTAATATCTGTTTCTCATTTTGTGTGTAAATCTATATTAGTAACATCATTTTGTTAGCTCTGCTCGTGAAATCATTTTTGTATGTAACATCATTTTGTAAGAAACTAAGACCTGCATCTCATTTTGTGCATAAATCTGTACAGCATCATTTGACTAGCTTTGCTTGTAACATCATCTTTGTAACCTTTAGATATTTACTTTTGTAATAACAATTTTTCTTTTTTAAATCCCAGGTTAATTATCTTTCTTTCAATGCTTATAATGAATGGATTCTTGCTACAGCATCCTCAGACGCTACTGTTGGCCTGTTTGATATGCGGAAGCTGACTGTGCCTTTGCATGTTTTAAGTGGTCACACGTATGATATTTGCCTCTTCTATGAATTTTAGGATTTTGTGCCATGATGTGCTTCTGCCTTTCTGCATTCTGAAAGGGGATTTAGTACCATGTTTTTCCTCATTACATATACAGCTTGCATCCACTCTTTGAAATTGCGATCACGATGTATCATGATATTAGCTGTCATGTCTAAAGTAAAATGGTTGCTGCACGTGTTACCTTCAACTTTTACAAAAAAATCAGCCTGCAAATAGATGGGTATATATATGGTTTATAATGGCAAAGGTGAGTCCACAACAAGGTGTTATGTCCATAACTTTCTGTTTCACATAGGATTCCCAAGTAATTGTCTTGAAATGACCCATGCCCCATACTGTGACAGTAGGCCAAAAACTTCCTATGTAATTGCTGTTATTTTATCTATAAGCCATTATTTAAAAGCATGCTTACATCTGTTGGGTGTCTTGGGCATTCTTTTTACTGTCCAAGAATATGTTAAAATAGTTTAACATCTACCAAAATGGAAAAGAAGAAAGAAAATAAAGTAATTTGTGTTTTATATTGTAATTAGGAGTATCCAAATTAGTAGAATGTATCTTAATTGTGAATTTTTTTTTTCAGAGAAGAGGTCTTCCAGGTGGAGTGGGACCCTAATCATGAAACGGTACTAGCATCTACTGCTGATGACAGAAGGGTTAATGTTTGGGATCTGAACAGGTATTTTAGTTAAAACATTGATGAATATATTCATAATTAGTAGTTTTATTTATTTATTTTTTTTTAACTTTCATACTTTATGATTTTCTTTCTTTCATTTATTCTCACTGATTGCCAGTACAGAGGGAAATAGCTGACACTATAGGGTTTTTTTTTTTTTTTGTTTTGGAACAGTGATAGTTTAGGATTTATTTGATATCATTTCTGTGTTGGGGTTTTTTCTCTTTTAAAACCTCTACTAACAAAAACAAGTATGTTTTTATGACGTGATTTTGTTTGACAGTAAGACAACAACAACAACTCCTTATTCCCAATTAGTTGGGTCAGCTATATGGATTCTTTTTTGTCCTTCAGTTCTGTTAGATACCATATCCACATTAATATCCAAAACTTGTAAATCTCTTGATATCACTTCCCTCAATGCCATCTTATGTATACCCCTTCCCCTTCCCACTCCTTTCCCTACTAAATTATCACACTTCTGTACTGGTTATTATGCATTTTCTAACAGATGAGGTCATTCTTAATCTTATCCATTATCATGCTACCAAACAAGTAGACAACAAAAACAAAAAACAATGGTAATATCAAACAGGCACTTTAGTTTTATTTGTCAATTGGTATAATTATTATGCTCTTGCAGCCTCTGGTCTAATAGTCTTCAGCTTAGGTGGCAACGAATTGAGCTTGGAAAGGTTTTAGTTCTGAATCCAACTGCTCAAAATTAATTGCTGTAACATCCAGACTTGTCTTTTCCTCTGCCCTAGTAGAGGATGAGGGTTCAATCATCCAAAGCACTACTGGAGTAAGCTTATTGGAACTTGGGTACTAATAATGTCTTTTGTGTAGGTTATACTTTAAAAGATTTAGTTGTCAATATGATCCCTTAAACATTGCTTCTAGATAATATAAATACATGCCTAATGTATCATCTATTTTAACTGTTGAATTGTGACATTCAGTATTTATTTCTATGCTTTTTCTTGAATGCATTTTCCTCTCGTTCAGAAATAATAGAAAAATCTTATTGGCTTATGAAAGTGGAATTTCTGGAGGCACGCTGATGTAACCTCTGATTAGGCATTAAGATGAATTTGTAGACAAAGAAAGACTTATTTTTGTATCCAATGGTACTAGTTCACAAGTCTTGGAAGGAAGACTTATTTGTGCCTGCCCCTTCTTTGTCACCGGGGCTCTGCTATGATTGGAACTTGCAATTTGCTTTTGAAGGATACGAAAATTTAACAGAAAATTTCACAAGTGCTAACTACAAGTGAAGTTTCACCTCATCTGACTTCGATTATTTTGTGTTCAGGATTGGAGAGGAGCAATTAGAGTTAGATGCTGATGATGGCCCTCCTGAACTTCTTTTCTCTCATGGTGGTCACAAGGCTAAGATCTCAGATTTTTCATGGAACAAAAATGAGCCCTGGGTCATTTCAAGTGTAGCTGATGACAACACTCTGCAAGTGTGGCAAATGGATGAGGGTATTTATCGTGATGATGATGATGATGATATTGTCGTTGCTGATGACCATCAGTAGATCAAAGATAAGCTTAAAGCTAATGTTTCCTTTGTAGCTTAAGCGTTAACCATGATGCTTTTGTCGTAAACATGATCAGAAATTGTATTTTAATGCACCCAGCAATCTCTGATAATTTTATTTTTAGGCCTAAAAAATTTGAAAGTTAAACATGCGTCGATTTTAGCCTCACCTTCTAATTTTGTTTATTATTATTATATTATGCTACAGAAGGATACACTTTTGCTGTTATTAAGCACAGTAAAAGAACCCTCCTGTCTTCCACTCTCATATTCTTTCTATACGTGCTTCACTTTTCCTTATAGTGATTATTATTGGAAGAGACAGTTTTCGTCCAATCCACTGCTGCAAGTTGCTTTGTCCTTGAGCTATGACCACAATCCGTCTAGGTGGTCGCTCTAGATGGATGCCCTCCCCTTATTTTCCTTGCAAAATATAATACATGAATACAATTTTTTTTTTTATTTAAAAAATCACGGTTCTATTTAATACAACAAATATCAACTTATTTTTTTTACTTTAATTGATTTTAAATTATTTAATTATTATTATTATTATTGTGCTAAAATAATTTTATTTATAATAAAATATAATTTATTATTCTAATAATAATATTGTGATCATTTTGCCAATTAAGATTCTTATTTTTAGTGTCTATATTTTTTAAAAAACTTTTATTTTATTTTTAAAAATAAATTTTTTAATTTTTATTTTATTTTTTTAATTTTTAAATGATATATTTTGAAAATTTTGAGCATATTATTCAATTTTTTTAATTAATTGAATTTTTTGAATTAAAAATGAAAGTCTAAGAACATGTTATGCTTTATTTTAGATGGATTAATTAATTTACTTTTTAAACTAATATTACTATTATTTATTTTATAATTAGAATCCACATTTAAATATTTTTTATTATCAAATTATATTTAATTTAATGTATATTACATTATTAATATTTTTATATCTTAAACTAAACTATATACTCATAAATAATATAATGAAAAACTAAAATTTTATTTCACTTGAATTAATTAAATAATTTTAATAATTATTGATAGATTAATATTTTTTATTTTTAAAAAATATAATTAAATAAAATTTTAATGTAATATTTATTAATTATATTAACATAAAAAATATAAAAAAATAAAATCGCAGCGCAGTACGGACGTTAGCGCTTGTATATTACTAAAAGAGGACTAACTTTTATTATTCCTAAAGGAATGGTAAAATACCTCTCTATCCCTTTTTTAATTATAATGCTTTACTTTTTTTTTTATCTGCCTTGTATTATATTAAAAGAGAATTCACTTTTACTGTTATTAAAAATAATTTAAGTTCCTCTTTGCCTATAATTTTTTATTTTATTTTTCTTTTTATTTTGCTCAAATTATAATCATCTTCTGCAGATTTCTTTTTCTAGTTGCATCTTTTCACATTTTTCTAGACGGCCAAAGATTTTATGCACTTATATATATATATATATATATATATATATATATATATATATATTATTTTCTCATTTTAAATTTTTATTTTCATTTCAATAACTTATAAATTGTATAATAATTATTATTTTCATTGAGATAATTTTAAAACAATTTTTAAAATAAAATGTAATTCACTTTTATAATAATAACAACGTCGTAATCTTACCTATTATGGTTTTTTCATTTTTAATGTCTTTATTTTTTTAAAATTTTATTTTTTATTAATTTTTTTTTATTTTTATATGATATATAATGAAATCTTTTGACATGCTATTTTAGTTTTTTTCAATTATTTAATTTTTTAATTAGAAGAAACACTTGAATTACCATAAATTTTTGTTTATGAGTTTTCTTCTTAAATGAGTTTTCAAAATTTTTATTTATTTATTATAAGTTTCAAACAACTTAATTTATTTGTATATTAATTCAATTTATTTTTTTAGTATTTTATTTTTTATTATTGTCATTTTAATCATTTAATTTGCATTATTTATTATTATTATTATTATTATTATTATTATTATTATTTAATCAATTTTAATAAAATTTTATTTTATGATAAATATAAATCTTACTTTATATAACATTATATTAATAAAACATTAGACTTTCATCTCATTATAAAGAAGAAAGTATAATAACAATAAAGTATCGATCTATTTTAGCAATATTTTTTTTTGTATTTTTTTTTTATAAACACTACTTTAAAATATTAAGATTTTGATTGATATTATTATTATTATTATTATTATTATTATTATTATTATTCTGTTGTTATAATTCTGTAATTATTATTATTATTTAAAAATAATATTTATAGATTTTTCATAACATCTACTTAGATTTGTTAGTTTATTAAATGTGTAAATTTGGTTGATAAGTAACAAAAAACTAAAATTGTTTTGCTCTTAAATTTTGTTGTAATTTATAATATATTAAATTTAAGTTAAAAAATACGTTAGAACATTGTGCATATACATATGAAATTAAACCTATTATTATAAGAATAGTGCTAGACTTTTTTTAGATGGGTTAATTAATTTACTTTTTTTAACCACTATTATTATTATTATTATGTTCTTTGATAATTAGACCTTACAATTAAAGATTTTTTATAATTAGATTATATTTTATTCAGTGTATTATAATAACTAACTAATAAATATTATATTATTAATATTAGTTGACACATGACTAATTGACAATACAGTGAATGATTAAAATTTTATCAATTCATCAAATGATTTTAATAATTATTTATAGATAATAGTTTTTTTTATAAGTTATAAAAATAATATTTTATATTATTATAAAATAAAATAGTATATATTTTCAATATAAATATTTATTTATTAATTATATATATGATAAATTAAAAAAAAATTAATATAAAAGCTTGTTATACTCTAAATTTAGGAGTTTTGATGTGGATGGTAGATGAATCAACATTTGTTTCTCTCATTTGGAGTAATATTCCTCATATGCCGATGATTTTTTAAATTTAACATTGGCAAGCTAAGACACTGAATAATGGTCGCGATAATTTATAGGACTACAAGTCAAATAAAAACAAAATGAGGAATGGATTCGTTGAAATTTATATTTAATTGATCCCACCATATTTCAACTGGTTTGAAAGGTTGGAACTAAGAGGACAAACCTATCCATGTTAGCAGCCCACAAGAAAGAATCTTATGGTCCATATGGTTACTTGTGGCTGCACTTTCCTGCGCTGTCATGGTTTGGTTGGGATCACAGCACATCTCCTTGAAAGAGCAGTTGTTAAGCCCTATCTATCAATCAAATTCCATAACTTTGTACAAGTTCTATTCTTGATTTAGCACTAGGAAATTATAGCACGTAATTATTAATAATTTTAATTTATATTTATTTTTTTATTTTAATATATAAAATAATATAATATTTTATATTAATTATTTTAAATTTTATTTTTATTATTTTTATCTTTTAACTTTTTAATGAAGATTTCATAAATAGAAATAATTAAAATTTATTTATATATAATATAGATATAAATATATATATATATTAAAATATTATAAATTACCTTATAATAATAACTACAAATTGTAGCATTAATGGGCTAGCTATTAAATAATTTATAATGTATATATAATATAGAATGCCACATGTCATACTCTTCAGAATACCTCCCTAATATATATTAAAAATTTTCACTTGGTATAAATATAATAAATTTAAAATCTTATGTGACAACAGAAAGGGAAACGACTTGAGATCTTATATGCCAACAAAAATTGACATCAATAAATGTAATTTGAAATTGCCACTTGATATAAATGTAATAAATTTGAAAGTTTATGTTACAGTGTCAAAGGAATATATATATATATATATGCTATCGTTTGAGTTTGGAGGTCCTCGCAGAAGACTCTGATCCTTGAGTCAATCTTGAACAGCTGGTTTTAGAACTTTTTCTAGGACATTGAAGGAGTTCTACTATTTTACTTTGAATCTTTTGGCAAGGATATTGATATCATCATGTTGATGGTATTCAAGGAACCAAACAATGACTCAAGGTAGAAAAAATTTTGCATAGAAAAGGAAAAGGGGTGAAAACCGGTTTTCTTTCTCTGTGGGTTTGAAATGCTGTTTGAATAGGGTGAAACTTTCTTGCATTTCTGGGATGAAGAGGTCTGGAAGAGCTCTAAAGTAATTCAACCACTGAATAAATCGGGAAGGGATTTTTGTAATGTCAATATTGGTTTTGAAATAGAATAACCAAGAATGGCTATTCTTATGGTTTTGCATGAGGAAGGTATTAAATCAAGCTTGCTGATAATCTCAATAGTTGAAGGATGATTAGTGGTTTAATTTGGTTTTGAAATTGATAGGAAAAGTTTTGGATTTTGAAAGGTCTTGACCCCATTCTGTAGGGTGAAGGATTTTTTATATGTGGTAGGTTGAATAAGCTGGGTTAGCATGGTTTTTGTCAAAGAAAAAGTGTTTGGATTTAGTTGACTTTCTTACTTCAAGAATTGCCATATAGTAAGGTTGGAGTTTTGTTAAATTCCAAGATTTAAAATACCAACCTTGAGGGAAAATATTTGAGATTGCTACAGAGGAATTTTTGTTATAAAACTTATCCTCTATAGTCAATATGTTTTGAAAATGTGGTTTTAGAAAATATTCGAAAACCTTTTTTAAGTTTTTTGTTTGGGACAAAACATTTTAAGAATTGTGAGAAAGGATTTTTTGAGAAGAACTTTCCCCTTTTTCCAAGGTTTTTGAAACAGGTTTAGAAGTCATACCTTGCTGGGTTTGTAGAGTATGAACTTGTGAGATGTTTTGTAATGCAAGAAGTAGTTCTGGAAATTTAGATAGCGATTATATCCATTCTTGGATTTGTAACTATTTTCCTAGTAACTGGTCTATGAGGGCCTTTTCTTCTTTATTTACTATATCAATCCATGATTTGAAAGGTTGGCTTGAAGAAGTTGATTTTGTAGGGTTTGGATTTTTTGGGTTTTGAGCAATGGCTTTTCCTTTGTTTTTTCAAACCATCAGGCTCTATTTTGAAGAAACTCTTTTGTTAAAAAGTCTGGCATAGAATTTGTATCTCCTTTAATAAATTTAATATCAAAATAAAAAAAATACTAAGGATTGCTTGCCATCTTACAAAAATTTGTTTAGAGGCAATGTTTTGAATATTTTTTTGTAAAACTTCTTTTGTTGATTTATAATCAGTACGAAGTAAAAACTTTTGATTGAGTAAATCACTTTGAAATTTTGTAATGCACATGATAATTGAAAGAAATTTTTTTTTTTATGGTTGAATAATTCTTTTGGCAATCATTCCAATGTGCAGAATAAAATTGTACTATGCATTCCCTCCCATTTTGAACTTGTTTTAAAATACTACCATATCCTAACTCTAAGGCATTTATTTCAACTATCTTATGAGCTAAAGGATCTTCTAGATATAAACAAGGAATATTTTGGATCCATTTCTTGATCCGGTAAACAACTTTAGCGTGTTGTTTTGTCTAAGGAGCAGGGTTTTTCTTTAACCTATCATGCAAAGGTTTTACTAGACGGTTAATATTTGGACAAAAATCTAAGACATAGTTGAGACTTCCTACAAATCTATGCAATTGAGTTTTGTCTAAGATTTTATTAGGAAACTTATTTGCAAATTCTAAAGATCTCTCAATGGGTGTTATAGTTCCTGGGGTACTGTAATGTTCAAGGAATCTAATTCTAGTTTGGAAAAGAGAAATATTTGATTTGGAGATAACTAATCCATTCTTTTTGACAACATAAAAGAATGTTTTGAGATGCTTGAAGTGTTGCTCAATAGAATTAGAAAAGATGAGAATATCATCTATATAGACAATGCAAAATTTGGAATAGAGGTTAAAAATCTCATTCATAATTCTTTAGAACTTTGATGGAGCATTTTTCAAGCCGAATAACATGATTGTCCATTCATATTGTCCAAAGGGCACTGTGAATGCAATTTATATCTATCTTTTGGATTAATTTGTATTTGCTAAAATTCTAATTTCATGTCAAATTTTGAAAATGCAAATGCAAAGTGTAATTTTTATAAAGGTTTTTTTTTTTATTTGGAATAGGGTACCCAATCCATTTAAGAGCTTTGTTTAGAGGTTTGTAATTGATCACCAATCTTGGAGTTCCTCTATCTATTTTTGAGTTTTTGTTTACATAGAAAGCTACACAACTCCAGGGTAATCTGGATTTTGTAATTAATCCTTTTGATTCTAGATCTTAAATTTCCATCCGGCAATGCTGTTCAAGATCAACATTCATTTGGATTAGTCTAGCTTCTGTAGGAATTTGTTTTTTTATCAAAATCCTTTTCATATGGTAAATCAACCATATGTTGTTTTCTGTTCCAAAAAGCATTTAGCAAATCAGAACAAACTTCTTTTTCAATTTTGGTTTTGAAACCAGAAATTTCTTGTTTTATCAGGTCATTTTGTAATTGATGTTCAATTTTTTTTGTAAAGAAACATCTTGTTTAAAAACTGTAGATATTTTTGTTTTCCTTTTATTAAAACATTAATCTCATTCTCATAAATGGAGTAGGCTTTTATAAGATTGAGGTTCTTAGTTTTTGGTTTTTCTATAATAGAGAAAACAAGATTTTTCCTTTTGTTTTGAAAGAAATACTATCATAGTTAACTTTGTAGAGAGTTATCAAATTAATGAAGAGAGTCCCTAATATTACACTGTGATGGATATCTCTTACCAGAACGAAAGAGGTTTTGATTAAAAAGTCATTATTAGTTATAGATGCTTCAGTTTTATAGCTAATAGACATTTTTGAATTGTTTGCAGCTGAAAGTTTTTCATAAAATTGTTTTGAAACTATTCCTTCTTTAATACAATTTAAATTTGCTCCTGTATCAAAAAGGGCAATTGTGTTAATTTTGAAGTCTCTGAAGAAAATGATTATAATTTGTACCAAATATTTTCTATAAACAATCTGTTTGAAGGCAAAGAGAAAATCTTCTTGAATATTTTCTAAATTTTCTATGTTTTGAGGTTCCTCTTCACCTTCAGATACTTTTTGGGTTTGTTTTAAAAGTAAAGTTTGGAGAATTTTTGAATCATCTGTTTATTTTTCCTTCAAAGTTTTGAGTCTAATTTTTATTGTTTTCATTTCCTCTTGGAGACTTTGGATGGTCACTAGTTGTTTTGAAGTTTTCTTCTAACACCCTCCCTGTAGCAACTTCGTACATTCTACTGTTCCGGTGACCAGTATCGGTCTGGACAGCTAGAACGTTCGGAAAAATATTTAAACTAAAATAATGAACCATAATTAACTCAAATATTGATAATAAAAATTTAGGAAAAATTTTAGAAATAAAATACAACCAAGTTAAATGAGTTGATGCCCTAGCGATGGGTAACCCCGTGGGAAGTTGCGGTCTTCGCAGCTAGAAGCCCTAAACCCGGGAGAAAATTCATAAAATAATTTTTTGGACTCCAGAGAAGAGTCATTGAGGTTTTTATGGCATTAGAATATCAAGAAAATGCTTAGAAAAATTTTTCGATCGGTACAGACGATTTTGGCTCAAAAAGCCAAACGGATGGCATTTCAGTCATTTCGTCTTCAGAGATAATTTTTGGTCGACTTGTCCAGTTAAGTAAGTAATTATTATGACATAAATATGAATAAATATTACTAAAAATTAAATTGAAATTGATTAGAAAAGAAAGAAAAAGAAAATAGAATCAAATACCCAATTATGACATCATGCATATGCAAGCATGATGCAATAAAATTTATGGGCCAATTAAAATTCAACAAGCACACATTAAAACAATTAAAAGGAGATAAAATTTGAAAAAAATCAGTTGTCTTCCTCCCTTGTTTCAGCTAGCCGAGACCCTTTCTTTAATCTTTTCCACCATTAAAGCTTTCTCAAAGCTTATATCCCATTCAATTCTACCATAAAAACCCTAGCCTTCTTCACAAAAAATTAACCTAGCACCTTGAGGAAGCTTTAGGCAGCAGAAATTTGAAGAAAAATTGAAGTTGTAACAAGCCCAAAGAGTATCCAATTCAAGGTTAGTGCACTAAACAATTTCTTTTCTTTCTTTAATCTTGTAAGTATGCTAAATCAAGTAGAAATTGTGTGAAATTAAAAGAAAAACTTGAGTAAATGAAATCTCTAAATTTGATAGCCATGAGAAAGTTTAAGGATTGTTGGTTTTTGATGAAATTAAGTGGCTTAATTATGTTATTGATGAGTATAGATGATGGATAAAGTGATTTGGTATGAGTTTGGTGTGTGTATGCCATGAATTGAAAATTGGAGTTAGGGTTTGAGCATGAAATTGAGACTTTGATCATGCAATGGTGAAAGTAAGTTTTAATGGTCAATTAATGACCATTTGGGTATGTGTGAATGAGAAATGAAGTGGTTTGTGTAGTGGGAATCGAAGTTAGTGTTGCTGCCTTGGCTGACCTGCAGGACTGACCATGAGTCCAACAGGTTTGGGCAGCAATAACTGGAGTTGTAGAGGTTCAATTGGTGCAAGGCCGATTGGAAATGAAACTACACACATAATGGCACAATTTTGGTGAAGAAATCTTGCCCAGAAAACTAAACCAAGTTGACCTAAAAATTGCCCTAATCTGGGTGACTTGCATTCTGCCTGGGCAAAATGACCAAATGAACAATATTAATTCATTTGGTCATAACTCAGTGTAGAAAGGTTCAATTGACTTGAAATTTTACCAGCAGAAAGCTGAGACATAGATCTACAACTTTTATGAAGAACACAAATCCAAATTCTGACCATAACCTAGTCAAATTGCCAACCAAACTTAGGTTATCAAATCTGGCAGAACCAGTTTTGCCCAGAATTTTAGATTCTATCCAATCCGGCCAGTTATGGTGTTTAGGCCATAACTTGAGCTAAAAAACTCCAAATGGAGTGAATCAAAAAAGGAAATGTAACTAGAAAAAAATAAGGAACAACTTTTATGAAGACAACTTTACCAAATTTCTACTGTAAAAATGACCAATGGAACAGTAAACACAAGCCTTGAAATCTGAAAATTTTAAACAACTAACACTAAGTTTAGAAATGGTATTGGCAACCAATACCAACAATTTTAGAATGCAAAATGTGGTATGTTGGGAGTATTAGAACCAATGTACCTATTGTCTATGCAAAAGTCAACATTTTAGTTGACTAATGAAATGAATAGTAACACCTAAACTTAAATTTCAAGAATTGTAAAGTTTAAAAGTGTAACATGCCCTAGTACACCTAGCAAGATTGGTTTGGATAGGTTGGCATGCCAATAGGGTTCAGTTAGCAGTACTGCACATGGCATTATGCCATTCTGTGATTTCATGGCTTTTAGCCATTCTGACATTGTGTTGATACTTGGCCTTGTGCCTAATGTTATTACAGCTTATTAGGCATTACATGCCTGCCGGGAGATGCATATGTGACTGATGGTGTGACGGCCCGAGGTACTTGATACCCAGTGCCAGTTTACCCGTTTATCCAGTCCAGTCATCCAGTATAGGTTACTTGGGCAACCAAAAATGAAAGTTGATAAATTTAATGAAATAATGAATATAACAAGTACCAAATAAATAAGACTACCAATAATTATCAAAAATTTGTCTGCATGAGACATCAATACACTCACTGCATATTTATTTTTTTTATTAGTTCTTTTTATTTTATTATTGGCACCACTAAGCATTATTACTTAGCGCATCACTTTTTGCCACGCGTAGGTTCTGGAGAGACAGACAGAGAACCCAGCAGACCACAGACTGGGTGAGGTCACAGATCTGCCTAGAGTCAGAGTTACCTCTCATCTACAGTATATCAGTGGTAGGACCTTTAGGTCCCTTTTGAAATTATGTTTTTGCATTTTGTAATAGGTAGTAGTTTGTGATTTGTAAATTATGAACTCATGTAAATAGTAAATTTATGTAATCATATGTTGATGTACATATTTTGAAGAATTTTGTTAATTAATATAATTTGAGAATATCTTCATGAAATTTTAGTTGATTTTGAATTTAAATGAAATTGTGGATTAATGTTGAGAACTTGAAATGATTGCTAATGTTGAGACCATGTTGATGGTTATTGGAGTTTGAGAATGATTGGAAATGATTATTGGAAGTGTTTTTCACAGATTCTGAAGAATTGTTTTCTCCATTTTTAGCCGGTACTCTGTCAAATTTTCTATAAAATTTTCAGAACCTCAAATAAATTATAATTTCAATAAATGACTTAAATAAATTATATTTCATAAATTATACTTTATAACTATGAAAAAAATAAATTAGGAAGAATAAAAAATGATTGAATTAAAATAGGGTGTTCCGGTACACTGCGTGGCCTATCTTGCTCGGCTACATTGTAGACGGGTAAGGGGTGTCACATCTTCCTTCCAAGTATGGATGTGAGATCATATGTGTTTGTACTTATGAAAGACAAAAGTGAAGGTATTTCTACTGATTTTTCTTCAGAAGATTTGAGTTTGTCCAAAAATTCCTTTTGTATCTAGGGATTTTCAACATGTTTCAAGACTTCTAAGATGAACTCTTGGTCCTTTGAAATCATGTTGACTTATTTTGTATTTGGTTCAGATTTTGAACTAGAGTTAGAATTGGAAGATGAAGTTACTAACTTATCCACTTGTAGGGGTTCATTGTCTTTAGTAAGTTTTGAAGAACTGGTTTCATTTTCAGTTGTTTCGACTAAAAGAGAGGTTATTTTGTTCTTAACTTCTTCTTCTAGTTGAAGTTCCTAGAGTTTTCTATTTATTTTGCAATATTTGGAGATATGGCTTTTCTTACCACATTTGCAACAGGAGACATTTTATAAGTCTATTTTGGATCTAGGATTGGTTTTACTAGTCCTAAGTTCTTTTTTGAATTTTTTTCCTAGTCTTTTTTGTAATAAGAATCTTGTTGGGGTTTTGAAGGTTTTTTATGGGATGATTTTTTATGGGGTTTTCTGCTACAAGTTTCTCCATAATCTGGAGTTGGATTTTTTATGCTTATATCGAATTGTTTATAGAAAGATCCTAGTTCCTAGCGAGTTTTTCTTATTTCCCACTTTAAGTGTTTTTGTAATTTCAAATCCTGATAAATCTTCAAACTTTCTTTTTAGGTGATACTAACTAGTTCACTATAGGTTAACAGATTGTAAGGGATTATACTTTCAAAAGCTTCTTTGTTTTCATTTCTGACCTTGTCTCCTAAAAATGTAGGAAGTCTTACTAGAAATTTTTCTTTTCAGAAAGGCTGGTTTGAAACTTCCCTATGCATTGCCTAGTGAGAAAAGTATTTTTGTAATATTGAAAGTCACTGAGCTTTTTTGCATCTGAGGTTGGAAAACAACTCAGCATTTTTAAGGTTGAGATGAGAAGGATTGCTATAAAATGTAAGGAGATTATAACAATTAAGGTGACTGCTACATCCTGAATTGTTTGTTTGTTTTTTTTTTTTTTTCCTTAAGAGAAAGATCATCTAATAAGGAAAAAAATTCCATAACAGTCATTTTCATTTTCATCGCTGAGGTCAATAATGGGCTCTAAATTCGAGCTTGCTTTGGATTTTTCAGACCTACTTTGCAATAGTTGTTTCATAATTGTAAAGTATTCTTCCTCGATTTTTGCTGCTACAAGTTGAGCTGAAGCATGTGACTTTTGAGCTAGGAAGTTTGAGTTTGGAAGTCTTGGTAGAAGACTCTGATCCCTGAACCAATCATGAACAACTAGTTTTAGAATTTTTTTTGGACATTGAAGGAGTCTCATCATTTTGCCTTGAATCTTCTGGCAAGGATATTAATACTTGTTAGTAGTATGCCCTAGAGCATATCATTTAGTATGTATCTTGTACATGTTTTATTAATAAAAGACATTTTAACTTTTCCGTTTACATAATATATTTATGTGTAATAGAAAAGGTCCATTGATATTTTATTAAAAATTCTATTTTTAAGTTGTTAAAAATATGAGTGACAGTATTTCTAGCACAAAGTATTATAAATTGGTTCACAATCGAGGATACTTCACAATAAGGACATGACTTATCCAGAAAGATTGTAATCATATTTGTTCCTAAGTTATTTATATGAGATGTAAATAAGAAGGAATGGTGAGTCTCATGCCATATAATAAACATGATAGGCACTTATGCATGATAAGTAGGCCGAACCAGTGACATTTATGACAAGCACATGGAGTTTACTCTTGTCAATGCATTGTCATAAATCATATCAGTGCATATAATCTTTAGACCTGAGATAGCACAGTTATCTTATATATAGGTGGTTTGAGTTTGATGCTGCTTTTATACTTGTACTGTGTATGGGTATATGGATATGTGTTGGCTCCTACTAGTTATATATGGAGGTAGGTGTTGATAAAGATAGAATCTATTACCCTAAGTAAATAGGGATAAAATCCTATGTTCATTTAATTGTTCTTGATGTTTCAAGTTCCTGGTCAAGACAGATAGATTTAATTAGAAAAGAGTTTCTGATGAGAAAAATCTTTTTAATCAAGAATTGGAATTAAAAGAGAACATAATATTCATAGCAAATGGAGTTTGACATAAATCATGACTCCAGCTCGAATTGTGATTTTGTAATAGAGAGATTCTAGTGCATAGTAACATATGATAAAAGGTTCATTTAAGGTATTCCTTATTACTAATTAGGTGGCCATGGCATGCTATGCTAGGTGTTAACCATGGTCTATGAGGTGTATAAAATGATTTAGAGAAATCATTTATGGTAAGAAAGAGTTCTGATGATATTAAGAGTTAATATCATATCTCATTGCCAATTAGTGATGAGCCCAGTGAGTCACACACATACACAAGTAATCACCAAGTTAAATGTGATTTAATTAATTAGTTAAAGAGTTTAATTGATTAATTAAATAGGTTTGATTTGCAATTAGATTGCAAAGTCTCTAGTATGACTTGAAATCAAATCTAGGTTATTGGATGTATAGTATAAGTTAAATTTATATTTAAAGTGTTGAAATATGAATTTAATTATGAGAAATTAAATAATTAATAGAGATTAATTAATTAATTTATATTTGATATAAATTGATTAGAAGAGGAGAAATAATTATTTTGGGTTGAGAACTTAAAATTACAACACAAGGGTAATTTGGTCATTTCATAGGATGACAGATGGCACCATGAGATGGTGACACATGGCAACATATAAGCTTGCCATTTGTCTTCCAATCATGTAAAATGATCAAATTCAAGATTAAATCTAGCTTTGACACTTAGCTTAATGTGATTAGGTCAATTAAAATTCTGAGCCAATCAGAAGATGACATGTGGCAAGGGTTTTACGTGATGACCTAATTATATAATGTGATATTATGAAAGAATAACATAAAAATCTGATTATTCTCTCATATGTGCCGCCACCTCTAAGCCTCTCTTCCTCTCTTCTTCTTCATCTCTCATCAATTCAAAGAGAGTTGCCCATATTCTCTTGAATTAAAATTGCTAGAAATTGTTTTTAGTGTCCAATATACATCTATAATCTCTCTAAAGGCAAATCTTTATTTTCTAATTGGTTAGCAAGGCTTTAGAAGCTGTTCAAGGGGTTGCCATTGGTGATCTTAGTGTGGACAAACTAGAGGGACAACATTTGGGGTCCTAGATGCTTCCCAAAGGCACTAAACACATCTACAGTGCATCAAAAGGTTAGTGCACATCTTCTTGAATTAATCTAGGGTTCTAATGAATTAATTTGTTAATTCTAAAATCTTAAATGGCAAATGTAGATCCAAATATATATTAAAAGTGTTTTAATATGCAATTGAACATTGAAATCAATAGGTAAATAATGAATCTTGCATGATGCATGAGACCCTAGAAGAAAATTTTTGAATTCAATGTTCTAATCTAATAATTTTCATGCTTCCACTCCTTCAATACCATCTTGTTGATGGTATTCAAAGAACCAAACAAGTACTCAAGGTAGAAAAAATTTTGTACAGAAAAAGAAAAGGGGTGAAAACCATTTTTCTTTCTCTGTGGGTTTGAAATGTTGTTTGAGCAGGGTTAAACTTTCTTATATTTCTAGGATGAGGAGGTCTGGATGAGCTCCAAAGTAATTTCACCACTGAACAAACCAGGAAGGGATTTTTTTAATGTTAATATTGGTTTTGAAATATAATAACCAAGAATAGCTATTCTTATGGTTTTACATGAGGAAGGTATTAAACCAGACTTGCTGATAATCCCAATAGTTGAAGGATGAGCAGTGGTTTAATTTAGTTTTGAAATTGATAGGAAAAGTTTTGGATTTTAAAAGGTTTTGACCCCATTCTATAGGATGAGGGATTTTTTGTATCTGGTAGGTTGAATAAGCTAGGTCAACATGGTCTTTGTCAAGGAAAAAATGTTTAATTCAGCTGACTCTATTACTTCAAGAATTGCCATGTAGTAAGGTTGGGGTTTTGTTAAATCCCAAGGTTTAAAAGTTTTTTTAATCAAAAAGTCATTATTAGCTATAGATGCTTCAATTTTATAGCTAATAGACATTTTTGAATTTTCTGTAATTGAAAGTTTTTCATTGGTTTTTTCATAAAAGCATTTTGGAACTATTCTTTATATATATAAAATTTAAATCTACTCCTGTCTCAAAAAGGGCAATTGTGTTAATTTTGAGTCTCAGGAGAAAATAGTTGTAATTTGTACCATATATTTTTCTGAAAGTAATTTATTTTAAGGCAAAGAGAAAATCTTCTGAAACATTTTCGAAATTGAGCTTCCTAGAACTAACAGAGGTATTAGAGCCATGGGGGTGTAATAGTTGTATTGTTAATAGGATTTTTCTATTCTGAAAATTTCTTTATTTAAAGGTAGAATTTTTCCAAGATATTTGAGTTAGATTTAGATACGGTAGTAAATCGCTGAGTGAGGCAGTTAAGTCCATAGTTTCCTAACTATTGTAAGAAAAATTTTATTTGGAAATAATAAAATTTTCAAAATGAATTCTATTTTCTGTCAAACTACTTCTCTTTCAAACTCTTCTGCCTCTTCTTCAGAAATGAAAAGGATAATCAATAGTGAAGAAATTACCATTGAAGATTTTTAAAAATAATTAATGATTGGGAAATTCTGAAAATCCAAACGGATCATATATTCAAAACCTCCAAATATAATTTCTTCAAAACATATTTCACTATCAAAACTGAAGAAAAAGATATCCAGCTTTTAAAATCCTTTAAAACTATTCATCTTCTTTCCCAAAACTCCTTATAAAAACTTAAAGATAAGTAGTATAAATATATTCATATAGGTTTGGTCCAAGAAGGAATTAAGCCTCTTATAAAAGAAGGATTGAATACCTCCATTCTAGCAGTTCTTAGAGACTCTTGGTTTATAAACTTCTAGGATTCATTGCTTAGTTCGGTTGAATCAAGTTTGTGTAGTGGACCTATCTCTTTTAATTGCTATTCAAATTCCACTGTTTCTTTAAGTTATAGAAACATTTTAAAATCTCTTGTCTTACAAATCAAAACTCACAATTACAAAATGATTGAAGGATCAATCTCTCTTGCTTTGATCTTCAAAGTCCATTACAAAGCTATGGTTTCTGCTTTTGCTACAAAACACCATTTCTAAAGCAAACAATGAGAAACTTTGAACTTACAAATAGATCTTACAAAATCCAACAATGTTATCCCTAGACTCATCTTATGGAAAGACATGGCCTTACTAGATGAGTGGATTTTAGATGGTGCTATTAAACCTGAACTTCCAGTGTCTCCGAAACCCAATACAATAAGGAAGATTACCAAGTATATAGATGATAGAGTTAAACTTAGTTTTGACCAAAAGTTTACTAGTTGTAGGTATACAGATGATTCTTCAACATTTAGTACCATAGACTTTGGAAGGGTTTCACAGCTACTTACCATCATAAACATACCTCTTACAAAACATTCTGAAGAAAGATTATATCAAAGTCTAGACCTTCCCTCAGCTGAAGAATTACCTTACAAAATGCAGCCTAGGTTTTCTACATCAGATATGCCTAGCACCTCCTTACAAAACGTAAATTACACTACAAACATTATCCATCTTGTTTATATAAATTTGCAAATAAAAACTGTAGAGCAACAGGTTTCACCTCCAACTTCCCTGACCTTCTCTGCAGTCACAAAAAATGTAGCTGATGAGCTAAATGTTTTACAAAAAGAATTTACTATAAATAAAAAGTTGTTTGCAAATGATTTTTATTCAAAAGAAAACGAACAAAAAAGATTGTGGTTTTTAAAATACTTTTTCCAATAAAGACATGATATACAAAAATAATTTTATGAATTTGTTGAAACCTATCAAGTTCATATTCTATTCTTTGATTGGTTTGAGATATATGCCATTGAAAATTGCATCTCATACCTATTTACAAAATCTTTGAACCTTGTTACAATTAGGAGTAAAAAATCAGAATGGGAAATCTCTGATGGTAGGAAGATAGAGTCAGATTATCCTCCTTTAGACAAATCAAAATAACCCATTTTGATTAGACTGTAGACGCAACCCCTTACAAAAAGGTAAATGAGAGTGATTCTATGAATATTAGAAATATTATTCAACAAAATAACTTTACAAATGCCCATCTCAATGCCATAGGAAATCAACTTTCTAGAATAGAACAAGCCCAGAAAGTAGTAATTTCCTCTACTGGAACTCCAAAATCCAGTGATACAAAAATAAAAAATCCTATTTTCAAACCCTTTCAAATTTCCAAAACTAGCCAGCAAAACATACAAAGCAGTAGAACTAAGTTCATGCAAGCTATTAGGAATCAACTCAGCATATTAGAAACATGCCCTTCTACTCTGCAGCACCTGACACTCCTCAAGCATCCCAAAGAAGTGTCAACTTCCTAGAACATGATTCAGACCAACAAAACTTAAAAAAAAACCTTGAAATAAATAGGCTTTATTGGTAGAAAATAGGACCTCTTCCAGTAACAACTCCAGACATAGGCATAGAAAATAGACTTAATATTCTGACTTAGTCAAAATTCAATGCCTCTACTGTCTATGAATGGAACACAAATGGTATGTCTGAATACCTTATCCTTAGTTTGCTCTAACAAATGATCATGGCAATAAATACTTACAAAACCCAGTTAGGTATCCTAGATAAAGCCATTGCTGAACTCTTAATAGCAGGATTTTTAGGATAGCTCAAAGGGTGGTGGAACTACCATCTCACTCCCCAACAATAAATGGAAATCTTATGGTCAATCAAAATTAACGAAGAAGACACACACATACTTGATGAATTAGGATAAACAATTTAGGATATAGTAGCCACCCTAATTGTTACAATCTCCTTACATTTTTTAGGTGATCCTTCTTATCTCAAAGATAAAAATGTTCAGCTGCTTTCAAACCTTAGATGTTAAAAGCTCAGTGACTTCCAATATTACAAAAATACCTTTCTCACTAGGGTAATGATTAGGAAAAATTCAAACCAGCCTTTTTAAAAAGAAAAATTCCTAGCAGGACATCCCACAGTTTTAGGAGAAAAGGTTAGAAATAAAATCAAAAAAGCTTGTGGAAACCCAATCCCTTACAATTTGTTAAACTATGGTGAACTAGTTAGTCTCACCCAAAATGAAAGTTTGAAGATTTGTTAGGATTTGAAATTTCAAAAACACTTAAAGTGGGAAATAAGGAAAACTCGCTAAAAACTAGAATCTTTTTATAAACAGTTTGATATAGGTACAAAAGACTTAACTTGAGATTATGGAGGAACTTGTAGCAGAAAATCATATAAAAATTATCCCATAAAAAACCTTCAAAACACCAACAAGACTCTTATTATAAAAAGATCAGTAAAAAATATAAAAAAAAGAACTCTAGGACTAGTAAAACCAATCCTAGACCCAAAACAAACTGACAAAATGTCACCTGTCACAAATGTAGTAAGAAAGACCATATCTCCAAATATTGCAAAATAAGTAGAAAATTTCAGAAACTTCAACTAAAAGAAGAAGTTATTAACAAAATAACCTCTCTTTTAGTCGAAACAATTGAAAATGAAACTTGTTCTTCAAAACTTACTGAAGATAATGAACCCCTACAAGTGGATGAGTTAGTAACTTCTTCTTCTAATTCTAACTCTAGTTCAGAATCTAAGACAAATACAAAACAAGACAACATGATTTTAAAGGACCAAGAGTTTATCTTAAAAGTCTTAAAACATGTTGAAAATCCCCATATACAAAAGGAGTTTTTGGACAAACTCCTCAAATCTTTTGAAGAAAAATCAATAGAAACACCTTCACTTCTGCCTTCCACGAGTACAAACACGTATAATCTCACATCCATACTTGAAAGGAAGAAAAATTCAAATAACTAGTGACCATCCAAAGTCTCCAAGAGGAAATAAAAACAATAAAAATTGAACTCAAAACTTTAAAAGAAAAACAGACAGAAGATTCAAAAATTCTCCAAATTGTACTTTTAAAACAAATCCAAGAAGGATCTAAAGATGAAGAGGAAACTCAAAACTTAGAAAATTTAGAAAATGTTCTAGAAGATTTTCTTTTTACCTTAAAATAGATTGCTTCCAGAAGATATCTAGTACAAATTATAATCATTTCTCTAAAGACTTCAAAATTAACAAAATTGCCCTTTTTGATATAGGAGCAGATTTAAATTATATCAAAGAAGGAATAATTCCAAAACGATTTTATGAAAAAACAAATGAAAAACTTTCAGCTGCAAACAATTCAAAAATATCTATTAGCTATAAAACTGAAGCATCTATAATTAATAATGACTTTTTGATCAAAACCTCTTCTAGTAAGAGATATCCATCATAGTGCAATCGTAGGGACTCCCTTCATTAACTTGATAACTCCCTACAAAGTTAACTATGACAGTATTTCTTTCAAAACAAAATGAAAAATTCTTGTTTTCTCTTTTATAGAAAAACCAAAGACTAGGAATCTCAATCTTATAAAAGCCTGCTCCATTTATGAGTATGAGATTAGTATTTTAATAAAAGGAAAACAAAAACATCTACAGTTTTTAAAACAAGATATTTCTTTACAAAAAACATTGAACATCTATTTCAAAATGACCTGATAGAACAAGAAATTTCTAGTTTCAAAACCCAAATTGAAAAAGAAGTTTATTTTAATTTGCCAAATGCTTTTTGGAATAGAAAACAACAAATGGTTCATTTACCATATAAAAAGGATTTTGATGAAAAATAATTTCCTACAAAAGCCAGACCAATCCAAATGAATACTAATATTGAACAACATTGCTGAATGAAAATTCAACATCTAGAATCAAAAGGATTAATTACAAAATCTAGATCACCCTAGAGCTGTGCAGCTTTCTATATAAACAAAAACTCAGAAATAGAAAGAGGAACTCCAAGATTGGTGATCAATTACAAACCTCTAAAGAAAGCTCTCCTCTAAAGAAAGCTCTTAAATGGATTAGGTAACCTATTTCAAATAAAAAAGACTTTTTACAATAGGTATCCTATTCCAAATAAAAAAAGACCTTTTACAAAAATTAGACTCTACATTTATATTTTCAAAATTTGACATAAAATCAGGATTTTGGCAAATACAAATTGATCCAAAAGATAGATATAAAATTGCATTCACAGTGCCCTTTGGACAATATGAATTGACAGTCATGCCATTCGGCTTGAAAAATGCTCCATCAAAATTCCAAAGAATTATGAATGAGATTTTTAACCCCTATTCTAAATTTTGCATTGTCTATATAGATGATATTATAATCTTTTCCAATTATATTGAGCAACATTTCAAACATCTCAAAATATTCTTCTATGTTGTCAAAAAGAATGGATTAGTTGTCTCCAAATCAAAGATTTCTCTTTTCCAAACCAGAATTAGATTCCTTAGACATTACATCACCCAAGGAACTATTGAAGGAACGGAAGCGTGAAAAACATAAGTTTATACCATTGAATTCAAAAATTTTCACCTAGGGTCACATGCATCATGCAAGATTTATTTTTATCTATTTGATTTCAATGATAAACAACATATTAAAACTCTTTTAATATGTTTTTGGATCTGTATTTGCCATTTAAGATTTTAAAATTAATCAGATTAATTTTAGAACCCTAGATTAAATCAAGAACGATTACACTAACCTCTTGATGAACTGCAGCGTGTCTGCGCCTTTGAGATTCATCTTCAGGATACCAGATGTTGTCCCTCTAGCTTGTCCACACCAAGAACACCTATGGCAGCCCTTGAATAGCTTCTAAAGCTTTTTCTATTAATTAGAAAATCAAGTTCTTCCTTTTATGAGATTAAAGATGTAAACAGGACACTAGAAACAATTTCTAGTGTTCTTAATTCAAGAGATTGATGGCTAATCTCTTTGAATTGATGAGAGATGAAGAAGAAGAGAAGAAAACCCTCAAAGTGGTGTGACAAAGGAGTGTGGCTGCTGGTTGTATTTTGTTTTCTCATAACAACACTTAAATAGCTAGGTTAACACATTAAACCCTTGCCACATGTCACCCTTTGATTAGCTCTAGGTTTAAGTGACCCAATCACATTGTGCCAAGTGTCAAACCTATATTTAATCTTGATTTTAATCATCTTACATGATTAAAAAAACATTTGGCAAGCTTATGTGTTATGCCATGTGTCACCATCTCATGGTGCCACGTGTCACACTGCAAAATGACCAAAATGCCCCTGTGTCTTAATTTTGAGTTCTCAACCCAAAATAATTATTTTTCTTCTTCTAATTAATTTATATCAAATATAAATTAATTAATTAATCTCTATTAATTAATTTCTCATTAATTAAATTCATATTTAAATACTTTAAATATAAATTTAACTTATATTATACATCCAATAATCTAGATTTGGTGTCAAGTCATGCTAGGGACTTTGCAATCTAATTGCAAACCAAACCTATTTAATTAATCAATTAAACTCTTTAATTAATTAATTAAATTATATTTAATTAGGTGATAACTTGTGTATGTATGTGACTTACTAGGCTCATCACTAATTGGCAATGAGACATGATATCAACTCTTAATATCATCAGAACTCTTTCTTACCATAAATGATTTCTCTAAATCATTTTATGAACCTCATAGACCATGGTTAACACCTAGCATAGCATGCCATAGCCACCCAATTAGTAATAAGGTTTACCTTAAATGAACCTATAATCATATGTTACCATGCACTAGAATCTCTCTGTTACAAAATCCCAACTCAAGCTGGAGTCATGGTTTATGTCAAACTCCATTTGCTATGAATATTATGTTCTCTTTTAATTCTAGTTCTTGATTAAAAAGATTTTCTCATCAGAAACTCTTTTCTAAATAAATCTATCTGTCCTGGCCAGGAACTTGAAACATCAAGAACAATTAAATGAACATAGGATTTTATCTCTATTTACTTAGAGGAACAGATTCCATCTTGATCAATACCTACCTCCATATATAACTAGTAGGAGCCAACATATGCCCATATACCCATACACAGTATAAGTATGAAAGCAGTATTAAACTCAAACTACCTATATACAAGATAACTGTGCTATCTCAGGTCTAAAGATTATATGCACTAATATGATTTATGACAAAACATTGACAAGAGTAAACTCCATGTGCTTGTCATAAGTGTCCTACTTATCATTTATAAGTGCCTATCATGTTTGTCATATGGCATGAGACTCACCATTCCATCTTATTTATATCTCATATAAATAACTTGGGAACAAACATGAATACAATCTTTCTGGATAAGTCATGTCCTTATTATGAAGTATCCTCGATTGTGAACCTATTTATGATACTTTGTGCTAGAAATATTGTCACTCATATTCTTAACAACTTAAGAATAATATTTCTAACAAAATATCAATGGACCTTTTCTATTACACATAAATATATTATGTAAACGGAAAAGTGGAAATGCCTTTTATTAATAAAAATATATACAAGATACATACTAAATGATATGCTCTAGGGCATACTACTAACAACTATAACACTCATTGAGAGATCTTTAGAATTTGTAAATAAATTTTTTGATAAAATCTTAGATAAAACTCAATTGTAAAGATTTTTAGGAAGTCTCAACCATGTCTTAGATTTGTGTCCGAATATTAACTGTCTAGCAAAACCTTTGAGTGATAGGTTAAAGAAAAACCCTACTCCTTGGATAAAACGGCACACAAAAGTTCTTCACCAGATTAAGAAACAAATCCAAAATATTCCTTGCTTATATCTAATAGATCCTTTAGCTCCTAAGATAGTTGAAACAGATGCTTTAGAGTTAGGATATGATGATATTTTAAAATAAGTTCAAAATGGGAGGGAATGCATAGTACAATTTCATTCTGTATATTGGAATGATTGCCAAAAGAATTAGTCAAGCATCCAAAAAGAAATTCTTTCAATTGTCATATGCATTACAAAATTTCAAAGTGATTTACTCAATCAAAAGTTAAACTTTGCATTGATTGTAAATTAACAAAATAAGTTTTATCTAAATAAATTTTTACAAGATGGCAAGCAATCCTTATTATTTTTTATTTTGATATTGAATTTATTAAAGAAGACACAAATTCCATTTCAAACTTTCTAACCAGAGAGTTTCTTTAAAACAGAGCCTGATGATTCAGAAAAACAAAGGAAAAGCCACAGCTCAAAACCCAGAAAATCTAAACCCTGTAAAACCAACTTCTTCAAGCCAACCTGTCAAATCATGGTTTGATATGGTAAATGAAAAGAAAAAAGCCCTCACAAACTAGTCACTAGAAAAATAGCTACAAATCCAAGAATGGATAGAATCATTATCCAAATCTCTAGAATTACTTTTGGCATTACAAAACATCTCACAGGTCCAAACTCTACAATCCCAGCAAGGTATGACTTCTAAATCTATTTCAAAAACCTTAGAGAAAGGGAAAAGTTATTCTCAAAAAATCCTTTCTCAAAATAGTTCGCCAAACAATTCTCAAATTGTTTTGTTCCAAACAAAAAATTCAAAAAAGGCTTCTGAATATTTTCTAAAACTTCATTTTCAAAACATAGTGACTATGGAGGATGAGTTTTATGATAAAAAAATCTCTCTGTAGCAATCTCAAATATTTTCCCTCAAGGTTGGTATTTTAAATCTTGGGATGTAACAAAACCCCAACCTTACTACATGGCAATTCTTAAAGTAACAGAGTTAGGTAAATTAAAATACTTTTTTCTTGACAAAACCATGCTGAGCTAGCTTATTTAACCTGCTTCCACCCTATAAAATGGGGTCAAATCCTTTCATAATCTAAAACTTTTCCCATCAATTTCAAAACCATATTAAATCACTGATCATCCTTCAACTATTGGGATTATGAGCAAGCCTGTTTTAATACCTTAGGACATGTAAAACCATAAGAATAAACATTCTTGGTTATTCTATTTCAAAACCAATATTGACATTACAAAAATCCCTTCCTGGTTTGTTTAGTGGTGGAATTACTTTAGAGCTCTTCCAAACCTCTACATCCCAGAAATATAAGAAAGTTTCACCCTGTTCAAATAGCATTTCAAACCCATAGAAAATGAAAAATGGTTTTCACCCCTTTTCCTTATCTGTACAAAAATTTTTCTACCTTGGGTCCTTGTTTAGTTCCTTGAATACCATCAACAAGATAGTATCAATATCCTTGCTAGAAGATTCAAGGCAAAATGGTAGGACTCCTTTAATGTCCCGAAAAAAAATTCTAAAACTAGCTGTTTAAGATTGGCTTAGGGATCGGAGTCTTCTGCTAGGACCTCCAAACTCAAACTTCCTGGCTCAGAAGTCACATGCTTCAGCTCAACTTGCAACAGCAAAAACCGAGGAAGAATACTTTACAATTATGAAATAACTATTGGAAAGTAGGTCTAAAAAATCCATAGTAGACTCAAATTCAGAACCCATCATTGACCTCAGTGATGAAAATGAAGATGACTATTATGAAATTTTTTCCCTTATCAAATGATCTTTCTCCTGAGAAAAAAAAAATAATTCAGGACGCAGTAGCCACCCTAATTATTACAATCTCCTTATATTTTGTAGGTGATCCTTCTTATCTCAAATATAAAAATGTTGAGTTGGTTTCAAACCTCAGATGCCAAAAACTTAGTGACTTTCAATATTACAAAAACACCTTTCTCACTAGAGTAATGCTTAGGGAAGATTCAAACTAGTCTTTTTGGAAAGAAAAATTCCTAGTAGGAATTCCCACACTTTTAGGAGAAAATGTCAGAAATAAAATGAAAGAAGCTTTTAACAGCCCAATCCCTTACAATATTGACATTATAAAAGTCCCTTCCTGGTTTGTTCAGTGGTAGAATTACTTTAGAGCTCATCCAGACCTCTTCATCTCAGAAATATAAGAAAGTTTCACCCTATTCAAACAGCATTTCAAATCCATAGAGAAAGAAAAATGGTTTTTACCTTTTTCCTTTTCTTTACAAAATTTTTTCTACCTTGGGTCCTTGTTTGGTTCATTGAATACCATCAATAAGATAGTATCAGTATCCTTGCCAAAAGATTCAAGGTAAAAAGGTGGGATTCCTTCAATGTCCCAGAAAAAATTCTAAAACCAACTACTTAAGATTGGCCCAGGGATCAGAGTCTTTTGCCAACTATAAGGGATTAGGCTTCCAAAAGCTTTTTTGATTTAATTTTTGATATTTTCTACTAAAAGTGTGAGAAGTTCTACTAGAATTTTTTTTTAAGAAAGACTAGTTTGAATATTCCCAAAGCAATACCCTAGTGAGAAAGGTGTTTTTGTAATATTGGAAGTTATTGAGCTTTTTGCATCTAAAGTTTGAAAGCAACTAAGCATTTTTATCTTTGAGATAAAAAGGATCACCTACAAAATGTAAGGAGATTATAACAATTAGAGTGGCTACTGCATCCTGAATTGTTTGTCATAATTCATCAAATATGGGTGTGCCTTCTTCATCAGTTTTGATTAATCCTAAGATTTCTATTTATTGTTGGGGAGTGAGATGGTAGTCCCATCACCCTTTGAGCTGTCCTGAAAATCCTACTATCAGGAGTTCAGCAATGGCTTTATTTAGGGTACCTGACTTGGTTTTGTAAGCATTTGTTGCCATGATCATTTGTCGGAGCAAACTAAGGATATTGTATTTAGACATACTATCTATGTTCTATTCATAGACAGTGGAGGCATTGAATTTTGATTGAGTCTGAATGTTAGGTCTATTTTCTATGCCTATATCTGGAGTTATTACTGAAAGAGGTTCTACTTTGTGCTAATAAAGCCTATTTATTTCAAGGTTTTCTTTGAGATTTTATTGGTATGAGTAATGTTCTAGGATGTTAACACTTTTTTGGGTCTGATCTTTCTTCAAAATGTTTTGTAAGGGGTATCTTTATTATGGTAGGTATTTGTGAAACCTTTCATAAGTCTATGATACTAGATGTTGAAAAATCATCTGTATACCTAGAATTAGTACACTTTCAATCAAAACAAAGATTGACTCTACCATCTATATACTGGGTAATCTGCCTTATATTTGTATTGGGTTTTGGAGATGTTGGAAGTTCAGGTTTAACAGCACCCTCTAAGATCCACTCCTCTAATAACGTTATGTTTTTCCATAAGATGGGCCTAAGGATGACAGTGTTGGATTTTATAAGAGCAAAGTTTCTCTTTTTTTGCTTTGAAAATAGTGTTTTGTAGCAAAAGCAGAAACCAAAGCTTTGTAATAGACTTTAAAGATCAAAGCAAGAGGGATTGATCCTTTAATCATTTTGTAATTGTGAGTTTTGATTTATAAGATAAGTGATTTTAAAATATTTCTATCACTTAAAAAAACAGCAAAATTTGGATAGTAATCAAAAGAGATAGGTCCACTACACAAACTTGATTCAACTAAACTAAGCAATAAATCCTGAAAGTTTGTAAATCTAGAATCTCTAAGAATTGGTAGAATGGAGGTATTCAATATTTCTTTTGTAAGAGGCTTAATTCTTACTTGGACCAAACCTATGTGAATACATTTACACAGTTTATCTTTATGTTTTTGTAAAGAGTTTTGAGAAAGAAGATGTACTTTCAAAGGATTTTGAAAGCTAGATATCTCTTTCTTCGGTTTTGATATCAAAATCTGTTTTGACAAAATTATATTTGGAGGTTTTGTAAATCTGATCCTTTTGGATTTTTGGAATTTCCTAATGATCAATTGATTTTTCAAAATCTTCAATAGTAATTTCTTCACTATTTATTATGCCTTTCGTTTATGAAGAAGTGGTATAAGAGTTTGAAAGAGAAATGGTTCTACATAAAATAAAATGCATTTTGAAAATTTTATTGTTTCCAGGTAAAATTTTTCTTACAGTAGTTAGGGAAACCACGAACTTAATTGCCTCACTTAGGGACTTACTACCATATCTAAACCTAGCTCAAATATCTAGGAAAAATTCAACCTTTAAATAAAGAAATTTTAAGAATAGCAAAATCATACTAACAACACAACCACTACACCCCTATGGCTCTGATACCTAATAGATTGTAAGGGATTAGGCATCCAAAAGCTTCTTTGATTTTATTTCTGACCTTTTCTACTAAAAGCATAGGAAGTCCTGCTAGGAATTTTTCTTTCCAGAAAGGTTGGTTTGAATCTTCCCTAAGCATTACCCTAGTAAGAAAGGTGTTTTTGTAATATTGGAAGTCACTGAGCTTTTTACATCTGAGGTTTCAAAGTAACTCAGTGTTTTTATCTTTGAGACGAGGAAGATCACCTA
Source organism: Hevea brasiliensis (assembly GCF_030052815.1). NCBI lineage: Eukaryota > Viridiplantae > Streptophyta > Magnoliopsida > Malpighiales > Euphorbiaceae > Hevea > Hevea brasiliensis. Next base: position 106,711,549 of record NC_079493.1, read on the forward strand.
CAAAACAATTTCTGTTTACAAATTTATAGAAATAGGATGGGGAATGCTTGTAGTATAATTTATGTTTTGTAAGGAGGTGTTAGGTATATCTAATATAGAAAATCTAGGCTATATTTTGTAAGGTAATTCTTTAGTTGAGGGAAGGTCTAAACTCTAGTTTGGTCTGATCTTTCTTCAGAATGTTTTGTAAGAGGCATGTTTATGACGGTAGGTAGCTATAAAACCCTTCCTAAGTTTATGGTACAAGATGTTGACAAATCATCTGTATATTTAGAACTAGTAGACTTTCGATCAAAACTAAGTTTGACTCTACCATCTATATACTAGGTAATTTGACCTATATTTGTATTGGGTTTTGGAGATGCTGGAAGTTTAGGTTTAACAACATTATCTAAGATCCACTCATCTAATAAGGTTATATCTTTCCATAAGATGGGTCTAGGGATGACAGTGTTGGATTTTGTAAGAGCAAAGTTTCTCTTTCTTTTGCTCTAAAAATGGTGTTTCGTAGCAAAAATAGAAACCGTAGCTTTGTAATGGACTTTGAAGATCAAAGTAAGAAGGATTGATCCTTCAATCATTTTGCAATTGTGAGTTTTGATTTGTAAGATAAGAGATTTTAAAATGTTTCTATCACTTAAAGAAACAGTAAAATTTGGATAGCAATCAAATGAGATAAGTCCACTGCACAAACTTGATTCAACTGAACTAAGTAATGAATCTTGGAAGTTTGTAAACTTAGAGTCTCTAAGAACTGGTAGAATGGGGGCATTCAGTCATTCTTTTGTAAAAGGCTTAATTCCTACTTCGACCAAACCTATATGAGTATATTTATACTGTTTATCTTTATGTTTTTGTAAAGAGTTTTAAGTAAGAAGATGAATAGTTTCAAAGGGTTTTGAAAGTTAGTAAGAAGATGAATAATTTCAAAGGGTTTTGAAAGTTGGGTATCTTTTCGTTTAGTTTTGATGGCAAAATCTATTTTGAAAAAATTATATTTGGAGGTTTTGTAAATCTAATCCTTTTGGATTTTTGGAATTTCCTAATCATCAATTTATTTTTCAAAATCTTCATTATTAATTTCTTCACTATTTATTATCCCTTTCATTTCTGAAGAAGAGGTAGAAGAGTTTGAAAGAGAAGTAGTTTTACAGAAAATAGAATCCATTTTGAAAATTTTATTGTTACTAGATAAAATTGTCTTACAATAGCTAGGAGAACTATGGACTTAACTACCTCACTCAGAGACTTACTACCATAAAATATCTCAGAAAAATTCTACCTTTAAATAAAGAAATTTTCAGAATAGCAAAATCCTATTGACAATACAACTACAACATCTCTATGGCTCTAATACCAAACAGATTGTAAGGGAATGGGCTTCCAAAAGCTTCTTTGATTTTATTTCTGACTTTTTCTCCTAAAAGTGTGGGTAGTTCTGCTAGGAAATTTTCTTTCCAAAAAGGCTGCTTTGAATCTTCTCCGAGCATTACCCTAGTGAGAAAGGTGTTTTCGTAATATTGGAAGCTACTAAGCTTTTTGCATCAGAGGTTTGAAAGCAACTCAATGTTTTTATCTTTGAGATGGGAAGGATCACCTACAAAAATCTATTGTTCTATAGTTTCTGTTTTTCAAATTTGTCTAAATAGGATGGGGAATGTTTGTAGTATAATTTACGTTTTGTAAGGAGGTGCTAGATATATCTGTTATAAAAAACCTAGGCTATATTTTGTAAGGTAATTCTTCAGCTAAGGGAAGGTCTAGACTCTGGTCTAATCTTTCTTCATAATATTTTGTAAGAGGTATGTTTATGATGATAGGTAGTTGTGAAACTCTTCCTAAGTCTACTGTACTAGATGTTGAAGAATCATCTGTAAGATTATGTCTTTCCATAAGATGGGTCTAGGGATGATAGTGTTGGATTTTGTAGGACCAAAGTTTCTCATTTTTTGCTTTAAAAATAGTGTTTTGTAACAAAAATGGAAACCACAGCTTTGTAATAGACTTTGAATATCAAAGCAAGAGGAATTAATCCTTCAATCATTTTGTAATATTAAGTTTTGATTTATAAGACAAGAGATTTTAAAATGTTTTTATCACTTAAAGAAACAGTAAAATTAAGATAACAATTAAAAGAGATAGATCCACTATACAAACTTGATTCAATTGAACTAAGCAATGAATCCTGGAAGTTTGTATACCTAGAGTTGTCGCAAGGGTTTTTACGGTCGCCGAACGAATTTTCACCGAAATGGGAAAAGTGAGGAGTCGCCACTTTAATTATTAGGGAAATTAAAGAAAATCATTTGTAAAGATTAAAAAAACCACTTTAAAAACAGAGATTCTAGGTTCGGGGTCCGTATACGGGTGGGAAAGGTATTAGGCACCCCACCTCGTCCCTCAACGAGGGTAAGCAGATTTAATGTTGTGCTCTTTACAAATTAAAATTGATAATTAGGGGGTAGAATGATGATGTTAATCCGTTGTGCGGATAAAAGGAATATTTAATATTTTACTATTTAGGGTTGCCCAAGAACACGAGCACATGAATGACCCTTTAGTGAATAAGTGTTTGTGTAATGGATTTTTATTGGGGGGTTAATTCGAGTATTAAAGTTGGGATACTTTAGTTTGGATTTAAGCTAAGAGAATTCAGGTAAGAATTCTCTCCCGATCTCTTAATGTATTTTGTTTAAAATTTAAGCGGAGGATTTCGGGTAAGAACTCTCCCCCGATCTCCACATATTTTATTAAGATTTTGACCGAGAATTCGAGTAAGAACTCTCCCCCGATCTCTTAGTACATCAAGAATTTAAGTTGAGAACTCGGGTAAGAACTCTCCTCTGATCTCTTAGTGTTAAGAATTTAAGTCGAGAACTCGGGTAAGAACTCTCCCCCAATCTCTTAGGGTATTAAGAATTTAAGTTGAGAACTAGGGTAAGAACTCTCCCCTGATCTCTTGGTGTTAAGAATTTAAGTTGAGAACTCAGGTAAGAACTCTCCCTCGATCTCTTAATATGTTGCGGTAAGAAAATTAGACTGAGTTCGGGTAAGAACTCTCCCCCGATCTCTTAACATGTTTATTAGAATAGTGTTTTATAGGAACTTTGAACTAAAGATTCAGATGAAGGATCCTTCTTGACCCCTTTTATGAAGTACCAAAGACACAGGAAACCCCTGTGTAAAGCTTTTCCTAGCCTACGGGACCTTATTACTAGATGGTGGATGAAAGACCGAACTCCTTACCGATCTTCCGCATGAATGCTTTATCAGAACTCTTCGACATTCGATCTTTTTTAGTCGCTCCCCCGGGATCCAAACTTGTCTTGACTCCCGATCTATTGTCTTATCGTCTGGGCTCATTTCGAGGCTCGATCTCATAAAGTATTTGTTTGACCTAATTTTGTTTCCAACCTATTCGACCTTTGTTACACTTATTTTCCTTTGTCATTTTTCATTTATTAAGACCAAAAACTCTCATGTTAGAGTACTCCTGCTTATATTCTTAAAGAGTATTTATGAGTCGCCGATGATTCAAACATCTACTCTCAAAAGGAAAGAAAACTGGGTAACGATAAATGGAGTTTACGAATGAATAAAAAGGAGAGACAGGAAGTAACTACAGGTCTAGATAACTTATTCTGAGATTTAATGTGATTGGATATAAAAGAAACTTTTAAAAGAAAGCTGGGGAAAACAAACTAAGGATATTTAACAAAATAATAGTTTAGACGTTTACCTTTGGAAAGTTGAGGAGACAGGCGAGCTGACTCTGGTATCCGCAACTCTTGGAGAGGTGAAAGTTGACGGCCAAAGGACTTAAGCTTACCCAAGGTAATGGGGATGGATCAGAACGGAGTTGAACTCGCGGGTAGTGCACAGATACTTGAGCGGTGGAAATGAGGCAGAGTAAAGATGGTTTTGCAGGGTAACGCACAGGCGCTGAAAATGAAAATCTTCAGGATTTAGAGCCCGTTGTGATGAAACACTTCAGAAAACTAGTTTCTAAAGTTCCCTAACACTTCGAAAACTTCAGAATTTAGATCTTCTTATGATGAAACACTTCAAAAAAAGTTTCCTAACACTTCAAAAGCTCAGAATGGCAAATAGCAAGACATAATCAAAGTCCAGAGTCTTTCCACAATAATGCCACCTTCCTCCTTTCTCAACAGTATTGCATGCAGGTATTTATAGGGAACGAGTTCCCAAAATGAAGGGCCAGGATTTTATCAGGGGATACGAAAGGCTCAGATTCAAAAGGACATAATTTGATGTCTGAGAATCAAAGAGAATCAAAATGGAGGGTCGGGATTCTGTTCAGAATATCTGTCCTTTCTCCTCTTAATCCAATGGTCAAGGGTTTCACCTTACGAAACGCATCCAAGGGCTGGGAATAAAAGGCACCAAATCTGTCATATGCTTTTGATCCAAGGGCTTCAAATCCATCCTTACAATTGCAATCAACGGTGTAGATCGGGATGTACAGGGCTGCTTTAACTGCTTTGGCGTCTGGCGGCTAGGAAGGTGTCCTTGCGAATGAGATGTGTGGTGAGGATCTAATCATGCCTGCAATGCTTTAACTAACTTGAATCTAACGGTGGAGGGAAGCTAATTGAATGCCATGATCAGTCGTTATTTAACCCCTCTGCGCTCTCTGATCTCTATAGGTCGTCTCCTATTTCTTTCGATCTTTCCATTATGACCATCCCCTTTTAGGTTATTATTCCGATCTCTATCTCTAGCATCGAGTCCCCTCTTATTTCCCGATCTTTCCTCTCTATTTGGTCAAAGCATAAATTCTTCAGTTACCGATACGTCCACTTCGGCTTCTGTATGCAATAAATGCCGGGACTCTATATATATGCAGTAATAGGAAATCACCTTCACACTTCACTTTTCCTCTTTCAATTTATTTTCAATGCACCACTTCCCTAATTCTAGCTTTTTCGGTGATAATTCTAATTATGATGGCCATTTTGATCTTTTTCCAACTATTTCCTTTCCTTCGCTCCTCGCCTGAAAATTTATGACCCTGGCGATCGGAGAGCTATGAGAACGTCATCTAATGACAGTGAAGGAACCGAACTAATTTACCGATCAAGATTGAAAGTGACGGCCATGCCGATCTCGAATTGGTCTATCGGTACAATCGGTAGACCGATCTTGGACAAGAGGACTACTAATTTCAATCTTAATGTCGGTGACTACCTCTTGAAGTTCATTTGGCTTCCAACCATATCGGGTGTCCTGACTGCAGCTCGGTTCTTGTCAATGACATCGGCGATGACCCTGCTCAATATCATGAGAGTCATAGTCACCCTATCTGAGCTGCAAATCTATCCAATATTTGTGGCTGGCTTTCTGATCAAGCAAATCTTTTGATTCAGCCACAAGACTAGGCTTTGACATAGGCCAGCATTTCGGAGTAATCTTAAGCTAGGTGGAATGTAGTGCTGATTTTGAGAGATCGCCCAAATGATGTAATAAGATCTTTTAAGATTGCCCAACTGATGTATTCAGATCTTTTGAGATCGCCTAAATGATGTAATCAGATCTTTTGGAAATGAAATGAAATTTTTATTTGAACATTTTTGTTTATTTATTGCATTGGTTATTTTTCCAATCTCTGATAAGTGTACCTGATCTGATCGCCATTCGCCGATCTGTGGGTTTGAAAATTTGTTCAATCCGATGACCTCAGTTGACTGATCTCATTTATCTTTTTTTTTTTTTACTATGTTTCTGGAACCTTCTTGTGACGTGTCAGGGAAGCGGCACGATTCTGCTAACTGATGTGTCACTTGGGACTTCATGAGTATTTAATGCTCAGACGAGTATAAATAGGGGAAAGGTGAGTCATTTTTTTCCTTATGTCATTTTCAGACCTTCCCGTAGCGATTTCAACACTTCCTCTGGCTTTCTAAAGTTTTAAGGCACCGATTACACTCCGGTAAGAGTTTTGATATTTTCTCGATTAATTTTCCTTTTTGTTCTCTGAAAATGAGCGGTACCAACGGTCAGAGAGCTGCTAGTCCTCCTCCGTTCATAATTCATGGACATCAGACGAAGTTGAGGTGGTCAGGCCGAGCGGGCTACCCAAACTTCCTACAACTTCCGTCTCAGCCCACGGTCAGGCGGCCCAATCAAAACAAGCATCTTCTTCAGGGAAAGAAAACTCACTCATGGATGAGTTGCCGTCAGTCCTCAAGGAAATCGATCTGCAGTCCATTAGTCAAGAATACAACTTCGGACTGACTCCTTCGAGCTCATCAGATGTCATGGCGATCTCCAAGCTGATCATTTCTTTGAAGAAAATGACATGATCATGGTATATGAAGAACAATTGAAGGCCGGGCTTCGATTCCCCCTGGACGAATTCTTTATAGCAGTTATGAAGTTCCATCATGTATGCGTAGCCCAAGTGCACCCGAACTCTTAGCGGATTCTGGTGGCTTTCAGAGGCTTATGCCGAGCTAAAAAGCTTGAACCTACAGCGAAGGTTTTCGCTGAGTTGCATAGGCTCACTCGATGAAAGGACGACGAGTATTGGTTTTTCTAAGCCAAGCCGCACTATGGGCATTTTACCGATCTCCCTTCTCTATTGAAGAATTGGAAGAACCAATTTTTCATATTGAGGAGTAAGATCCCGAATGGATTCGAGGGTATCCCACGCAGTTAGCAGTACCTAATCCCTTCAGTTTCAAAGAAGATCGCCCTACATAGAGACGAGGACATCATGGTAAAGGAATTGAAGGATCAGGCGACTACTCACAAGTATTCATGTCTAGATGTAGTTATGGCCAAACTGAAGTGGTGGCTAATGCAGATGATAGCCAATGACGATTATGAGCTGCAGCTCTCTGACCTCGGGCCTGTAATCGGTATAACCTAAATCTTTAGCCTCCTGACTTAGGTGATGTCATTAACTTGTCTTCTGTGTAGGTATGGCTGGAGGCGAGGTTGCGAAGGAGAGCCGTAAGCGAAAAAGGGAGGTTGCCCAGAAAGTGTGAGAAATGAATATTGTTGCTCTGTCCCAGATGCCAGGGCGAGACTCGGTAGAAGTGCCGGGCTCTTCATCCTGACCTTCGGGACAGCCGACCCCAGAGGTAGAGATCGCTCATTCTCCTCCTCGACAAGATGAACTGCCACCTCCACCGGTTTCTTTAAGAGCAGAAGGAAGGTCTTCCCAACCTACTGTGAGGACCCTCTCTCGTGGTGCCCAGGTCCTTATCCACTCGCTAGAGAAGAACCGCTTGGTTTGGGGGAATCCTAGCCTGGCCAAGGTTTTAGGTGCCACCATCTGCTTTCAGGACGACCAGAATAGGCTAACTCCGGATAGCATTGATGACCTCTTGGCTCAGACGATGAGCTTGAGCATAGAAAGCCTTGTGAATCAGCATATAGTCAGAGAAAAGGCTTATCTCTTGAGACAAGAAATTCTGAAAGTGGTCCAGGATGCTACTTCCCACAAAACTCAACTTTCGTCTGCTCAGGACAACATCGCCGAGATTGAGGGTCGGACGATATCTTGTGAGGATAAGATAGCCGAACTGGAGTAGGAACTCAAAGAAGCTCGGGCCTGCCGAACTGCCAATGTCACTCGCCTTATCGAGGAGATTAGAGCGAAAAAAGAAGAGACCGTGATAAGGGAAACTGGTGCTTATGTAAATGCTCATGGCGATTTTCTAGCCGAGCTTGTAAGGCGCTATCCTAAAGAAGACTTCTCCTGGATGGTGGATCTTACCCCTAGAGATGAAGAAGAGAGCGAGGAGGAGCCTAAGAGAGAGAGAGAGAGGAAGATATAACTGATAATGTATCCGGAGAGCAGGTTGGGGGAGACCCTCCTACCGAATGACTTGTACATTTTATTTTGAAATAAATTAGGGTCTTTTATGTTCAATTTCTTGATAAGATTAGAAAGCATCCAAACTAAATTGTCTGAGTACTTAATTGATTGAATGTAATTGAACGTTAAACCTGAGAGCGACTATTAATCAAAAGATAAGAGATCGGAAAAACATTATACGCGAACATGAGATCGGGCAGAGCCATGACTAAATACCAGATGGAACTTTGGAATATTAGATTTGCAAAGATTTAACACTGGCTTGAACTTTTAAGGTCGGAACCATTATCAGACCGGATAAGAATCTTAACTTCATTTTTAGGAATATCTGGGCAATTCGAGCGAGAAGCCCGATCACAACATTAGTCAAATTAAATTCTGCGATATTTATACATAGAGAGATTGGAAAACAACAGCGGGCAAGGTTGGATGGTCCGCAGACCCAATATTGACTCGAACTCATTTGATAAAGACCGGGAGATCGGAAAAAAAATCTAACTTGAGTGTGAGATCGATTTGTTCCAGGTATGAGTGATCAGTAAGTTCAGAAAAGCTACCTGTGATTGGCACATCGGTCGAGAACGGATAAAGTTTCAATTTTACAAGGTCACATTCGAAGGTCGGCCAAAATATGGTGTCTACAGCTGTCCCTCTTTACATAATTCCTATTAAAGAGAATGAAATTCTCTTGTATAGGAATCATGTAAAGATTCAGAACCATTTTTTGGGTGGCTGGGATATTAGAACCAAAGATCAATAAGAAATTGAATGATGAAAATTAAAATCAACTTGGGTATTGAACCCAGAGGTTGATGACGAGAAGTTAAATGCTGAAAATTAAAATCAACATGGATCTTGAACTCCGATGTTGATGATAGGAAATAAAATGCTGAAAATTAAAATCAACTTGGATCTTGAATTTAGAGATTGATGACAGGAATTTAAAATGCTGAAAATTAAAATCAGAGGTTGATAATAAGAAATTAAATACTGAAAATTAAAATTAACTCGGATCTAGGAACCAGAGGTTGATAATAAAAAATTAAATGCAGAAAAATAAAATCAACTTAAATCTAGGAACCAGAGGTTGATGACATGAAATTAAATACTAAAAATTAAAATCAACTTGGATCTAGGAACCAGAGGTTGATAGCAGGAAATTAAATGCAGACTAATAAAATCAACTTGGATCTTGAATCCAGATGTTGATGATAGGAAATTAAATGCTGAAAATTAAAATCAACTTGGATCTAGGAACTAGAGGTTGATAGCAGGGAATTAAATGCAGAAAATTAAAATCAACTTGGATCTAGGAACCAGAGGTTGATGGTAGGAAATTAAATGCAGAAAAATAAAATTAACTTGGATCTAGGAACCAGAGGTTGATGGTAAAAAATTAAATGCTGAAAATTAAAATCAACTTGGATCTAGGAACCAGAGGTTGATAGCAGGAAATTAAATGCAGAAAAATAAAATCAACTTGGATCTTGAATCCAGAGGTTGATGACAGGAAATTAAAGGCTGAAAATTAAAATCAACTTTGATCTTGAATCCAGAGGTTGATAACAGAAAATTAAATATTGAAAATTAAAATCAATTTGGATCTTGAATCTAGAGGTTGATAGTAGGAATCAACTAAGGGGTTGAGGGTATGAAATGTTGTGGTTGTATCTTTAATGATCACAAGGCAAACCTAACACAAGATGATCCTCCAATCAAAGTGTACTTAACAAGGTCCCGAAGGTAGATGATTAATGGAGAGAGTTAGAACGAGTCCCAAGGCTTGGCCTACAATGTCTTTTTAGGTTTTTGCCCCTTACTCATTTGCAGAAAGCGCCCTTGCAGGTTTTTGCCCTCTTTCACATATTTTGCTAGGAGCGCCCCTTTGGGTTTTCACTCCTACACATTTTTTTTTTTTACCAATCGCCCGACCATCGTTCATCCCCTATAAATCTCACAGCAAAGTACATGAGGTTATCAATATTCAAATCCTGATCTTATAATAAAGTTTTAATGAATTAATAGCGCATGAAGGTATATAAGAAAAATAAATTAGAGTGAAGGAACAATTTTATTATGGCTTAAAACAAAGGTACAATTTCAAAGGAAAAGGGTACAAGAATAGATCTCACAAATTGCTTGTAGCTAACTTTGAACTCTCTTAACTGCCATTATTTCAAGTAATCATCCGACGAACGTTCGTGCCGTGGTGACTTATTACCTCTTCTGGTCTTAGGCTCTCTCCCTTATTTCTCCGTTTTCTAGTCCTAGGAGTTCCCTTTCGGGTTTTCACCCCTAGAGAAATTTTTATTTATTTATTTTAATTTTTTTTTAGGATGCCCTTCTAGGTTTTCATCCTCTTTCACACACTTTGCTAGGAGCGCCCTTTCGGATTTTCACTCCTACATTTTTTTTTAGGCATAATACCTTTTTACAGCATCTGCATTCACAAGTCTTGGGAATTCTTTGCCGTCTATATGAGTCAAAATCAGTGCACCACCAGAAAATGCCTTTTTAACCACATAGGGTCCCTCGTAAGTTGGTGACCATTTGCCCCGAGGATCATTTTGATTTGGGAGGATCTTCTTCAAAACCAAATCTCCTGATTGGAATTTGCATGGGCGAACATCTTTATTAAATGCTTTAGCCATTCTCCTTTGGTATAATTACCCATGAGATGTTATTGTTAGTCTTTTCTCGTCTATTAGATTCAACTAATCTAACCTCGATTGAATCCATTCTGACTTGTCGATTCCCGACTCTTTTAGAATTCTTAAGGAGGGAATTTCCACCTCTATGGGTAGAACAGCTTCCATTCCGTAGACCAATGAATATGGAGTTGCCCCATTCGATGTCCTTACAGAGGTTCGATAAGCATGAAGGGCGAAGGAAAGCATATCATGCCAATCTCTATAAGTGACAGTCATTTTCCTAATTATTTTTTTGAGGTTTTTATTAGCAGCTTCCACTGCTCCGTTCATTTAGGGACGGTATGGTGAAGAATTGAGGTGTCAGATTTTATACTGGTCACATAAATTCCGGATCTTTGGGCCATTCAAATTCTTAGCATTGCCAGTGACAATTTCGCTAGGAAGGTCATGTCGGTAGATGACATTGTTCTTGAAAATTTTGAGGAATGTGTTTTGCGTGATATGAGCATATGACGTTACCTCGACCCATTTGGAAAAGTAGTCAATAGCCACCAAGATGAACCTGTGCCCATTGGATGCCTTGGGATTAATAGGACCAATTACGTCGATGCCCCACATTGCAAAAGGCCAAGGTGAGATAAGATTAAAAAGCTGATAAGGTGGGACATTTATTGGATCAGCATAAATTTGACATTTGTGACACTTCTGAAAGTACTCAATACAATCTTTTTCCAAAGTAGTCCAGAAGTATCCCCATCTCATGATTTGCTTGGCCATCATATGCCCATTAGCGTGAGTAGCGCAATTCCCCTCATGAGTTTCAAAAAGGATCCTCCTTGCTTCTTTTGCATCCACGCACCTCAACAATTCGCCATTGGAGCTCCTTTTGTACAAAATTTCCCCACTGGGGAAGTATCCCAGTGCTAATCTCCTGATCATTCTTCTTTCATTTCTGCTTGCCCCGGGAGGATATTCCCTAGTTTTGATATAGACCTGGATGTCATGATACCAGGGTTTACCATCTGCTTCTTCTTCGATCATGAAGCAGTATGCCGGCTCACTCCTTGCTTTGATTTGTAACACCTGTGTTGTTTGTCCCTCTTTCATCTGAGCCATAACAGCTAGAGTGGCTAAGGCATCAGCGAATTGGTTCTTGTCATGGTTAAGGTGAGAGAAGGAAATCTCTTCGAATTTTTTGATCAATTCTAGGAGATACTTTTGATACGGGATCAGTTTCGGGTATTTAGTTTGCCATTCCCCTTTGACTTGGTAAATGATCAAGGCTGAATCTCTGTGCACCTCTAACTTCCTAATCTTCATTTTAATGGCAGCCTGTAAACCCATCACAAAGGCTTCATATTCTGCAACGTTGTTGGTTCAGTCAAACCTTAGCTTGATAGCTATTGGGAAGTGCTTTCCAACTGGGGATATCAAAACTGCTCCAATCCCATTACCAGACAAATTGACCACTCCATGGAAATACATTTCCCATACTTCATTCGGTTCTTTGTCATCACTGCTGACTTCATTAACATACTCATCGGGAAATTCGAAATCCAGGGCTACATAATCCTGGATCGAGTTTTCTGCTAGGAGATCAGCAATCACGCTTCCTTTCACTGCTTTTCTAGTCATGTAGACAATGTCATATTGAGAAAGTATGACCTGCCATTTTGCTATCCTTCCTGGCACGAACAGGCTTTCAAATACATACTTGATTGGGTCCATTCTAGAGATGAGCCACGTTTTATGATTCAACATGTAGTGCTTGAGTCAATTTGTCGTCCATGCCAATGCACAATAAGTTTTCTCTAGGAATGAGTATCTTGACTCGCAATCATTGAATTTCTTACTTAAATAGTAAATGGCTCCTTCCTTTCTCCCCGTGTCATCGTACTGTCCGAGCACACATCCCATCAAACTTTGTTGAACTGCTATGTACAAAATCAACGGCCTTCTCGTCACTGGAGGAACTAATATTGGTGGATTTAACAGATATTGTTTAATCTTTTCAAAAGCCCCTTGACAAACTTGATCCCACTGAGCGGTGTTATTCTTCTTGAGTAGTTTAAAAATGGGCTCAGTTTTAGCAATGAGATTGGAGATGAACCTCAAGATGTGGTTTAGTTTACCTAGGAAATTGCGCACCTCCCTTTCTGTCTTTGGGGATGACATTTCTTGAATGGCTCGAACTTTATCTAGATCCACTTTTATTCCCTTCTCGCTTACTATGAATCCCAATGGCTTACTAGACCTGGCCCCAAACACACACTTAGCTGGGTTCAGCTTCAGTTGATACTTCCTGAGTCTTTCGAACACCTTTTTCAACACCTGTACGTGACTTTCGACCTCTCTGGATTTGATGATCATATCATCTGCATATACTTCTACTTCCTTATGCATCATATCGTGGAATAATGTGACCATGGTGGGTTGGTAGGTAACTCCAGCATTCTTTAATCCAAAGGGCATCACCCGATAGCAAAATACCCCCCATTAGGTGATAAAAGTAGTTTTGTCTTTGTCCCCCTCATCCATGGGGATTTGGTTATACCTGGATGCCCCTTCGATACATGAACATCTTCCCAGTCCTACAACATTGTCTACCAGCACATCTATGTGTGGGAGAGGGAAATCATCCTTCAAGCTTGCCTTATTGAGATCTCTGTAGTCAACTCATACCCTTACTCTTCCATCCTTCTTCATTACCGGGACAACATTAGCTATCCACTAGGGGTATTTGACCACTTCCAGGAATCCAGCATCATACTGCTTTTGGACTTCATCCCTAACTTTGAGCAGTGTGTCGGGGTTCATTCTTCTTAACTTCTATTTCATTGGAATCATCCCGAGAATCAGAGGGATTTTATGCGTTACTATCTGAGGATCTAATCCGGGTATGTCATCATAGCTCCACGAGAATACATTAATGAATTCCTTGAGCAAACTGACCATACTCCCTAATTCTCCGTTATTCACGACCTTAAGTTTCCTGTTTATTTCCTCAGTCCCTAGATTTATGGTGTACATTTCATCCCCACAAGGCATCAGGGAAGGTTCATCTCTTTCACCCTGTTCTTCTATAGACTCTTCTTCAGAATCACTTGAACCAATGGCAGTTATGGGAGTTTCAAAGTTAACATAAGGAATTTCAGAGTCAATTGAATTATTAGGTCTGAATTGGTCAATGGTCCTGGAGAAATGAAAGTGGAGTATATATTAAAAAAAATTGATTTTAATGGTTAAAGGAAAAGAGAATTGGACACAAAATGTGCTATTAATTCATTAATACTTTTATCATAAAAAAAGGGTCCATTTATAGCATTACACTTGTCACCGTGGACAGAATGATCAAGTGTTGATAACAAAATGCAGTTTACTCGAGATTAAGCACGGGGATATCTTCTGCTTCCCAATTATCAAGCTCTTGCCCCTCAGTGATTGGTGAAATTAGTGCCTCGGATATGGAGTCTAGCTGTATGACATCGATGGATGGTTCTAAAGGTGACTCTTCACTTTCATCCCCAGGTTCTATCACATTCACGCCATTGCATGTACCATGATTAGGTAGTGGGTTTGAAGTGACGTTTGGAAGAGAGCCATTTTCCTCAATTTTTAGCCATCAATTCCTAATCAGAGCTTGTACCCTTCCCCGAAGAGCTCCACAATTATCAGTTGAGTGCCCCACTACCCCACCATGATATTTGCATCAGGCATTAGCATCATACCACCTAGGATATGGTGGCTGAACCGGGTCAAGGGGGATGGGCACTATCCGATTTATACCCAATAGGTATCAGTAGATTTCATTGAGCGGAAGGGGGAGAGGCGGATCAGGATTCCTTTGTGGTCTTGGGTTGGTTTAAGGAGTAGGTGATCTCAACTGGATTGGTTGAGCAGGCGGTCTGGGGTGGTAAGTAGCTTGAGGTGGATATTGTGGGCGAGGGTGAAGATAATTTAGAAAAGGGGGCGGAACATTTACTATTATTGGGCCCTGCATTGGAGGGTATGGTCGAAAGTTATTTTGAGAGAGTGGTGGTTGAGCTTGTCGGGTGATAGAGTGTAAGTCACCTTCCTTCTTTTTCCCAAAACTTGCTGTTTTCTTTGCAGAGTTTTCCCTAGTCAACTCCTGCAACCTTCCTAACCTGAGGTTAGCTTTAATTCTTTCTCCGGCCTGGATAATGTCGAAAAAGCTATCGGATGTGTTTCCGATCATTAAATTGAAATACGAGGCCTTCAGGGTTTCAATGAAGAGAGAGCAAAGCTCATTGTCAGTAACTGGAGGATATACCTCAGCTGCCTTTTCCCTCCATCTCTGTGCATATTCCTTAAAGCTCTCATTTTCCTTCTGCAGCAGATTTTGAAGGTCTCTTCGTGTCGGGGCGACATCGCAGTTGAATTTATACTGCTTGAGGAAAGCATTAGCCAAATCTTTCTAGGAGCGTAGTTTGCTCCTATCCAATTGTATGCACCATCGCAAGGCTGCCCCGAAGAGGCTTTAATGAAAGAAATGGACCAGAAGTCTGTCATCTTCTATGAGGGCAAACATCTTGGCTATGTAAGTGGCCAAATAGATGCCGGGGTCTGAATTTCCGGTATACTTGTCAAAGTCCGGAACCTTAAACTTAGGTGGTACCACTACATCCGATACCAATCTCAGTGAAGATACATCAACTAAGCCATACATGTTCAGACTTTCTATAACTCTTAGTCTTTCCTCTAGAGCATACAACTTTTCATTTTCTTTTGCTTTACTTTCACCCCCTGCTACATAAGCCATGCCTCTGGTTGGGAAATTTGCAGGGTAAACTGAAGGGATTGGTATGGAAGGGTGAAATTCAGCGTTTGGGACAGCCAGATGATAAGAAAAGGGTAAGTCATTATTTGGGAGTGTTGGATTGACAGTGATTGTTGGATCAGGAATAGGAAGCTGAAAGGTGAAAGAGGTTGAAGCTTGATGGGAATCAACCGTCATTGCAAGTGGGGGAGGTACTGTTAAATTTGGTTCTGGTGTAGGCCGAATGGTTTCTCTACTTTGGGACATCTCCTTTAGCAGTTTCATTAACTCTGAGACTTGGTCTCTCAATTCCGAAACTTGTCCTTGTAGGTTCTGCACTTGTTCCTGGTCTTCCATTATCTTCTTTGCTCGAGACCTTGTTAAGTACACTCTTTTTGGTTGAACTGCTTGCTCGATCGGGTTTGCTTTGTTTGGAGCAATGTTGATTTCCTGTGGAAAGTTTTTAAATTAGTTTTAAATTCTATTAGAGTTAACTAAACTAAGAATACAGTGGCGGATAATTGCCAAAATGGAGTCTGCAGAAGGTGAATAGTGTCAACTTTATCATGGCATCACTCAATAGTCCAACAGTGAATGACAGGATCGCACGCGTGTCTATGATACTTGTCCATATGACGCATTCATCTTTTCGTATAACCCTAACGAGGATAGTTTCCACGGGAGTTATACTATTCTTTCATAAATTTTATCAGCTGACTGACTTGAATATGCCATTTTAAAGTTTTCCTTACCCTTGGCAAACACCAATTTATAATGCCTGCGAAGAAAATACGTCAGCAGAATGAATTTAGGTAATTTTGAATTATACTGCTGGCGTGACAATATCTATACACCTATGGAAGTAGGAAGGTGTTTAGATCATCCTGACAATATGATTCAAAATTACCCTTATGTTATTTAAAAATCTAAAAATATAAACAGAGTAAGGTGAAAGTAAGTATGTCCCTTTTGTCCTAAAATAGGGTAACCATGACATCGGGTGTGTACTATCTAATCGAATGGTCCTACCTTCAAAGATGGCTTATCATAGGCTCCGACTAATGTGACGGTTTAGCTCAAGGTCTAATTTTCTAAAGCCACAGGTTTCCAAATCGTCCCTACTGTAAATAGTAGAGCCTCATTTCACCATTATGATAAAGACGGAAAAAAATCCATGGTTACCACGATAGATGAAATAAGTTTCAATCTGAGCAGAAGCCTTCATGGATACTAACTGGGTAAAACCCATGGGTACCGCTACATGACTCCTTCCTATTTCCTAAAAGGGTAAGAAAGCCCGGGTTTAAGGCTAAAGTGTGTGAGGACATCATGTATGTAATCAGTGTGTGGAGGGACATATTTACCTCTTCCCTGTACGGGGGGGGGAGTTTTAAACAAAAATTATTGTGGAAAATAAGACAATCAAAATAAGCAAAATGGTTAGAAAGAATAATAACAAGCAATATATGACGACTTTCGAATTTTGTAAGTTAAACCCCCTAATTACGGTTTTAAATTATATGAGCATAAAATTAAATATGCTATTGGACCTCTAAACTAGGGTTATGGTGAAAAGTCCCCAGTGGAGTCGCCAAGCTGTCGTAAGGGTTTTTGCGGTCGTCAGACGAGTTCTCATCGAAGTGGGAAAAGTGAAGAGTCACCACTTTAATTTTGAGGGAAATTAAATAAAACCATTTGTAAAGATTAAAAAAACCACTTTAAAAATAAAGATTCTAGGTTTGGGGTCCGTATACGGGTGGGGAAGGTGTTAGGCACCTCACCTCGTCCCTCAACGAGGGTAAGAAGATTTAATATTGTGCTCTTTATAAATTAAAATTGATAATTAGGGGGTAGAATGATGATGTTAATCCTTTGTGTGGATAAAAGGAATATTTAATATTTTACTATTTAGAGTTGCCCAAGAACACGAGTACATGAGATGACCCTTTAGTGAATAAGTGCTTATGTAATGGATTTTTATTGGGGGGTTAATTCGAGTATTAAAGTTGGGATACTTTAGTTTGAATTTAAGCTAAGAGAATTCGGGTAAGAACTCTCTCCCGATCTCTTAATGTATTTTGTTTAAAATTTAAGCAGAGGATTTCGAGTAAGAACTCTCCCCCGATCTCCACATATTTTATTAAGATTTTGACTGAGAATTTGGCTAAGAACTCTCTCCTGATATCTTAGTATATTAAGAATTTAAGTTGAGAACTCGGGTAAGAACTCTCCCCTGATCTCTTAGTGTTAAGAATTTAAGTTGAGAACTCGGGTAAGAACTCTCCCCCGATCTCTTAGTGTTAAGAATTTAAGTTGAGAACTCGGGTAAGAACTCTCTCTCGATCTCTTAGGGTATTAAGAATTTAAGTTGAGAACTTGGGTAAGAACTCTCTTCCGATCTCTTAATATGTTGCGGTAAGAAAATTAGACTGAGTTTGAGTAAAAACTCTCCCTCGATCTCTTAACATGTTTATTAGAATAGTGTTTTATAGGAACTTTGAACTAAAGATTCAAATGAAGGATCCTTCTTGACCCCTTTTATGAAGTACCGAAGACACAAGAAACCCCTGTGTAAAGCTTTTCCTAGCCTATGGGACTTTATTACTAGATGGTGGATGAAAGATCGAACTCCTTGCGATCTTCCGCATAAACACTTTATCAGAACTCTTCGACATCCGATCTTTTTAGTTGCTCACCCGGGATCCGAACTTGTCTTAACTCCTGATCTATTGTCTTATCGTCTGGGCTCGTTTCGAGGCCCGATCTCATAAAGTATTTGCTTGACCTAATTTTGTTTCCAACCTATTCGACCTTTGTTACACTTATTTTTCCTTTGTCATTTTTCATTTATTAAGACCAAAAACTCTCATGTTAGAGTACTCCTGCTTATATTCTTAAAGAGTATTTATGAGTCGTCGATGATTCGAACATCTACTCTCGAAAGGAAAGAAAACTGGGTGATGATAAATAGAGTTTACGAATGAATAAAAAGGAGAGACAGGAAGTAACTACGGGTCTAGATAACCTACTTTGAGATTTAATGTGACTGGATATAAAAGAATCTTTTAAAAGAAAGCTGGGGAAAACAAACTAAGGATATTCAATAAAATAACAGTTTAGACGCTTACCTGTGGAAAGTTGAGGAGACAGGCGAGCTGACTCTAGTATCCGCAACTCTTGGAGAGGTGAAAGCTGATGGCCAAAGGACTTGAGCTTACCCGAGGTAATGAGGATGGATCGGAACAGAGTTAAACTTGGGGGGGGGGGGGGGGGGTTAGTGCACAGATACTTGAACGGTGGAAATGAGGCGAAGTGAAGATGGTTTCGCAGGGTAATGCACAGGCACTAAAAATGAAAATCTTCAGGATTTAGAGCCCGTTGTGCTGAAACACTTCAGAAAACTGGTTTCTAAAGTTCCCCAACACTTCGAAAACTTTAGAATTTAGAGCTCCTTGTGATGAAACACTTCAGAAAACTAGTTTCCAAAGTTTCCCAACACTTCGAAAGCTCAGAATGGCAAATAGCAAGACCGAATCAAAGTCCAGAGTCTTTCCACAATAATGCCACCTTCCTTCTTTCTCTATAGTATTGCATGCAGGTATTTATAGGGAACGGGTTCCCAAAATGAAGGGTCAGGATTTTATCAGGGGAGACAGAAGGTTCAGATTCAAAAGGACATAATCTGATGTCTGAGAATCAAAGAGAATAAAATCGAGGGTCGGGATTCCGTTTAAAATATCTGTCTTTTCTCCTCTTAATCCAATGGTCAAGGGTTTTGCCTTACAAAATGCATCCAAGGGCTGGGAATAAAAGGCGCTGAATCTGTCATCTGCTTTTGATCTAAGGGCTCCAGATCCATCCTTACAATTGTAATCAACGGTGTAGATTGGGATTTACAGGGCTGCTTTAACTGCTTTGGCGTCTGGCTACTAGGAAGATGTCCTTGCGAATGAGATGTGTGGTGAGGATCTGATCATGCCTGCAATGCTTTAACTAACTTGGATCTAACAGTGGAGGGAAGCTAATTGAAGGCCATGATTAATAGTTATTTAACAGCTTTGCGCTCTCCGATCTCTATAGGTCGTCTCCTATTTCTTCCGATCTTCCCATTATGACCATCCCCGTTTAGGGTCATTATTACGATCTCTACCTCTAGCATCGGGTCCCCTCTTATTTCCCTATCTCTCTCATTCTTGATCTTTCCTCTCTATTTGGTCAAAGCAATAAATTCTTCAGTTAACAATGCGTCCGCTTTGAGTTCTGTATGTAATAAATGCTGGGACTCTATATATATGCAATAATAGGAAATCACCTTCACACTTCACTTTTCCTCTTTCAGTTTATTTTCAATGCACCACTTCCCCAATTCTAGCTTTTTCGGTGATAATTCTAATTATGATGGCCATTTTGGTCTTTTTTCGACTGTTTCCTTCTCTCCTCGCCTGAAAATTTATGACCCCGACAATCGAAGAGCTATGAGAACATCATCTAATGACAGTGAGGGAACCGGACTAATTTACCGATCAAGATTGAAAGTGACGGCCATGCCGATCTCGAATTGGTCTATCGGTACAATCGGTAGACTGATCTCGGACAAGAGGACTGCTAATTTCAATCTTAATATCAGTGACCGCCTCTTAAAGTTCATTTGGCTTTCAACCATATCGGGCATCCCGACTGCAGCTCAGTTCTGGTCAATGACATCAGCGATGATCCCGCTCAATATCATGAGAGTCATAGTCACCCTATCTGAGCTGCACATCTATCCAATATTTATGGCTGGCTTTCTGATGAAACACATCTTTTGATTCAGCCACAAGACTAGGCTTTGACATAGGCCAGCATTTCGGAGTAATCTTAAGCTAGGTGAAATGTAGTGCTGATTTTGAGAGATCGCTCAAATGATGTAATCAGATCTTTTAAGTTTGCCCAATTGATGTAATCAGATCTTTTGAGATCGCCCAAATAATGTAATCAGATCTTTTGGAAATGAAATGAAATTTTTATTTGAATGTTTTTATTTATTTATTGCATTGGTTATTTTTCTGATCACTGATAAATGTACCCGATCTGATCGCCATTCACCGATCCGTGGGATTGAAAATTTGTTCAATCCGATGACCTCAGTTGACCGATCTCATTTATCTTTTTTTTTTTACTATGTTTCTAGAACCTTCTTGCGACGTGTCAAGGAAGCGGCACGGTTCCGCTAACCGATGTGTCACTTGGGACTTTGTGAGCATTTAATGCTCAGACGAGTATAAATAGGGGAAAGATGAGTCATTTGTTTCCTTATGTCATTTTCAGACCTTCCCGTAGCGATTTCAACACTTCCTCTCGCTTTCTAAAGTTTTCAGGCACTGATTACACTCTGGTAAGGGTTTTGATTTTTTCTCGGTTAATTTTCCATTTTGTTTTCTAAAAATGAGCAGTACCAATGGTCAGAGAGCTGTTAGTCCTCTCTCCGTTCATATCTCATGGACATCGAACGAAGTTGAGGTGGTCAGGCCGAGCAAGTGACCCGAACCTCCTACAACCTCTGTTTCAGCCCATGGTCAGGCAGTCCAATCAAAATAAGCATCTTCTTCAGGGAAAGAAAACTTACCAGTGGATGAGTTTCCATTGGTCCTCAAGGAAATCAATCTGCAGTCCATTAGTCAAGAATACAACCTTCGGACTGACTCCTTTGAGCTCATTAGATGTCATGGCGATCTCTGAGCTGATCATTTCTTTGAAGAAAATGACATGATCGTGGTATATGAAGAACAATTGAAGGCCGGGCTTTGATTCCCCCTGGACGAATTCTTCAGAGCCGTTCTGAAGTCCTATCATGTATGCGTAGCCCAAGTGCACCCGAACTCTTGGTGGATTCTGGTGGCTTTTAGAGGCTTATGCCGAGCTTAAAAGCTCGAGCCTACAGCGAAGGTTTTTATTGAGTTGCATAGGCTCACTCGAAGAAAGGACGACGAGTATTGGTTTTTCCAAGCCAAGCCACATTGTGGACTTTTTACTGATCTCCCCTCTTTATTGAAGAATTGGAAGAATCGATTCTTCATATTGAGGAGTAAGATCCCGAATGGCTTCGAGGTATCCCATGCAGTTGGCAGTACCTGGTCCCTTCAGCTCCAAAGAAGATCGCTCTAAATAGAAACGAGGACATTATAGTAAAGGAATTGAAGGATCAGGCGGCTACTCACAAGTATTCATGTCTAGATGCAGTTATGGCCAAACTAAAGTGGTGGCTAATTCAGATGGTTACCAATGAGGATTATGAGCTGCAGCTCTATGACCTCAGACTCAGAATCGGTATAACCTAAATCTTTAGCCTCCTGACTTAGGTGATCTCACTAACTTGTCTTCTGTGTAGGTATGGCTAGAGGCGAGGGCACGAAGGAGAGCCGTAAGCGAAAAAGGGAGGTCCCTTGGAAAGTGTGAGAAATGAATATTGCTGCTGTGTCCCAGACACCAGGGCGAGACTCGATAGAAGTGCCGGGCTCTTCATCCTGACCTTCAAGACAGCCGACCCCAGAGGTAGAGATCGCTCCTTCTCCTCCTTGATAAGATGAACTGCCACCTCCGCCGGTTTCTTCAAGTGCGAAAGGAGGGTCTTCCCAACCTACTGTGAGGACCCTCTCTCATGGTGCCCAGGTCCTCATCCACTCGCTGCAGAAGAACAGCTCGGTTCAAGGGAATCCTGGCCTGGCCATGATTTTAAGTGCCACCATCTACTTTCAGGACGACCGAAATAGGCTGACTCCAGATAGCATTAACAACCTCTTGGCTCAGACAATGAGCTTAAGCGTAGAGAGCCTTGTGAATCAGCATATAATCAGAGAAAAGGCCCATCTCTTAAGACAAGAAATTCTAAAGGCGGTCCAGAAACGCTACTTCCGCCAAAACTCAACTTTCATCTGCTCAAGACTACATCGCCGAGATTGAGGTCAGACAAAATCTTGTGAGGATAAGATAGCCAAACTGGAGCGGGAACTCGAAGAAGCTCGAGCCTGCCGAATTGCCGATGTCACTCGCCTTACCGAGGGGATCAGAGCGAAAGAAGAAGAGGCCGTGACAAGGGAAGTTGGTGCTTATGTAAATGCTCATGGCGATCTTCTGGCCGAGCTTATAAAGCGCTATCCTAAAGAAGACTTCTCCTGGATAGTGGATTTTGCCCCTAGAGATGAAGAAGAGAGCAAGGAGGAGCCTGAGAGAGAGAGAAAGAGGAAGATAGAACTGATAATGTACCCGGAGAGCAGGTTGGGGGAGACCCTCCTGCCGAATGACTTGTACATTTTATTTTGAAATAAATTGGGGTCTTTTATGTTCAATTTCTTGATAAGATCGAAAAGCATCCAAACTAAGTTATCTGAGTACTTAATTGATTGAATGTAATTGAACATTAAACCTGAGAGCGACTATTAATCAAAAGATAAGAGATCGGAAAAACATTACACTCGAACATGAGATCAGACAGAGCTATGACTAAATACAAGATGGAACTTTGGAATATTAGATTTGCAAAGATTAAACACTGGCTTAAACTTTTAAGGTCGGAACCATTATCAGACCGGATAAGAATCTTAACTTCATTTTTAGGAACATCTGGGCAATTCGAGCGAGAAGCCCGATCACAACATTAGTCAAATTAAATTCTACGATATTTATACATAGAGATATCAGAAAACAACAGCGGGCAAGGTTGGATGGTCCTGAGACCCAATATTGACTCGAACTCATATGATAAAGGCCGGGAGATTGGAAAACAATCTAACTTGAGCATGAAATCGATTTGTTCCAGGTACGAGTGATCAGTAAGTTCAAAAAAGCTACCTGTGATTGGTACATCGGTCGAGAACAGATAAAGTTTCAATTTTAAAAGGTCCTTGCCTTTAAAAGGTCGGCCAAAATATGGTATATACAAGAGTCTCTAAGAATTGGTAGAATAAAGGTACTCAGTCCTTCTTCTATAAGACGCTTAATTTCTATATGGACCAAACCTATATGAATATATTTATATTGTTTATCTTTGTGTTTTTATAAAGAGTTTTGAGAAAGAAGATGAATAGTCTTAAGGGGTTTTGAAAGCTGGATATCTCTTTCTTCAGTTTTAATGGCGAAATCTATTTTAAAAAAATTATATTTAGTGGTTTTGCAAATCTGATCCTTTTGGATTTTTGGTATTTCCTAATCATTAATTGATTTTTCAAAATCTTCAATAGTAATTTCTTCACCATTAATCATCCTTTCATTTCTGAAGAAGAGGTCGAAGAGTTTGAAAGAGAAATAGTTCTATAAAAAATAGAAACCATTTTGAAAATTTTATTGTTTCCAAATAAAATTTTTCTTATAGTAGCTAGGGGAACTATGGACTTAACTGTCTCACTTAGAGACTTACTACCATATCTAAACTTAGCTCAAATATCTCAAAAAAATTCTACCTTTAAACAAAGAAATTTTCAAAATAGCAAAAACCAATTGACAATACAACTACTACACCCCTATGGCTCTAATACCAAACAGATTGTAAGGGATTACGCTTTCAAAAGCTTCTTTGATTTTATTTCTAACCTTTTCTTCTAAAAGTGTGGGAAGCCTTGCTAGGAATTTTTATTTCTAGAAAGGCTAGTTTGAATCTTTCCTGAGAATTACCCTAGTAAGAAAGGTGTTTTTGTAATATTGGAAGTCACTGAGCAATTTGCATCTGAGGTTTGAAAACAACTCAGCGTTTTTATCTTTGAAAAGGGAAGGATCACCTACAAAACAATTTCTATTTGCAAATTTGTATAAATAAGATGGGTAATGTTTGTAGTATAATTTACGCTTTGTAAGGAGGTGCTAGGTATATATGATGTAGAAAACCTAGGCTGTATTTTATAAGGTAATTCTTCAGCTGAGAGAAGGTCTAGACTCTGGTCTGATCTTTCTTCAGAATGTTTTGTAAGAGGTATGTTTATGATGCTAGGTATCTGTGAAACCCTTCCTAAGTCCATGGTACTAGATGTTGAAAAATCATTTGTATACCTAAAACTAGTAGACTTTCGATCAAAACTAAGTTTGACTCTACCATCTATATATAGGGTAATCTGCCTTATATTTGTATTGGGTTTTGGAGACTCTGGAAGTTCAGGTTTAACAGCACCCTCTAAGATCCACTCATCTAGAAAGATTATGCCTTTCCATAAGATGGGTCTAGGGATGACAGTGCTGGATTTTATAAGAGCAAAGTTTCTCTTTTTTTGCTCTAAAAATAGTATTTTGTAGCAAAAACCAAAACCATAGCTTTGTAATGGGCTTTGAAGATCAAAGTAAGAGGGATTGATCCTTCAATCATTTTCCAATTGTGAGTTTTGATTTATAAGACAAGACATTTTAAAACGTTTCTATCACTTAAAGAAAGAGTAAAATTTGGATAGCAATCAAAACAAATAGGTCCATTACACAAACTTGATTCAATCGAACTAAGCAATGAATCCTTGAAGTTTGTAAACCTAGAGACTCTAAGAACTGGTAGAATGGAGGTATTCAATCCTTTTGTAAGAGGCTTTATTTCTACTTGGACCAAACCTATTTGAGTATATTTATACTGTTTATCTTTATGTTTTTGCAAAGAGTTTTGAGAAAGAAGATGAATAGTTTCAAAGAGTTTTGATGGCGAAATCTGTTTTGAAAAAAAATATATTTGGAGGTTTTGCAAATCTGATCCTTTTGGAATTTTGGAGTTTCCTAATCATCAACTGATTTTTCAAAATGTTCAATAGTAATTTCTTCACTATTGATTATCCCTTTCATTTCTGAAGAACAGGTAAAAGAGTTTGAAAGAGAATTAGTTCTACAGAAAATAGAATCCATTTTGAAAATTTTATTATTTCCAGATAAAATTTTTCTTATAGTAGCTAGGGGAATTATGGACTTAACTGCCTCACTCAAAGACTTACTACTGTATCTAAACCTAGCTCAAATATCTCGAAAAAAGTCTACCTTTAAACAAAGAAATTTTTAGAATAGCAAAATCCTATTAGCAATACATCTACTACACCCCTATGGCTCTAATACCAAACAGATTATAAGGGATTGGGCTTTCAAAAGCTTCTTTAATTTTATTTTGACCTTTTCTCCTAAAAGTGTGAGAAGTCCTATTAGGAATTTTTATTTCTAAAAAGGCTAGTTTGAATCTTCCCTAAGCATTACCCTAGTGAGAAAGGTGTTTCTGTAATATTGGAAGTCACTGAGCTTTTTGCATCGGAGGTTTGAAAGTAACTCAGCATTTTTATCTTTGAGATGAGAAGGATCACCTACAAAATACTTTCTATTTGCAAATTTGTATAAACAGGATGGGGAATGTTTGTACTATAATTTACGCTTTGTAAGGAGGTGTTAAGTATATATGATGTAGAAAACCTAGGCTGTATTTTGTAAGGTAATTCTTTAGCTGAGGGAAGGTCTAGACTCTGGTCTAATCTTTCTTCAGAATGTTTGTAAGAGGTACATTTGTGATGATAGGTAGCTATGAAACCCTTCCTAAGTCTATGGTACTAGATGTTGAAGAATCATCTGTATATCTAGAACTAGTAGACTTTCGATCAAAATTAAGTTTGACTCTACCATTTATATACTGGGTAATCTGCCTTATATTTATATCGGGTTTTGGAGACGCTGGAAGTTCAGGTTTAATAGCACCATCTAAAATCCACTCATTTAGAAAGATTATGTCTTTTCATAAGATGGGTCTAGGGATGACAGTGTTGGATTTTATAAGAGTAAAGTTTCTCCTTTTTTGCTATGAAAATGGTGTTTTGCAACGAAAACAAAAACCATAACTTTGTAATGGACTTTGAAGATTAAAGCAAGAGGGATTGATTCTTCAATCATTTTGTAATTGTGAGTTTTGATTTGTAAGATAAGAGATTTTAAAATGTTTCTATCATTTAAAGAAACAGTAAAATTTGGATAGCAATCAAAAGAGATAGGTTCACTATACAAACTTGATTCAACCGAACTAAGCAATGAATCTTGAAAGTTTCTGAACCTAGAGTCTCTAAGAACTAGTAGAATGGAGCTATTCAGTCCTTCTTTTATAAGAGGCTTAATTTCTAGTTGGATCAAACCTATATGAGTATATTTATACTATTTATCTTTATGTTTTTGTAAAGAGTTTTGAGAAAGAAGATGAATAGTTTCAAAGGGTTTTAATGGTTAAACTGTTTTGAAAAAAATTATATTTGGAGGTTTTGTAAATCTGATCCTTTTGGAATTTTAGAGTTTCCTAATCATCAACTGATCTTTCAAAATGTTCAATAGTAATTTCTTCTCTATTGATTATCCCTTTCATTTCTAAAGAAGATGTAGATGAGTTTGAAAAAGAATTAGTTCTACAAAAAATAGAATCCATTTTGAAAATTTTATTGTTTCCAGATAAAATTTTTCTTATAATAGCTAGGGGAACTATAGACTTGACTATCTCACTCAAAGACTTACTACTGTATCTAAACCTAGCTCAAATATCTCGAAAAAATTCTACCTTTAAACAAAGAAATTTTTAGAATAGCAAAATCCTATTAGCAATACATCTACTACACCCTTATGGCTCTAATACCAAACATATTATAAAGGATTGGGCTTTCAAAAGCTTCTTTAATTTTATTTTTGACATTTTCTCCTAAAAGTGTGAGAAGTCCTACTAGGAATTTTTACTGCTAAAAAAGCTAGTTTGAATCTTCCCTAAGCATTACCCTAGTGAAAAAGGTGTTTTTGTAATATTGGAAGTCACTGAGTTTTGTGCATCTGAGGTTTCAAAGCAACTCCACATTTTTATCTTTGAAATGAGAAAGATCACCTACAAAATAGTTTTTGTTTACAAATTTATACAAACAGGATGGGGAATGTTTGTAGTATAATTTACATTTTGTAAGGAGGTAATGGGTGTATCTAATGTAGAAAACCTAGGCTATATTTTGTAAGGTAATTTTTCAGTTGAGGGAAGGTCTAGACTCTGGTCTGATCTTTCTTTAGAATGTTTTATAAGAGGCATGTTTATGACGGTAGGTAGTTGTGAAACCCTTCCTAAGTTTATGGTACTAGATGTTGAAGAATCATCTGTATACCTAGAACTAGTAGACTTTCAATCAAAACTAAGTTTGACTTTACCATCTATATATTGGGTAATCTACCTTATATTTGTAATGGGTTTTGAAAACACTGAAAGTTCAGGTTTAACAGCACCCTCTAAGATCCACTCACCTAGTAAGGTTATGTCTTTCCATAAGATGGATCTAGGGATGACAGTGTTGAATTTTGTAAGAGAAAATTTTCTCTTTTTTTGCACTAAAAACGATGTTTTATAGCAAAAACAGAAACCATAGCTTTGTAATGGGCTTTGAAGATCAAAGCAAGAGGGATTGATCTTTCAATAGTTTTGTAATTGTGAGTTTTGATTTGTAGGACAAGAGATTTTAAAATGTTTCTATCACTTAAAGAAATAATAAAATTTAAATAGCAATAAAAAGAGATAGGTCCACTACACAAACTTGATTCAACCAAACTAAGCAATGAATCCTGGAAGTTTCTGAACCTAGAGTCTCTAAGAGTTAGTAGAATGGAGGTATTCAATCCTTCTTTTATAAGAGGCTTAATTCCTACTTGGACCAAACCTATATGAGTATATTTATAGTATTTATCTTTATGTTTTTGTAAAAAATTTTGAGAAAGAAGATGAATAGTTTCAAAGGGTTTTGAAAGCTGGCTATCTCTTTCTTTAGTTTTGATGGCAAAATCTATTTTGAAAAAAAAAATTATATTTGGAAGTTTTGTAAATCTAATCCGTTTGGATTTTTGGAATTTCCTAACCATCAATTGATTTTTCAAAATCTTCAATAATAATTTCTTCACTATTGATTATCCCTTTCATTTCTGAAAAAGAGGTAGAAGAGTTTGAAAGAGAAGTAGTTCTATAGAAAATAGAATCCATTTTGAAAATTTTATTGTTTGTAGATATAATTTTTCTTACAGTAGCTAGGGGAACTACGGACTTAACTGTCTCACTCAGAGGCTTACTACTGTATCTAAACGTAGCTCAAATATCTCAAAAAAATTCTATATTTAAACAAAGAAATTTTCAGAATAGCAAAATCCTATTAACAATACAACTACCACACCCCTATGGCTCTAATACCAAACAGATTGTAAGGGATTGGGCTTTTAAAAGCGTATTTGATTTTATTTTTGACCCTTTTTCCTAAAAGTGTGAAAAGTC
This sequence comes from Hevea brasiliensis, assembly GCF_030052815.1. Lineage (NCBI taxonomy): Eukaryota > Viridiplantae > Streptophyta > Magnoliopsida > Malpighiales > Euphorbiaceae > Hevea > Hevea brasiliensis. Next base: position 106,740,069 of record NC_079493.1, read on the forward strand.
CTGCTATGAATTTTTATTTCTAGAAAGGCTAGTTTGAATCTTCCCTAAGCATTAACCTAGTGAGAAAGGTGCTCTTGTAATATTGGAAGTCACCGAGCTTTTTGCATCTGAGGTTTAAAAGCAACTCAATGTTTTTATCTTTGAGATGAGAAAAATCACCTAAAAAATAGTTTCTGTTTGCAAATTTGTATAAACAGGATGAGTAATGCTTGTAGTATAATTTACGCTTTGTAAAGAGGTGTTAGGTATATCTTATGTAAAAAAACCTAGGCTGTATTTTGTAAGGTAATTCTTCAACTGAGGAAAGGTCTAGACTCTGGTATGATCTTTCTTTAGAATGTTTTGCAAGAGGTATGTTTATGACGGTAGGTAGCCGTGAAACCCTTCCTAAGCCTATGGTGCTAGATGTTGAAGAATTATCTGTATACCTAGAACTATTAGACTTTCGATCAAAACTAAGTTTGACTCTACCATCTATATACTGAGTAATATGCCTTATCTTTGTATTGGGTTTTGGAGACATTGGAAGTTCAGGATTAGCAACACCTTCTAAAATCCACTCATCTAGTTAGATTATGTCTTCCTATAAAATAAGTCTAGGGATGAAGTGTTGAATTTCATAAGAGTAAAGTTTCTACTTTTTTGCTCTGAAAATGGTGTTTTGTAGCAAAAGCAAAAATCATAACTTTATAATAGACTTTAAAGATTAAAGCAAGAGGGATTGATCCTTCAATCATTTTCTAATTGTGAGTTTTAATTTGTAAAACAAGATTTTAAAATATTTATATCACTTAAAGAAATAATAAAATTTAAATAACAATAAAAAGAAATAGGTCCACTATATAAATTTGATTCAACTGAACTAAGTAATAAGTTCTGAAAATTTATAAACTTAGAGTCTCTAAGAACTGTTAGAAATGAGGTATTAAGTCCTTTTGTAACATGCCTAATTCCTACTCGGACCAAATCCATATGAAACTCGTTGAAAAGTTTTGCAAGAGGCTACAGAACTGTTCCTATAAAAACTTGCTGTTCATGGGAAAGGATTTCCACTGTTTAAGTGATATTGCAAGATTTCAAGGGCACAAACACAAAAACAGATCAAGCAATGCACAACCTCAGTAACTATATATATATATATATATATATATATATATATATATATATATATATATATATATATATATATATATATATATATATATATATTCCACTGTAAGGTTCAACTTCAAGCACTAGCGCCCTGCAGTCATTGTCGGCATTAAAACAGAATCAAGCCTAGTTTGCATGCTAATGCCACTTCTGATACACCAAAACCCACACCCCTTAATCTTTGTCCCCCCATTTAAGCCTCAGCATCAAGTAAAGCTTTCAATAATAGAAGGAATAATATGGTCATTGTAAAATATGTTGAATCAACTTGAAAATTTGTTCTCACAAAAAACAAGATCCCATCCTCTTTTTGTCTTGGCCAAAATAACAAAATACAATAATTTGTTATCCATTTAACATTTAGATCTGATTAATAAGTTTTGCCAGAAGAATGAATTTTGGGGAGAATGACCACAGAGCAGAGAGAGAACATCCCCACAAAACAATCTCTTCATCCCTCAAACTGTTTCTGGCTCATTCATGGCTGTTGGCGAGGTCCCAGGCCCAGCACAAATTTCACTGGGCAGTTGCCTCGCAAACAACAATCTGCCTGCTTCATTAATGAGACATCAAAGATGAGGCCCTTTCCCTAAATTCTGTAATTCAGCAATGAAGAATTCATATTGCTTAGAAGGAGAGATCTTCACAAAGAACCCACCAAAAATTTCCAAAATGACAGTTTAAATATGTAAAAACTACTAGCTGAAAACCAGCCAAACTCAAAAGAGAACCAACGATGTGTAAATCAAACGATAGCACTTATTAACTAAGATCATGCACAACTGACGAGAATAAAGTGCGAATTATAGCTTTGTAATGTTGAGCTTCTTAGAAAACCATAATGTTTGTATCTGCCCATAAATTCTACTAGCTATAGATCCATTAAGTTTCCCCTTTACAAAGCATTTTTCAAACAAAGGACCACGAATTAACCAACCCACTAGCTAAAGCTAAAGCTTAGCTTAGCAGGGATCATCCCCACAGTATCTAAGCATGGGATACCTGAGTTTGAAAAAATTAAAAAAAAAAAAAAAAAAGAGGAAAAAGAAAAGAGGGGAAAAAAAAATAAACTAACTACACCCAAAAAAGCAACCTGAGGAAGCAGATTCAGAAGCCCAACAGAAGCACTTATTGTACCCTCATGAAAAAGAACACAATATGAACAGCTCTTCAACGTCCTGTTGCTGCACGAGCCCCTCCTAACAGATAAAAACACCAGAATCAGTCATTAAAGACATAGCAGTAAGTAGCACAAACCCTAAAAAGAAGGATGATGAGCTAAAAGAGGTCCTATATTAGCTTCATTCAAAATATCATTATCTTTTTCTTCTTCCTCTCTCCCTCCCTTTCTTCTTCTTTTTTCATGACCAAAGCATCATAGCTATTAACATCTATAGTTGGTAAAAAAACATTTTCAACGGTTCTAAGTTCTAGCACAAAGGACAATTATATTCCCAAGGCTCGCATGTACCTATATTGCTGCATAGGTTATCATAATATTGACTTTCACCAGATAATTGTCGTTTGGGCTTTATCAAACCCTAGTGATGGGAGACAGAAAACACGCTAACAGAACTTTAATTATCCTGACAACATGAAAAACTTGATGGTCAACAGATTCTCACAAGGAATCAGGTTCATTTTCAGGTTGATTATCCTGTGATAAAGCAAGCAAAACCCATTGCATATGGAATAACACTTAATACCGAAAGCCATAGCAAAAATCCAGTAATGACTTGTGAAACAAATTATGAAGCAGATGACAAACAATTCCAAGAGCACAAATCAGACAGTGAGAACGCAGAAATGGTTTAGCAGATAAAATGTAACACAAAAATATAAATAAACAAACAAATATATAGACATTTTAAGGGTCACACAAATTGAGAATGGGATGAATTTGAGAAAAAAAGAATATAAGCAAGCTAGATCTGATCATTGGGTGGGCCAGGCCTGAAATTCACTCTGCCTAGGCCAAGCCAGCTGAACATAGATAAAAAATTATTTTTTAACAGCTCAACTCAACTCAACTAAGCCTTTATCTCAAAAATTTATTTGGGGTCGGCTATGTGGATTCTCTTTCTCCACTCTAAACGATTTTGGGTTAAATCCTCGAAAATGTGTAATACTTCTAGGTCATATTGTACTACTCTCCTAAAAATCAGTTTAGGTTTATCCCTTATTTTCTTTCTATCCTCTAACGCAACGTGCTCTACTTGTATAACTGGAGCCCCCGTATGTCTACGCTTCACATGACCAAACCATCTCAATTTTCCTTCTCTCAACTTATCCTCAATTGGTACTACTTCCACCTTTTCTCTAATACTCTCATTATGGACTTTATTTAGTCTAGTATGACCATTCATACACCTTAACATTCTCATCTCTGCAACTCTCATCTTAGACACATGCGGCACCTTCATTGCCCAACACTTACTACCATATAACATGGTTAGTCGTATGGCTGTACGGTAAAATTTTCATTTAAACTTATTGGGAATCTTGCGATCACATAAATCTTCCGCGTCACGTCTCTACTTCAACCATCCGGTTTTAATCCTATAACTAACATCCTCCTCACATCTCCCATCAACTTAAAGGATTGAGCCGAGATATTTAAAGTGATTACTTTACGGCAATACAACGCCATCCAAACTAACTTTTTTCCTATTATCTGTTTGGCCTTCACTGAACTTGCAATGCAAGTATTCTGTTTTCGTTCTACTTAACTTAAGGTCCTTTGACTTTAGAATACTTCTCTAAAACTCTAACTTTCTATTGACTCCTTCTCTTGTCTCATCTATCAGAACTATATTATCCGCAAACATCATGCACCAAGGAATACAGTATTTGTATATGTTTCATCAATTCATGTAGAACTAATGTAAAAAGGTAAGGGCTCACAGCTGAACCTTGGTGTAATCCAATTGAAATAGGAAAATCTCTTGTGTTCCCTTTCACTGTGCGCACAATAGCAACTGCTCCTTCGTACATATCTTTCAACACTTGTATGTACCTAATAGATACCCTGTTTTGTTCTAACACTCTACATAAGACATCTCTTGGAACACTATTATAAATCTTCTCCAAATCGATAAAAATCATATGTAGCTCTTTCTTCCCATCTTTATATTTCTTTATCAAACTTCTAATGAGAAAGATCGCTTCCATAGTTGAACGACCAGGCATTAAGCCAAATTGATTGGGAGAGATAGAAGTGTCATGGCGTAGTTGATGTTCCACAACTCTCTCCCACAATTTCATAGTATGGCTCATAAGTTTAATTCCTGTATAGTTTGAACAACTCCGTATATCTCCCTTATTTTTAAAAATAGATACTAAAATACTTCTCTTCCATTCATCAAACATATTTTTTTAGTTTAGAATCTTATTAAATAATTTAGTTAACCATGCCACTCCCACATCTCCAAAACACTTCCATACTTTAATTAGTATTCCATCGAGTCCACAGGTTTTACCCACTTTCATTCTCTTAAGTGCTTCCTTTATTTCTAAAGATCTAATCCTTCTAGTGTAATTCACATTCTTTTCTATTGCTTTGTAGTCTATATTCATGCTATTACCACTTTGACTATTATTAAAGAGATCATCAAAATAATTTTTTCATCTTTCTTTAATGTCCTCATCTTTCACCAACATTTTTCCTTCTTTTCCTTAATGCACCTAACTTGATTGAGATCTTAACATTTCTTTTCTCTCATCCTTGCTAATCTATAAATATCTTTCTCCCCTTTTTTTAGTTTCAAGTTTCTTATATAACTTTTCAAAGTCCTGCGCTCTTGCTTGACTAACCGCCTTTTTTGCCTCTATTTTACGATCTTGTATTGTTCATAAGCCTCATTATTATCACACTTAGGTAATTTATTATACCATTCACTCTTTCTCTTCATTGCCTTTTGTACTTTCTCATTCCACCACCATCTCTCTTTTGAGGATGGTCCATGTCCTCTAGACTCTTTTTTGTAATTCCTCTTTTAAATTAAAATTTTTAATATAATATAATATAAAAATTGTATTTTGGGCCAGGCCTAGGCTGCCTAGTGCCTAGCCCCTCACCAGGCCTGGGTGTGTGAACAGGTTTAACTGCAAGAACCCCAAAGATTCTATGAAAACATCTCACAGATACATAGTTTCCAGATTCCCTCTCAAAATGTCAAGAAAGTCTCTTAAGCTTCTGAGTGCTGATGCTATGCTGCAGTTTCTGGTTTTCTTATTTAGATTGCTTATCACCTGTTGATAACATGGCTTTAATTCATCATACATGCAATATGACACAAATAAAGACCTTATAACACCGAGAAAAGAGGGCATAAAACTCCAAAAACTATGACAAAACATCATTTATGAAAGCTATACATGTCATTGAAAAGAATCAGGAAATTACTTCTTTAACCTTAATATCAACCTTTCCCCAACAGTTACGCTTAACATCAGCAACCGTAACAAATAACACACTAAAAATTACTCCAAAATGTAACAGAGTACAGAGACAGAGCACTCTGCACAGATTACAATCTGTAATACAAATCTCAGATGCATCTTTCCTCATTAAAAGCAAAAACAAAATGCAATATTTAGTAATTCCAAAGAATAATAAGACCCAAAGTGCATATTTATGATATTATCAACCAGTTTAAGAATAAATGGCATAATACTAAATTTAATCATTTATGTGCATAACTACAACGGAAGTTCTACTACATTATGCCAATTTTCAATGTATTCCCAATAAATACTTTTAATTCAAGTGCTATTAAAATGTGAATTGTTTTCCAATCCTAAATTGCTATGCTGTGACAATCTCTATTAACTAATGCTTAAAGGATGCCACAGGAAGCAACTTTCCAAACTAGCTTTCTACTGAACAAAAATAATAATTTTTCAAGAAAGAAAACAAAGAGAAAATCATCAAAAAGAATAGAGGAGATAAAAAGAGAGTAAAACTATCCTCAATTTCCTTAGCAACTAAAAAAAGAACTTTAGAGGGGGGGGAACCCAATAAACAAACTACTTCTTGGAAAAGGATGAAAAAGTCATTCCCATTTTCCCTCCCTTTCATTTGCATTCATTCATTAAAAAATTATTATTTTTGCTAAGTTGTAGGACTGATTTGGAAGAAGTGTTACCATGTAGTATCCACAAGACATTAGTTGTTAGAAATTCCTGTCATTAACAATTCAATACTAATGGTTTCAAGTTTTAAAACGTATCAGGAAGTGAATAAAAAAGGAAAAGAGTGTCATGAATTCACTGAAAAATGACATAATTTATTAAACCTGGTAATATAGTTCACACTTATCAAACATAGAAGACCAATAAGCTACATGCTTCTAACGTTGACAACATTTTCAAGTGCATACATGCATGAATAAACAAATGATTTTCAGTTGATGAGTTTTGAATTTACAAAATTCATGTTAACACTAGTCAAGAAGCATTAAAAGCAATAAAACTAATAGGTGAAACAGCATATAGGATGGAAAATTATTAAAAAAAAAAAAAAGATTAAATAAATCATATAACTAGCTGCTTATTTAATCGACTCAAGTATCCGACATTCATCATCACAAGAATAAGGAAAACTGATAAGTATTAGTTTCACCTTTCCTCTTACTTGAGCTAGAAGAATTGCCATCAGCACTTGTCACTAGGTTCCCAAGTCCACAGCCAACAAGCTCCTTCATTCCTGAGTTTTGATTTGCCAGACACTGAAGATTATCAAACTCACAACCATTAAGCCCTTGGCCATTTAAGGCCATACCTTCCCCACTCTTGCCATCTGCCCCTGGATGTAAACAATAAGCCTGACCATTACACTGCACATTACATGGATTCATTACATAAGCACCAGGTAAATTTGGATTGGCCAAGTTCAAGTCATTAGCTGATTTCTGATATGGAAAAGATCCAATCTCCCCTTCAATCCTTCCCCGTATATCCACAAGCAAACATTTGAGCCTCGCAACCTCAGCCTCCAATGCCGCTTGTCCCTGAAGCCTCTTCAGCAAATGCTGATTCAAAGCCCTCAATTTCACAACTTCATCCTCCAAAGATGCGGCCCTTGCCTTCTTCTTCTCCCTATACTTGCGGACTGCCTCCCTATTGCCTAATGGGCGTTTCTTTGACTTTTTCTCAGTGGACTCAGCAGTATCATCAGTCCCAGTCTTATCATCCGAAGGTGCAGACACAATTTTGGTGTGTACATGAAAGCAGGTATGTGTATGGGAATAATCAGGACCAGGAGGGTTGCAAGTGTGTGTGTGAGTACAGGCATGAGTATCCTTGAGTAGTTCATCGAAGAAACTGTCCATTGAGCAATTGCTCGGAATCTCACCCATGTTGGTAGCCGAAAATACTTCTTGGTTCAAGACATCTAGCTCCCCATCATCCATTTAAGCTCAAATGAAGAAAGGCAGAACTAAAATTGGGGATTTTGATGTGATGATTATTTGGGTCAAATTCAAGGTTTCTAAACTATACTGAGATTGGAAAGTGTAAGTTCAGTGCTTATAAGCTGCAAAAAGGGGATTTTGAGCAAGCGGATCAATAACTCAATTAAAACCTCAAATACAAAGTCACAGAACACCACAATTTTCTTGCAATTCAATTACAACCCATATGTGAATTCAAAGCACTAAACAAAAAACAACTGATTAAACTCACCAAAACCAAATACAGAATTAATTATCAACTCAAACAAAGAAACTTACAGTGAAAAAGTAAATTAAAATCTGGGAATTAAGAGAATAGCTCGATGAAATTAAGGGTATGTAGGAAGCGGAAAGAAAGAACAGAATCGAGAAACAACCCACGAAAGATAAATCATCATAGAATTAACAATCCAAACCCTAGAAAAAAAAAAAAAGGCTGCTATGCTAAAAGAATAAAAACAGGGAAAAAGAATACATATATTTTGAAAAGGAACCCTAAAAGAAGAGCAATTGATACAAATAGAAAATAAAGTGAAAATAAGCGTACCAAAGATGAGAAGATCGTTGATTCTTCTTAAGAGGCAGATTCCACCAAAAAAGAGAACCCCTCTCTCTCTCTCCATTGGTCAATCAAGATATCATCACAATTCACAGAGCCTTTACTTTCAATTTATACCTACTTGGGGGACCTAGATGCAAATTTAAAAAATGAGGGAAGTTATTATATGGTACATCTGGTATTACAGTTCAACACTTATGTTGGACCTATACCCTTCATCTTGGCCGTCAGCTTCATCAGATCGAACAGATATGCCATGTCAACTGACTTTGCTAAGTGGCGAAAGGAGACTGACAAAGATTGGTCTCCTTCGCTGACTATTCAAAAAACGCATTTAATGTGTTATTTATTTTAGATTGAAAATTGATGGTCGTAGTCAAATTTTTTTTTTTTATTGTAGCCGATTTTTAATTAATTGTTATAGAAAAATTAAAGTAAATTTTAAAAAATAATAATAAATTATAATATAGTAATTAAAATTTTATTTGATTAATAAAATAATTTAAATTACTTTATATTTAAATATTTTTTATTTATTATATAAAACATATTTATAATATAAAATATGTTTTATATTTATTTTTAATTAAAATTTTATATTAAAAAATTAATTTTATTGATTAAAATATTTTTTAAGATAATAAACAATTTAAAAACTACATAATTATAAAGGAATCATAAAATAATCACATTGTTAAAAAAATTTTAATTGTTAATTATACAAAATTTTTAATTTTTAAGTATTTTACCATATTATCTATATTTAATTTTTAAAATTTTACTACATATTTCATTTAATATAATTTTTAGCAATTTTAATAATAAATATGCTTATAAGTTAATTTTTACTAAACATGTTATCTACTTATAAATTACTTAAAAGCATTTTTACCAAATACATATGCTTAAAATCTTAAATTCTTTATTTACACCATAATTTAATTGTAATATTTTTTAGCCCAATTAATAAACAAGTTTGAAATATTAAATTCAATTGTTTATTTAATGTGACTTAACTTATAACTCAAGTTGACAAAAGATGAGCAATCAGTGGGTATTAATTATGTGGAGTTAGACCAATTAAATAAAAGTGATGCTAAATGGATCAAATGGGGATATTATTGGAATTCCATAATTTATATTTTTCAAGCTTCTATTAATGCACTAAAACTAAATGAAATCACAATTATGGCCTTAATACATTAAATGGAGAAAGTAGCAAAAAAAAACTTTTCCCTCTAAAATGCATTTTATATTTCAAGAAATAACTTATTGCTTTCTTATTTACATATTAATGCTCTACTAATTACTTATTCAATGGTGCTAATTAAATACGTTTGAATATATTAAGAATATATAAATCTAAATTATATATATATATATATATATATGAATCTTAAAAATAAATATATGCATAACTAATATAATTTTAAGATATAATTCAATTCATATATGCTAAAAAGATTTTATATCTCTAACTAAATTATATATGAAAACCATTTACTATTTATTCTCTAGCAGAATTTTGTATAAGATATGCTTTAAATTTATAAATGTAGAGCCATATACTATCTAATTAAATTAAATATGATTTATTCTTTATTATTGCAATATATGCTTCAATTTATAAATATCATATACTATTTAATCTCTAATTGAATTATAAGGAGCAATTTTATATAAAATTAGTATATATTATAGTGTAATATACTAATTATCTGAAACAAGTATATGCATAGTTAATATATTAATAAATGTAGAGCCATATACTATCTAATTGAATTAAATATGATTTATAATTAATTATTGCAATACATGCTTCAATTTATGAATGGGATATAATATTTAATCTATAATTGAATTATAAAGAATAATTTTATATAGAATTAGCATATATTACAGTGCGATAAATTAATTATATAATGCTAATGTATGTATAACTAATATGTTTATACGACATAGTTCAATTTATATATGTCAAAAATACTTTATCTCTATAATTAAAATGTGATTAGCTATTTTATATCTCTAATTCAATTATGTATAGAAGCTATATACTATTTATTAGGGGTTAGTAGAATTCGATTTAAATTAAAATAATTGACTAAATCAAATAGATTTAAAATTTTGATTCGATTTATTAGGCAATTCGATTCAATTTATTAAATTGTTTGGTTTTATTTGTTTTTTAGAGAAAAAAATCAAAAAATAAAAATCAAATTGAATTGAAATATATTAAATTTACGAAGTTAATAAGATAAACATACTATCTCATAAATCCTAACCTAATGCTCTTATCCTCTGTTTGTTTACTTTCCCTCTTTTCTGCATAAATTATAGCTGCCACCTCCTTCTCTCTTTTCCTCTCCTCTCTTTTTTGGCTCATAGAGCAAGATTTCTATGTTAAAATCATGACCCATTTGAGAGAAGACGAGATGAAAAAATCTGGAGATTTTTTTTTTGTTAAGAAGAGCTTTGCCCTTGTTTGATAAATCATGACCCATTGCATTTTTTTTTTTTTTTATTGAACATATTGTCAAAATTTAATGAATTTAGTTGATAAATTCAACTATTTGATGTGATTTCAAAAATTTTCAGTTTCACATTAAGGAATCAAACTGATCAAATGCATGCCCTACTATTTATTCTCTAATAGAATTTTAAGAGGCAATTATAACTAGAGTTAGCATATATATAAAATCTGAATTAATATATATATATATATAACTAAGAGTTAAATTTTAATGTATATTAAAATTATAATAATAAATGTATTCTTAATATATATTAATTATATTCTTAATAATTATTATTCTTAATGGTATTGTTAATAAAATTTAATATATTTGGAAGTCCTCATATGGTGCTAATTTTTCATTTGGTTCTTTTTTCTTAGTTTAGTATTCGGATGGTCTTATAATAAAATATTATCAATTTATTCTAATTAGTTATTCTAATCCTAATAATAATTTGTATTAATTGTAAAATTAATATTTTATTTTATTCATATTAATTAATAAATATCATCCGTTTTATTTTCCTATCTTATTTGCCATTATGAGTTATGCAAAATAAAGCAAGTTAAAATAATAAGAAAACAAGTTTTCTAATTCTCAAACTTTTCAGCTTATGAAAAGTTAGTCTAATAAACTAAACTTGAGTTTTTGTTCTTGGATTATATTTATTTAACAAATATGAATAAATGATGAGTGCTGCAATATATTAATTCAACCCTAACAGCCATTGAATTTAATAAAGTTATTGCATTGGGAATAATTGTTGTAATTAAATATTGCTCTATAATCAAGATAAATTTTGACTTTTAAATTTCATCTTTCAAATATTACCCCTATTCATGTTATTATATAATAGTAATTATCTAATTAATGTGATTAATATGTGAAAATACCATTCTAACCCTCTTGATCCGGATCAAATCGATCCGCAAATCATTATTTATTAAATAATTACCATACATCTTGATGTTATTTATTGGAAATATCTAGTAGAAATGATGGGTATGAAAGTGGAGTAGCGCAGTAGTGGATGAGTAGTGTAAGTAAGTGATTATGGGAGTTATTGGGTGACTTTTGATGGTTAAGGGTGGTTATAAGAAGTGGTGAATGGAGAGAAAAAGGTGTAAGTGGTGGAGAAAGTGGGCATAGCAGACTTGGCCTCCATGCAGCTCTTCTCCTATAAATAGATATGTTGTGCTTCATTTAAGGGACACAGAATAACAACAATATTCAATTAATCAACACCTCACAGACACAATTTCTTAATTCAAATTTTCTCTAGTTTAGCAATCTTTTTATATTTTTAAGCAATCTCTTATATTTTCAAGTAATCTTTTACATTTCAATCTAGCATAGGTTTCAATTCTAATCTTTCATTTTCAATTCAAGTAAGAAATTTAAATTTTATCTACACATATTCCAATTGCTGTAAGCAATCTTTTTAATTTTCAATACAATTTACAACTTTCTTATCTATATTTTAATTTCTGCAAATCTACTTTTAGTTTTCCAAGCCAATTTATAAATTTTGCACATATTTACTTTTCAAGCAATTAGCCCATTTAATTTTCAATGCACAATTTTCTTTTCAAGTAATAATTTAATTTTCTCAAAGCGATCATTTACTTTTTCATACACAGATTTATATTTTCCAAGCAATCAATTTACTTTTCTGCAAAGCGATTAATTTACTTTTCCAATGCATAAATTTAATTTCCTGCAAAGCGCCCAATTTACTGTTATAATGCAATCTTCACAATGATTAATTCACTTTTCAAGCATAATTTTACTTTTCAATGCACAAGCTTCCTTTCAAGTTTTCTGAAGCGATTAAGTCCTTTTCCATTCACAAAAGCTGAATGAGTAAGAGATCCTAACGAAGCGCATCTTAGTAGAGTTAGGAAACTCAAGATAAAATTAGGTTCTTTATTTTTCTCCAATCATTCTGTTTAGAAGTCAGACCGGCGCACACTTTTTCACATTGGGATCATACGATTCCTTGGCACGCCCTCAAACCTGTTCACACGTGAGGTAAAGCTACAGGTGTTTTTAACACGTGTAAACTGAGTAAAATAAATTTAATGGGGAAACAATAATTTGGCATGCTCGGTGGGATGAGTCTCTTATCATCTTTTTGCTCTCTTCATTCACTCAAAGATCACATTTACTGTGACACCCCTTACCCGTCTACAGTATATCCAAGTAAGCTATGTCACACGGTGTACCGGAACACTCTATTTTATCTTAATCATTTTTATTCTTCCTTAATTAATTTTTATCATAGTTTTGAATATAACTTGTGAAATATAATTCATTTAAGTCATTTATTGAAATTATAATTTATTTGAGGTTCCGAAAATTTTATAGAAAATCCAGCAGAATACCGGCTAAAAATGGAGAAAACAGTTCTTCGGAACCTGTGAAAAACACTTCCAATAATCATATTCAATCATTCTCAAACTCCAATATCATCAAAATCTCAATATTTTTCAACAACATTTCTCAATCATTCATTTCTCATGGTACTCATATATAAGCAATAAGTAAATACTCAATTTTTTCCATTCATAACCACAATTTTCATTATTTACATGAACATCAAAATACATTACATAAGTTTCATTTACACAAAGGAAAATAAAAGTTAGTTACAAAAATACCAAAATGAAACCTAGTGTCCTACCAATGCACTGAAGATGGTGAGGTGACACGGACACTATGCAGAGCTGCAGGAGGTCTCACCCAGTCTGTGGTCTACCGGGCTCTCGGTCAGGATCTCCAGAACCTACGCGTGGCAAAAGCAATGCGCTAAGCAATAATGCTTAGTGGTGCCAATAATATAAAAAAAAAGAAATAACAGAAAATAAATATGTAGTAAATGTACTAATGTCTCATTGTAAATAAATTTTCTTTGAGTATTTGTAGTCGTACTTATTTTATACTGGTTATATTCATTATTTCATTACATTTATCCACTTTCATTTTTTTTTGGTTGCCCAAGTAACCTATACTGGACGACTGGACTGGATAAACGGGTAAACTGACACTGGGTATCAAGTACCTCGGGCCGTCACACCATCGGTCACATATGTGTCTCCCGGTGTGCAACAGAACAGCTAATAAGCTGTAATAACATTAGGCACGAGGCCAAGTATCAACATAATGTCAGAATGGCTAAAAGCCATGAAATCACAGAATGGCATAATGCCATGTGTAGTACTGCTAACTGAACCCTATTGGCATGCCAAACTATCCAAACCAATCTTATTAGGTATACTAGGGCATTTGATACTTTTGAATTTTGTAATTTTTTGAATTTCAAGCTTTGGTGTTACTATTCACTTCATTAGTCAACAAAAATGTTGACTTTTGCATAGAAAATAGGTACATTGGTTTTAACACTCCCAACATACCACATTTTGCATTCAAAACTTGTTGGCATTAATCACCAATACCATTTCTAAGCTTAAAACTAATGGAGCAGAATTTTCAGCTTTTATACCCTAACTTTACTGTTCCATTAGTTACTGTTGCAGTGGGAATTTGAGAAAATGATAAACATGAAAGTTGTTCCTTATTTTGTCTAGTTGAATTTATTTTTTTGAATCACTCCATTTGGAGTTTTGTAGCTCAAGTTATGGGCCAAAAACCACAACTGGCCGGATTGAAAAATTTCAGAACTGACCATATCTACAGTGCAGTGAACAGTGACTGCAACTACCTTGTTGGATAGATTCTGGTCATAATTTGGGGTAGATTTCTTCATGAAAGTTGTTGGTCTATATCTTAACTTATTGCTGTAAAAATTTCAGGTCAATTGGGCCATTCTACAATGAGTTATGGCCAAATAAATAATCACTGTTCATTTGGTCATTCTGCAGAAACTGGTTGCAGGACATCCGGATTGGGCCAAGTTTTTGCTTTGGTCTTTTGGGTATGGTTTCTTCACCAAAATTGTGCCATTATGTGTCTAGTTTCATGTCCAATTGGCCAAACACCAATTGAACCTACACAGCCCAAGTTATGGCTATTCAAACAGGCTGGACTTATATCCAAACCTGCTGCTCTCACTAGGCAGCATACCAAATCAGTTTCTTTATGCTATAATTCACTCCAAATTATGGTCAATTTACCTCAAATGGTCACTAATTTACTATTAGAATGTTCATTCACCATTACATAAGCAAAGCCTAAATTTCTATCCAAAACCCTAGCTCAAATTCAAAGTTCACACAACACATGTCATTTAGGCATACTAATCCATTTCAACCTTATGTCTACACATCAACACCATTTCTAAGCCATTTTAAATCCATCAAGACCATCAACTACCACTCCCATAAAGCTGGCCAAAATTCCATTCTCAATTTCACACATGATTTATCTCAATTTCTTAATTATTTGTTCATATTCAAACTAAGTTTTAAGAAATAAACAAGATTAAGTAATTAACATGCACTAACCTCTTTGGTCTCTTTATAGGCTTGTATAAACCTTAGAATTTCTTCACTTTATGATAATCAAAACTTTGCTCTTGATGTGGGGGTTAATTTTTGTGAAGGGTGTTTAGGGTTTTGGGGTAAGATTTGGTGAGTTATAAAGCTTTGGTGGAGCTTTCATGGAGTTTTGGCCATGGGAGAAGAGGGAGACGGCTGGTTTTTTATTTGGTGAGAAAACAGATTGGTTTTTCCTTTTTTTGGTGTTATTGATCTTCTTTTATTACTTACTTAAGTGATGCTTTAATGTGATTGGTGGGAATTCCTTTAAATGACATCATATGATGTCAAAATTGACATTTATTCTCATTTTCTTTTCTTTTCTTCTCTACTCATTTTCAATTTAATTTTTAGTAATATTTTTTCACATTTTATGTCATAATAATTATTTACTTAACTGGACAAGTCGGCTAAAAATCGCCTCTGAAGGCGAAATGACCAAAATGCCCTCCGTTTGGCTTAATGGGTCAAAATTGTCTGTACCGATTGAAATTTTTTTCTAAATATTTTCTTGGCATTCTAATGCCATAGGAACCTCAATGACCCTTCTCTGGAGTCCCAAAAATTATTTTATGAATTTTTCCCTGGGTCTAGGGCTCCTAGTTGCGAGAACCGCAACTTCCCACTAGGTTACCCATCGCTAGGGCACCGGCTCATTTAACTTGGTTGTATTTTATTTCTAAAATTTTTCCTAAATTTTTCTTATTAATATTTGAGTTAATTATGGTTCATCACTTTATTTTAAATATTTTTCCGAATGTTCTAGCTGTCTGGACCGACACTGGTCACCGGAATAGTAGAATGTACGGAGTTGCTACAGGGAGGGTGCTACAACTCTTCCCCTCTAATTTAAATTTCGTCCTCGAAATTTACCTGATGCAAACAGTTGAGGGAACTGTTGCCTCATCGTCTCTTCACTTTCCCAGGTTGCCTCCTCGGTGTTGTGGTGCCTCCAAAGCACTTTCACCAGTGGAATCTGCTTATTCCTCAACTCTTTCACTTCCCGAGCCAGGATCCGTATGGGTTCTTCTTCATATGTCAAATCCGGTTGTACTTCAATTTCTTCCATGGAGATGACATGTGAAGGATCTGAGCGGTATCTTCTTAGCATAAACACGAGGAACACATTGTGGATCTTGTCTAGCTCTGGTGGTAAAGCTAGCCTATAGGCCACTGGACCCACACGTTCAATGACTTCATATGGGCCAATGAACCTAGGGCTTAACTTACCTTTTCTTCCAAACCTCAATACCTTTTTCCACGGTGACACCTTGAGGAACACTTTTTCGCCAACCGCATATTCTATTTCTTTTCTCTTCAGATTGGCATAAGATTTCTGTCTATCTGAGGCAACCTTCAGATTGGCTTTGATTAGTTTTACTTTCTCCTCAGTCTGTTTCACCAAGTCTGGCCCTACCAGTTTGTCTTCGCCCAATTCAGTCCAGCACACTAGAGTTCTTCATTTCCTCCCATACAGTGCTTCATACGGGGCCATTTGGATACTAGCTTGGTAGCTATTATTGTATGCAAATTCTGCTAGTGGGAGTTATCTATCCCAACTTCCCTCAAACTCAATGACACAACTCCTCAACATATCCTCAAGGACCTGACATATATTTCACATTATTATTACCATTTCAGTTCAATATGTGTATTAGTTTAATTGGTTTCAATTGTTTACCTGGATTACTCTTTCTGATTGCCCATCCGTCTGAGGATGGAAAGCTGTGCTGAAGTGGAGTTGTGTACCCAAGGACTCATGCAACTTCTTCCAAAATCTCGATGTAAACCTTGGGTCTCGATCAGATATGATGGAAAGTGGAATTCCATGCAGTCTAACTATCTCACTGATATACAATTCTGCTAACTTCTCTAGTGAGTAGTCAGTCCTAACTGGCAGAAAGTGTGCTGACTTCGTCAATCTATCTACTATCACCCATACTGCATCATGTTTCTTCTGGGTGAGAGGTAGACCACTTACAAAATCCATGGTGACCCGATCCCATTTCCATTCAGGTATGCGTATAGGCTGTAGCAAACCTGATGGAACTTGATGTTCTGCCTTGACTTGCTGACATGTCAAGCATTTAGTCACATAGTCAGCTATGTCCTTCTTCATACCAGGCCACCAATACTGAAGCTTCAGATCATGATACATTTTTGTACTTCCTGGGTGCATAGCATAAACACTGGTATGTGCTTCTTTCAGAATACTGGCCTTCAATTCCCCATCATCTGGTACACATACTCTTCCTTTGTAGTATAGACACCCATCTGCTTTCACCTCATAGTCAGTTGTTTTTCCCTCTGAGATTTTGCTCATAATAGCCATTAACTTTTCATCTGCCTTTTGCCCATCTAAAATCTGCTGTAGCAGGTTTGGCCTCACTTGCAACTCAGCCAAAATAGCTCCATCTCGAACCAAAGATAGACGGGCATTCAATGATCTCAAAGCTATGATGGATTTTCTGCTTAAAGCATCAGCAACTACATTTGCTTTCCCAGGATGGTAGTCAATTACACAATCATAGTCCTTCAGGAACTCAATCCATCGTCTCTGTCTAAGGTTGAGCTCCTTCTGGGTTGGCAAGTATTTCAAGCTTTTATGGTCTGTGTAAATGTAGCACTTTTCACCATACAAGTAGTGCCTCCATATCTTAAGTGCGAAGATAATTGCTGCAAGCTCTAGATCATGGGTAGGGTAATTATGTTCATGTGGCCTTAGCTGTCTGGAAGCATAAGCGACCACCTTCCCCTCTTGCATCAATGCACACCCTAACCCATTATGAGAGGCATCAATGTAGACCACAAAGTCCTTTCCTGACACTGGCTGTGTTAACACTGGTGCCTCTGTCAACATAGCCTTCAACTTCTCAAAACTAGTCTAACACTTGTCATTCCAGTCAAATCTGACATTCTTGTGTAACAACTTGGTCATTGGAGTAGCTATTAAGGAAAATCCCTTCACAAATCTCCTGTAATACCCAGCTAGCCCCAAGAAGCTTCTGACCTCAGTTGTATTTCTGGGAGGCTTCCATTCCATCACTGCTTCTATTTTCTTGGGATCCACTCTAATCCCATCAGCTGACACTATGTGTCCAAGGAATGCAATCTCATTCAACCAAAAGTCACACTTAGACAACTTAGCATACAGCTTCTTTTCTCTCAGGGTTTGCAGAACAATCCTCAAATGTTCATAATATTCTTCCCTGGTCTTGGAATACACCAAAATATCATCAATAAAGACCACTACGAACCGATCTAAGTATGGATGGAAGATACGGTTCATAAGGTCCATGAATGCTGCTGGTGCATTTGTTAGGCCAAAGGGCATCACTAGGAACTCATAATGCCCATACCGGGTCCTGAATGCAGTCTTTGGCACATCTACATCCCTCACCCTCAACTAATGGTACCCTGATCTGAGATCAATTTTAGAAAATAATCCTGCTCCCTTCAACTGATCAAACAGATCATCAATTCTAGGCAACGGATATTTATTCTTCACAGTCACTTTATTCAACTGCCGGTAATTGATGCATAACCTCAAAGTCCCATCCTTCTTTTTCACAAACAGCACTGGAGCTCCCCATGGTGACACACTGGGGCGTATGAACCCCTTATCAAGCAACTCTTGCAACTGAGTTTTCAACTCCCTCAATTCAGTGGGTGCCATCCTATAAGGAGCAATGGAAATGGGTGCTGTACCCGGCAGTGTCTCAATAGCAAATTCAACTTCCCTTTCTGGTGGCAAACCAGGCAACTCTTCAGGAAATACCTCTGGGAAGTCTCTTACTGTGGGTATATCACTCAGGTTTGGCTTAGCCTGCCTAGTATCCACCACATGTGCTAGGTAGGCTTCACAGCCTTTTCTCATCATTCTTCTTACAACTGTGGCTGAGATGACATTGGACAAGAAATCTGTCCTTTCCCCCACAACTGTGATCTCATTACCCCCAGAAGTTTTCAAAGAAATCCTCTTCAGTTTACAATCAACCATTGCCTGATGACGTGACAACCAGTCCATTCCCAAAATCACGTCAAACTCATGGAAAGGCAACTCAATCAAGTCTGCCAAGAATTCATACCCCTAAATCCTTAACGGGCAACCTTTATACACTTTGTTCACTACCATACTGTGGCCCAATGGATTAGTGACCAGAATGTCTTGGTCACTCTCCCCTACTAGTATCCCCCTTTCTACGGGTAAGTTGATGCAGATGTATGAATGAGTGGATCCTGATACCACTAAATGTGACACCCCTTACCCGTCTACAGTATATCCGAGTAAGCTATGTCACACGGTGTACCGGAACACTCTATTTTATCTTAATCATTTTTATTCTTCCTTAATTAATTTTTATCGTAGTTTTGAATATAACTTGTGAAATATAATTCATTTAAGTCATTTATTGAAATTATAATTTATTTGAGGTTCTGAAAATTTTATAGAAAATCCAGCAGAGTACCGGCTAAAAATGGAGAAAACAGTTCTTCGGAACCTGTGAAAAACACTTCCAATAATCATATTCAATCATTCTCAAACTCCAATATCATCAAAATCTCAATATTTTTCAACAACATTTCTCAATCATTCATTTCTCATGGTACTCATATATAAGCAATAAGTAAATACTCAATTTTTTCCATTCATAACCACAATTTTTATTATTTACATGAACATCAAAATACATTACATAAGTTTCATTTACACAAAGGAAAATAAAAGTTAGTTACAAAAATACCAAAATGAAACCTAGTGTCCTACCAATGCACTGAAGATGGTGAGGTAACACGGATACTATGCAGAGCTGCAGGAGGTCTCACCTAGTCTATGGTTTACCGGGCTCTCGGTCAGGATCTCCAGAACCTACGCGTGGCAAAAGCAACGAGCTAAGCAATAATGCTTAGTGGTGCCAATAATATAAAAAAAAAAAAAGAAATAACAGAAAATAAATATGTTGTGAATGTACTAATGTCTCATTGTAAATAAATTTTCTTTGAGTATTTGTAGTCGTACTTATTTTATACTGATTATATTCATTATTTCATTACATTTATCTACTTTCATTTTTTTTTTGTTACCCAAGTAACCTATACTGGACGACTGGACTGGATAAACGGGTAAACTGGCACTGGGTATCAAGTACCTCGAGCCGTCACACCATCGGTCACATATGTGTCTCCCGGTGTGCAACAGAACAGCTAATAAGCTGTAATAACATTAGGCAAGAGGCCAAGTATCAACATAATGTCAGAATAGCTAAAAGCCATGAAATCACAGAATGGCATAATGCCATGTGCAGTACTGCTAACTGAACCCTATTGGCATGCCAAACTATCCAAACCAATCTTGTTAGGTATACTAGGGCATTTGATACTTTTGAATTTTATAATTTTTTGAATTTCAAGCTTTGGTGTTACTATTCACTTCATTAGTCAACAAAAATGTTGACTTTTGCATAGAAAATAGGTACATTAGTTTTAACACTCCCAACATACCACATTTTGCATTCAAAACTTGTTGGCATTAATCGCCAATACCATTTCTAAGCTTAAAACTAATGGAGCAGAATTTTCAGTTTTTATACCCTAACTTTACTGTTCTATTAGTTACTATTTCTGTGGGAATTTGAGAAAATGATAAACATGAAAGTTGTTCCTTATTTTGTCTAGTTGAATTTATTTTTTTGAATCACTCCATTTGGAGTTTTTTAACTCAAGTTATGGTCCAAAAACCACAACTGGTCGGATTGAAAAATTTCAGAACTGACCATATCTACAATGCAGTGAACAGTGACTGCAACTACCTTGTTG
Source organism: Hevea brasiliensis (assembly GCF_030052815.1). Taxonomy (NCBI): domain Eukaryota; kingdom Viridiplantae; phylum Streptophyta; class Magnoliopsida; order Malpighiales; family Euphorbiaceae; genus Hevea; species Hevea brasiliensis. The sequence continues at coordinate 106,761,061 of NC_079493.1, forward strand.
GATAGGTTTTGATCATAATTTGGGGTAGGTTTCTTCATAAAAGTTGTTGGTTTATATCTTAACTTGTTTCTATAAAAATTTCAGGTCAATTGGGCCATTCTACAATGAGTTATGGCCAAATGAACAATCACTGTTCATTTGGTCATTCTGCAGAAACTGGTTGCAGGACATCCGGATTGGGGCAAGTTTTTGGTCCACTTGCTTTGGTCTTTTGGGCATGGTTTCTTCACCAAAATTGTGCCATTATGTGTCTAGTTTCATGTCCAATTGGCCAAACACCAATTGAACCTACACAGCCCAAGTTATGGCTGTCCAAACAGGCTGGACTTACATCCAAACCTGCTGCTCTCACTAGGCAGCATACCAAATCAGTTTCTTTATGCTATAATTCACTCCAAATTATGGTCAATTTACCTCAAATGGTCACTAATTTACTATTAGAATTTTCATTCACCATTACATAAGAAAAGCCTAAATTTCTATCCAAAACCCTAGCTCAAATTCAAAGTTCACACAACACATGTCATTTAGGCATACTAATCCATTTCAACCTTATGTCTACACATCAACACCATTTCTAAGCCATTTTAAATCCATCAAGACCATCAACTACCACTCCCATAAAGCTGGCCAAAATTCCATTCTCAATTTCACACATGATTTATCTCAATTTCTTAATTATTTGTTCATATTCAAACTAAGTTTTAAGAAATAAACAAGATTAAGTAATTAACATGCACTAACCTCTTTGGTCTCTTTATAGGCTTGTATAAATCTTAGAATTTCTTCACTTTATGATAATCAAAACTTTGCTCTTGATGTGGGGGTTAATTTTTGTGAAGAGTGTTTAGGGTTTTGGGATAAGATTTGGTGAGTTATAAAGCTTTGGTGGAGCTTTCATGGAGGTTTGGCTATGGGAGAAGAGGGAGACGGCTGGTTTTTTATTTGGTGAGAAAACATATTGGTTTTTCCTTTTTTTGGTGTTATTTATCTTCTTTTATTACTTACTTAAGTGATGCTTTAATGTGATTGGTGAGAATTCCTTTAAATGACATCATATGATGTCAAAATTAACATTTATTCTCATTTTCTTTTCTTTTCTTCTCTACTCATTTTCAATTTAATTTTTAGTAATATTTATTCACATTTTGTGTCATAATAATTATTTACTTAACTGGACAAGTCGGCCAAAAATCGCCTCTGAAGGCGAAATGACCAAAATGCCCTCCGTTTGGCTTAACGGGTCAAAATTGTCTGTACCGATTGAAATTTTTTTCTAAATATTTTCTTTGCATTCTAATGCCATAGGAACCTCAATGACCCTTCTCTAAAGTCTCAAAAATTATTTTATGAATTTTTCCCCGGGTTTAGGGCTCCTAGTTGCGAGAACCGCAACTTCCCACTTGGTTACCCATCGCTAGGGCACCGGCTCATTTAACTTGGTTGTATTTTATTTCTAAAATTTTTCCTAAATTTTTCTTATTAATATTTGAGTTAATTATGGTTCCTCACTTTAGTTTATATATTTTTCCGGACGTTCTAGCTATCCGGACCGACACTGGTCACCGGAACAGTAGAATGTACGGAGTTGCTACAGGGAGGGTGTTACATTTACACACAAGAGTTTTCATCATCTTGCCCAAAACAAAAGGTTTTTATGAAAAAGAAGCCACAAGTTTAGACCCTAAAAGAGTAGTTAATGAAGCTGAACTCAATCTCAATCTCAATCTCAATCTCAATGAGAACAATAAGCACATGGCAATGAGTCACTCCCAGCACAAGAGGTGGCTCCAATTGCATTCAACATAACTAGCATTGGCCTCAAATTGCTCAACAAGTCACTACACATATTAGAGCTAGTATCAAGGCTACCTTTGAAATTGATTTTAAATCTTTGTCTATTCAACTAGAACGAGTTAGCAAAGGGTCCAGGAGAAATTCACCTGAAGCTAAACCACCTGGGGGGCAGATATCAATTTCAGCTAGCTAACCATTGGCTAACCAACCTGAGTCCAATGAGGTATAAACAACCCCAACCTAGGAGAAACTGCGCCACCGGCCACCTCATAAGAGAGAAACAACTCTAATGTCTACACTTACCCAAGTCGTAAGGTCATTTATTGGTCATCAAGAAGGTAATATGTATGCTAATACTAATCTTAACACTCAACCACATGTATATAATGCTGCATATGTAAATACTATCCTGAATAATGCATCCAATAATGTAGAGAATGCTAGGATTAATCATGTAGCACCACCACCACCTATGCATGCATCCATAGTTCATCACCCAGAACCTCATGTTAACTGTGAAGCCCTTGGGACTATAGTTTAAGAGTTGTATCGACTTGGCCTCTGACAGGTAGGTCATACTGAGTTTCACAAACCTTATCCCACCTAGGTGGATAAGTATAAACCCTACCCTAGGGGTCATAAGATACCTAAGTTCACTTTGTTCTCATGAGATGGGTTACAGTTTACTTTAAAGCATATTGGTAAGTTTACTATGCAATGTGGTGAGCTTGCTAATTATGAAAATTTTAACATGTTTAAATTAAAGATATTTCCTAATTCCCTAACTGTAATTGCTTTTCTAGATATGCTTCATTACCTAGAGATTCTATACAGTCTTGGCAAGACATGGAGCACTTATTCACATATAGTTTTACAAAACTGAACATGAGGTGTCTAACTGTCTATTACTAAGTTGTCTAAAATTTACCAAAGGCCAGGAGAATCTATAGACTCATACATATTTAGGTTCAAGAATATGTGCAACAAATGCAAAGCATTTTTGCCTAACTATGAATTTGTCAAATTGGCCCAAGGTGGTTTAGATATTGAACTTAGGAAGAAATTTGAAGATATAGAATATAGAGATTTCTTTGAGTTTGATGTGAAATTGGCAGACTATGAAGAGTTGCTTAGGGAAGAAAATCAGAAAAGAAAAACTTCTATGAGTACCTATTTTCAAGAAGCTTTTCATGATAATGGAATTATTGGTTTTGTTAATATGGATAGCTGTGTTTGTCCCATATTATCTAAACTAGTAAAACCTCTAAAACCATGGAGGAAAGTCTTTTCTTTTGACATAATAAGGGTGGAAGAGATTTTTTATTTTCTCTTGCAGGAAAAATTCTTATATTTTTCACAAGGACACAAAATGCCATCAAGAAAAGAAGTAAAGGGAAAGAATTACTGCAAATATCATAATATTTAGACTCGTCACACTACTTACTACTGGGCATTTAGGAATTTGATTGATGATAAAATCAACAAAGGTGTTCTTAAGTTCTGGATAAAACTGCTACTTCAATGTTGATTGATGAGGATCTATTTCTACTAGTGGCAACCATCAGTGCCACCAGTGTTGATCTAAAGTCACTATTGGAGGAAAAGAAAATTGGGAATAAGACACAAAAAAATCTTGGTCCAAAGCTAAAATGGTCTTGGGTTCTAAAGTAACAGATTTATAAGGTTTCTGATAGAAAATAAATAAGACTAACAAGGAAAGTTGCACTTGTGAGGCAGATCACAGGACCTAAGCATTAAAAGCTAAATGAAATAAAGGAAAGGGTTCAGTTTGTGGTACAACTTGGAGATATACCTACTAGTGAGTGGAGTCTAGTTTGGCAAAAGAAATTTCCTAAGTTGTTGACCAAGACACAAAAATGGGGACTACGGCGCCTAAAAGCTGAACAACACTGCAAAAAGGAATTTAGCACCAAAGGCTCTTTTGGGTATCAGAAAGTGACTTGGGCATACAATAAAAGAGTGAATAAGAAGTGTTTTATGGTAGGTGAGCTGGTTTGAAAGGTCATCTTGCCTCTAGGGATAAAAGACAAAGAATTAGGAAAATGGTCACCCAACTAGGAGGGACCATTCAAGGTGTACACAGTTATGAAGCATGACGCATACTGACTAGCTAGCCTAGATGGAGTCCTATACAAGAAGTGCATCAATGAACACTACCTCAAAAAGTACTATCCTAGTATTTTAGAGGTGGCATAATCAAAAGGCTTAAGCAGAATAGTGTAGGGCCATTAACGTGGCCTACATTAGGCTGGCCTCATAACCGCTAGGTCTGTGGCGCCATCAAAGTCAAAGCAACAATATAGTGAGCAAACAAGTTCTCAAGGAGTCATTCTACTATTCCTATCATGCACAAACAAGTCAAACAAAACATGCAGGAGGGCTTTATAGCCTATAAGGTACCTGCTGAAGATAATTCATATACATGGTGAAATGGGTGATAACGGCATAACAAGGGCTCAACCCTATTCAATAATTCATAATCGCAAGCAAGGGCTTAACCCCAATCATTAAGTCTCATCACGTCTCAAAAGCTAAGAACACGGTCGTTTAAATCATCAACAAGCAAGTTTCTAAGTTCAACAGAAATTTACAAGTGTATCAGCTGGAAACTCAAGACTAGTAAATAAGGCATAGCTCCATCAAAGAAAACTAAAAGTGGAAAGAGGCACAGAGACAATCTCATTACTCTGATTGTCTCTCTCCTTTACTAGGCAAGTTATTGTCTCCTGGTAAAGCATTTTTTTAGTTTGCTGGCATTTGGAGCTCAAGAAAGCTGCAAGTCACTCTAAGCAAACTTCATCATTGGTTTGTAGACTAAAAAAAAAAAGATTTGTGTCATACCTAAAAGAAAAAAAGAATAAGTTCTCTCAATCATAGCAAATGGCACAAAAGTAGATAAAGAAGTCACTGAAAGCAAAAGTCAACTCACAACAAGTTCACTGCAAGTAAAAGAACGTGATGGAGGTACCTGGAGTAATAGCTGTGGTAGTATGGGATGCCAAACTCCCATAGCTATGTTGGAGGAACCTGAACAATCCGTGGTAAGTCAATTCAAAGCAAGCAAGTAAGTGGATTGGTTTGTGTGCACAAAAAGGATAGTGATACTCACTAGAATCGATGGATGAAGGCCTGTTCATGATGACAACCCTGGAGGTAGAAAAAAATCTCTCGAGAGTCCTAATAAGATGCCAACTCAGCTCTAGGTACTGAAGTACAAATACAATCAATAATGAAGATTGAAAGATATTATCTTTGCCTTAAAGTTTTCATTATTGAATAATATAGTTTTGCTAGAATGGTTTCCTATGAGCAAGGCTAAGAGGTAGCTAGAAGTGAGGTTCTAGTGAAGTATATATGTGCTTAAGTGTTGAAGTTAAATGACTAGAAATAGGTTTGGGAATCTAGGTTGAATCGCAATTGGCTTGAGGTCTAGATTTTTGGTATTGGGTATATGTTCCACAGGATTGCCTTACTAAAATATTCTTGGGAATTTCCTTAGATTTTAGAGAGGGTTCTTTTAGGATGCATTAGTTGTTCTATAATGTACTTTAAGTGTGGTGGACACTTTATGGCTTGGGTTGATGTGATTGGACTAAAATTTGGTACCATGAAGTGTGGAAATGTACTTTAAGTGTTTGTGCAGATTTGGTATTAGATTGGTATAAAATTTAGTGGGAGATAGTTTAAAAAATAATGAAGGAAATTTATGATGTGTGAAGTAAAAGTCAAGTTGATATAGTTGTGCAAGAATGTTTTTACAGTTTGTCCATATTAGGCAAGCAGTAAAATTGATGTCAGTAACACAAGTCAAGTTTGCAATCATTTGGTCTAAAATTTCTCAAGAATACAGCAAAGTGTCAATTTATGCAGTAGTTACCAGTTTTTGGGTCACAATTCAGAAATTGTACATGTGATTAAGGTTTTCTCAACAAATAGAGGTCCAAAAAAATTCACAGAAAGTTAATTTGCAAGTATCATCCATCAATTACATGGTTCAAACAAAAATGATGCAGTACAATATTAGTTTGTCTAAAAGTGCATTACCCGAAAAATCCTGATACTCAAAACTCATCAGTTTTATTCAAAGGTACGCTACCCAAAAATTTTCTGATACTCAAATTTCATCTTTCCTATGAAATTCTTTGCACAAAAAATTCGAATACCTAACTTTGTCAGTTTTCATCAATTTTTTGTTAACTAAAAAATTCTGATATCCACATTTATCAGTATCATAAATTCTATTTGTTATCCGAAAAATTATGATGCTTAAAAAATTCATGCAAACTCATCAAATTCATCAATAACTCGTAAACCATAATTTTTTTTTTTTGTGCTTAGAATCATGTAATTTCACATCATTCTCATCAAAATAATTAATCTTTTGTTACCCAAAAATTTTTTATACATCAAAAATGACTAAAAATTTAGAAAAAAATATACATTTTTCTTTGTGTTTTTCCATTTTCCTTTCTTACTTTCTTTCTTTTTCTTTTTCTTTTCCTCCCTTTCTTTTCTTTTCTTTATATTCCTTTTCTTCTCCTTGGCGCCGCCCTTCTCTCCTCCTCTGCTTTGCGCCGCGCTGCCTTGGGTTCTCCTTGGCTAGCAATAACTCTTCCCTTCTCTCCTTGGCTAGCAGTAACACTTCTTCCCCTTTCTTGCTTGCCAATTTGGAGTTTAATGGTTGTGAGTTTGTGAGATTTGAGAAGGTTTGGTGAGTTTCTTGGTTGAAATTGAGAAGAAAATTGGGGATTTGTGTGTGACTAGAAGGAAAATTGAGAGAAAATTGTAAGATCGTGAATGTGAGAGAGAGAGATTGATGGAGAGAGAGAGAGAGAGAGAGAGAGAGAGAAATCATTTGGGAAAGAGAGTGTGTGAGAAAGGTGTGTTATGGGTGACTTGGGTCTATCTGTGAGAAGTTTGGATATCTATGTGAGTTAATGGGCTTGTAATTGGATGAGTGGGATTTATGATATTAGGCCCATTAGTGAGAGAAATGTGAGATTGGTCCATCATGTTTGGATAAAAGAGTTGAGATTGAACCCATTTTGAAAGATAGTTAATGGTATGTTATGTTTGGGTATTGTGGGACTGGGTTTATTATTTATGGGTAAGAGAGTTGATGGATCCATTATAATTAGGTGAGAGAAAATTAATTTGTGAGCGGGCCTTTGGGAATTAAAATAACATATCTTTTTAATTTTTAGGGTCTCTATGAATTGAGAGAAAATTGATTCATGAGTTAAAGAGAGAGAGAGAGAGAGAGAGAGAGAGAGAGAGAGAGTGGTGTGTAAAATAAAAATAAAAAATAAAAAATAAAGAGCAGAGAGAGAAATGTGAGCTTAGTCATAGAAAAAAATTCAAAACTAATTTTATTAGATAAATTTTGGTTGGCACAATGCTAGTTAATTTTTATTTAAAAAATTAAAATATTCTTTTGTTTAATTTATTGGATAAAATTTTAGTTCTACCATTATTGATAAAGTTTATTTTTACTTCAAGAATTTCTCCATGGAAGCAAGTCGACAAGAGCTACACAGAAGCGACAGAATTTTAAGTCTAGTTCATGTCAGACAGTTGAGTGACTGCCAAGATGACGTCTAAATTTTTCTCTACATGTGTACAGCCTAATCCTCAAGCTACACACATAAGGGATATCTGTTTACACTATAACTTAATCTTAATATTTTGAGGCCCAGTTAATTAATGGGTTCAAAATATTAAATTAAATTATCTATTTAATGTGACCTGACCCCATAGCTCAAGCTGGCAGAAGACCAATAGTTAATGGATATTAATTATGTGAAACTGGAACAATTAAATAACTACCTGTACATATGGGTGTTATTTGTTGGCAGTTACATATATTTAATATCTAAAAACATCTACTAGAGACGATGGACATGAAAGTAGAGTGGTGTAAGTGGGTGGTTTTTGTTGGTTAAGGATGGTTACTGATGTAAGGTTCCGCAAGTATACGGGCTATATCTAGTAATAAAGTGACGAGTCAAGTATCATTTCCACGAAGATTTAGTTTGAGTACCAAACTATGAATGAAAAGATTATTTGGGCTAATGACAAATGAAATGTAAATAAACTTGATGAATTTGATAAATCTAAACAAGATAAGTAAATAACAAAGTAAATAAATCCTTAAACTAAATGCAATTAAACTAAATTAATAAGGAGTAATTAAAATCAAAGACTAATTAATGGTACAAATGATTCCAGAGTTGGGGTTTATGCATAAATTAATTAGGATTTGTCTTGGTTCATCTAATTTTTAAGAGAAAATAGAGTCTAAAGGTGATTGATTCTCAATTCGTTTGATATCTTTTTCAAGCAAACCAAAGGGTAGTTTAAGAAAACCAAATATACTTTCCTACGATATTTAATTTACTTAAAACCCATTAAATTTTATAATCAATCAATGAATCCTCTTAAATTCATAGTTTATTTCTAAATCTAAGTAATTTTAAGTTCTAATCCTTAATTATCTATCAATAATTTTTACCTTTTGGTCTTTCAATCAAAGATTAAAACAATACCCAATGAGCACCAACATTAGGCAAGTAAAATAGGCACACAAGGAGAAGAATCAAAACTCATACTTATATAAAATCAGGAATAAACCGGTCCAAATCCATAGATTAATCCAAAGCATAGTTCTCAACTCTGAAATCTAAAGATTCTACACTCTAATAGTAATATTTATAAGAGAAAATGATGAAAAAGTTTAAAAAAAAAATGATAATAGGCTAAAAATAGAAAAACCCATGTAGAAAAATCCAAAATCTCTGAACTCTGGAGCTTCCAAAATGTTCCAGTAGCTCCTCTATCTATGATTAATGGTGTTTTCTCTCCCTTTCCACTTTTTTGTGATTCTTTCTTCTTAGGGCAAAAACTAGAAAAAAGATATTTTTATATAGTCTCAAAAGTTGCCATAAAGTAGGTCTAAAAATAGATAAGGATAAATGAATGGACAAGAGATGAGGTGTAGAAATTTCCAAGTCAGCATGTGTTTTTACGTTTCTAGAGTGTCTACTAATAGAGTTGCTTAACCCTAGACAATATTTTAGGCAAGGTTCCAAGCACTGCACTGCCTAGCGACATAGGATTAAACAAGTTCTTTAGCAAATCTCGATGAGTTTTTCAATGAATTTCTATTGCGCTTGACTTTCAACTTAACCCAAGCTACATCTTAAGTATCACGACATGCCATAAGTAGGATCTTCAGCAACTTCTAGTACAAATCTCGGCATGTTTTATTTCTAAAGTTCTGAAGATGCTTGAATTTAGCTGCGCTTGACTTGTGACTTGCCCTATGTCATAGGCTAAGTAATGTGACATGCCATAAGTAACATCTCAAGTAATATCTCAAGCAAATCTCGATAAACTTGGATTTCAAAACTTAATTTCTTCAACTTTTTTCATTCTTCAAGCTTTCAAATTTTTTCAAAGCATCTCCTAATACATCATTGACCTTCAATTCATCACAAAACCTATTAAAAACACCAAAATTATAAAAATCAAATAGCAAGTAACTAAAATTAACAAATAAGCTAAAAATATAAAAAGCACTTAATTATAATGGCAAAATAGATGCAAAACTATCATAAAATACTTGTATGAAATGAGTATAAGAGTCACAAGAAGTGGTGAGTGGAGAGAAAAAGGTGCAAGCAGTGGAGAAAGTGGGCACAACACTTGGCCACCAAGTAGCTATTCTCCTATAAATAAACATATTGGGCTTCATTCTTGGGACGCACAATAACAATAACACATATGTCTTAGCTCAAATTTTATCTAGTTCTGCAATCTCTTTATAATTTTCAAGCAATCTTTTAAATTTCAGTCTAGCATCGGTTTCAATTCCAATCTTTTATTTTTAATTCAAACAAGAGATTTACATTTTTTTCTATTCATATTCTGATTCCTGTAAGCAATCTTTTCAATTTTTAATTCAATTTGTAGCTTTTTTTTTTCCATATTTCAATTCCTACGAATCTGGTTTTAGTTTTCCAATGCCAGTTTACAAATTCCACACATATTTACTTTTCAAGCAATAAGCCTATTTAATTTTTGATGCACAATTTACTTTTCAAGCAATGATTTAATTTTCTCAAAACAATCACTTACTTTTTCATGCACAGATTTACAGTTCCCAAGCAATCAATTTACTTTTCTGCAAAATGATCAATTTTTTTTCCCAATGCACAGAATTAATTTCTTACAAAGGGTTCAATTTACTTTTTCAATGCAATCTTTACATTATTTGGAATGATCAATACATTTTTCAAGCATAATTTTACTTTTCAATGCATAAGCTTCCTTTCAAATTTTCTTAAGTGATCAAGTCCTTTTTCAATTTCACAAAAGCTGAACAAGTAAGAGATCCTAGTGAAGCACATCCTAGTGGAGTTAGGAAACCCAAAGGAAAATTAGGTCTTTTCTTTCTTGTCAATCATTTTGTTTAGAAGTCAAACTGACGCATATTTATTTCACATTGGGATCATACGTGTCTCTGGCACATTCGCAAACCAATTCACATGTAAAGAAAGACTATACGTGTTTTTGACACATGTAAATTAACTAAAATCATTTCATAGGGAAACATGCTTATAAGCTAATTTAGCTTATAAGCATTAGTGCTTATAAGCTAATTTTTATAAATTAAGCTAGACACCTCTGCGACAAAAGAGAGTGAGGAAGAACGAGAAGAGAGTGTTGTTGGGGATAGACAGAAAGTGATTGGAGAAACCAAAAGAAAGAAAAGTGATTATTATTTATTTTTTTAATTGCATTAAGTTGATTTTATTTTTTTTAATTTTTTAAAAAAGAATTTAATATAAAAACTGACAAAGTCCAGGAGTTTAATATAAAAAATAAAAGTCTAATTTATGAAAACTCTCAAAAAAGAAAAGTTTAGAGAAGTAAAAATGTGTTTTACCTTTTAATTTTGTTAATTAAAAATGTATTTTAATGAGGGAAGCTTAACCAAGCTTGAGTTGCTTGTATCTATGTTTATATAAATATAACAAAATTGGTCTCCCAAATAAGTTCACCTAAAGACGATGAGTGGCACTTTATTAACATTTTTTCATTTATTAATTTTACCCCTATTTTATTATTACAATTATTTAATATGACTTTTTAATTTCTCAAAACTTAATATTTTTTTTTCATTTTTATTATTAATAGAAATTAATATTTATATATTAAATGAAATGTATTAGTTTTAGTATTATTACTAATTAATATGCAATTTTTTTAATTTCTTAATACTTAAAAAATAAAATAAATTAATATATATATCTATATTTATGAATTATAATTTGAAAAAAAAAACATTTTTATCATTTCTAATGTGTACATATTAAAATAAATAAAATTCATTAATAATAATAATAATAATAAGGTAAAATACATTTTCAAACACCTGAATTATTACGATTTTACTTAATAGACACCTAAACAATTATTTTTTTCTATCTCACACCTCAACTAAAAAAATGTGTTACTTAAACATAAGTTTGCTAAGTCAGCAAGAGCGTGCACTCACGCGATAATAGGCAAGTGAATCCTGTATAAGTCATCTACGTGGCCTTACAACTGTTACTTTTCTTCTTCCTCAAAATGAAGACCCTTTTCTTCACTTCTCTCTCTTTACTCTTCTATATTGAACTGCTTCTTTTTTCCATGTTTTTCTATTTCTTTTCTTTGATAAGAACACTACTCTCTTGTTCCTGTGGTAAGTCACATCTCCATATAAAGGAAAAAAGGTTTTGGGCTTTTCTTAAAGTTGAAAATAATAACCAAGCTAGTTTATTTATATTTCACAATCAAGTTTGTCCTTAATTTATTGTAGCCCAATTCATATTTTATGTCCAAAAGTAACTCAAGCTTATTTTTCTAGATGATTTTACATTTATGGATCATTTTGAGTAAAAAAATAGCAGGGATGAAGCATTAACTGCTCCACCAGATGCTAGATTCATAGCAAACCACTTCCAATAGCCATAACTGCTGTGTCTCTCTCATATAACTATTGATATGAGAGTATAATGAATATATTGGAAACAAATATGGCAAGTTTGGAGTTAATCGGGAAATTAGTGATATAACACCTCTGGAGAATATAAATTAGTTGGAAAGTCACAAAAAACTGAGGTGAACAGAGGTGGGAATTTTGTTACAGTAATTAGATAATTAGCTACCAGCTAAGGTGGTGGTTAGTTATCAGATGATTTGTTAATCTTTGACCATGTATAAGTTGTATAAAAACCATTGTAATCAGAAGCAGTGTATTCTATTCATTTTTAAAAATTTATTAATTGTGTTTATTGCTACTAATTAATATGTCACTTTTCATTTTCTTAATGCTTAACATAAAAATTTAAATGAAATTAATATATATTTATATTTATATTTATAAATTATAATTGCAAAACAAGTACATAATAATAATAATAATAATAATAATAATAATAATAATAATAATAATTTACATTTTTATTATTATTAACATTAATATGTATATATTGAATAAAATTTATTAGTTTTATTATTACTACTAATTAATATGTAACTTTATAGGAGAATAAGTTTTTTAAAGAAAATTTATTAGTTTTGTTATTATCATTAATTAATATGTATTTTTAGTTTATTAATACTTAATATAAAAATTTAAATAAAATTAATATATATATTTGTATTTATAATTTTTAATGCACCTTATTTTTATATGTTTTAGCTATATTATCATTAATTGTTAATTACTAATATGTATGTATGAAATAAAATTTATTAATCTTACTAAGGCTCCGTTTGTTTCATAGAAAATTTTTTTCTGAAAAACATTTTACACATTTTCTGTTTTTTAAACTTTGATAATCTTATTAAAATATAAATATACTTATACATATATGAAATAAATATATATCATTAATTTAATATTACAAACAAGTAACGGAAAATATTTTTTTGAAAAATATTTTTCATAAAAAATATTTTTCATATATAAGTTATTTTTTGTGAAATAAACTGAATTTAAATTTATGATCATATTATTATTATTGCTAATCACTTATTAATGTGATTTTTTGATTTTCTAATTTTTGATATATATATAACCGAGTTGTGAAATCAGGCTACGGTTTAAAAATGAGTTATGATACGAAGATAAATAGGCTAACAGCGAGTAAAATGAAAAATAATTAGAGAACATGATAGGATATAAAAAGTTATAGTCACAAGAATATAAATGAATGAATACCATATATAATTACTATTAAAAAATAATTCTACTAAATTTTAATATTAAAAAGTCAATATAAATTTAAAATAATTATAAATCTCCATCATCATTTATAATAAAAAACATATGTGGAGATGGTAAATAAAAGTTTTTACAAATATTTACAAGACATGTTCTTAAAATTTAAGTTTTTTTATATTTTTAATATTTTTCTAATTTAAATACTATATTTTTATTGTTTATTCAATTAATAATTTTAAAAAGTAAAATATATCCACGCAATGCTTAGGTAAGTGTCTAGTCCTTTTAAAATTCTGGGTGATATGTAGCAAACTAGTACACAATAGTACAATGATGGATTTTGTAGTCTAAACGAGGAGGATATTTGGCTTAACTTATGAAAATCAACTTACAAGCTAATTTGAATTTATAAGCATTTAAAATTTTAAATAGATATATTTGATAAAAATTAATTTATAAGCACATTTATTATTAAAATGACTAAAATTAATATTAAATAAGATATATAACAAAATTTTAAAAATTAAATAAGGATAATATAGTAACTATTTGATCATACTAACTTATAAATACAATATGAAAAATTGAGTCTTCCAACTTATTATTTTTAGCTAAACTCAACTTTTAAGTCTAAATATTATTATAAATAAATAGGTCAATTTATATTTAAAGCTCATCTAGCTTCGCTTATAAGTCAAGACAAACACTTTTCAAATCTGATAAAAAGAAAAATTGTATTTTTTGTTTTTAAGATTAACCCTATAGCATATCTAGGCACTTGAGGAGAGGCATATCATTCACCTGGCCAGATTTAGGTTTGAGTTTGCACCCCCAATCCCCTGCTGAATAAGAAAAAAAAGAGAGCATATTTGCCTCATCCAAGTTTTGCGGTATGCCCCTCTGTTTTTTTGCTCTGAATTGATCTATATACTTTGCCATTTTCAATACTATTTTAAATTTGTCACTATAAGCTGTAATATTCTAAGAGATTTGTATATACAATAGATCTGTTCTTTGCTTTTTCTACCTTTCTTTCGTATAATCAAAATAGGAAAATGGAAGGAGGAAGTATTATTTTAGCCCAATGGCTGTCATATAAGCAGAAATTCTGGAGTACTCTGTATGTATTTGAAAGATTGCTGCAGGGTGATACTGCTGCAGCCTCATCGGAACGTTCTTATTAAGGAAATGTCTGTGTTGTTACAGAGTCTCGTACTGTTCTTTCCTTTCTGATTTATTTCCACAGTAGGATGTGTTACAGAAAAGATTTCCTAATTGGCTTGGATCTTGATTTATTCATCATCACATTGAACATGCTAGCAACAATTCTACATCTACAAAAAAAAACCTCACCATGGGGTACATGCATTGTTTTTCCCTCTACTGTACAGTCACAAGCTACATGTTCCGCAAGCTTGTGGAAAATTTGGCTGTGAAACAAGCAGTAAAAGAGAGTATTAAAACAAAACTAGTTGAATCTTGACGATCGGCTCCACCTTTCTTTCAAGTATTCCTCCATAGAAAGATTATTATTCCCTTGTTCGAAACTACTAGATGATATAGAATCATCGTCCAAATCAAGCAATGCAAGATTCAAATGTAACTCTGCACTAGAATTTGGATAAACTTCATCATCATTTTCCTCTTGGTTTTCAATATCCTTTAGATACTCATTTTGAATGTTCGCCCACTTCACTGCATCTTTATCCCCTCTTAGCAGCTTCAAAACCTGGGGAAAAGAAAGGGAAAATATTACCAATCTAATAGTGCAAGCAAGGAACATAATTTTTTTTTAATCAAAATTTAGACTGAAATGTAATACATTAATCATTTTAGGACGTAGCCTAGCTGATCTTGTGATGCAGAGTTTGGCTGCAAGAACCATTCTTTGCATCTCAGGCTCATCAAAGTATTCATCTAAATTTGGATCTATTATGTCTCTTGCATTTCCACAATCTATTATTGGTTTTGCCTGAATCAACAGAACTCAATGTTAGAGATGAAACTAATTAACAGAAGTGAACATTCTAATTATGCAGAAGACTCTTACCCACATCACCAAGCTCTCCTGGTCCTTAGAAGTCTCATAACCAATTGGTCTTCGTCCTGATAACAACTCTAGTAGAATGACACCAAAAGCATACACATCAATCTTGTCACTGACTTTCCCATACATGAAATATTCAGGAGCAAGATATCCAAATGTTCCAACTACATCGCATTGCGTAATAAAAGATGAAGTTGTTGGCCCCCATATTGCAAGCCCAAAATCAGATAACTATCTCATAGAACAATAATAATTAATGTTATAATCATGTAACAGTCATAAGAGTTTGGAGAACATTTTGGTCTGGTGGAATACCTGCGGTTCAAACTCATCTGAAAGAAGAATGTTCGAAGATTTGATATCTCTATGAATAACAGGCGGTAAACATTCGCTGTGTATGTAAGTTAAGGCTTCAGCAATTTTGATAGCAATTTTAGACTTCATTTCCCATGTTAATGCAGATTTGTCTTTGTTATTACCTAAACATTTGATATGAATTTTCACCTCAGCATTGTTTCTGTCAAGTTTCATCAAATGGAGAATAAAAATGTAATGAAGCTTTACCTTGTAGATTTTCCTCTAAGCTTCCCTTAGAGAACAAATCATAAACAGAAATGATATCAGTGTCTCTGATGCAAACCCCCAAGAGACTTATAATGTTATTGTGGTTTAATGAGGAGATTATTTCAACTTCTTGAGCAAAATCTTTCCTTGCTTCTGGGGACGACCTACGAATCTTTACTGCCACTCGCTTGCCATCTGGAAGAATTCCTTTGTACACGCGGTTACATTCTCCTTTCCCAATTAAGTTTCCTGTAACAAGATCAGAAATCTATAATGAGAATGTGCTTCAAGAGGGGAAAAAACACCATTAGTAAATATCTTGCGAATCATGATGGATTTATGGTAAAAACCTGAGTAAAAATTTGAAGTAGCAGTTTTCAGAACCTCATGATTGAACCACTTGCAACCAGAAAAATTTGTTTTCAGCAGAATCTCCAAGCTATAATGCACTTCCCCTGATCCATAAGAACAAATCCTATTGCTCTCTTCCAAGAAGTCACTTGTCTGCCCTTCTGGTGATCTATCTATTCTTGAACCTAGAGGATTTTTATGTGGCCAACGAATTGGTAAGCTCATTGCCCATTGCACTACAGACAATTCCCTTGCCTGCAGGGTCTCCGGACTAGCTGAACTTGCTCTCCGAAGCAGTGGCCAACCAGGCCTCTGATCCAAAATATCTCCTGTATAATGAGCAGTTGGTCTCTTCTTGAGTTCATGTGGAAGGCTTGGAACTTCATCCTTTGAGTCTTCGCTCCCACATCTTGTTAGAACTTCAATGCTAGATGTTACAGTATCTACCTCAGAATCTCCAAACTCTGACCGGACTTCATCTGGCAAGGGACTTTCGAGTAGATTTAGACTTGGTCTTGGATCTCCGCTGAGGCCTGGCATAATTGAAAAATAGTACATATCATGTCTTTGTAGGCTCAACTAAATGTCTTTTTCTTTAATGACAAATACCAAACCTGTTAGTTGATTGTGGTTGCACCTTCCAAACAAGATTTTTCCATTGTGGATAGCCAAAACATCAGTGGTTGGAGGCAGTCGCTTAGCACAATATCCAGCAGTGGAAGTCCAACCCCTGCAAATGATATCTGCTTAGACTAATCAGAAAAGAAGTACGTCAAATAAAGACAAATGCAGCACTTAAGTTTCTAGCTATGCCTACCCTAGAGCACTTTGTTTGCTGATCCCCACAACTACAGCCACAGCATCATGGATCTTTGCCTCTCTTACCAGAGTCCTTTGAACTGAAATTCCTGTGCATACCTGACCGATAAGATCCACCTGAAACCATAGCACGAAAAATCATGTCAAAGTTGCTATTGTTGCCTTCTCCGAGGAAATAGAAATTAGTAAAGTTTGTAATCACTAACCTTCTTTAGAGAACATAAGCCATCATACACTTCTAAATAACTATCCAACAAGGGCTTGTCTTTCAAAGCACCTCCTGCATTTAAGAGAATATTAAATTGATGTATTCTATATGTATATATATACACATACACAGAAATCAATATATGAGAAAGCGGACGCATTACTGGAACTTCGACAAACATGAATTGCAATAACACAGTCTCCAGGTTCAGCAACTTTCACAAGAGCCCAGTTCAGCAGTTCTCTGCTATGGTTATCAATTCTTATCCCAACTAACACATTCCTTCTCTCAATAGCTTGAGCTTCCTCCTCAGCTGGCATTTTGAGCTTCCCCTAATTTCGTGTTTTACTTGATTGATTACTTTCCCAATATCAAAGCATCTGTAGAATCCATTCCTCCTTGAATTTGCATAATTCTGCAAATTTATTCTCCAAAAGGCTACCCATTATCAGATTCACCCTGAATGGTCCAAATTCAAGAATTTTTAAACCAATCCCAACAGAATTCACATACCCACCATAAGAAAAACAACTAAATCAAATACCCACAAGATCTTAAAAAAAAATGAATAAAAAAATGGGGAATGATGCAGGATATAAACAGGACAAACAAATAAAGTATACCTAAATTTTGTAGCCAGTTGCCATTCAAGACCAGCAAGGAATTTAAAATGAGATTACCGCCAATTATTATCATCACCCCACCTAATGCAACTAATTTCAAGACTCATAAAAGCATTAAAAAAATTAAAAAAAAAAAACAAAAGGAATTACTAATAAACTAAAGACGGGGGTGTTTTTCTGACGATTAAGATTACTTAAGCAAATGGTTTCATTTTAAAATAAAAATTCAAAAAGAAAAGAAAAAAAAAAGAAATCAAAAAGATGTTAACAGAATTTTGAAGAAGAAAGAGTAGAAGAAGGAGACTTCCTAGGGAAAGTGGTCAAAATCCAGGATTTTTTTTTTTTTTTTTGAATTCATTAATTTACTTTGTCATTCGTTTCAGTTGAGGTTGTTAAAAAACCGGCAAATTTCGCGGGAAAGCCCTGCTATCTGGTCATTTCAGGCTCTATAAAGGCTATTCTACCGGCTATTTCTGCTGGGAGAGCAATTAGTAGGGATGAGTAGGTACCATGAAATTTAAGATTTTAAAATTTAAAATCTTTTTGTTTATTATTTTTATTATTATTTAAATTTATTTCAATTTAATTATATTCATTTCAATCCGATTAATTTTATTTACATTTAATTAATAATTTATATAAAATAATTTTTTATTAATTATTTATATCTTTAAAGTTAATAAGCCTATAAAGATAATTAAATTTTATTTTTAAAATATAATATTACAAAATTTATAAATAAAATTATATTTTATAGCGTATATATAATATATAGAAATTGGATTCGACAAGAGTATCAATCATTAGACCTGAGTCCATTTCTAATTTGATAATATATTACTCGAAATCGCAATTTAAAATGCGTATTCAACATAATGTGTATTAATTTTTAGATTTTCAGGAAAAAGGTGAAGCTTTAAAAATAACTTCTAGTGTTAAGGTAAAGAGTGTTTATTCAATTAATCTTGAGCGTTACTGATTACAATCCTCTGTTTATAGATGAAGAGGGCTCAATACAAACAAAAGAAATTAGCTAGTGAATAGTAAAAGCAATTGTACATGCCTTGGATTCACCGTGTTTTGCTTGAGGTAGGAGTGAGCATTCAGTTCAAATTGAATTAAATCGAATCAAATTGAACTAAATTAAATCATAAAAATCAAATTATATATTTTAAAAATCGAACCAAATCAAAATAAATAAAAAATCAAATCGAATCGAATCGCTCTATTTTTATTTGATTCGGTTCAAATTGATAGGTTTTGATTTTTTATTTATCTTTTAGTTTAGACTTGATTTTCAAATTATTTGATCTTATTTTGATCTTGATTTAAACCTAATAACTATTAATCAATAAGATTAAATAATTTATATATATATATATATAATTACATATAATTCATAAATTCTTCATAAAAATAAATCAATTCAAAAATTAATAAAACTATTATATTCAGTTCAGTTTAACCGATTTTTTTATCTTCAAAACTAAACTAAACTAAAATAATCAAAATTTTTATAATATAAAATCGAACTAAACTAAATTATATTAAAAATCAAATCAAATTATCAAATCAAAGTGGTTCGATTTAATTTATTTAGTTTCAACGGAACAATACTCACCCGTAGCTTGAGGTTTCTGTTTCTCCCCTCCTTTCTTTTTCTTTCCTCCTTCAAAATCTCATCATTAGGTGGCCACCAATGAGTTTCTCCTTAATGACTATTCCAAATCAGTTTTTTTTTTTTATTTATTTTTTAATAAACTGCTAAATTTGTGTTTATTTAGATCAGATTTAAATTTATTTTCTTATATATATGTGTTAATTGAATTTTGCTTATTTTTTGTCATATTTGATGGACATTTTAATAGTTTAAAATATAGCATGAATTATTTTTTTTAATTAAAGACTTTAAACCTTTAAATATGAATAATAATTTTTTATTAATAAAGTATAATAATGTGACTTATTTTTTTATAGACATTTAGGGGTTTAAATATTTTTAGAGATAGTGAATTTCTAAAAGAGTAGTGTCAATAAAAATTATTTAATCATTCAAAATAAAAAAAAATATTATGTTTGTATTTTATTTTAATGATAAAGTTATATTTATATTCTGATATAATTGTCAAACTCTCTATTAAAAAAAAAAAAAGGAAAAGCAGACAAATTAGTAAAAATAAAACAAATAACGGACAAAGAGGAAAAGCAAGATTCCTGTTAAAAAAAGAAAAGATGCGGTAGTTAAGACGCATTCGTACATTCATAGAGACATGTAGAAAGCATTTTATGGTAAAGTCTTGTCTTTTCAACTCAAAAGGAGAGGCAACTTTTATAATTCTTCCATAAATATTATCTTCTATTTCACTTTCATTTTTTAATTTCAGTTTATATTAAAAAATTTTAAATTTTAACTTTATTTTATAAAAAATTTTTTAATTTGTAATAATAGACTTTTAAATTAAAATTTTTTTAAATTATAATAAAATATCTATAAATATAGTTTCAACACTTTTAAATAAAAGTAAATCCTTTTTCTCTTTGAGTATGAGAGAAAATGTTGTAAAAAGATATTTTTGTTATTTTTTTTAATTTGTAAATTTGATATAACAAATTAGAAAAATTTTTATGATATAAAATTAAAGTTCAGAATTTTTGGTAATAAAATTAAAATTAAAGGATGAAAGTGAAATATAAAATAAAATTTAGGAACATATTATAAAAATTAACCCAAAATGAATGAATGAGACTCAAATTATAAATCTGATCCCTCAAATAAATTTTTATTTTCTTAAAGTACATCTAATTCTCAAATGAGATTGGTTATCTCATAGTAACGTGTACTTTTTTTAAAACCCACCAAGCCTTTTGATTTTTTATTTTTTTAATTTTATGCATATTATAAATTTTAAATCTTGATAAGCATTTCATTAATAGACTTATTATCTCAATTTCATGATGAGCTAATAATTATCAGATTTTGATTGCTTCCTGGAAGCCTAGGGTCCACTTAATAATAATAATAATAATAATCTTATTATATTATTCATTATCGCCAATTATATGATTATTAAATCGGTGGTTAGCGTTTTATTGTATGTAATATGTATTTTCGCTATCTATTTTATATTTGATTACCCCATCTTTAATTTTTTTTTATGAGGAATGATAATAACTCTAATATACTTGGCGAATTTATATTCGAGTTCTTAATTTTCTATTTTTTATTAAAAAAATAATAATAATTTTAATATAGAGTGGCATGATCCTGATTTGAAATCGAAATAAGTCAAAATTAATTCAAAATTAAATTAATTAAAATTAGATTTACAAAAAATTTTTAATTTGTTGATTTAATTTTGAATTAAAATTAAAATTTTTCTTAATTTTTGAATTATTAAGATTTTTTTCTTTTTAAGAAAAAAATTTATATATGAAAAATATTTTTCATAAAAAATAATTTTTAAAAAAGTATTTTACACAAAAATATTTTTTATTTACAATATTGAACAAATGGTATATATTTATGTCATACATATATAAAACTCTGTTTGCTTCATGAAAAATATTTTTCTTTCACATTTTTTAGTATTTGGGTATTTAAAAAAATGAATCAATAAAAAATATTTTCTTATTAACTAAGTCATTTTTAAATAAAATGAAGGAGTCATTTTTTTTTATTTTCTAAATTTCGATAATCTTATTAAAATGTGAAAATATTTATATATGAATGATAAAAATATATACCATTAGTTTATTATTGCAATCAAATAGCATAAAATATTTTCATTTAAAATATTTTTCATATATAAATTATTTTCAATAAAACAAATGAAATATATGTATTTTTCATATTTTAATAAATTATTAAAGTTCATAAAATATCTTTTACGTAACTTAATTTTTTTAACTATTATTTTAATTTTTTTTAACTATTATTTTTTTAGTACTTCAAATATTAAAAATATAAAAATTATTTTTTAAAAAAATATTTTCCACAAAATAAATAAAACTTAAATTTGATCAAAATTAATTTGAATCGAAATCACACCGAAAGAAAGTAGTAATAAAAAAGTTTTTATCTCTTATTTAATTTATTTGACTAGTAAAATATATTAAAACATGATAAGAGAATAAATGGAGAGACAATGTAAAAATAGATGAATTGATTAATTAATTAATATTGGCAAATCTTAAAAATTAAATAAGTATTTAGCTAAAGAATAGAAGACGACCAAATTTGAAAGCAAAATTCCATCTGCCTTGCTTGATTTTTATGTGTGATATTTCTTGTGATTAAAAATATGATATAAACCCAATTTAAGGAAAATTACAAAGCGGTGGGACAAAGATGGTGTTTTGCCTCTTTAGTGGGTCAAATGTCAATTTAAATCACTCACACGCATGCGGATGCCTCAGCATATCCACCGACAAATCGATCCTGTTGTGACACTTGCTAATTCTTACGCCACTCGAATCTTTTAAGTATTTTGTCAATAGCACTTAAAAATAACTTAATCTTTTAAAATAATTAAAAAATATATAAAATATTTTTTAAATATTTAAATATATATATTAAAATAAAAATAGTGTTGATATTTTTAAAAATTAATAAGATAATATAAATTTTTATTTAGCTAAAAATAATTTTAAGATAAATAATTAATAAAAAATAAGTGTTACTTACTTATAATTTTTAATTTATTTTTAATTTTAAATGAAAATAAACCCTATTTTATATATTATTTATACATAGTTATACTATTTTATAAATCAAACTAAATATTTTCTACTAATTATAGGTAATTTAGTTTCTACTAATTATAGATAATTTAGTTAGTCTTTTTCTATCTTTAAGGTATAAAAAGTGAAAAAGTATCTAGTTCAAGCCTTTTTATCTACTTAAGAAATGAAAAGGATTAACCCGTTAGTTATACTTTGTTCAAAAATACCTCTATTAAATTAAAAAAAAAAACTAAACTAAACACCCTAATTGTAAGAGGTGTATTTTATAGTTATTTGATTTAAAGTAAAGTAAATATTACTTTATTATGAAAAATAAGGTGATTTAATAAAATTTTAAAATTTATCCTATTAAGTTTTCATAAAATGATATTTTTTTTTGTAAAATAGTCAATTACGAAAATTTATTAACTTAACAGAAAAAAAAATTTTCTTCACATAAAAAAATATATAATATTTTTTAATAATGTTAAAAATATTATAAATAAAATAAAATATATTTATTTAATATTTCACATTTAATGTATATTATTTTAATTAAAATTTAAAATATTGTGAAAAATATGATAACTTAATATATTGAAAAAAAAATTCATTAAATTAATAAAATTTTTCATAATTAATTATTTTATGAAAAATAATATTATTTACAAAAATTTAATAAAATAAAATTTAAAATTTTATTAAATCACATTATTTTCTGCAACAAAATAATTTAATTTTACTTTGTTTTAAATCAAGTAACCATAGAATACACCATTGCAAGGCAATGGTACTATCAAATTGAAAGAATGTTTTACTTAGTTTATGAAAATAAGTACTTATAAGTTAATATAAAAATTTAAGCAATTATGTATTTGATCAAAGTCCTTATAAGTGGCTGATAAGCAGTTGATGTGTTTAATAAAAAATAACTTATAAACATATTTATTATTAAAATTACTAAAAATGATATTACATGAGGTACGTAGTAAAATTTTAAAATTAAATGAGAGTAATATGACAATGTTCTTATTAAATTAATTTATAAGTATGATACTTATAAATATCAAAACAAAAAATTCTTCCTTAGTTTTTTTCTTTTTTAACTGCCCAAAAAATATTATAAATAAATAGTTGAAATTAACACCTCTGAATTTGAATCGATTTTTAATTCGCATTCATGTGGGGAAAAAAATAATCAGCAAATAGAAAATGAAATGAGGTAAGATGTGGCCAACTTTCATTTTCCTTTTCCAAAATAATGTCAAACCATACACACACCATCAACTTTTGTAATTACGTGCATGTTTGCATATGCATATATAATTAAATAATTAATTTTGGTAATGAATGGTTTTAGAGAGATCCATATGTAATTTGCATCTTGCAATTAACAATTAATATTGATTTTTATAATTAAAGAAGATGATGGTAGTGTACTTTCAGTCACTTCTCTTCAACTATTGCAACCACCATTCAAATTTTTCTTTTGTTAGATATAAACTTGGATGGATTAACTACTTTGATACGGTTGGCATGCCACAATTTAATCTAATGTTAACTTATCATCTGAGTCTATCTTAAGATTGGCATTAGCATTTTTTTTTATAAGAATATAGTACAAAGTGTAAATCTTTTCCCTAATAGAAGGTTAAAATTTAAAGATTATTATATTGAATTTGTAGAGAAACTATAAAGTCAAATAATAGCCATAGAAATTTTAAAATAATATATTTTTAAAAAGGAAATTGGAAGTCCAATTCCAACAGGCGTTTACTATTATAGCAAATGGATAATTAAGGATGCAAATGAAGATCTTAAGCCAAGATTGATGCAACTTGAAAAACTATTGAACTGTGAAATCGTGTCAGTTGAAGCTTTGAAAATAAATGAGTGTAAATCAGACGTGTGAAAGCACACTTGGTATTTGTTTTGGTTAAGTTAGTTAAGAGGTGACAGAGATTTTTAGTTTCATTAATTTGCATTTATCGGATTGCGTGCGTGTGAAGTACATGATGTGATACTTCACGTTTAGGAAATGTTTTGACTTATAATTTTTCTATCGATATCGGAAAGACGCGTGACGCTTAGCAGCCGAGAGTTTGTATTATAAATCTGTTATTTCCTATCGGCTTACTACATAAAATGTCAACTCAATATATAAATTTAATAATTAATTTGATAAAATAATTTTATTTTATTTTAATTTAATTTTTTATATTAATATAATAATTAAATATTATTTTTATTTAAAAATATAATAAGTTATTTAATAGTTTATCTCCTTAAATGTTATTTTGAATTCAATAATAGGTCTATTTTTATAGGGTTGAATTAAATTGAGTATATCAATTAATAATTTCATGTCTCTGATTTAAGAGGTTATTTTTTACAGTTAAAAAAATGTTAACTCAATAAGGATTTTATACATATAAATTTAATTATTAAATTTAAAAATTATTAAATTTAATTATACATACTTTTTTTTATAATAAAAGTTTTATTTTTCAAATGAAAAATAACAACTTTTATATCATCAAAATTATATTATAACTTTTCTCATAATTAAAATTAAATAATTATTTAAAAAATATTTATTCACAATGAGTTTATCACATTAATGTATAATAAAAAAATAACACATATTAAAAATTTTAAAAATAAAATAAGTTTTTTAATTTATTTCATAACTATTTTTTTTAAAAAAATTTAAATTTAAATTTTATTTTCTATTACGGATAGGTGAACAATTTATATTTATTTTATATTTAAATTAAAAATTTATTTCATCACTTAGCCTTGAATATACCAAGTGACTGATTTAAACTTCTAATGCCTTTTATATTTATTTTTAATTATATTTTATTATTAATAATAATTAATATATATTAAGTAAATTTATTGTTTTTACTATTACCACTTATTAACATATGACTGTTTTAGTTTCCGGCTACTTAATATGATATATCCACATAAAGCTACTCTCTAAAATTAGGTTAATAGGTTCATACTTAATTATGAGAGTGTGCCAAGTGGCACACTTAAGATTGTGAGAAGTGCCACACTTAAACTTTTAATATATTATATTATCATTTTTAATTAGTTATATTTTTATAATTAATAATAATTATATATATATATATATAATAAAATTTATTAGTTTTACAATTTTTTATAGAAATAAAAAATATTTTATGTACAAAATACAAATCAATACATTATATTTTTACATAAATGAAACTAATCACTCATACAAAAATAATATAAAGAATATGAAAGATTTGATATTATTAACTTAGTATGTAAATTGATCAATAGGCGACCTTTGTGTTACACTTTTCAACTTTATAATCTTTTTATAAATTTTATTAGATGACCTCTAGATTTAGATCTCCTTATAAAGGAAGGGTTTTTACCTTATATAGTACTCTTTTCTAAAATAATAAAAGATTTTAATACAAAAACAAATAAAAATTATATTAAAAGAGAGGAAAAAATCACAAAAATTTAAAATTTATTAACAATGACACATATAAGAATTTATTTATTTCAAAATCTATTAATATGATAAATCTGATGAGATATGCCAAAAATATATTCCAAACAAACACGTATATAAGAATTATCAAAGAAAAAAATAAAAAATTAATAAAAAAAAGAGAAAGTTGCCACGGATAAAAAAACCTACCAATGACCACTAAAAAAAAAAAGACAAATAGAGAAGAATAAAAAGTTATTAGAGAGAAAACAAAGCCCTCTCTCTAGAAATATTTTTTATATTTATTAATTTTATTATTACCATTATTTATGTGACTTTTTTTTAGTTTTCTACTACTTAATATATAACATATTAATAATAGTGAAATAAAATTCAAATGCATTTTATTTTTATTTTTACTAAAACATGTCAAGAATAGTTAAAACAAAATGGAAGACTTCAATATCTCTTATATGTTATATACATAAATATATATATTACCAATAATTCAACAATTAAAGATAAAAAAAATATCAAATAAGTCATTATACTTTCAATCAAGACTAAATAAGTTCAAAATTAAGTTTTAGGTTAAATAAGTCATTGTTGTTGTACTTTTAATTAAGAATAAATAAGTTCCTACTTAATAAAATATTATTATTTTTTTATTTTTTACATAATAAAATATTAAAATAATAATTTTAATATTCAACAATTTTTATTCAACATGTTTTTCAATTTTTTAATTTTATCTTAAAGAAAACTAATAAATAATTTTTAATATGTAAAATTAGGAAAAAAATATTTAATTATTAAATATAATATTTTATTAAATGTAAACTTATTATTTAGTCCAAAATTTTAATTTTAAATTTATTAGACATTTACTAAAAGTTAAGAGATTTATTTAGTCTTTTTTCCATAAAAGATCATATAAAAACTTTAATAATTTTCTCAACCGTAGCTAACAGTATCTAATTAACTATTCCTATTTTACCCTCTTTCTGTGTGTGAATAATTGCATGGAATTAATGAAAATAAATAATTTCATATATATTTTTATTACTAACAATATTATATATATATATATATATATATATATATATATATATATTAATATTAAATAAAACGTATTAATCTTATTTCCACTAATTAATATATAAGTTTTTAGTTACCGACTAATTAATATAATATGTTAATAATTGCGAAAAAAATTGAAAAATTATAATTTATTTTATTTATATTTTAATATAACATGTTAATAGTTAAAAAAAAAAAATGAAAGAGCTTAACATTTCCCATTGATATCTTTTACATATCTTTTGAGCAATAAAAAATAAAAAAGCTCAATATATTTTATGTGCCCATTCTCTTTACACATCTTCTGGACAATAATTCAATGGTAAAAAATCACATAAAAATTTTTTATTATCAAATTAAAGTACTATTCATTGTTTGAATAATTTTTTTTTTTTAAAACATAACTAACATTATCTAATTAATAATATATTAAATAAAATGACAATATTCTATAATTTTTATATAATAATTTAAAATTTTAAAAATATGCACAACGTATGGATAAATTACTATTTAAAGGATATTTACCGGCCCTAGTTGCTTACCCCGATCCCAACCCCCTCTCTCCCCTCTCTTGAGTGTTTTTATTTTTAAGTCTCCTTAAATATAAATTTTTTAATATTGTAAAATATACAATAGATTGTGTTTGTTTCATGAAAAATAATTTATATATAGAAATTATTTTTCATAGAAAATATATTTTAAATGAAAATATTTTTTATTATTTAGTTGCAATGTTAAATTTATGATATGTGTTTATATTATTTATATACATATATAAGTGTGTTCACATTTTAGTAAGATTCTCAAAATTTAGAAAATAAAAAATGACTTTCTCTTTTAAAAAATGAAAGTTATTTTTCTTGAAAATGACTTACTTTTTCTTTTGACTAATTAAATATTTTCTTAAGTGTTCCAAATACTAAAAAATATAAAAAATATTTTTTTTAAATAAATGAAGCTGTAAGAATATCTAGTTTTTCACATAGATATAATTAGAAATATGATTTTTAAATCCGTTCTGATCATTAAATCAATGAATGCATAAGGCTAAAGATTTATGATTTAATTGGGTCGAACTGAAATTTAATATATATACTATTTTATTAATATTAATTGTATAAATAACCTCTTAAAAAATAATAATAAAATATATATCAATAATATACAATTAATAATCATTATTTTGATATATTTTATAAAGAATTACTAAAATAAAGTTAATTATGTTTTAAAATGTAATTTTTAAAAATAATTAAAATTTTATTTAAATAATAATATTTTCATAATAAAAAATACATAAAATAAAATTTTCATAATTATAGAATTATTTATATCAATAAAATATAAAATTTGATATATAAAAATTTTATAGCTCATAGACTCGTGTTTAAGTCCCATGGAGGTGACTTTAATTTTTTTTTTTTTCTAGTAATTTGAACTTAGCTGGGTCACTTCACTGATTAGCCGGCTGGTCGAAATGAGTCAACTCCGATTTGCTAATTAAGAGGGTTTTACATTTAAATCAAACTAATCATTAGTCTAATTACCAATCAAATTAGTCTGATTGATTGATCCGAAAATAGGGATATACACAAAATATATGTAGGGAATAATCTTTTTTCATCCGAAATTTTCTCTTAACATCCTAAGTTTAAGAATTCTCCAAATAAAACTTCTAACATATAATCACACTTAAAACTAATCAATCATATATAATCACACTTAAAAGTAATCAATCATATATCTGCTTAAGCAAAATTCATTCATTGATTTGAACTAAGGTCTTGTTCGATAATAGCTTTTAAAATAATTTTTAGTGTTTTGATCATAGTTAAAATATTATTTTCAGTGATATAGTATTGATAGTAGTATTTAGAGGTTGAGAGAGTAGTTCATAAAAAATTCTTTAATTTTTAAAGATTGAGAGAGCGTTTTGATTAGGATCAATAAGATGATACAATTATTTTTATATTTAACTACTAATTTAATAGTTATTTTACCGAACACTTCTACTTTAGATTACTTTATAAATAACTAATTACTAATAACTAATATTTAACGGCTAACAGCTAACGGTTAATAAAGCAACCAACAGCTACTAAACCACCTAATAGCTATTAAAACAGTTAATACTGTAGAGCATGGCCCAAGTAAACACAATAATCTTTTTTTTTTTTTTTTTTAAATCTTCTCTCTCCACATTAAGATGATGGATCTTCTCAACTAGAAGATCTCTTATATCTGCATGGAATTTGTAATACCCCTATATTAAGCAGTCTATGCATTCAACTGTTCCGGTGACCGGTGTCTATGCGGACAGTTAGAATGTCTAGACATATGTTTATATCACATAGAAAAGCTCTGAAAAAAATTAATAGTGATTACCAAAAGGCCAAATACAAATAAAAAAAAATAGAACATAAAAGGTTAAATGAGCCGGGGGTCACAGCTATGGGTGACCGCACCGAGAAGAGACTGTGAGATCAGTCAAAACCCTAATTTCATACGGGCATTGTGATACCATAGGCCTAAGAAAAATTGCAAAGCTAGGGGAAATGTGAAAATCACAGAAAAAGGTAGGAAACCAGATCAAATAATTAGATCAGGGTTCCGGAAGAAATACTGAATTATTAATAAATCGGATCAGACCTACGAGGGGCAAATTGGTCAATTCACCCCTAGAGGTGACTCATGGCCTAACTGTTCAATAACATATGATAAATTAAAATTTCAAATTATAGAATTAAATTAAAGAACTATGGAAAAAAGAAAGGAAAAAAAAAAGAAATTAAAAGAAATTTTTAATGACATTATCCTAGTGAGGTAGCATGACACAATAATTATAATTTTTAATTATTGAAATTAGTGGATAAATACCACTAAAAAAGGACCAATTTAAAGAAAAAAAAATAGAATTCACTCTTCTTCCAAAAGTGGCCATCCAACCTTCTCTCAATTCTCTCTCATTTCTTTCATCTTCCACCATTAACACCCATCTCAAGCTTTCAAAAGCTTGATTTTATTCTATAAATTCCCTAACTCCCTTAATTAAATCTTGTTCTTGGACCTTGGCAAGAATAGTGGCAACAAAAAAAAGAGGAAGGGAAGAAGATTTGAAGTAGAAAAGTCACAAATTAAGGTAAGTGCACTTTGAGCTACTCTTTACATTTAGACTTTGAAATTAAGGCTAAAAATGAAGTAATTATGTTGGGAAAGATGAAAATCATGCATGATTGGTAACCTAGAAAATTCGGCTATCCAAGTAAGGAATTGAAATTGATGGATTTTGATTCAATTAAAAGAGTGAACTAGCTTAATTGAAGTTGTAGAGGTGATTGGTGTGCTTAAATTCCATGGATTATGTCAATTGAAAAATTAGGGTTCTTGAGCCATGAAAAATTGAGAAAAAATTAGGGATTTTGGAAATTGTTGTCAATTGACCTAATTGAGGCTTGAAATGGTCAATTGGAGTCAATTGGCATGTGTTTGATTGGTTGGAATTGGATTGGGAATGGAATTTGATGCTATCGCAAATTGGGCAGTTTGACCTTAGTCCACTTCAAAGACCAAAACTGTAATTGTGACACCCCAATTGGTATAAAGCCAATTGGATATAAAAGTATACACATAATGCCACAATTTTCATATAGAAACCATGCCCAGAAAATAACATTAGGATAGTGAACAATTAGGTCAAACCCGGAATTGGCACACTGTCATTGTACAAAAATAACCAAATGAATAGTATTTGTTCATTTAGCCACAACTTGGTGTAGGAAGGTTCAAATGACCTGAATTTCATACCGATGGAAAGCTGAGACATAGCACTACAACTTTTATGAAGAATACAAACCCAAATTCTAACCATAACCCATCCAAAAAGTGAGTTACAATTAGCATACCAAAACTGTCAGAACCAAGAAAGTGCCCAGAATTCTGGGTTAAAACAAATCCGGCCAGCCTTAGAAAAATAGGTATAACTTCAGCTACAAAACTTCAAATGGAGTGATTCAAAAAGAGAATTAAAGCTAAGACAATAAGGAACAACTTTGATGAAGGACGCTTAGTCAAATTTCCACAGTAATCAGACAAATGGAATAGTAAAAAATAGTAATCCAAAACTGAATTTTTAGATTTGTACCTAGGGAAATTAGAAATTGAATTGGTAATCAATGCCAATAAAATTGACACCTAAAATGTGATATATGAGTGCAATTAAAATTAATAAACCTATTTGATAGGAAAAAGTCAATATTTTAACTTGAATAGTGCAATGAATAGTGACCCAAAATGTAAAATTTAAAGGATACCATTTTAAGTAAATTTAAGACTATAATTAAGTAGGCATGAAATAAATTAATGGATTAATTATGAAATATGGTACTAAAACACTGTAAATTGTGTGTTTCAGTTGAAAAAGAGACTGAAAAGGGATCTTCGAGGAAAAACAGAAAATTAAACTAATTGACAAAGAGGTTTGTGTACAACTAATTTTTAATTGATTTTGTTCTGAATATTTTATATGATTAAATGACGTTATTTTCCTTATGTATTATGTTTATCAAGTATTGGATTTATTTCAATAATTATTGAAATTGTTATAGTATGCATGAATTTAGCTTTGTGAAATGGTTTTTCAACAATTATAGAGCATTGTTGTGGATTGAATAAATTAGTTTTGGAAACATTGTGATAAAATATATTTTGAATTGTGATGAGCATAAAAATTATCGGATATTGGAATTGACATTGAATTGAATTGTGTTGTGATTTATGCTCACAAAAAGGACAAAGAGATTCATGATATTATTTTATATCTCATTATAAATGCTTGACTAGGTTATTACCCGTCTCTCTCATTTGTTGAGGAGACAATGGAGTTAGCTTTGTTTTGATTACTATAGTACGTACACAGGCTTAGATTCTTCTCTTGTTAGAGGTTAGATCTAAATTTTTCATTGGTCCTTTCGGAAGTTTTATTATTGTGGAGTGTATTGTACACGATGATTCAACCTCCTTGACCATAGGGAGTTAGAATCGCCCCTAAGATGGCCTTTACGGATTATCTTGCATAATTAGTGAGATAAAGAATGATTTTTGAATAGTAAAGAATTGTGATTTTAAATGAGATTTATGCATAATTGATATTATTGAAATTAAGATTTATTTCCATAAATTGCTGGAATTACTTTAAATGTTTAATTGTGATTTGATAAATTGAATTTCTTGATCAAGATCATTTAAACAAATGATTTATATTATTGGTAATGAATATTTTGATATTTTGGAATTTTGACGAATTTCAAGATTTTCAAATTATTTGTTATAATTTTATCAATGTATATTGTATTACATTTTAAATTATAGTTGTACACCACTGAGTTCACTACTCAGCGATAGCTTTGTATGCTGTCGCAGGTGAAAGTAAAGATAGAGTAGCCGAGTAGGATTTCCTGTAGCTGCATCTTGAAGAGACATTCGGATTACCTCTGGGTATATCATAGGTATACTCTTGTATATTGTTTTTGATGTATGCATGTAATTATATATATGTAATTTATTTGAGCAGTTGTATAAGAACTTTTGTAATATTATTTTGGGTATGTAATTAAAATACAAATTATTGTAATATTCAAATTTATTTTGAGTTTTGTAATTAATGTAAATAATTAAATTTTTGAATTTTGTGAATAATAAATTATTTTCTTTTCTGAAATGAGATGTTCAGTGTTGGTTTAAAAATGTGCTGAGTTGATTGCTGCAAATGATTTATTCATTGTTGGGATTGAATTGTGTGGAGGAATGAATTTTATTAAAGTTGTGGTCGAGTAAAAATATTAGGAGTGCATTTCTTTTCAGGTTTTGAAGAACTATTTTCTCAAAATACAGTCGGCACTCTGTCGAAATTTTGAAAAAAATTCGTAACACCAGATTTTAATCGAGGATTTGATCCATGGCCAATATTTCAATTAAAAGCTTTTGATAAATATTCAACGTTCCCACCACTATAAAAAATGATCGGAAATTGTTTTAAAATCCCTTGTAGTATATTTAATGGGTTACCGGTAGGTGAAGTACGGTAATTCATTAGGTGTACTACGGGAACATGTTATGCCTTACAAGGAGTAGGGTGTGACATATTTAGTGGTATCAGAGCAATGGTTTTAAATTAAATTTTAAACTGTAAATTTGAAATATTTTATGAGTAAATGCAACTGCTCAAATATTTGATACATATAGTACATTTATATCATAAATATGAACTAATGGTGAGAAATCTCCTTGTGTAGGTTGTCCCGGGAAAAGAAGATTTTGTGAATAGAAATGGAAGAGGGAGATAAAACAGTAGAACAACCAGTTACAGTTGAAGCACAAGGGGAGGCCTCAGCTTCTCAGACTGTTGAAGGCCCGACTGTACAAGTTTTACCTATACAAATTACTACACAAATGGCCCAGCAAATGGCCACTTTCTTTCAACAAATGGCTGATAGTTTGTCAGCTCAAGCCCCAGTACAGACCCAACCCCCACAAAGGCAACATGAAATAGAGAAGAGGGAGAAACCTATGGGTCAGAGCTCGAATAGTAATTTTGGGAAGAGAAAAGAATTTGAGAAACCTTGAGCTCAAGGATATGACAGAGGCGAATCATCAGAACAGAAGCCACCAAGGTCTAGCCGTCGAATAATCAGAAGTTCTTATCCTCCTCGTATCTACGACTCTTATGGCAAACTGCATGGGGGCATTTGTCGTAAGACCACTGGAGCCTACTATAATTGTGGAAAGCTTGGACATTTTGTTAGAGATTGTACCAGAGCACATTATTTCGCTCTCCGGAGTTCACAGACAGTCGGTCAGAGTTAAGATAGAAATAGAGTTGGTACTCCTCACAACCATAACACAGCAAATCAACTTGAATATAGTAGCGCACCAGTCAGAGCGTCCACTATGCGCCAAGGAGAAAGAACAAAAACTTCGGATATAGCTGCTGGTAAGTTTTTAATTTTTAGAGGAAACAATTAGTTATTATTTGATTCCAGCACTACTTATTTGCATGTTAGTGTTAGAATTATATGTTCTGTTGCTATTTCTTTACATGAGAATAAATTTTGATGCATCAGTGATTAGTCCTTTAAGATAAGGATTACGATAATAAGTGTAATTGAAATTAGTTTTGGAAGAGTTTGTCAGCGAAAAGTATTGGCTAACACACAAGAATTTATAAAGCTCATTAGTGAGCCTATTTAATGTAAGGTAAGAGGACCTAAAAGCAAGTTACAGTAATATAATTGCTCTAGATGAGGGCAAAGATGTTACTGCTAGTAATTGCTAATGGATATGGTAATTAGAATAAGTTTTGGATATTAGTGAATTCGAAAAGAATAAAATGAAGAAAAGTTTGATCTATTGGAATGCATCGTAGTAACTATGCATTATTCTTAATATTTGTACTGTAAGCTGCAGATTACAGTATTGACTCGAGATTATTGTGTAGAGCTACGTACTACCCAATAGTCCACCAAGATGAGAATAGTTGTCACGACATCTATTTTGGTATAATAATGCCAAGACAGAATTTTATTATTGGAAATGAGTTTGAAAATCCTAATATGGGATTTAAAACTCTAAAGTTAGAATATCTAAATGTTATAGTTATAAGATAGCTAAAGTCATTGACTCAGTTATCTAACCTGAACTATCATACGTCAGGAATTGCTGTAAGACTAAAGATTTTGGTATAGTCATAAATAAAGATAACATTGTTAATGCAAGGTCATCCGGTCTCGGATATGGGATTTACAATTATTTTGGTATTGTTACGGATTTTTCACCTAAAGTCTAGCGAAAAATCGTATTATAATAGTATAACAGCAATGCACAAAGAAAAATTTTATTCCCCTGAATGGGGCAGGATGCTATGGATAATCATCATAGCTTATAAAATGATGTTCTAATTAAGATAAAGATAAGATAAGAATAATTGGCCAGGGATTTCTTAGAAAGAGCACAATTCTATTGTGCGAACTATAATAAATAGATTATGATTGGTACAGACAAGAGAAAAAGGACAGATCGATAGGCTCCCTTCTTAAGGTATTAAACGATAGGTTATAGTTCAGTACAAGAGGAAGTAATGATTGTAAATCAGTGAGTGAAAAATAAGCTATAGAATATTGGTAGATAAAAGAAAGGTGTAAATGAAAATTGGAATAATTGGCTCAAATGTAATAAAAAAATGTTACGAATATTAGTAAAAGTGTTGACTAGAATGGTCAGAGGACCAAATCAAAGTAATATTAAAGTATAGCGGATTTATTAGGGATGATAAGAGATGCTAAATCATGACTCAACAGTCAAGTTAAGAAAGAAGATAAGATTGAGGAATAAAATAATTAAACTTAAGTTGTGGAATGGAAAAAGAAACAAATAGAATAGTAAGAAATGAGTTAAACAAAAGCAAACAAGATGGTGTAAAATGACACATAAGCCTAGGTCATAAATAAAGATGAAAGATAACGGTTATAGACCTATGGCCAATTATGAGATAAGCATTTCTCATATGATCGATGGAATGTTCTTATAAGGAAACATGAATTGAAATATTCAATAAAACAATAGTAAGAGAAGATTAGTGTTATACAAATAAATTAAACGTTGTATTAGATTTTTAGAAGTCTTAGATAGACTTAAAGAAAAGAAGATTATAAGATTATATAAAAAGGAGAAAGACTAAGTTCTCACTTTATAGGATCACACATAATCCTAGAAGGAGTGAATCCGTTAGCACACAGATATGCTTACCTCTAGAATTGAAATGAATTCAAATTTAACTTATGACAGAAGCTCATAAGGAACTTGGCACACGAGGTGAGCAAGTGATATGTAAATATTATTGGCTAAAGTGCTACAGACCATCATTCAGACTATGAGGCTACATGAAAATGTGAGAGAGACATGAGAAAACAACACGCATAACTATTTAAAGATTAATAATGAGTAAAATTTCAGGACGAAATTTCTTTTAAGGGGGGGAGAATTGTAACACTCTCATATATGCATTATACTGTTCCGGTGACCGATGTCTGTCCGGACAGTTAGGATGTCTAGACATATGCTTATATCACCTAGAAAAGCCTTGAACAAAAATTAATAGTGATTACCAGAAGATCAAATACAGATAAGAAAAATAGAACATAAAAGGTTAAATGAGCAGAGGGTCACAGCGATGGGTGACCGCACCATGAAAAAACTGCGAGATCAGTCAAAACCCTAATTTCATATGGGGCATTATGACACCGCAGGCCTAAGAAAAATTGCGAAGCTAGGGAAAATGTGAAAATCACAGAAAAAGGTAGGGAACCAGATCAAATAATTAGATCAGAGTTTCAGAAGAAATACTAAATTATTAGTAAACCGGATCAGATCGGTGAGGGACAAATTGGTCAATTCACCCCTAGAGTGACTCATGGCCTAACTATCCAATAACATGTGAGAAATTAAAATTTTAAATTATAGAATTAAATTAAAGAACTATGAAAAAAAGAAAGAAAAAAGAAAAGAAATTAAAAGAAATTTTTAATGACATCATCCTAGTGAGGTAAGCATGACACAATAATTATAATTTTAATTATTGAAATTTGTGGATAAATACCACTAAAAAAGGACCAAGTTAAAGAAAAAAAAATAGAATTCACTCTTCTTTCAAAAGTGGCCGTCCAACCTTCTCTCAATTCTCTCTCATTTCTTTCATCTTCCACCATTAACACCCATCTCATGCTTTCAAAAGCTTGATTTTTTTCTATGAATTCCCTAACTCCCTTAGTTAAATCTTGTTCTTGAACCTTGGTAAGAATAGTGGCAACCAAAAAAAAAAGGAAGGAAAGAAGATTTGAAGAAGTAGAAAAGTCACAAATTAAGGTAAGTGCACTTTGAGCTACTCTTTACATTTAGACTTTGAAATTAAGGCTAAAAATCAAGTAATTATGTTGGGAAAGATGAAAATCATGCATGATTGGTAATCTAGAAAATTCGGCCAGCCAAGTAAGGAATTGAAATTGATGGATTTTGATTGAATTAAAAGAGTGAACTAGCTTCATTGAAGTTGTAGAGGTGATTGGTGTGCTTAAATTCCATGGATTATGTCAATTGAAAAATTAGGGTTATTGAGCCATGAAAAATTGAGAAAAAATTAGGGATTTTGGGAATTGTTGTCAATTGACCCAATTGAGGCTTGAAATGGTCAATTGGAGTCAATTGGCATGCGTTTGAATGGTTAGAATTGGATTGGGAATGGAATGTGATGTTGTCCCAAATTGGGCAGTTTGACCTTAGTCCACTTCAAGGACCAAAACTGTAATTCTGCCACCCCAATTGGTATGAGGCCAATTGGATATAAAAGTATACACATAATGCCACAATTTTCATATAGAAACCATGCCCAGAAAATGATATTAAGATAGTGAACAATTAGGTCAAACCAGGAATTGGCACACTGCCACTGTACAAAAATAACTAAATGAACAGTATTTATTCATTTGGCCATAACTTGGTGTAGGAAGATCCAAATGACCTAAATTTTATACCGATGGAAAGATGAGATATAGCACTACAACTTTTATGAGGAACATAAATCCAAATTCTAACCATAACTCATCCAAAAAGTGAGCTACAGTTAGTACACTAAAACTGCCAAAACCAAGAAAGTGCCCAGAATTTTGGGTTAAAACAAATCCGGCCAGCCTTAGAAAAATAGGTATAACTTGAGCTAAAAAACTCAAAATAGAGTGATTTAAAAAGAGAATTAAATCTAAGACAATAAGGAACAAATTTGATGAAGGACACTTAGCCAAATTCCCACAGTAACAAGAATAATGGAATAATAGAAAATAGTGATCCAAAACTAAATTTTTGGATTTGTACCTAGGAAAATTAGAAATTGAATTGGCAATCAATGCCAACAAAATTGACACCCAAAATATGGTATATGAGTGCAATTAGAATTAATAAACCTATTTAGTAGAAAAAAGTCAACATTTTGACTTGAATAGTGCAATGAATAGTGACTCAAAATGCAAAATTCAAAGGATACCATTTTAAGTAAATTTAAGGCTACAATTAAGTAGGCATGAAATAAATTTATTAAATTAATTATAAGATATGGTACTGAAACACTGTAAATTATGTGTTTCAGTTAAAAAAGAGACTGAAAAGGGATCTTCGAGGAAAAATAAAAAATTGGAGTAAACTAGTCGACAAAGAGGTTTGTGCACAACTAGTTTTTAATTGATTTTGTTCTGAATATTTCATATGATTAAATGACGTTATTTTGTTTATATTTTATGTTTATCAAGTGTTGGATTTATTTCAATAATTATTGAAATTGTTATAGTATGTATGAATTTAGCTTTGTGAAATGGCATTTCAACAATTATAGAGCATTGTTGTGGATTGAATAAATTAGTTTTGGAAAAACTGTGATAAAATATGTTTTGAATTGTTATGAGCATAAAAATTATTGGATATTGGAATTGACATTGAATTAAATTGTGTTGTGATTTATGCTCACAAAAAGGATAAAGAGATTCATGATATTATTTCATATCTCACTATAAATACTTGACTAGGTTATTACTTGTCTCTCTCATTTGTTGAGAAGACAATGGAGTTAGCTTTGTTTTGATTACCATGGTATGTGCACAGACTTAGATTCTCCTCTTATTAGAGGTTAGATCTAAGTTTTTCATTGGCCCTTTCGGAAGTTTCATTATTGTGCACGATTATTCGACCTCCCCGACCATAGGGAGTTAGAATCCCGATTCGATCTCTCCGACCATAGGGAGTTAGAATTGCCCCAAAGATGGCCCTTACGGATTAGTCTTGCATAGTTAGCGTGATAAAGAATAGTTTTTGAATGGTAAGGAATTGTAATTTTAAATGAGATTTGTGCATAATTGATATTATTAAAATTAAGATTTATTTCCACAAATTACTGAAATTACTTTAAATATTTAGTTGTGATTTGATAAATTGAATTTCTTGATCAAGATCGTTTAAACAAATGATTTATATCATTGGCAACGAATATTTTGATATTTTGAAATTTTGACGATTTTCAAGATTTTCAAATTATTTGTTATAATTTTGTCAATGTATATTGTATTACATTTTAAATTATAGTTGTGTACCACTAAGTTTATCACTCAGTGATAGTTTTGTATGTTGTCGCAGGTGAAAGTAAAGATACAGCTGCCGAGTAGGATTTCTTGTAGTTGCGCCTTGAAGACACATTCGGATTAGCTCCGGGTATATCATAGGTATACCCTTGTACATAGATTTTGATGTATGCATGTAATTATATGTATGCAATTTATTTGAGCAGTTGTACAAGAACTTTTGTAATATTATTTTGGGTATGTAATTAAAATGGAAATTATTGTAATATTCAAATTTATTTTTGAGTTTTGTAATTAATGTAAATAATTAAATTTTTGTATTTTGTGAATAATAAATTATTTCCTTTTCTGAAATGAGATGTTCAGTGTAGGTTTAAAAATGTGCTGAATTGATTGTTACAAATGATTTATTCATTGTTGAGATTGAATTGTGTGGAGGAATGAATTTTATTGAAGTTGTGGTCGAGTAAAAATATTTGGAGTGTGTTTTTTTTCAGGTTTTGAAGAACTGTTTTCTTAAAATACAGCCACCACTCTGCTGAAATTTTGAAAAAAATTTGTGACCAGATTTTAATCAAGGATTTGATCCATGACCAACATTTCAATTAAAAGCTTTTGATAAATATTCAACGTTCCCACCACTATTAAAAAAGATCAGAAATTGTTTTAAAATCGTTTTAAAATCTCTTGTAGTATATTTAATTGGTTACTGGTAGGCGAAATTTGATAATTCATTAGGTATACTACGGAAATATGTTATGCCTTATGAGGAGTAGGGTGTGACAGAATTTTCCACCAAATAGATAGTTGAGGAATTAGAATTATAAGAGCAAAAGCTGTGAAGTAGTTTGACTTGGAATCTCTATGATCACTCTTTCATTAGAGGGTTAATGATGAAATTTACATATTATTGATGGAATTTTAATATCAAGTAACCAATTTGCTTGTAGATGCAGATCAGGTTTAATTAGTAGGATTCTACACATAAAAGGCCAGTGACGTAAAAAGTTGCCAACCCTTTCAAGTTCAAGCAATGATCATTGATGAGATAATCAAATTACAAATTTATTATTGCATGAATGCTCTGTTATGTTTATTTGCACCCGATAATCCCATTCCTTATTAAGGAAGTATGACAAATAGAAGATGGAAAAATTTTAAATAGAGGAGAAGAAAGTGCAATTCTGATTCAGGGTTCATCCCATGGCATATTTTTGGGTCCAGCTCCGAGCAGTAGACTCATACTTGATTTTGTCAGTCTTGCACATATGAGCTATTTCAGGAACCAGTGGATCATCAGGGTTTGGGTCTGTAAGCAGGGAACATATGGAGAGTAAAACCTGCATCAATCCCACAAAGCATATTTCAAAATCATCTCTCTTGTGTTACCATAAGGGAATAGAGGATAAGGCATTAGCTTAATTAGTATAGATTGAATGATCAGTATCATTTAATGAGTCTTTTAATTGTTATTGTCTAATTGAGGTTGATTTG
Source organism: Hevea brasiliensis (assembly GCF_030052815.1). Lineage (NCBI taxonomy): Eukaryota > Viridiplantae > Streptophyta > Magnoliopsida > Malpighiales > Euphorbiaceae > Hevea > Hevea brasiliensis. The sequence goes on from NC_079493.1 coordinate 106,801,713, forward strand.
TTTTCCTTTTAAGGTTAATTTTATCTTAATTAGAGTTTAAATTTGAAATCTCACAGTTCTAAGACTCCAACACTAATAGCCACAGTTAGTTGATTGACAAGTGGTTTTTTTTTTCTTAGATCTTCATGTGGTGGTGTAAATGGTCACATAAGTCTTCCAAGATAAGCACCTTGGATATGGTGAGTGCAGGACTCCATTGTTCCTTGAGTATGTCCAAGCAGATATTTCCATTGCTGTTGATGTTTGGATGGAAAACCTTGGTCCTGAAGGCAACCTGCAAAGCAATCATTTACAGGAAAAACTTTGATCAAGTTGATTATTGAAAAAGAAAATCCAGCAGGTACAAACTAAAAGACTTTCAAAAAAAAAAATAATAATAATAATAATAAAAGGCTAATTTTGTTCTTAGTATAGGCCCATAGTCATTCAGATCCATTCAAACCTTAAATTTTGAAAAAGAAAAAAATTTTAAATTTTAAAAATAGATCAAATAACTCATTTTATCATTTTTTTAATAAATAAACACTTTAACTTTTAAAAATAGATAAAAAAAGATTGAAATATAATATGTTTCTAATATAAATCTAGTCAATACTATACACCAAAATCATCTAGTTTTGTGGGATCCTCATCAGAAATCTTGTAAGGTTTTTTGAATCATTCAGTAAAGAATAACTTATCATAGAATATCTTTGTGCAAGTCTTGGTTAGATTTATATTAGAGACAAATTATAATTTAGTGTTTTTATCTAATTTTAAAATTTTAAAAAATTTTGAGGACTTATTTAATCTTTTTAAACTTGAAGAGTTATTTAGACCCAAATCATTTTAAAAATTTATTGGCCTTTTGAAAAAAAAAGAAAAAGAAAAGAAAAAGAAAAGAAAAAAAAGAGCTGAATGGTTTCTGCTTTACTTACCTTGGGAGGTTTGAAAGGATAATCAGGTGGGAAATAAATGGTGACAAGGAAAACACCACCAGCATATGGACTGTCATTTGGACCAATGATGGTAGCTTGCCAATGGAACATATCCTCAGCCACAGGACCTGAAAATATAAATATAAGATGCATAATCACGCAACCTTCCAAACGAGAATGAACCAAGATGATGTATCCAAACCTTACTGTTCTTTTACCTGCACTGCATGAAGTTGGGGGATCTCTCTGCAAGTCCTTGAGCTCCTTCAATATTCTTTTTGATGCCATTTAGGCTACAAATTGAGCTATTTTCAATACAGAGATGAAACTCAATGAGGGTGATTAATTACAAGGCAAATGAAGAAAACCGGATGTATGGATGCCATGGAAAAAGGAAGAAGGTATTGTATTTAATGGAGATTGGCAGGGCTGAGGAAAGGAGGTGGAAATAGAAGGGGTCCATTAATTCTTTCTAGACTGGTGAAAGTGGGCACAGTATAAATTCCAGGAAAAAGTTAACAGGTACAGAATATTTGAAATTTTGAAAATAGCAACTTGGAAGACATTTGCTATTCTTTATTGTACTTTTATCAGGTGCTCCAATAAGGAATCTATTAGCAGAGTCCATCTCTTTCAACCACTGCTGGCTAGCATTAGCTTGGAGGTGATACTTTTCTCCTCAATCATCCACAAGGTCAATGTGAACACAGACAGAATCATTTAATTCCAGTTTTAGTTTTCCTTCTCTCGTCAACCCATTTCATTCCACATTTTAAATCATTCCTTTTGCCCATAATCAATGCTAAAGCAGGAAGCATCAAGCTTTTTAGGGATAATTCTTCCACTATATTTATCGTGTAAACAAATAATGAATCTAATTCTAGATGCAAATATCACTTTATTTATTTATTTTTTTTTAATTGGGATTTCAGCGAAGACTCTTCAGGATGCTCCATTCTAATATCTTAATAGCCATGACTAGAGCATTCAGAGAAATATTCGTCCTAAGCCAATTAGCAGAAACAGTAGCATAGTTCAAGAAACCAGAAATGCTTTGAAGCTGACATGATTAAAATGAACCACAGAATTTTATTTTCAATAACTTTACAGAGAAATGGATACCATATTCTCTCCACTAAAGATTTGCCGACAGAACCACGATATTCTTTCTTTTTTTAATTCCCACTCTTAAAACTAGGGTGTTTATTTCCAATTGGAAGTCTGATTATATTTAAAAATTGAAATTGAAACCAAACCTTCGATCTTTCTACTTTTAGGAAATAGATTTAGAATCAAATTTCCATTTCAATTTCAGTCCAATTCTAATCAATTTTAGAACATTTTCAATTTTAGTTTCAATTCTATTTTGATTTTAATTTTAATTTTAATTTAGTTCAATTTCGTTCCTTGAACCTAAAATTATAGCATCCTTGTTTTCATTTTAAAGGAGAAACAATCTTAAATTTCTAGCATCAAAAATATCAATAAAAATAATAGTACTAACATTAAAAATATATTATATATATAATCCTTAACAAGTACATTATGTTATTTTATGCTTAATTATATTGTTTTCAATTAAAAGATACATAAACAGTTAATAACTAAAAAGTATATTATATGACTAAAATGTGATTTAATCATATAATTTAGAATTATAAGATGAATTAATATATTTGTTATTAAAATTATTTGAAAATAGAAAAATAAAAGTTAACATATATATATATATTGAATCGGCATACTTTTTGACAAAAAATTCAAATCGAACCAAAATAATAAATATAAGTTTAATTTTGTATTGTATAATTTTATAGTAACAATTATTTTTTCAGTTTCAATACGATTTAATATAGATTTAATATGATTTTTCTATTCGATTTGAATCTCAGGAACCATGCATAATCCTACTTAAACTAATTTCCACATCATTTATAACAAGTGCAAGGTAGATATAAGCCACCTATCAAAATCAGCTGAATCCATTAGCAAACTTTTTATAATCTAAAAAAAAAAAAAACCATAATTATATTAAGGTTTTTAGGTGCACTTAATCAAGTTACAGGCCGTAAATAATACAAGAGGAAACAGTTTAATATTTGAGAGTTTTCCTGACTTCAGTCAATACATGCAGAATGACAAGGGTGTGCATGTTTAACAAACGCAATCAATCATATTTATACAAATGAAAATGTAACCCAGAACGTGACAAACTCGCAACTTGATTCTTATAATGTTCTTCCTAGTTCTGTCAGTAGATACTAAGACCAAATCTTGCTGCTTCCTCAAGCTGGGAAAACGCAAGACACACAATGAAAGACTAATGGGATCAATGCCTAGTTGGTCATGTTTTCTTCCCAGTGCTTAATTTTTCAATCACAATATGGAGCAGGCCTTTTGAGCCTTTCTTCTCTTTTTCTTCTTCTGTTTTGTTGGCTGGAGAACCACTTTAATGGCTGCATCAAAGACAGCTTTCACATTCTGTAATTTGCAAAGGATGGTTGAAATAAAATGTCAGCAATGAGTTAAGCATCCACTTTCCTTTATGCAGTGTGAAAAGAACAGAATATATACCTGCTGAGTTTTAGAACTACATTCAATATAAACAGGCGCCCCGATTAGCTTTCTCAGTTCTTCCCCCTTTCAACAAAGATAGAAAATTTATTCTCGTTGGCAGATGATGATGATGACGAACCACAAATACAAGCAAGGTGACAAATTAAAATAAAACATGTAAAATAATTCTTAATATGGGAAAGGACAGTATACCTGAGCTGTAGTAATGGGCACTGCACCAGGGTAATCTATAAAGAATTGCTTATCATCTCGGAGATCTAGAAGAAGCAAATTTAGCTGTAATGAAAATTGATTCTCAATGAAAAAGTCTAGAAACAAGACAACGACACATTGTACACTAAGGCATCAAATAATTAGTCAGAATAATTTGGCCACCAACATGAGGTAGTTTCATCGATTATGATGGAAGTGAATTTTTGCATGTAAATCATAGAAAAGACTAGAGTTTCATTAAAAGACATGCATGTATCCAATAATATCTAATATCACAGAATTATGGAATTTCAGCAGAATAAATAAAATCTCAGATGTATCAGATGAAACAATCAGTCCAACAAGAAACAGTCACTGTCTTTCATTAAAATCAAATCTAGAAGAGAGTTGGTCCACATGCCAGTCAACTAGTAGAATTTGTGGTTTTTTAAGCATTGATTGATGCTTAAAATAAAATATTTACTTGAAGCACCTCAAAAAGAAGTATCTTTCAGGAAATTTCGTTGAAAATGCTCACTTTCAAGATGAACTTTCGTAAGCACCATCAAAAAATAAAAAAATCTTTACAAAATAATTGTTTTAATCCTCCCAATTTTTTCCGATACCCTCTCTCTCTTTGAGAATGTGACAAGACTAATCGATTTGTGTATCACCAGACAAATCTACTAAGGTCAACACAACTGGTAGAGGTTTAAATTATAGTTTTTGTTTTGTTCTAGTTGTCATCCTTATAGTTACATGGACTCTACCGAAACCACCAGTTGCTTATGTCAGAAAGGACAGTCGAGCACAAGTACGACAATGAATTATTGAAACTTTTCAACTCAGTCAGAAAATTACACAAATTTTGGAGAAGTCTGATCCCCAGTTGTACCTATATTCGATACTCTACTACCACAGTCCCAGTAAATTAGGTCATCTTTTAATATACTATACACTTTTCCTTAAAAAATAAATGCACTTCACATGCATGTGCTCAAATGTAAACAAGAGTTCCTTCTAAAGAAACATTTAATTAAGCGCCCCCTCCTCTCCTTCTTGTCCACGAGTGAGCAAGAAGAATTAGATAAAAGATGATCTTAACAAATAATGTTGAATTTCATTGAACTCTAATTCATTTATCAATTACGTAGGGAGATGGAATGCTAAGATCTTCAACATCTCAACTGAAAATATTAAGCATAATTTCATAAGTTTCTCATATGCAGAACAACAAGGTTCCATAATTAGGATCAGCAATTGTTCTTGATCAGGAAAATGGAAACTCGTAACAAAATTTGTCGTTCTCACAGGCTGATTGATCAGAAAGATGAAGTCATAGTGCATCACAGTCACAGATGTGGGCACCCTATGTCTTATGACTAAATTAAATTATGAGATAATTAATAGCATAAGACTTCCACAGTATCAGATTTCTGTTCTTTGGGGAAAATATGCAACTATTATAAGAATTAAAGTTGAAACTATTGCCCATATGGAAATATTGAAAAACTGCTCCATCATTATGATTCTATTGAGACAAAACTGCATTCAAACACATCAAAAGAGTAGGGAGAAAATCAAGAGTCAAAAAAGCACCAAAATACTTGCAATTTTGTAACAAAATATTTTTGGAAACTTCCTAAAATAGCTAGAAATCAATGACAACCAAGAATTAGATTCTGTCAATACCTACGTAGTGAAATATAACCCAAACTCCAAAAGAAGTAATAAAGCAGAAAACCTATAATAAATGCAATTTCTGAGAAATGAAGATAAATATCAATAGTTAATGGGCTAAGGAAAAGTTCTCAACTACTATGCATCTTATGGTCAAGAAAATTGAAGTCCTAGCAAAGAGTCTCAAGATATATGAAACTAATAACTGAAATCATCATTACAAAGAACAAAAGAAAAATCAGAGTAGGAGTATCTACCAAGCTTAGTCCCAACAAGAATAATTGGTACTCCAGGTGCATAATGCCTCAATTCAGGAATCCACTGAAAATTGAAACATATAATGTGGAAAATTCATAAGCACATCACAGAATCAAACCGTTAAAAGATGACAAGAAGCTTTAAAAGATAATGTTGATCATACCTTCTTTGCAACATTTTCATAACTGGCCTTGCTAATGAGAGAGAAAGCAAGCAGGAAAACATCTGCCCCACGATAACTCAAAGGTCTTAATCTATTGTAATCCTCCTGGCCTGTCCCATGAAACAAATACATGAAGTTTATGATAATATTCTTTCAAAAACAATAACTGAAATGTTACAAATTGCACACAGACCAGCGGTATCCCACAACCCTAGATTGACTGTGCTCCCATCCACAACCACATTTGCACTGAAATTGTCAAACACTGTCGGCACATAATCCTGTTGCACAGAAAATCATAAAGGAATACAATAAATAATTCTTCATGTCAAAATTTGTACTGCAAAATTTAAAAAAATTTATTGATAATGGAGAAATAAGTGAAATGCTGAATCATCAATAGAACTTCCTATAAAACTTTAAACAATGCTCTAGGTCCCATGAAAAAACCAATAATCTACAACAGAACCTTCTACAAATATGCATAAAGCCTGTATTATAGTCATCAACTACAAATTTCATCCCAAAGAAATAAATTTATTCTGGCCGTTGCTAATAAAAGACCAAAGTTATACTCCTAAACTCATATTTGTTTTTTTAAAATGAGAGAGAGAGAGAGAGAGAGAGAGAGAGAGAGAGAGAGAGGAAGTACCTTTCAGGGGAAGAAAAAAAAAAACTCAATAAGAATCAAAAACAGCATTATAACTTCAAAGTTGATGTAAATATTAGGAGTCACATTTTTGCAGAAACAAAACTAAAGAGAGACTCCAGGCAAACATAATAAAAGCTAGTTCCTTTCCCTCATTTTATTGAATTATATAATTTTATATAAATTCCTCATGATAAGCTACAAATTAGCACCCAAATTCTGAATATTCAATATTCAACTATAAGGATCCAAGCAACAATCACAATAAGCATTTTCATTCAAGAGTGATTCAGTGAATCTGACTGACCCACCAAACATACCCAAATCATCCATTTGGCTTTTAGCCTCCAAGGTGCCAAGCACCTACCTCCATTAACCCTATTTGTTCATAAAAGACTCAAGTCAAGCTGGCAATTAACTTTCTCTAATTCAAAAAAAAAATATGGCATATTAGGGATACAAGAACGTCGCATCTGTTTCTGTTCCTCACATTTTGCAACCAATCAAAGAAAAACCCCAAATCTAACACTTAATTTGATTCTTATTAAGTGAAACACAAACATGTCTTCTCAAAGCTAATCTCTTGGATGAAACACAAAGTCAGTCGACTAATTTTCTTTGTTGGTATCCAAACATAGGAGAATCAAACATAAGCAAAATAAAAAAGAAAATGTCGGATTTATCAATTAACTTCCAGCATTTCCTTGGCAACCGAACATTAACAGGTACAATATAACCTAAAGCTTGACAATTCAATCAAAAAGTTGTTCACCCAAAAGAAAAAAAACGAATCTTGACAAAGCCAATTACTTCAACGAAGCTCAGTTGACTTAACAAGCACATTCTTGAAAAAGTAAAGAAATCAAATTTCCTACATGTTTCCCACATTTTCTCGACAAGAAAACAGAACAAAGACAAAAGAAAGATTAAAAACAAAATAGCTTTACACTAAATTTCAGAGCCAAACCACTTGTACCAAGCCCAATTGACTTGACAAATACGTTCAACTTTGGCACATTTTCTCAACAAACAAACACATACCCAAAGAGAAAAAATTATAAAAAGAAAGAAAGCAAGAAAAAAAAATCGAATTGTTTATACATACGGTAGGGAAAGTGTTACTGGTGTAGGAGATAAGCATGCAAGTCTTGCCAACAGCACCATCACCAACGGTGACGCACTTGATAAACCTTGAAGCACTCATGTTTTTTTCTCTCTTCACCTTCTTCCGGGTTCTTGATTTCAATTAGAAAAGCCCTAAACTTTCAGTCCTTGACAACATAGAGAAACTGAGAGAGCACAAGCAGTGAGAGGTGTTTGGAAAACTAGGAGAGAGAGAGAGATGTGTAGGAAGCAAGCAAGCGAGAAATTGGGGAAGCTGGGCCTATTTGGAAAGGACGAAAGGACAGCTCTTGCCAGCTACATATGATATACAAGCGAACCTGTATTTCAGGACCCCAAATTTTGCTAACAGGGCCAGTCGATAAAAGATATATTTTTTTGTTTTATAAATTATATTGATAGTATCCCGATTGAAAAACATATAGCATTAAAGTTTTTAATTTGTAATTCAAAATTTTTAATTTTTAATTTAATATAAAAACCTTTATAAATTTTAGTAGCAGCAAGTTATTACACTATTTATATTAATGAGAATTTATTAAATTAAAAATTTATATTTTTATATACTAATAATTTTAAGTAAACATATTATAAATTATTAAAATATTAATATATATAATTTTAATTATCATAATTATGAATAAATAGAAAGCAGATATTATTGTTAAATTAATACAAAGAAAAATATAATTTTTAATATAACAAATATTTTATTAACGAAAATAATATAAAAATTAATTACTGAATATTATAAATTTTTTTATTTAAATTAAAAATTAAAAATTTTATATTATAAATTAAAATTTAAATATTTTATTATTATTTCTTATTATAATTTATTTTTTTTAATTTTAAATATTAAAATTTCAATTCTATCTATATATTAATTTAATTGTGTCTACATTTGATTTAAATGAGAAAAATGAAAGGCTAGTGGAAATTTTAATTTAATTTTAAAATTATTTTTTTGTCAAAATTTTTAAAATTATATTTTAAGAGTACACATTCTGAATCTGAAATGTTCGGTGCGAAATTAATATTAAAATATATTAAATTAATTTTATAACTTATTTATTATGATTTTATTAAAATTAATTATTTGACACCATTCAATATAATTATGTTTTATAAGAAATTACAATAATATAAAATTAATAGCATATAAAAATATAAAATCTAACATTAAACAAATAATATTTATAAATTAAATAAATTAAATAAATTTTAATATAAAAATTCTAATCAATTATTATAAGGTAGTAAATTTTTAATATAATAAATAATTAATCTTTTTTTTTAAACATCATTTGCAGTTTAATAGATAAATTTGAGTTAAGGAATCACAGATCAATATGTGATAAAAATAATAAAATATGTTATAAATATGTCAAATGAATCATAATTATTAATATATTATAAATAAGTTGATATAACTTTGAGATTTGATCTTTATTTTGTGGCGGTACCATTAATATTTCCATGATAAGTATTATAATAAAACTTTAATTAGATAAATAATAATTATTATTTTTTTAATATGTTAATATATGAATCTTATTTGACAAAAATTAATTTTTAAATTTTTTTTAAGTTATGACGTGATTTAAAAATTATAAATATAAATTATATGTTTTAAATACTTTTTATTTATATTATGTATTTATTTTCTGAAATTTACTACACATTTAATAATTTAATAAATTTGAATATTTTACATAATTTATAGAAGAATTATTTTTTAAAACAAACATTCTGTATGGCCAATAAAATAACAAGAAAAGGGATATTATTTCATAATAGGAAATACTTTATAATTTTTGTCATAAATAATATTTTTTTCAAAGTTTTAAATATATTATAATAATTGTACAATAAATTGAGATTATTTACAAAATTATTTGACATTCAAAATAAAATTTTAAATTTTTTAATGACAAATAACAACATTTCATAATGTATTGAAAATTATAATTTTTATATAAAATTTTTATTTTTAATGGCTCTTTAACGCATGTTATTTAAATATTAAAAAAAAAAAAAGTTTTCCGACCATTTCTATTAAAATTAGGTTTTTTCAATATGCAATATACATTATTTACGCTTGTATGGGCTTGTAATTTAATTTTTTTTGCATGTAATTTTTTAAAATTTTTATATAATATAATATTATTATAATATATTAATTTTCAATAATAATTAAACTTAAGTCTTTATTATCATAACACCAAATTATTATAACAATATTTTACTCTTAATTTCCAAATAAATTTTGTTTTTATTTTTTTACATATTTAATTTATTAATTCTAAATAAATTTAGACTATATTTTTTTCAAATCATCCTCTTTGATTTTAATATTTATTAATTCTACTATTTATATATTTATTTATATAGTTTAGAACATAATTATTAAATCCAAGTTAAATTAATAGATCAAATTAATAAATTAGTGAATTGAACTCTAAAGGCTCCAAACTAGTCTGAATTTATAATTAAACCAAACAATAGAGTTACCCAATACATTTTAAGTAATTACCCACCAGAGACTAACATTAATTACTCCTACCCTAAAAAAAAATTACAAATAGTTTAAAATAATAATAATAATAATAATAACTAACTTATTTTGGTAGGAAATAGGATGGCTCATTGACCCTATTATGCATCATGTGGGAGAAGATGGTTGTAGATTTCTATTTAATGTTGATTGGCCAAGAGTTCATCAACCCCACCAAATCAAAGAAATTAAAGAGTTCTATTATTATTATTATTTTCTTCTATTGTCTTTAAATATAGGAGAGAAAGAAAATAAAAAATTTAAGCCACTAATAATCTTTCATCAAAAGAAAAACAAAACAATCAAATCACTAAGCTGCATCCAACAATAGCAAAAACAAGAATATAGTTTTATGATTAAGCAAGCTTTTGACAGTATAACCACAACCATTGATACAATGCATTAATTAGGACCCATTTGCATACAAAACTGCCAGCAATTAGTACAAAACAAAAGAAACCCTTTGACTTACATTGTATAGAATAAACCAAGCCAACCTGTGGGGTTGTGACCAATAAGCCGGTGTATGAAAGTGAAAGCTAACAACTCAATATTTCAATTTGCCAGAGCACTCATCCTTAAGCTTGCATAAGCAACTACCAACTCTTTAAAACTTTCTTTAGTCCATTATCTCTCATGCAGAGTTGCTTTCACAATTCCTGACTACTCACCAACTCCTAATCAATTTATCTTTCTATGGATTATTATATTGTATCATGTACCTAATAATACAAATAATTACAACTATATCCTCCTCAATCCTTTTGGACAGTTATCTATCACCTCATATATATATATATAAAAAGAGAGAATGGTAAGAGACAAAATACCCAGGGAAATTATTATATCCAAATCCAAACTCAATTAATATTTTTAAAATCTTAACTCATCCAAAATTTAATAAAAATTTATTATCAACTACTCAAATTTAATTATTATTATTTGACAAATACCTGAATTCATTTAAATTTATATATTTTAATTAATAATGTACATAAAATTTTATTTTTTATTAAATGATTTATATTTTAAAATTTGATAATTTCATAAAACATTTAAATTCTATTTTATTTAAAATAAAAATATAGAATTTATAAATGTTATTATAAAAAAAACATATATTTTATATTTAATTAAATATTTATATAAACGAATTCGGACAATGAATACCCAATATATAAAATTTAAACCCGTCATAAGTTCTATTTTTCAGATATGAAACCGTCTCAAATCCAATTATACATTACTTAATCCCTATCATATTAAGGTTCAATCAGATCAAGTACCCATAAAAATTTGACCCATTACCATTCTTATATATATTGATGTCAATTTGATTTGTTACATCTGATCTAAAATGATTTTGTAACCTATTTTAATTTTATACAATTAAAAATGATCTCAATTTGAACTACATGTAAAATTAGGAGTGAGGTCAATCTTACAATCAGTTTGACTCAACCTAAAAATTGTCGATTTATATCGACCAAATCAATCCAAACAAAGTAAAAAATCAGAGTGGACAAAGACCAGGCCCAATAGCACAGTTAGGCCCAGTGCAGCAACACGACTAGGCCCAAACAAAACAAGTCTACGTTTTGCATCCAAAACCGCGTGCTCAGTTGGACGCTCACGTGCGCGTAATGCGGTCTAACCAGCCACACACGACACCGTTTCGAGTTGGCAGATTGCAGACCAAGTTGGGGTGCGCTCTCAACAAAGCCTACCGGCCCCATTCCACCGACTGTCATTTTCACCTAATTTTAACCATTCTGGCCCCGCAAACATGATTTTCTCTTGCATGGCAATGGCATCATTTGGTGGCTTTGGTAATTTTTATAGCGTTTAATGTTAACTATGTTTATTTTTATTCCTTAATTTTAATTTATTATTAAAAAATTTTTTAAATTTTAATTTAAAAAAAAACTTCTAACATGTAATAATAAATTTTTAAATTAAAAAATTCTTCTAAATTACAATGCTTAATACTTTTTAGTAAATTGTAAATTTTTTTAAAGCAAATATTATGATGATATTAATATTTTTTTAATAAATCTACGTTGTGATTAACTAATATTTTATGTGAGAGGAAAAAAAAAAGTAAAAATGTAATTTCATAATTTTTTTAATTTAAAAATTTTTATTATAAATCAGATGAATTTTTGTGAAATAAAATTAAAATTTAAAATTTTTTAATAATAAATTAAAATTAAAGAAAGAAAGTGAAAAATAAAATAAAATTCAATTATGAATTATAAAAATTACTGGCTACAAGTGAACATTGTTGGCTCAAGAATGCGTGAAACCAGAAATCTCAGACCTGAAGACTTGCGAAGTTTTTCAACCATTTGGCTAGTATATTTATTATAATTAATTTATTCTTCAAGTGCAAATGCAAGAAATAGTATTTACCATGCATGTATTGGCTCTAACAAGTTATGTAACAAGTGTACTATTATTATAAGGTTTATATATATATATTTTAAGAATATTACAAGGTTTATATAAGTAAATTAAACTGAAAAAATCAACATAACTACTTGGAGATCATTTAATATAATTAAATTAAATTGATCATATAAGATTTTAAAAAATAACATTTTTAGTCACTTGTTCACAATTTGAAATCAGAAAAAAAAAAATCACAAATTTTATCTGGTGCTGACTGCAAGGGCAGATTGTACTTAATAGTAGGAGAGAATGACACATATACCAAATATATTGAACAAGGCATGATTGGCCTCAGGATAAAATGAAACTGTCCTTGCTTCTTCAGTGGCCAGGCACTTGGCCCTGTAGCGGAATCTTTTATAATCATCAAATCTCCAAGATCGTGGTCCTCTGATTGGCCAGGGATGTCATGGGAAATAATTAAAACAAAAAATATAAAAAAAAATTAAAATGGTAATGTGAATATAAAACTATTTATTTTCTTAAAAAGTCGATTTATAACAAAAAAATAAAAAAGACTACTAATAAAATTTTTAAGTCAAAACTTGTGTTAGATATTCTTTAGAGAATGATTTTTTTGCTTCTAAAAATGCTAGTACGAATATAATTTTCTTTAACAAGTTAAATTATTAACTTTTTGAAAAAATGTAATATTAATGCTCTTAAAAATATTACTGAAAATAGAGATTTTAAAGTTATATCACATCACTCGCTATAACTTCTACATGCCTGATACCATACACTTATTGGAGAAAGAATAGCTTACTATTAGAAATGACATTTTCACAAGTATATGAAAATATCATTCCCAATAGCATTTTCAATAACTCTTTACGTCTATAAAAGATCAGTTGAGTTTTATTATTTTCTTTTATTTCTTTAATTAGTTCTCTTTTTATTTTTTTCTTAATATTATGTAATAGTACTTTTAACAATTTTATTATATTCAGATCATTTGACTCTCCATCAATAAGAACACCAATATCCAATTTAATATTTTTTCTTAATAAATTTTAATGTCATTGTGAAACATTTATAAGGTTTTTTTTTTTTTTGTACAAAGAGACCTCTTATAATTACTAAAATTAAACTTATAATGTTTCACAATGACATAAAAATTTATTGAGAAAAATATTAAAATATAAACTAGATATCAATGTTCTTATATTGATAAAGAGCCAAATGACTTGAAAATAATAAAATTATTAAAAGTACTACTACATGATATTAAGAAAAAAAAAAGAGAAAGAAAACTAACCAAAAAAATAAATAAATGTAGTAAAAAAAATAATAAAAGTTAAATGATCTTTTATAAATAGAAAAAGCCACTAAAAATGCTATTAAAAATGACATTTTCACATGCTTACGACAATGCCACTCTCAATGGTGTTTTCATAAGTCATTCTCCCTCTAGGAAGTGATGTAACATGACTCTAAAAACTATACTTTCAATAGCATTTTCAATAACATTAATCTTACATTCTTCTAAAAAACTAATGATTTTGACTTATCAAAGAAAACTCTAATCATAGTATCATTTTTAGGAACAAAGAAATATTTTTTGCAAAACCTCTTATATAAGTTTTAATGCACTTGAAAATTCTATTGAGTGATATTTTTTTTGCTATAAATCTTGCTTTAAAACCTCTCTTCCTAATAGAGTTTTTTAAGCAAACACTACTTTTATAAATAGTTTCAAATTCACACTACAATTATAAATAGTTTTTTTTTTTACATTTTTTTAATAATTAATCCTAATTAAAACAAATTTTGTTCCTTTCAATCTGAATGAGTTCTCCAGCAGACAATGTATGATTAAAGAAGAAAAAAAAAAAAGAAGAAACTCAAACCCTTTAATCCCTACAGAATGGTAAACAATTAATGCCTATAAGAAGAAACAATTTGATAGACAGATCAGCGTTGTGCTACAAGTGGTTTTGTTATATTTTCAACTTTTCTTTGTTAGTATAACAAATTAACTCAATTGAAATTTGAAATATAAAATAAGTTCAAACTTTTGTAACTTACAAGCCGGGCATTCATGAGCTTGCAAGATTTACTTGAAATGATGGAGCCATGGAACACTTCACTCCAGTTGCTCAATTATTCTCACTTCTTAAAGACCAAGATTTTATGACTGTAACTCCATTTCAGAAGACAGCATCTTCTGCATAGCTTAATATTAGGCATGATCATGTTCAGCTAGATGCATCTGCTGCACTGCATTGGAAAAGCCTCTGGCGCTCTTGTACAACTTCTCCACATTGTAAGTTAAACAATAATAGACCAAAGCGGGCAGAGCATAAATGACTCATATTTCTTCATCTGAACCAAAGATTTCTAATTCAATCATCTTTCCTGTTTCATGTTTTGATTTCTCTGCTGAAGTTTGCCCCTGGTCAGTTTTTTTCCTTTTTGCAACTGGTTCAGTTTTCATGACTACAGATGGATCTACTTTCATTGTAGATGACTTCCTAAGGAAATATGATATAACAAATTAACAATGGCACAGAAAGCAAACTCAAACAAATAAATATGGAATGAAACTTTAAAAGAATCTGATAAATGATTCACCTTTTGTCTAAGCTAGTTATCGGTTGCATTGGTGTCACAGATAATTTAGTTGAATTTTTTGATTTCATTTTTCCTGTAAATGCAAAGTAATTTCAACTCAGGACGTTGCAAAGAATCACAGCAAGTGCATATGGTGAAGGTTAATGATCTTAACCTGTTATTTCATTAAGAAATCTTATGCCCTGTGAGAATGTATTTGTTGTCACTTTATCTGCATTACTGTTCATCGAAGTTAAAAAGCAAGGCCATTGGCAGTAATAAGTAAACATGCAGTTTTAGATACTAATCTGAATGAACATTGGGAACAAACCTCAATGCCTTCTTAAGTCCTTCCACAGAAAGTAATTTCACATGCTGTGTGGGTTTTTTTATATTTGTTTTGTCAGCTAAAGGGTCGACCATGTAAATGCCTTGTGAATGAAGAGGATCTCGAAAGGCTGTCTTCAAGTTCCTGGAGTATAAACATTTCAAGTAGAGGAGACTGGTGAGAGAAAATGTTAAAATAATAAAGAAGGTAAGTTCTTTGTTTTATGCAACTATTAAGCATTAGAAACTACAAATCGTCAAATGATTCCAAACTCAGGTCACCTACCCTCCCTTGAGCTCAGTTCTTGTTGTGGAAAATCTCTCTGATGCTTTCTATAAAAGTCATAGATATGGTGTAAGTTCATTCTGAAGATAGGGCGGAAAGGAAAAGGAAGATAGCAGCACTAGAAGGCATACTTACTAATTTGTGATATCTGCAATATATCCCTTGACGTCTACAATAAAACGATGATTAAAGTCAGAATACAAAAATATAAAAATCAATATTGGATATGTTTTAGTACTGAAGTTCTGGTAAGAGAACATAGAATATATAATCTTTTCATTACTGAAAAATGTCTACGGCCCCTGATGTGAGGAGAAAAGTAACATATAGCTGACCCAAACTAGTTTGAAATTAAAGTTTAATTATTGTTGTTGTTATAGAGTACCATACAATAACTTCACAGCCGATCAAGGAAAAAGAAGCAAAATTTCAATCATCTTCACTACTAAAGTGGCTCCAGTGAGAAACTTAACTTTACACCTATCGTTTCTTTTGTCAAAACCTTAATGCATCTTTGATATGTGATGCAAAATTGCTATCATAAAACCTTGCCACTTAGATTGTAATTTTAGCGAGTATTCACATGAAATGGTATGCCACTGAATAATTCCATTCAGGTTTTTCACATTTCGTTTAGCATATTTGAGGCAGACTGCAGACAGAAAAACATTAGATGACTACATGCTGGGGCAGAGCAGCTCTGCAGTCTACACATAGTGATGCAATGATATGTAATTGCAAGAAGCATGCTTTATTATTAGACTAAAAAGCATTAGCCAAAGCTTATTTCACTACTAGCCAAAGCTCATTTCACTACTACCTTCATTCAACATCCTCCTAAGTTAGAAGCACAAAGAAGCCAAGATAGTAATTTACAACCAACTAAACATTATTAACAATGTGCAGGAGGTTTGATATAAATTTTCTAATAGCAAATATACTGCAGAAAGGCAATCAATACAACCCCTCTATTGATTAATATCAACTATCTATTATTTGCAATTGTCCAAGCTTATAGAGCAGATTCTAGCATAGACTTAATTAACTTTCAGGGACCATGGCAATTATTTGACCAAGTCCAACATTTTCTTATTCTCTAACATTTTCTTATTCTTACTCCCACTAAATGGATTACAAGGAATATATATTACAATAATAATTAGACACCAGCTTAATTTTTTAAAGCTTGTAAGCCAATCTTTCCATTTAAATTTCTGAGTTCATAACCATCATCATGGATAACTAAATGAAACTTGTGGTTTAAACATCATGCTAGCATTAATGTTTTAAAGTCATCCAAATTACACTAAATGTGGTGCATATGAACCTATCTACAAAACCACATTTTACATGACTCTTTTTTGCTATGTTTGGATGAAATGACTTGAAATAAAAGATTAGATTAGGTTTTACTGTAAATTGTTTAAATGAAAGTTGACTTATTGTTTACTTAGATTCATGAACATATGTTTGATTTATGAAACCCTCTTTGGGATTGAAGTTGAAAGTTGAAACTGCTTTTTGGAAAAGCACACTTCAGACGCTACTGAAAAAGCAGTTGGAAACAGCTGTTTGAAGTTTTTATTAACTTTTTCTCAAAAAAAAGTTATTAAAATCAAACTTAAAAGGTCTCTAATAAATATTTTTGATATAGTGTTTTTCTTTGCAGTAGCTCAAATAATAGTGCTAGACAAAACCTAAATGTGATTGAGAGTTAACATGTGAAATCCATTTCCAATGACACATTTTCATAGAATTTTTCAAAATCCACATGCAAATAAGATCTTTTCCATATTTATGAAACTATTCCAAATTTAAGACTCTAATCAATTAAAGAAAACACACACATTCTCAAATTCAAATCACATGTCAAAATTCATTCATTCATTAAAATGTACATTAATTTCTTTATTTATTTATTTCAATCCAGTATGACATCAAGTTTTTGCCAAATACTGAAAGCAAATCAAGGCCAAAAATGTTATCTTAAAATCAATTGCAATAAACACGTCATTTCATCATATATTAGTTCACACATAATCACTAGGTAAAAATAATATTCATGGCATTTTATATGTCACCCCAGAAAGCTAGTTGAACATAGAAATGCTTGTAACATACTTATTTATGACTAGTGTACAGGACATCCCATCCTTCCTTTTTCCTTTGCAAACTCCATAATCAATGGAAGTGCCCATCTTTAGTATTTGATTTGGAGAATAGATACTCAAAGAAAAACCATTTCCCTGTGAAAGAGAGAAAAGGAAATCAAAATCTCTAATGCAGCACAACAAAAACAATCTGAGGCAGTGAGTATATGACAAGTTCATACAGCATTGTCCTTGCGTACAGTACAATTGAATAAAGCAAAAACTGTTCCAGCCTGCTCCTTACAGTACTGCTGATAAGCATCACCAAACAAGAAAAGAGAAATCGTGTTTTCATCTAAGCACCCAATTTTCCATATGCAATAGCTCTTTCCAACAGAGCTAGTGCGTGGATTTCCCTTCTCGGTTAATACTCCAACAGTAGCCCAGCATCCAGAGAAAGTGTCTCCCACCAAAAGATTTCTAGAAAACAAAATCCAATATATGAAATCATCAATCCACAGTACACAGTTCATGAGTCCTGATTATAAATTATTTGAGTAAACTAATTATAAAAACACTTTTGATTCCTAGAAGTGAATGACTTACAAAAAGATAACCATGTTTAATTGATTATATGTAATGATAAAGCAAGAAGATTACTTAATTGCAGGTAAGCGGACAACACGGATATCTGAAAACCGTTCAGCAAGCTCAGCAGGTGTGACCATTTGATTCCTGAAAAAGAAGCAAATTAAAAATTAAACAGAATTAGGAAAAAAAATTTCCGGGACTTCTTTCCCATAATTTTTATTTTGTTTGGTTGCAGACAGAATCATATAAAAATCCCTCTGCATACCATTTTTAATCTTACAATAGAATGGTGTAACAATACACTCAAGCAACTCGACATATTCTACTTCTGACAGGGGCCATTTCAGTATCATAAATAGATCACAAGTTAACCAGCACAAATTGCTTTTATATTAACCGTGAAACTGAGTAATCAAAGTATTTCATATATATAGCATGAATTACAGTTCGCCTAAAAGCAACCTTATCCTTAACCCCGAATACTTCTCCACATTCACTTCATTTGAGTTCCTCCACTGCTTCAGTTTTTCGGCTTTCTTAGCTGGTTTTTGCTCATAATCAAGGCAATCCTGGACAGCATCTCTGAACATAGACAAATCTGCCTGCCCTCTTCGTCTAGGGGATTCATCCGATAGATACCCTTCAAGGTTAAAGGAAATCGAGAGAAACCATAATTAGTTCTCAAAGTGGCTAAATGTAAAATATTACCAACTCCATAAGCCAAAATCAGAGAAATTCTCTTTCCAATTCAAGCCAACAAACCCAAAATTCAGAGCTTGCAGTTGATTTAATGAGAAACAAATCACAAAGAAAAAAATCCCATTAGAGAAATAGAGAACATTTGCTGAAAATAAATAATAACACGAAATGTAGAATTAAACATGTTAAAAATAGAACAGGCACCCCATGAACCCGCAAAGAATGTAACTATATGAAAATAAGAGGCACCCATATTAAAATTGAACAGACCAAAGCAAAAATCAATAACCCAGTGAAGAAATTTTGAAAACATGGGCTACTAAATGTGCGTAGTGTAATCATCAAAAAAGAGAAATTTACCTGGAGAATTGGAATGGTGATTTGATGGAGAGCCAGGAGGGGTTTCCAAGACTCGATCTTGGAGAGAGAGAAGGAGGTCGAGGTCTTCTTGATGGCTTGACATTATAGATTTTTGCATAAGTTCAATGAATGAAAAGGAAAAATGAATCAGTGAAAGGGTTTTAGAAAGGAAAGTGTTGATTTTGTGGAGGGATTATTGAATTTTTTTGGAGGGAAATGAAAATGGAATTTAAGGAAGAACATGTTGTTTAGGCGCTTCAGAGTACGTTTCCGCATTGGAGAAATTAAAAATTTTTTTACAAAAATAAAATTTATAACAAATTAAATTATATCAAAAATAAATTAAACTGAATTAAAGTAATGTGATGCAATTTATCAATTTGAAAAGTTTTATTATTTTAGACTATTTTAAAATTAAATTTTATAACATTTTTAATTTTAATTTATATTTAATAATAATTAATTAAAAAATATTTTCTTAATTTCAATTTTACTTATTTAAAAAAAAATTAAATTAAATTTCATAAATAAAATTTTTTAAAATTAAAAATCAAATTAGATAGATTTTCTAAAAATTAATTAAAAAGAATGACTTAACTATTTATTTTTAACTTTTTTTACTTAAAATATATTTTTTAATTTATAAGTTAATTTAAAAATAATAATTAATTATTTAATAAAATTATTTAAAATTAAGTTTTATATCATTTAAGTGTTTTTTTTAACTGTAAAAAAAAAAAAGACTGTCCAAATATAATGATTATAACTCTCTTAAGTCTAAGGTTTGGGGTCATCTATTGACATCTTCAATTTAACTAAAAAGGAACTTATCATCAAATTTAAGACGGTACTAATGAGACAAACCATTATCACGTATTTTGATTAAAATGGAACTCAATTTGTTAAAATGAGTGTTATGATTGTTAGAATTAGGATAATGTTCATATTTTTAAAAATTATTAAAATAAAATAGTTTTTTATTTAATTAAATAATATATTTAAAAAATATAGATAAATTATAAGTAAAAATTACTTATTAATTTTATTTTATTTTAAATAATTTTTTTTTAATTTATAAGTCAAACTAAATATAAATTTGCTTATAACTTTTTATTTATAAGTACATATAATAAATTTATGAGTCAAATTAAATACTCTCTAAATTTTTAAATTAAATAATTAATTTATCAATTTAAATAATTATCTACTCAGGCGTGCTATATACCCAATTTGAGCCCAAACATAAATATTACAAATAATTTTTAAATTTTTTAATATTTTATCATATTATATTATTTATTAATTAATAAAAAATTTAATAAATATGAAAACTCATAATATTACAACATTTAAAATATTAAATTTTAAAATAAAACTATAAATAGTTTTTATCTAAAAAATCTGATATTCATCCATGATTTTATATGATTGTATTTAATATTTTTAAAAAATAAATATAGACTTATAAATAATAATTTTTAATGCATTTTAAATAATATATGAATTTATAAGTAAAATTAAGTAAAAATTTATATTTATTAAAATTATTTCTTTTATTTACTTTAAATTTGAAGAATCTAAAATTTTAAAAAATAAAATTAAGTAAAAATTTATATTTATTAAAATTGTTTTCATTTTATTTAGTTTTAAATTTAAAGAATCTAAAATTAAAACAAAAAAGAAATCAATCAACCTAAAATATATCCAAAATAACATAAAATTTGTGTTCTAAAACAAGATGAAAAACAAAATCAAGATGGCCAATGACTTGTGCCCCACAATCTTCTTATCCACATCGGCATGGACCCATTATAGTTAGGATTAATTATTAAAAAAAAATTACAATTATAATGTAAATCTAAAACTATTTATAAAAGTAGTGTTTACTTAAAAAAAAAAGTTATTTAAAAGAGAGGTTTTAAAAAAAGTCTATGATAAAGAAAATACTATTGAAAGTAACATTTTCAAATTCACATCACATTACTCCCTACAACTTCTGCATGCTTAATATGAAATAGTAATCGGAGAGAATGGTCTATGAAAACGCCATTAGCAAGTGGCATTTTCATAAGCATATGAAAATGTCACTTTCAATTGTGTTTTCAATTGCTCTTTTCATCTATAAAAGACCATTCAAGTTTTAGTATTTTTTTACTACATTTATTCATTTCTTTGGTTAGATATCTTTTTTTTTTTCTAATTTATGTACTAGTGTTTTTAACAATTTTATTATCATGTTACTTGGCTTTCCATTGATTGAATAACACTGATATTTAAGTTTTTATTTTAATACTTTTTCTTAATAAATTTTAATGTCATTGTGAAATATTTATAAGTTTGTAATTATTAAAATTAAACTTATATATATTTCACAATGACATTAAAATTTATTAAAAAAATATATTAAAATATAAACTTGGATATCAGTATTTTTATATTGAAGGAGAGCTAAATGGCTTGAAAATAAGAAAATTATTAAGAACATGACTACATAATATTAGGGAAAAAAAAAACCTAGGATAAGAGAACTAACAAAAAAATAAATGAATATAGTAAAAAAAAAAGAGTAAAGCTTAGCATGTCTTTTATAAATGGAAAGAGCCACTAAAAATACTATTGAAAATTGGCATTTTCATATGCCTATGAAAATGTTACTTACATGGATGTTCATAAAACCATTCTCTCTCCATTCATTTTCCAATGATTGTATCGTACTAGGCATGTAGAAGTTACAGAAAATGATGTGACATAACTCTGAAAATACTACTTCTAATAGCATTTTCAACAGTGTTAATTTTGATTTGACGTGTTATAGAAAACTCTATTTGTAGTGACATTTTTAGGAGTAAAGAAATATTATCTATAGAGCCTCTTATCCGAGTTTTGACACACTTAAAATTCTATTGGGAGTGACGTTTTCTTTGTTATAAACATTTCTTTGAAATCTCTCTTACCAATGGCCTTTTTTTAAGCAAACATGAACTTTGTAAATAATTTCAAATTCATACTATAATTGTAAATAGTTTTTTTCACATTTTTTAATAATTAATCCTTATAATTAAGCTTTTGTCTGGTTCACGGAAAAAAATTAAATAGAATAAAATAAAATAAAAAGTTTACTTTCCATTATATTATTTGTTACCTCATATAAGTAAAGGATAAAAAAGAAAAACAAATTAGGTAAAGTTTATTTTTGATGAAATATATAAGTTTACCTTTAAATTTTATTAAAAAACTTTTATGGCACCCTCAACTTTTAAAACATCTCATAACACACTTCAAGTTCTGTAAATATCTTTTAATATACCTCAACTCTTACAAAAGTGAAATTAAGATACGATTTTGATCTCCTAACATGGTTGTCTGTTGACTAGGTTTCGAAATATATTTTAATTTTACTTTTACGGGATTTAAAATGTGTTATAGAATGTTTATAGGAATTGAGATCTGTCATTGGACGTTTTCAAAATTCAAGATGCTGTGAAGATTTTTTGTAAAGTTCAAGAGTGAAATGATGTATTCGGCATTTATTTTTATTATATATTATACCATAATCATATAATTTTCTATTTATATAGTGTCAAGTGTATATTCATAATTTTATCTATGATAACTTTTTTACTTTCTCATTTCTCCTTTTTCTCCTATAATTGGTGAGAAATTATTAAAAGTTCCAAAAAAATAGAAAATATAATTTCCTGATAATAAATTCACTGCTGTATGGTTGACCAGTAATTACTAGCAATTCCGACTTCATACAAGCGAGTTGCAACCTAAGTCATAAAGTCTATTTGACAATTTTATTTGAATTGTTTTTGGGAAAAGCATCACCTTAAACAAATTAGTTAGACGCCATTAAAAATTAATGTTAAGTTAAATTTAATATATATTAATAATTAAAAACTCCAAAATAGATAAATAGCATTTTCAAATTGATTTCTTTTCAATAATATTTAAAATAGTGTCTTTTCAAAAATGTATGTTAGAACCACAATTCCAAACAAAAAAAAGATGAATGAACATGCACATAAAAAATTGCACATCCATTTATTTATTTTTTTTCTATGCATTTTTTAGATAATAAAAATAAAAAAATTATATTTTATGTGCATGTTTATCCATCCTTTTGACAATAAAATATCATATAAAACGTCTTCAATATCAAGTAAAGTTTTATTAATTAATTCCATTTATTTCAAAATAATAACTAATAATATCTGATTAACTAATGTTATGTATATTTCCCTCTTTTTGTGTGAATAATATATGTAGAATCAATAAATATAAATAATTAAAAATATAAAAAAAATAAAGCAACACTCTTTAATTTTATATAGTCATAATTTTAAAAATTTTAAAATCCACAAATGACTGTTTTTAAAATAGGTTAATAAGATATTGTACATGTCTATCTCTTAGCCATGGGAATGTGAAAGGCGGTACATTTAAACTTGTAGTGCATTTTATTTTCATTTTCAGTTATTATTTTTATTATTAATAATAATTAATACGTATATATTCAATAAAAATTATTAGTCTTATTATTATCGTTATTAATGTGTAAGTTTTTAGTTACTTAATAATAATAATAATAATAATAATAATAATAATAATAATAATAATGAAAAAGAAGAGTTCAATGTTTTTTTGAAATTATAATTTTATTAAAAAATCAGGAAAAATTTAATAGATCAGGTCTAAACTACAACTAAGGCTAACCGGCAACCCTAATACATCAATTCCTAAGACCCAAAGTATTAAGTGAAAAAACCTGAAGCAACATCAGAAGACAAAATATTATAAAGAGACTGTAGAGGCTCAGACCAAAACATGGGACTAACATCTAAAATGACTACCCTAACAAGATTATGATCTACCATATTAGCTTGTCGCTGAATCCAAGCCAAAGTCCAATTGGACCCTTGTAAAAGAAGTTGATTACAATCATGAACAATATGGCCAAATTTAGAAATATTTGCTTCCAAGGAACTAACTGCATCTACAACCACCTTTGAATCCATCTTTAGATCCACCCCACAAAAATTATGATTGTCCAACCAAAGTAATGTTTCACATAGGCCAAGAAATTCAGCCATGCTTGGTGATACACTTGAATTGTATAGATGTTTTTAAGGACATTTGCATACTATTTCATAGCATTTAGGCAAGCATTTTCATGCATAATAGTTGATTTCAATAGTTTTAGTAATTTCTATTATAAAGCCCTTAATTCCATGTTTTCTACATCATTTCAGGTGTTTGGGTGAAGCTACAGAAGTATAGGAGTGCAAGAAAAGCTTGGAGGAGTCAAGAGGTAGAGAATTGCTGCTGATACAAAATACACGGGTCGTGTAAACCAAGCCCCAAACCTGTGTAAATCACTGCCAGAAGAAAGCCAAGAGAATTGATGAGAAACACAAGTACACGGGTCATGTAATCAGACCCATGTAATCTGCAGGGACCTGTGTAAGTCTCTGTCGAGCGCAAGTTTGAAAAAACTTATGGGAACAACAGTACACGACCCGTGTAATCAGGCCCGTGTAGTTGGCACAGACCCTTGTAACTTTCTGTGCCAAAACAAGACCACGCGATTCTCCTCCACCAAATTACATGTCCCTACTTTGCAGGACCCGTGCAGTGACACACGGGCCGTGTACTATGCTGCAGCCAATTTTATAACTCGAATTTCGTCCTATTTTCGGATAAAAATGAGACTTCTAAGGCCCTTTGGACTCAAAGCAACCTAACCCTGGAGCAACCAATATAAATAGAAAAGAAAACATCAAAAGGTGGGGGTGAAAAAGAGGGACAGTCGTCGGAGTGTTGCTGAAGGCTGCTGCTGTCGTGCTCTGCATCAGTACCAAAAGAAGTTTTCCAGCTGAAGCTTCACAAGATCAAAGCTGCAAACTATCTTCGGTTTCTTCGTTTCATCTCCCTAGACAGATTTCTATTGCTTTATTTCTTTACATGGTTTTCTTTTTGTTGTCTTTACTTTTTATCATGATGTTTGCTGAACTCACCATGAGTGAGTAGTTTTCTTATTCTGGATTTAGGAGAGTAATACTTGTAATTATTATTATGGATGAACATTAGGTTTTATTTACTGGATTTGAGATTCGTTTCTTGATTTAATTTCTTGTGATCCTAATGTATGCTATGTGATGGTACCCACTTAGACATGATTGTAGATGTTGATTGAAGGACTGAAAGATGAAGATTAACATTAGAAAATCAAGATCTTGAACCTAGGAATTCTGACCTAGACGTAGGTTGATACCTTTGTGGAACCTAAAAGTTGGTCAAAGGTTTTAAAGGATTTTAATTAATTTGATCGCCACGAAAGTAGGGTTTGAATTAATTAAAATAACCCTAGATGCCTTGAGAGAGGATTTAGGATAACTTAGGGCTAATTTCCATCAAGGAAAACAATTCTCAATTCAGTAAATAAACGAGATAACATCCCTAATAAGATTCAAGCATAAAATCTTAACTCCAGAATTATTTCAAAAATAGATTACTTCATTTTAAGTTTATCATTCTAGTGTTTAAAGTTAACAACTTTACTCCCTAAACATTCGAAAGCCTAGATAGTCAAAATTGCTGTGTAGATTGGTACTTGCTAAACCAAAAAATCTTCGTGGGAACGATACTCTACTTATCACTTTATTACTTGTTAGGGATCCGTGCACTTGCGGGGTTGTAAAACCAGCAAACACTTGGATCATGGATTGAACCAAAAAAACCATAGA
This sequence comes from Hevea brasiliensis, assembly GCF_030052815.1. Taxonomy (NCBI): domain Eukaryota; kingdom Viridiplantae; phylum Streptophyta; class Magnoliopsida; order Malpighiales; family Euphorbiaceae; genus Hevea; species Hevea brasiliensis. Next base: position 106,827,934 of record NC_079493.1, read on the forward strand.
AGCCTGACACTAAAGACTTATTAGCATCTCGAACTAGTGCGCCAAATGAAGTTTTACCAGAATCAAAAGTGACTGATGCATCTAGGTTGCACTTAAGTTGACCAACATGTGGTTTATTCCATCTCACCCCACGCTTTTGTTGTACAACATGTGTCATTTTAGAAAGCTGGGTCTATGCTTGTTCCCATTCCCAAAGGTAATTCAGTGCCAAGGTAACAAGCTCTTGGGCCACATTACTCTTTCCTTGCCAAAGTAATGATTTTTGTAGTACCACATATTCCACAAGATGGAACACCCTTTCCTTATTGTCTCACCATCCAAAGCATGGAACAACAAATTCAAAAAATCATTTAAAGATGAGCATTGTTGGAAACTTACAATTGGGCCAAAAAAATTCCAACATTCTTGTGCAAAAGGGCATTGAAATAGAACATGCAACTCATCTTCTTTGGCACCACATATTGCACATTCAACTCCAATATCAACACCTTTATTTTGCAAATTTGTTCTTATGGGTAGGATGCCTCTAATACATCTCCATAAAAAAATTTTTAATTTTAGGTGGCACCCTAAACTTCCACACCTTATTCCATTCATCGGGGACAACAGAAAGAAAAGGATCCTCTATGGAATTAAACATAATATTGTACCCAGATTTGACACTATACTTACCGTATTTAGTAAAATGCCAAATTTTTAAATCCTCTTGTATAGAAAGGCTAAGAGGGATATGGGCAATATCAGCAGCATCACTTAAAAGAAAAAGTTCAGTTAAGAGATTCATATCCCAACCTGACCCATCATTGTTCATTAACCTAGACACCTTAAAATCTTTTAAACCATCAATAAGTGGAGCATCCAAATGAAAATTATTATCCCTAGTCATCCATGAATATCCCAAACCTTAATGCTGGATCCATCCCCAACTCTCCATCTAATACCTTTAGATAGTAACTCTTGAGCCTGCAATAAACTTTTTAAAACAAAACTCTGGTTATACCCTACTTTTGAATCTAAGAACTCCCCTCTTAGGAAATATTTAGCTTTGAGAATCCAACTCAAAAAAGCATTCGAATTGGAAATAGTTCTCTAACCTTATCGACTAAGCATTGCTAAATTAAAATAATGAAGATGCCTAAACCCCAACTCTCCAGCATTTTTCCTCACACATATTCTATCCCAAGAAAGCCAATGAATTCTCCTATGCCCATTGCCATCAAAACCCCACCAGAAAGAGTTCATCATTTTTTGTAATTCATCACATAAAGATACCGGGATATAAAACATACTCATACAATAAGAAGGGATGGCTTGAACAATTGACTTCAATAAAATCTCCTTTCCTACCTGAGAAGGAACCTTCCTTTCCAACTACAAATTCTCTTCCAAACCCTTTTTTTCAAATAGGTAAAAACCTATTCTTTATTTTTACCTATAAATGAAAGAAGCCCTAAATAACGCCCATGATTGAGAGGCATTGAAACCCGCATAATATGATAAGCCTCTAATTTGCCAATATCATAAGTATTAGCACTGAAAAAATTCTAGATTTCTAGAAATTTATTGCTTGCCCTGAAGCGTTCTCATAAGTGGTCAGAATTTGCTTGACAGATGAACATTCTCTAGAATATGCTCGAAAAAAGAAAAAAAATGTCATCAATAAATAATAAATGAGATACAGTAGGAGCCCATCTGTTAATTTGAGTGACAAACCCTCTATGTTGTCCTTTAAGCAACCTAAGAAGGGGGGGGTTGAATTGGGTTCTAATCACAAATTTGAAGGCTAAAAGAAATTTAAGAAAAATAAACAAAAAAAAATGTGGAGGAAGAATGATGACACAATTGATTTATAGAGGTTTAGCTATCCTAAGCCTACATCATCTCTTCAAGGTCCTCCTTAAGAGTTAACTCTACTAAAATTTCTTCTTTGGGTGACAAGAGCAAACCCTTGCTCTTTTACAAAAATCTTTTCTCACAAGAGCAACTTAATGCTCTAGCACGCTCTAGTTACAATAAATACTCTCAACAACTTCAATCTCATTATCAGAACACCACAAAAATATAGCTGATCAATAAGCTCTCAAGAAATTAAATGTAGTAGCACAAGTTATAGAAAGAGAAAGTAAGGAAATGCTTTTGAACTCAATAAATTCTCAAATAGAAAGTTGTTACTTTCCTCAAGTCATAAATGGTCCCTATCTATAATTTTTACAAGAAAATGATCATTGGGATTTATTAAATGCATAAATAGCCATTCAACCACTTAAAACCCCATTTTATCAAGTTTTAAAAACCCAGACTTAGCTGCCAAAGTTCCTTCCTTTGACTGCCAAAAGTTGGAGTGCCAAAACAACAAGTTTTAAATCATGACTTTGGCTATAGAAGTCCCCTACTTCAGCTGCCAAAGTCCCTACTAGATTAAAAATGACAAAAGCTTAAAATATGCATAACTTTTTGCTCCAAAACTAGATTTTTGATCCGTTTGAACTGTTAGAAAGCTAATTTAATAAATTTTCCAACTAAAGCATTTTCAAAAACTAATTTTGCATTTCTCAAAAATGAAAATTTCATTTAACTTCCCTTTGGTCAAGAAATAGATAAAATGCATGACACTAAGAAATTTTTGAAAATACCTAGATTTGAGCCAATACAATTAATTAATTAAGATTCACATTGTATAAAGAAAATAGAAAAAAATTATGTTGTAGAGTCTGCCATGATCTCTACTTCAATTCCTTGCTCTCATTCAAAGCAATTTCACAATTTTGAATTTAGGACCTATAATCTTAACACAAACACTTTCAAGATAGATTAGTAGCATACTAATTGTTTATTATCATTAAAACATGGATTAAAACCCCTAGGTCTCACAATCTCCACCTTTTTGATGATGGTAAATAATTAGTGGATGAAAAAAAATTAAAGCACAAGTGAAATGTGTGTTTTTTAAAGATTCTCCTCCTTAGTATACTTCCCATTTTAGAAATAATTAATGCCTCAATAGATAAAATAAGGAGAGCACATAAGAGAATTTTTAACTCATTGAATGCAATGGCATGATGCCATGAGTCCTAAATGTGTGATAGTGCAAGAACATTGCTAAAACAAAAGCAATTCAATGAGATTCAATATATAAGCCAATATATGAATTAATATATCATAAAATAGCCAAAAAGAGTAATAATCATCCAAAAAGCCAATATAGCCAATAGCTAAGAACAACATGTATATTTAGCTATAAAAACCTATAACTCTACATCCGCTAACTAAAACAACCAAGAAGTCAAATATACATCCACTAGTTACCTATCTCCCCCTTTTGGCATCATCAAAATACTAACCAAAGGGGAAGATGAATAAAAAGAATCATCTAAGTATGAAGCAAAGAGAAAGGATCAGGAATCTAGAAGTGGTGGAGCGGCTGTATCCAATAGAGGAACACCAAAGGCCATGTGCTGGAGAAGAGAGAAAATTTGAGCCATATACTCTTCCTCATGTTACTGATGCTGAAGCTGTCTGTCCTCCATCTGCTATAGTTTGCCCTCTATTTTGACAGATATGAGCTCTAGGTGAGCCAAGGCATCATAAATGTCATGAGAGGTTTGAGATGACTCACCTTAGTCAGCAGTGCCACTAGAGCAGGCTACTACTATAGTTGCACCACCCTGATCAAAGGATGTTCTAACTATTGTGCTCTATAACCTAAGTTTGTGGGAAGATGTAGGGCAGTCCTTCAGAGCATGCTCATAACTGTCCTGGCAGATAGTAAGTCCTATGTGTGGAAGAGTGTTGGTATAAAAATTGTAGTCTTTAGGAATGGTCTTGGCAGCCTCTATACTAAGATCAACCTTAAGAACCCTAAAAAGTTTAATGATTAGACGACCATAGGGGAGACAAGCACTGGAGTGCCTAAGGGTAGTGGTCATGGTATGAATGATAAGAATTGGGAGGTTAAGGGGACGTTTCTCCAGAAGATAGGTCATAACAAATATGTCAGCATAGGTAAGATCAGACCTTTGACCTTCTCGGGATAATCTCATGGGTGACTATATGGTGTACAACCTTGGGTACTGCCCTAAGGTGAGTAGCAGGAAAGCGAACAAGGTTATCAGTATAGTTACCCCTATAGACAATCCTAACTTGGTCTAGGGGAGTGTAAGGCTCAGTAAACCACTGGTGAATGTTGGACACAACTTCACCAGTATTTGGGACACTTAGGTGCTTAGCTAAGATAGCAAGGGTGATAACAACCTTAGTTTAGTTAACATAGCTAACTAGAGTGGCAAGGTTAGATTGTTGGATAGAGTAGAGGTTGGCATAGAAATCCTTAACTAGGTTTTCTTTAGTGAGATTAGGAGTAGTAATAAGAGAGTCCCAACCTTGGTTAATAAAGGGAGCAAGAAGCCCATGGGTAGTGAAATGAATGACAAAATCAGGGCCAATGGGTCCACCTAGGTATACAAACCTCTTATAAAAGGGAGAATATTTCTTAGAGTTTGTAGTGATAATGGGAAACTCAAAGGCTGGAGGGGTTTGGGTAGGTGGAGGACCCCTACTAGACTCTCCCCTAGGTCGTTTATCACTAACCCTCTTTTGGGCCATAGAGAAAGGTGAAAAGGTGAAGAGATAGAGTAATATGCAAAACAAACATAAAAAGTCCATTTTCAAGGTCAAAAACAGCACAATATTTGATAACCACAAAAAGAGATCCCAACCAAGTCACAAGAGGCATAAAAATATCACATCTTATGATAAAACAAAGAACTATGTATTAAAAACAATAATATTATACAAAGCATTACAACTTAAGGCAATATAGTTCAAACTTAAAGATTGAGTGCAAGAGCAACTCAACTTTAGGCATTGGAACTCACAATAGCAATACAGAGTATAGGTACATTAAAAACTAATTTGTCAAATCAAAACCATAGTATTTGGTTAAGGAAATAAGAATTAATATTTGTGTGTAAATGCGAAAGTCATGCAGGTTAAAGAGCACACAAAGTGCAAGAACTATTTGGTTAAACAAAATAGCTAATATGCATGAAAAATCCTAGCAAGTATAGCTCTACACAACCAATAGTGCAAAGAGTTTCTCAAACCAAGCAATTATCATTATAGGGGGTATATTCCTAGGCCTAAAATATCTCACTAATAAATCTAAAAAAAAAATTCAACATATTTTGATTATCTCACATTCTAAGTAACTCAAAGAGAAATCAATATATCCAAAACAGAAGATTTGTAAGTGCAGCAAAAAAAAGATGTTTCTCAACATAACAATTTGATAGTAAAGAAGTTTTAATCAACCACAAAAAAAAAAAAAAAATTAAAGTAGTAATTCAAATTATAAACTAAAAAGAACAAAATCATAAAAAAAATATTTACAAAGTCAAATGGCCATCAAAAACCAACTTGAAACTTACTTTTATTTTTGCTTCAACTATAGAGAAAATAAAAAATTTTCACAAAAACACACACACACACACACACACACACACACACACACACACACATATATATATATATATATATATATATATATATATATATATATATTTGCAATCAATTAATCAAATATGCAAATTACAAGGATGCTTTGCCAATAAAAGTATATATATCATCAAATGGGCATTGAAAACCAAACAATTGCATTTTTCACTAATCAAATAGTATCACAACCATTCACAAAATCTTGACTAAGAAAGGAATACAACAAATACAAACATTAGCAAAAAATAAAAATTGAAAACATGAAAACATACCCAATAATGAGATAAACCAAATTGAGCAAACAATAACCTAAAACTCCAAAAAACTAGCAATCATCATAATAAAATACACATAATAAGCATAGCCATAAGAAATAAAACAATAATTTTAAAAGAAAACACAAAAGGATGAAAGAGAAAATAAAAATACCCAAAAAAATGCAAAAAACAGTTGTGAAAACCCTAAAAGCTGAAGATAGCTTCCAAATCTAGTGATTTTGGTGAATTTTGAGTTTTTGAAGAAGAAAATCCAATGGGTTTTGAAGAAAGAGTGATGAAAAAGTGTGAGAGGGGAGAGTTTAGAGAGATAGGGAAGAGAGAAGAGAGAGAAAGAGAGAGAGAGAGAAAGAGAGAGTAAGAGTTCTGTGAAAAAGTCGAAGAGGGAATTTGGAGGTTTTTAACGCACCAGGTCAGTAGTCGAACCACAAGAGTTTCAATTGCCATTCTTGGTTTTGCTCAATTTTTAAAAACTGTATTTTAGAAGTTTCGACTGTTGAAATTTTAAGTTTCCACTGACGCAGCTATTTCTATTTGAAAAAGTGAAAATCTTTAAAATTTTCGGCTGTCGAATAACAAAGTTTTGGTTGCCAAACTTAGTTCTGCCAAAAAAATTTAAAGATAATTTTTCAAAGCCAAAAAATGTTTCTAAACCTCTTTTTCCTTCTCCTTTTTGATAAAAGAAATCTTAGAGATCTGAAAATAGAGAAAGAAACAAAAATATTTTTATTTTAAATTCATAAACTCACACAAAAAGATTCTAAAAAAATTTTCAAAGCTTTTAAGAATCCATAGATAAACAAGGTCACATAAGAACCAAAACATCTAACACATAAGGCAACAATAACACGAATCATTTAAGAATCATGGTCATCAAGTATACCTAACTCTCTTATAATGAAATTAAACCTATCTTTACACAAAGGTTTAGTAAAGATATTAGCTAATTGATTATTTGTATCAACAAACTCAATAATAACATTACTATTTAACACATGATTACGAATGAAATGATGTCTTATGTCTATATGCTTGGTTCTAAAATGTTATGGGGTTCTTGGTCAAGTTGATTACACTTGTTGTAACACCCCTTACCCGTCTGCAGTGTAGTTGAGCAAGACGTGCCACATTCGATGCCGGAGCACCCTATCTTGTCTTATCTTATACCATATTAATTTAATTTGCATTTGTTCATATTTGTCCATGTATTGCAAATTTTTTTTATCACAATTTATTTTTGTGGAGACCCAGATAGAGTCTCCTCTATTTTATTAGCGTATGACGGGTTCCACATTTTACCTGTTAGAACAGTTCATATCCATTTCACCTTTTCATATATCACATCATATCACCTTTACTCATATAAATTTCAAGTAAATATATTTCATTCATTCATATAAAATTCATATACAATAATAAAATTCATATACAATAATTTACAAGTAATTTATAATTACAAAATGAATTACATCATTTACTTATCTACAATGAACAAAATACAAAATCTAGATACACATGGGCCCTACCAAGAAAATGAACTGCTGAGGTGACACCAACACTATAGCAGATTTGATGCAATCCCTATCTGGCACTATTGCTGCTACTACTGTTGGTCTCCAGTACATATGCATGATAAAACCAACGTGCTAAGCGAATTGCTTAGTGGTGTATAAATAGGAGTAAAAATAGCTAAATAATTGAAGATAAATATTCCATGTAAAACTTCATAAATTTTGAGTCAATTACATGTTTGTTAAACTTTGGGAGCAAATAAATTTATCAGGATCTTTTCTGGTCATTTATCTCATATTTAGTCTTATTAAATTCATATCAGTGTCTAAGTAACCTATAACAGACTATAAAGACTAGATACACGGGAGTATACTAGTTAGACATCTGTACGTCTATCATGTATACATCTGTCATGTCAGCACAAGGCCAGCAGGCATGCATAAAGCCAGAAATCAAATCAGGCATAATGGCCAACGGGCATGCATAAAGCCTGTAGAATAACCATATCAGACATATATTGTCTATCAATGATTATTCATGTGGGCAGTACTGCAATATGTATTCCCTAATTGGTATACCAATCGATCCAAGCTATATACATAAGTCTAGGTATACATTGGGCAATTTAGTATCATTAAGTACTTATAGTTTCATTATTTTATGTTATGTACTAGTTATGTTCCAGATTTGGTGTCTTAACTTCACCTAGCAAATTGGTTAAGATGTAGCCTGTTTGGCCACACTTCCTTCATGGAAGTTGTTCCTCTATGTCTTATGTCACACCCTACTCCCCCGTAAGATGTAACATGATCCCGTAGTACACCTAATGAATTACCGTACTTCGCCTACCGATAACCCATTAGATATACTATAAGGGATTTTAAAAACAATTTTTGTGAAATTTAAATCATCGATTAAAATCTGGTGTTATAAATTTTTTTTTTCAAAATTTCGGCAAAGTGCCGGCTGTATTTTGAGAAAACAATTCTTCAATCCTGCAAAAGAAAATGCTCCCAATATGTTTTCTCAAATACAACTTCAACAACTTCATTTCAATTCACAATTCAATTCTCAATAAACAATCAATTCATTTTCAAACTAATCTCATCATAAAGAAACATTTCATTGATTACAAGACTCAAAATTAATATTACAAAACTATTCAGATAAATGAAATTCCAAACTTATATTTACAATAATTTACATTTAATTACATACCAAAATATTTTACAAGAGTTTTTATACTACTGCTCAAATAATTTACATACTTATTATTACATGCATACATCAAAACCTATGTACATGAGTATACCTATAATATACCTGGAGCTGATCTGAAAGTGTCTTTAAAGAAACTTACTCACTGCTCTATGCTCTTCTTACCTGCGACAGCATACAAAGCTATCGCTGAGTGGTGAACTCAGTGGTGCACAACTATAATTTAAAATATAGTACAATATACATTGACAAAATTTACAGTAAATAATTTGAAAATCTGAATACTCATCAAATTCTAAAACTCAAAATATTCATTGCCAATAATGTGAATCATTTGTATAAAATGACTTCGATCATGAAATTCAATTTATCAAATCATAACTAACCATTTAGGTAATTCCAACAAAATCAATTATACATAAATTATAATTGAAATCACAATTCTTTACCATTCAAAAGCCATTCTGTATCTCAAAAACCATGTTGTATCTCAAAAATCATTCTTTATCTCAAAAGCCATTTTTTATCTCACTAACTATGCAAGACTAATCCGAAAGGGCCATCTTCGGGGTGATTCTAACTCCCTATGGTCAGGGAGGTCGAATCGGATTCTAACTCCCTATGGTCGGGGAGGTCGAATCATCGTGCACAGTACCATCACAATAATGAATCTTCCGCAAGGGCCATAACGATAAAATAAACTTAGATCTAACCTCAAATCAGAGGAAAATCTAAGCCTTTGCACGTACCATGGTAATCAAAACACAACTAACTCCATTGTCTTCTCAACAAATGAGAGAGACGGGTAATAACCTAGTCAAGCATCTATAGTGAGATATAAAACAATATCACAATCCTTTTAGTGAGCATAAATCACAATATAATTTGATTCAAAGTCAATTCCAATATCCAATAATTTTTATGCTCATCACAATTCAAATCATAAATTTACATTTTTCCATGAAAATTACCATCACAATTCAAAACATGTTCTATCACAATTTTCCAAAACATAATTTATTAAATCCATAACAGTGCTTAATACTTGTGGAAATACCATTTCACAAAGCTAAATTCATACATACTATAACAATTTCAATAATCATTGAATTAAATCCAATGCTTGCTGAGCATAATACATAAGAAAAATATGTCATTTAATCATATGAAATATTCAAAACAAAATCAGTTAAAAACCAGTTGTGCACAAACCTCTGGTAACTATCTCTTGGCTCTGACTCAGTGTTTCCTTCCCCTTCCCTGAGTCTTTGCTAACTGAGAAACACAATTTGAAGTGTTTCAGTACTTAATTAAACTGTCTCTAACGATAATGCTTGATAAGTAATTTACTGAATTCTATTATTTGCTTAGTCAACCTAATATGTCGACCCTCAATGCATTCTAGGTAAATTAGGTTTTAATTTTACTAATATGTCACATTCAATAGTCTTTTAGGGTTGGTACATGTTACCAAATTCATTTCCATGTATTCTGCGTTTTGTTGCAATTTGCTGGATACCTGGATACTAGTTTGACCTAGCCGGACGACCTAGTTCCCTCGGTTTTCGGGTTTCGGTCAAAACTACAAACTTGTAGATCTATGTCTTATTGCACGCAGGGAAAAATTTCAGGTCATTCTGAGTTATGTAGACCAAGTTATGGTCATTTTACTATTGCTGGTCAAAATGCATCAAAATTGGTCACTTTGGGTCATTTTAGGTCATTTTAGGTTCGGCCAGTTTTTGGACCCGAACTTGTGCAAGCTGTTTGACTTGCTTATGATCATTTCTGGGCTTTGGTGTCTTCATAAGACTTGTAGATATGGGTCTTAACTATTCATGGTTAAAATTTCAGGTCAATTGGACCTGTTTTGAGTGAGTTATGGCCTAACACTAACTGCTGCCCAAATGGTCAATTTTCAGGCCTTATTTGCACTTAATCCGGATTTGGTCATTTTTCAAGCTACCTTGCAAGCAGAATTTTGGCAAGCTTCCTGCATGAAAGTCGGCAAATTTTGTGCCTAGTTTCACCTCCAATTGGTTTCATACCAATTGGAGCCACACACTAAAAGTTATAGGCCTAAAACACAAACTGCCTTATTGCATTTCTTTCATACACATCAAGGATCACTCCTAACACTTACCAAACTCAATATTCAAGTCAATTCTGGTTGTATCATGACCTAAACATAATTCACAACACATTATAGGTCATTTTGGCAGCTTACAATTACATTCAACATACACCAAAAGTGCAGAATTTTTCAACTCAATTTACAACAATTCAATCACCTAACCATAACACTTTTTTCATGTCAAACTTCACACCATCATATATACACTCAAACTGCCCTAACATCCAACACAATTCAACATTAATATACCATAAACCAAGCATGAATTCCAACATTCTTCAAGAGTTAACAAACTGCCACAATGGTACACCTCCATAATTGTCTTCAAACTCAAATTTTTCACTTGGTCACCATTCCACATACATGAAGTTAACTTACCAAACTTTGAATCACATTAGCCAAAATTAATTCTCCACAATACATGTAATTATATTTCATTTAGTGTACAATCCCATGGCTGTCCATTTAGACAATCACCCATATAATTCCAAATTCAACAAAAATTTCCAATTCAAGTGTTCAATTTAACATACATCAATAACTAACTTACTAAACTTTGATTTATTTTAATCAACACTAATACCCATCAAATGCATGTGAAAATAATTCAAATTCTTACCTAATAATAACTCACCAAAACCTCAAAATTTCTTCATCATTTAAGTACCCATAACATTCTTGCTAAGTTTAATGAAGCAATAACCCAAAAACACAAACTTACCACTTTGGAAATTCTTCAAAACCTCTCCAAAACTTGGTTTTCTTGTTGCCTATCTACTACCCAAGTTGTGTAGACTAACTTTGATGAAGTAACTTAGGAAGAAACTGGCTTGGAAGTGGATGCGTGGAGCTTGAACATGGGACATCAATGGTGGAATTTGGGAGGTGGTTTCATTCGGCCAAGAAGAAAATTAAGGGAGAAGAAGATGAAATGGATGTGCACTTGTCCACTTAAAGAGTTTATATACCCTCCATAGTGCTCCACTAACTTAGGTTTTTTTTTTTTATTATAATTAAACTTTCCATTATCCCATATTATATCCCTTTATGTTTTTAATTATACTACGCATGAGATTTCATTTTTCATGGCATTTTCAAAATTTAATACTATTTATTTTTAAAGGACATTTAGGTCAAAAGTTAACTCGGAGTGTCAATAGACTAAAATGCCCTTATTCGGGTTGCATTCCTGATTTTTCGATAACACCGGGTTTTGTCCGTTTTCTCGATTTCTCACTTTTTTTTTTGTACTAATTAATTAATTAATGTTTCTTTGATATTTCTAATGGTATTTATACTTCAATAAGTGTCTATTTAAGTCCTAAAAATATTTTTCAGGGTTCCCTGCGGTCCAGGGCTAGTCAACGGTCCACGCCGCGACTTTCCTGTGCGGTCACCCATCGCTAAGGTTCTCGGCTCGCTTGACTTGGTTACATTTCTTTGCTATTATTTTTCCTTTGTTTTTCTTGTATTTTCTTTTCTTGTATTTCATTATTTTATGTCTCCTCACTCATATCGAAGTGTAGTTCTAGGCATCCTAGCTGTCCAGACAACACTGATCATTGGAACAGTAGAATGCACTACCGAACATAGGGGTGTTACATCTTATCTTTGTTTTCCTTTTTGAATCATGTCATTTTCAGTTTTAGAACTCAAGTTATGGTCAATTTACCAAAACTGGTTCATTGCCTCTTTCTGGTTCCAGAATGAGGCAGATTCTGGAGTAACAATTTATTTAGTCATTTGGGCATGCTACAGTAATTTTAAGCCTAATATCCTTCATATGAGTTGTTACCCTATGTCTTAGGGTCACTCAGGTTCAAGAGTCACAATTTTTCAGGTTATGTAGGGTGAGTTATGGCTAGTTAACTGACCTGGACTCATGAACCCTATACCTTCAAGATTTCAGGTTCAGGTCAGTGTCTTTGATTCCCATTTTAGGGTCCTTACACTCAAAATTTGAGGAAAGTTCCTAAATCAAAGTTGGAGTTCTATTTCTTAGGTTTCTATAACAGTTTGGCTCATTCCAATTGGAGTTTTTTAGTGAGAGATATGGTATAAATACTATTCTGGGGTCAAGTGGCTATTTAGTTCAATTTCAGGATTTGGGTGGCTGAATTTTTCTAACAATTTGGCCAAATTCCATCAGGTTCTGGGTTTTAGTCAAAACACCAAAATTGTAGTTCTGAGTCTTATAGAGATTTTGGCTTTAGTTTTACAGCATTTGCAGTTTTTTGAACCAAGTTATGGCATTTTTTTCCAAAACTGGTCGGATAGGTACAAGTCCAGAATTTCAGGTCAGTTTTGGTTCTGATCAAAATTGTTGACCTAACTTATTCTAGCAAAGTGGTTGGGTTAGAGGCAAAATTGAGCTCTGTGTTCTTCATGAAAAAAGTGATCCTATGTCTAACCTTTCCAATGGTTTAAGAATTAGATCATTCTGACCTTTTTAGAGTGAGTTATGGCCATTTGAACATTTATTGTTCATATGGTCATTTTTCCAGGTCCAGCATATGGTTACCCGTATTCAAACAAATTTTAGGTCATGTTAGGTTCAGTTTTTGGGCAGGATCTCTGCATGAAAAATGTGTCATTATATCATATGTTAAATGTCTAATTGGACTCACACCAATTAGAGCAATATGGCTCTACTTATGGTCACATAACCTTACAGGACTCATATTTCCAGAATCCTACACAGAAATTCAACACTTCCAATCTTTAATTCCACCTAACTACCAAATTTCAATCACATTCATGGCACTTCAAATGGTCAACAATCAACCTCAATAACATCAATTTCAAGCCAAAACACAAAATTCCCAATTTAGGTTAAAACCCTAACTTTAATTTCTCAACTCATGCATAACACATGTAATTCAACATGTTACTCATATCTATTTGTTAATCAACACTAGTAAACACAATTATGATCATCAATTCATCAACCTCCCATCATTCCCATGGCTGTCGAAATTTAGGGTTTCATTTACTCATGGTATTCTTTTTAATTTCATGAAATTTTAACTTAGTTTAACAGGCTAACAACACTTAAAGGAAGAAGAGAGCTTATATAGTGCACTAACCTTATGTTGACCCAAGTTTTATCTTGTAAAACTTCAATTTTTCTTCAATTCTTGGCTGCCTAAGGCTTCCTCAAGGTGTAAAATTAATTTTTTGTGAAGGCAAGTATAGGTTTTAGGGTGAGAAAGGGAAGGAAATCAAGCTTGGAAAGCTTGATAATGGAAGAAGCTTTCTCTCTATGGTGGTTCGACCTAGTGTGGTTTCAAGAGGAAGAAGATAAGCTCTTTTGGCTAATTAAATTCATTTGTCTCTCTTTTATATGGTTGTCTAATTTTCATTGGTTATAAATTTTAATTACATCATTCTTATGTCATGCTTACATCATAAATGCATTTAAATGTTCTTTTCTTTCTTTTCCTTTTCTTATTTTCTCTACTCATTTCCATTACAAATTTATAATTTTAATTGATTTTTTTAATGTTTTATCCTCACTCTTTTTGATTGACATTTAGGTCAAAATTTAACATTGAAGGTGAAATAACCAAAATGCCATTTGTTATGTTCATTGAGTTATAATTGTCTTTACTGATCAGCATAAAATTTTCTTGTATTTTCTTAACATTTTAATTGTCATTTAAACCTCCTAAATCCTTCAATTTAGTCCCAATATTTATCTTACAGGATTTCCCCATGAGTCTGAGGTTAGCAACTGTCTTCACAATCGCTTCCCGTTAGGGTCACCCATCGCCGTGACATCTGGCTCATTTAACCGAGTTATACTTCGCTCCTTTTATTTTTCCTTAATTTTTATTTGGTCTTTATTCAGTTAATTTATATCTCCTCACTTTAGTTTGAGTGTAATTTCAAACATTCTGGCTGTCCGAACAGATGTTAGTCATCGAAACAGTAGAATGTATAAACTACCTAAAGTAAGGGCATTACACTTGTATCCTGACATTTAATAGGAATGTGATCAAGAGACATTTTGAAGTCTCTTAATTATTGTTTAATCCAAAGAATATGGCTACAACAAAAGACCCACAGCCACATATTCGGCTTCAGCAGTAGAGAGTGCAATCGAGTTTTATTTCTTGTTACACCAAGAAACTAAAGAGTATCCTAGGAGTTGACAAGTGCTTGAGGTACTCTTCCTATCAAGGATGCTTTTGGCAAAGTCGGCATCCAAGTAGGAACACAAATTAAAAAATGCATTTGTAGGATACCATAAACCTAAATACAATGTGCCACTCAACTATTTAAGAATGTGTTTAATAGCATGCAAATGAGACTCCTTAGGACATGATTGAAAATGTGTACATAAACAAATGGAAAACATAATATCTGATTTACTAGTCGTGAGGTACAAAAGGCTACCGATCACAACTCTATAAAGTTTTTCATCAATCAGCTTTCCTTTTTCATCTTTGTCAAGCTTGGTGTTTGTGCTCATTAGAGTTCTACTTGGCTTGCTATTCTCGATCCCAAACCTCTTGATCAACTCTTTGGTGTACTTAGCTTGGTTAATAAAGATGTCATCCTTAACTTGCTTGATTTGAAGCCCAAGGAAGAACTTGAGTTCTCCCATCATGCTCATCTCAAACTCACTCTTCATAGTGTTAGAAAACCCTTCACACAAACACTCATTAGTGGCATCAAATATAATATCATCAACATATATTTGCATTACAAGGATGTCATTTTCATGATTTTTGACAAAAAAGGTTATATAAACTTTTTCTTTTGAAAAACCATTTTGCAAAAGAAAATTACTAAGCCTTTCATACCAAGCTCTAGGAACTTCTTTCAAACCAGACAAGGCTTTAGTTAATTTAAAATCATGATTTGGAAACTCATAATTTTCAAAACTGGGAGGTTGTTCAACATACACATTCTCATCATTAAAACCATTTAGAGAAGCACTTTTCACATCTATTTGAAAAAGTTTAAAATTCATGTATGATGCATATGCAAGCATGATTCTAATGGCCAATCTAGATAAGGAGAAAATGTTTCATCATAGTCAATGCCCTCCTCTTGGTTATAGCCTTTGGCTACTAACCTAGCTTTACTCTTAGTTATGTTGCCATCTTTATCTAACTTTTTTCTAAACACCCATTTTGTGCTTGTGGATGGATGGTTCTTAGGCTTAGGAACTATGGTTAAAACCTTATTCCTTTCAAATTGGTTGAGTTCCTCTTGCATAGCAAGTACCCAACATTCATCATTAATGGACTCATCTATGGACTTAGGTTCTATTTATTATATGAATGCAAGATTATTACAAATATTTCTAAAAGAGAATCTAAGTGTTACCCCTTTTTATGTTTTACTAATGATTTAGTCCTTTGGGATGATCTTTCTTGAAGGTCCAATCCTTGGGCAAGTCTTCTTGAACTCCTTGATATGGAACTATTTGACCTTATTGTTCTTGAAGTTCAAACTCATCATCTCCTAAATCCTTCAAGTGATCTTCCTTGAATTTATCTTTATATTCACTAAATTGAGGATCTTTAAAGGTAAACTCATTAAGATTACCTACAACATTATCATCATAAGAAACATCCTTTTTAGGATCAAAGGGATTAACTTTATCAAATACAATATGCATTGACTCCTCAATAACTAAGGTTCTGTTATTGAATACTTTATATGCTTTACTAGATTTAGAGTACCCCAAGAAGATACTACCATTAGTTTTGGAGCTAGACTTATCCAAATTATCCTTAGTATTTAGAATGAAGCACTTACAACCAAAAACTCTAAAAGCCTACTTTAGGTTTCTTGCCATTCATAGCTCATAAGGAGTTTTCTTTAAAATAGGTATAATAAAAACTCTATTTAAAATATAACAAGCTGTATCGATTACTTCCGCCCAAAAATAAGTAGGCAAATTGTATTCATTTAACATAGTCCTCCCCATATGTAAAAGAGTTCTATTTTTTCTTTCAATAATACCATTTTGTTAGGGAGTTCTAAGAAATGAAAAATTGTGAGTGATCCCTAGTTAGTCACAATATATTTTAAATCTTTCATTTTCAAATTCTCTACCATGATCACTCCTAATTGAAGAAATTTAAAAACCATTTTCATTTTGAACCTTTTTTAAAAATCTTTCAAATATATCAAAACATTCATCCTCATGAGCAAGGAATGCAACCCAAGAATACCTAGAGTAGTCATCAACTATGACAAATGCATAATGTGTGCCACTTAAGCTAGCTACTCTAGTAGGACCAAGCCAAATCTATATGCAATAATTGAAGGGGTTTAGAAGTAGATACCTTATAAATTAATTTAAATGAACTCTTGACTTGCTTATCCTTTTAGTATGCATCATACACCTTATCCTTTTGAAACTTGATCTTTGGAAACCCATCAACTAGCTCATCCTTGCTCAAGTTTGTAAGAAGCTCCATGGTAGCATGTGCAAGCCTTCTATGCCAAGTCTAAGAGTCACCACTAATTAACACAAAACACTTGAATATCATTGTTAGACATAGCATGCAAATGAATAACATAAATGTTTTCTACTCTTTCACCAACAAATAACATTTTATTATCACACATTCTGGAAACAAAACAGGACTTTAGTTCAAAGATAACTCTACACACTTTATCATATAATTGACTCACACTAAGCAAATTATGCTTCAAACCATCAACTGAAAGAACTTTATTAAGGATAGGAGAATTTTCCTTACTAATCATACCTATCCCTACAATTTTTAAGTTTGCCATTGTCACCAAAGGTTACTTGCCCACCTCCATCCTTCTTCTTAAGAGAAATGAAGAGGTTGACATTTTAGGTCATGTGCCTTGAACATCTGCTATCCGAATACTATTTACTCTTAAGCTTTGAGGATTTTAAGCACATCTACATAAAATAATTTAAACAACTTTATGTACCTAAATGTACTTGGTTCCTTGGGGGTTAATAGTTCCATCATCATCAAAATCAAACATTCTGCCATATTCAAGATGGACTTTCCTAATAGCACACCTATAGTTGATGTGACCAAACTTACCATAATAGTGACAATAACCATTGAACCTTTTTATTCTTGGTCAATATGCATAAGAGTGTGCATATGGTCTCATGTGACCATTCTTTCTGTGTCCATTATGTGCATGTGATCATGAGGCAATGTTAGTGTGATGATGGTTGTGAGGCCTAGTAGTATGTCCTCTATAGGAGTTTTGCCTAGATGTAAATTTCCTAGATATAGATGGTTATGAGCTAGTTGCTTTCACATGTTGATGATCTTGAGTCTTTCTAGGTGCATTGCCATTTGGTGTCCTTGGCTCTTGCCTTTTAGGATTTGATACCTTTGGGCTAGACTCTTAGAGGCTAGGCTCACTTGAGCTAGTTGCTTTCACTTATATAGTTTTGGAAGTAGGTGCTTGCGCAAATTTACTATAGCTAAGTCCATACTTGATGCTAAGGGACTTTTGAGAGTCCAAAATGGCATCAAGTTTGTCCTTCCCTTTAGCGAATTTGGAAAGAGAAGTCTTTAACTCAAGTATTTTATTTTCAACTTCTCATTTTCTAGTGATAGCTTATTTAAGGATTTTTGCATATCATTGTATAAAGGTCTAGAATCCTTTGATGAGGTCGCACTCTCCTTCCTTAAACTAACTAGTTGACTTTTCAAAAGCTTCTTTTTCTTATAACTTAACTCTAGTTCATTATTCATAACTTTAAGAGCATTAACAAGTTTATCATAAGAAAATTCAACAACATCATCACTTATAGTTACCTCATTTGAGCTTCCTTTATTGCCATGAAGCATATGTTGGCAACTTCATCTCCAATTTCCTTATCTTCGGAGTCACTAGATTCATCCCATATTGCTTTGAGTGCTTTTTTCTTAATCTTCTTAGAAGGCTTCTTCAACTTGGGACACTCCATTCTAATGTGACCTAGCTTGTTGCATTCATAGCATATGATGGGATCCTTCTTGCTACTCTCATCTGTATCCTTCTTGAAGTTTCTCTTTGGAATAAACTTCTTGTTTTGGAAGAGCATCTTCCTTATTCTTCTTATAACTAAGGCTAACTCTTCCTCATCAAACTCTTCATCTTCATCACTAGAGTTTTTAGAAGACACCTTAAAAGCCATGTTCTTCTTGGCTTTGCTTGGTTCCTTCACTTGCTCTCATTTGAGTATCATCTTATAGTCAATGAGATTTCCTAAAAATTCATCAAGTTGCACCTTGCTCAAATCTTTGGAATCCTTGAGTGAAGTTACTATTGGTAGCCATTCCTTTGGAAGACTTCTTAGAATCTTCTTTACTAGTTCTTTATTTGTGAATATCTTCCCAAGGGATTTGATTCCTCCAATGATCTCCACAAATTTATCATACATTTGACCTATAGTTTCATCTGACTTCTGTTTGCTGGTTTTTCAACCCCGCAAGTACACGGATCGCTAACAAGTAATAAAGTAGTGAGTGAAGTATCATTCCCACGAGGAATTTAGTTAGCAAATACCAAACTACATAACAATTCTGATTGTTTAGGCTACCAAATATAGATGAAGAGTGAATTAAATCTATTTTGAACACTGAAAATAAAATTTGAATTAAACTATTTATAAAAGCAATTCCAGAATTAAGATTTCATACTGTAACCTTACTATGGATTTTAATCTTGTCTATTCATCAGATTGAGAATTGTTGCTTTGATAGAAATTAATCCTAAGATATCCTAGGTCCTCTCTCAAGTCACCTAAGGTGTGTTTCTACCAGGATCAAACTCTATTTTCTTTGATGATTAATCCTAATAAAAACCCTTTAAGATCTATGATTAATTAGGGAACTCACGAAGGATTTTAGCCTATTTCTAGGTCAGATTTCCTAAGTTCATTATTCTGATTTTTCAACACTAACCTTCACCTTTCAGTCCTTCAATTAGTATCTTAAATCATGTTTATGTGGGTACCAACACATAGCATGCATTAAGAACACATAATATTAAATCAAAGAACAAAACTCAAATCCAATAAATAAAAACTCAATATTGATCCATAATAACAATTACAAGCGCTACTCTCCTAATTCTAGAATAAAGGAATTACTCACTCATGGTGAGTTTAACAAACATAATGAAAATAAAATGAAAGAACATAAAAAAGTCTGCTTAAAGAAATAGAAAAAAAGAACCGAAGAGAATTTTCTATAGCTTTGAATTGTGGAACTTCGGCTGAAGATTTCCCTTTTGTGCTGATGCTCTTATTCTCCAAGACGACTGTGAAGAGTATGTGTGTGAAAAATATCAAAAGCTTTCTATTTTTGAATCCCTATTTTTGTGTTTTTTGCTGCTCCTATTTATATTGAATGATCTAGGGTTAGGTTTTTAGAGTCCTCAAGGCATCAGGAGTCTCTTCTCTCTGCAAAAACTGGAGCTGGAACCCAAATCAGGAAACTGGCTGTCGCATGATGCACGGCCCGTGTGTCACTACACGGCCTAGGGCTGTGCAACTTACTGGATCTTGAATGGTCGCATATTGTATTGGCACAGGAGATTACACGGGGCATTACTAGTTGCACGGGTCTGATTACACGGCCCGTGTTCTTTTGCTCTTTAGAGAATTCTTCAAGCTTGGTCTGGCAGCGACTTACACGAGTCTCTATAGTTTACATGGGTCCTGGTACATGGCCCGTGCACCGTGTTTCTTCCTTGGCTCTTTAGCTTTCTCCTAGCAGTAGATTAGACGGGTTTGTGGCTTTGCTTACATAACTCGTGTAAAGTGTATTAGCAACACTTCTCTTTCCTTTGGTCTTTCTGAGCTTTTTTCTTTGCTCCTATGCCTTGGAACTTCTTCCAAACACCTGGAAACATACAGAAAATATAGAATTTAGAGCTTGGCAATGGAATTTACAAAAGTTGATGAAATCAATGATTATGCACGATATTACTTATCTAAATGTTATGAAATATTGTACAAATATATTTAAAAACATCTATATAATACAAGTGCATTAAATACCCCCAAACTCAAACTTTTATTTGTCCTCAAGTAAATTGAAAACCTTTTTAGAACATTTTTTTGGGGGAAAAACTCAGAAACATAACCATAAATTCAATATGCAAACAATTGAACTCCTTCAACTTTCATACCAACTCCCTTCCTTCAAGGCATAAGGTCTTTAATAGTTGTCTGCTCAAAGCTTCACTCCTTTCGTGGCATTTCGACTAACTATTCCTCCATGCAAAGCTATTAATAAGTCACAAATAACCTATTTTATCAGGATAGACTTAAGAAATACTTATTCCCCCAAATTTTACCTCTATTATAGAAATTGCTAAGAATGATTTAATTCCAACTCCATAAGCACATCCTAATTTCCTATCTCCACTAATGTAGCACATACTTTCAAAAGATCAAAAGGTCTTCAGAAGGGTTGTAATGGGGTCAAAAGGGACAATGACTTGGTTGCCAATAAAAAGTTTTTAGGGAATGCAAATATAAGGATAACATTCATGCACAAGGTCTTAAGTATACCAAGTTTATTCTATTAATTTTTGCATGGGGAAGAAGGGTTTACAGTGCCAAGCATACTGTCATGATGTTTATTTTTGGGACTCTCTTCTTTTTTTTTTTTTAATTTGTTTATGTCCCTTTTGTCCTCTCCCTCAAACTCATTACTTTTTTTGGGTTGGAAAGATAAGTTTTTCCTTAATTTTAATTGCACACTTGCACTCTTCTTGGTATTATCATCTTCTCCTCATGTTTTCTTTTACATTTGATATACTTATCCTTTATACACTAGACTTTCTCAAAAGGGTGAGGTGAGTATTTAGGCTAGGGGTTAGGTAAATATGTGTGGGTAAATAAGGAAAATTATACAGATGAAAATATAGGCTCAAGTTGGCTGCAAGGGGTATATTGTAACTAAGGGTGGATTAAGGCTTAATGGGGCTAAATGAAAGAATGTCTTAATCATCTCTTTTTTAAACATATGCTAGGGTTTCGCCTCGATAGGTCCAAGAGACATGTTCTAGAGTTGGTGAGACATTTTTAGGTTTGTTTGTATTTTAAAAATTTTCTCCTGATTTTGCAAGCTCAATGTGACAAATTAATAGCTATGAAGAGGTTTAATTAGTCTAGCTCCACTAAGGTGGTTAGGTTTTTCACAGACAACAAATTAAAGCCTTTTTGCCTATCTAGATATATTCATTCCTCAATCCCATTGAGTCCAATTCTTAACTTGTTAATATTTGTGGTTACAATTCTAAAAAAAAAAAAAACATTTCAAAAGTTCAAAATTTGCAAATTTTCTGGATTTTCGATACACAAGTATAATACGGATATAATTAAGCAATGCAATGAAATGCAATGAATGTAGTGCATGAAATGCATCTGTACTCCCAAACTCAAAGCTAACATTGTCGTCAATGGCAACAAAATATGCAAAATTAAGGTATAGTACACAATTTAATGAGAAAGCATATTATGTATTAAAAATTGAAAGTTTGGACAAAAAGCAAGTAATAGAGACCTATAAGCTCATTACAGGACTAAGGCATATAAGTTTTTACATGAAAGAACCTATTTTATAGTCCTAACTTTAAAAAGTCTCTGATGGCGATGATGGTCCCTCTCCGTCGAGTCTCTCCATTATGATATCAAGCTTGTTATGGGCTTCCTGGAGGCTTTCTTCGAGCACTTGCATCCTGTTGTTTATGTTGGTCTCCATACGCTGATGGTATGCCAGGACGGGGTTTGTCGGTGGTGGCGTGTAGGGAGGCACTTGAGCAGGAGACTCATGATAGAGTGGCTTTTGGGCTTCCTCCTGTGCTTGTGATGGCTCACCAGGGTCTTCTTGAGCTTCATCCCCCCTGGGGATGACATTCCCTTTGGGGTTGATCATGAAGCAGGTGTTCCCAACCTTCTTACAAATCCCCATGGATATGCAGATGGTTTGACCAATTTTGGTGATGTCAAGGATGGAGCACAGCTCGTGATGCCCCAGGACAAATCCAAAGTGGAGTGCTATGGCGATGATGAGCCCACCGAGCATTATGTGACCTGTCAGTTGGTGAGATATGCGATGAAGGTGGTTGCATAGGAAGAAACTCGTGTTACAATGCTGTTTAGTGACCATACACCAAAAGAAGAAGAGCTCATTGGCATTTATCATGCCTAAGCTGTCACCGCGGCTCATGATGGTGTGGGTGGCTAGCCGGTGCATGTACCTTAAATCAGGGCTGCTGATGCTAGAGGATTTGGACTTGTTGGAGTTATAAACATTGGTGTTTAGTGCTACAGAATGCCAAAAATCCACGCTGTTGTAGATCATCCTAATTTGTGGGATCTCTTGGAATCCGACGCTGTCAAAGCTAAAGATCATGTTAAACTCATCCATGTTTAGCACCTGGTCGACACCAAGTAGTTGAAATTTGATCCTCCCCCTATCTTCTCGATCTGTAGGCCATAAGGTGGCCTTGAAACTGCCAAGGAACTCCAGAGTGGTGTCCTGGTAGGTGAAAAATTAGAGTTAGGTGAATCTAGTCCACCCAATGCTATCGAGCAGTCCATCAATTTCCTCACGTAGGCTGAGTTGCTCTAACAACCCAAAATCCATATCCTTGGTGGAGATAATCCTCCTATTGTTAAGCCACGCACATAAGTCTCGATGAGTGGAATTGCGGAATGTCCAGGCGATAGAGAACTCGGGTTGTGCTGGTTGTGGAGGTTGTGGTTGAGGGGTGGGTTGTGGTTGGGTTTGAGGTGGTGGAGGTGGGGCTGCCTTGTTCTTGGGCGCTGGGGCGATGGCTGAGTAGGTGAGGGTGAAGAGTCTCCTCCTTGCCTTGAGGAAGAGCCCATTCTTCTTGCTGGTCTCTTAGTAGGTGCCATTGGTGATTTTGGGAGGAGAAAAGGCCAGGCTTTTGTGAGGGAAGAGGAGATTTGAGAGGTTTTTAAGGAGAAGGAGGCTTGAAGAGGAAGAGTCTTTAAGTGGGAGGGAGTTTAAGGGGTGTTAGGAGTATTTAAAGGGTCATTGTGACCCTTCGTTTTGTGCATTTCGTGCCCTAGGTATCGCGTCTATGACATGATACATAGGGCGTGTATCACTACACGGGTCTTAACCTGCAGACCCGTGTAATCTTCTATCCAGAAGTTCCCTTATCTGCCAAGTTACACGGCCCGTGTAAATTCATTTGGGGACCCATGCAACTTCCTGCTTGAAAGTTGATTTGCTAGTTAAGTTACACGGCCCGTGTAAATGTAATTTGGGACCCGTGTAACTTTCTGTCTCTCTCAAACTTAAAATTTCTCTCTCCATTATCGAAGCACGCCCCATGTGACATTACACGGGGTCAACTCGTGTAAGTTTCTGGAGCTTGTGCAAGTTTGGTTTAGGGGTTCCAGAAGGTTACACGGGGAGTGTAGAACTATATACACGGCCCATGTAAAGTTCTAACTTTCCAATTCTCTCTGTATGGAAATTTTATGCTAAGGTTTTCCTACCACTATGAATGAAATGAATGTAAAAATTAGCAGCAGAGTTACTGCCCCGGTTTTATGTAGTCTCCTCTTGTGTGGTTTTGACATGATGTCTCCTCTCCTCCTGCCTTTGGTTCCTTGCTTTTGCAGAATTGTGAACTGGGGTACCTACGAAATAAAACATGAACAAACATAAAACAAGAATAAAATAAGAACTAAAATAAAAGAAATTTAGAAATTTTGGGTTGCTTCCCAAAGAGCGCTTATTTATAATCATTAGCTTGACTTTGCCTTCGTTGTTCACAGTCTATCTGGAGGGTTATCGAAGGTGCAGTTGGTTCCTTTCTCTATGGGTTCTTCTTGAAAATATGGCTTAAGCCTTTGCCCATTCACTTTGAATGCTCATGAGGTTTGACTCTAAATCTCTACAGCTCTATGCGGGAAGACTTGCATAACCTTAAAGGGCTCGGACCATCTTGACTTCAGCTTTCCTAGAAAAGTTTTAACCGTGAGTTGAAGAGTAGGACAAGGTCTCCTTTTATTTCTTTTCTTGCTATGCGCCTGTCTTGCCATCTTTTGGTCTTGTCCTTGAAAGACTATGGCATTCTCATATGCATCCTGCCTGATTTCGTCTAACTCATTGAGCTGTAGGAGTCTTTTTTCACTAGCAGCTTTGAGGTCAAAGTTCAGGGTCTGAATTTTCCAGTAGGCTTTGTGTTCAAGTTCGACAGAGAGGTGGCATGATTTCCCATAAACCAGCTGAAAGGGTGTTGTTCCAATTGGAGTTTTATATGCAGTGCAGTATGCCCACAATGCATCATCTAACTTAGCAGACTAATCCTTCCTTGAGCAGTTTATTATTTTCTCTAGGATACGTTTCAGCTCCCTATTTGAAATTTCTACTTGACCACTGGTTTGAGGATGATAAGGTGTGGCCACCTTATGAGTCACTCCATACTTTTTCAATAGTGTTTCAAATTGTTAGTTATAGAAGTGACTTTATCCATTACTGATTACTGCTTGTGGTGTGCCAAATCTCATAAAGATATTCTTCTTAAGGAATTTTGTGATCACTCTAGCATCATTGGTTGGTGTGGCTATTGCCTCTACCCATTTTGATACATAATTAACACCAACTAGAATATACTTGTTTTGAAAGGAAGATGGGAATGGACCCATAAAGTCTATCCCCCACACATCAAATAGTTTTACTTCAAGTATACCATGCAGTGGCGTTTCTTTCCTTTTTGAGATGTTACCTGCTCTTTGGAATTGATCACAAGCTAGCACGAAGGATCTCACATCCTTAAATAGATTAGGCTAATAGAATCCCGCTTGCAAAACCTTGGCTGCTATTTTTGTGGTGCTAAAATGTCCTCCATATGGTGATGAATGGTAATGCTGAAGAATGCTCTCTATATCTTCCTCCGGTATGCATCGTCTTATCAACCCGTCATTACGTCTCTTATACAGTAGAGGTTCTTCCCATGTGTAGTATCACACATTATGCAGAAATTTCTTCCTTTGCTGGTAAGACATGTTGGGTGGCAAAACCTTGCATATAAGAAAATTCAAAAAATCATCATACCATGGGGCTTGGGATAAGCCTAATATGTATTCATCTGGGAATGAGTCATCTATTGGTAGCTCTTCAGCTTCTTCTAAGTCCTCTTATTTCAGCCTTGAAAGGTGATCAGCTACCTCATTCTCGGTCCCCCTCTTATCCTTGATTTCAAGGTCAAATTTCTGTAAGAGTAAGATCCACCAAATCAACCTTAGCTTGGCTTCCTTCTTATTCAAAAGGTACTTGATAACAGCATGGTCTATGTATACAATGACTTTTGATCCAAGAAGATAGGATTTGAATTTGTCAATTACAAACACTATTGCTAGGAATTCCTTTTCTGTGGTAGCGTAGTTGACTTGCGCATCATTAAGTGTTTTACTAGCGTAGTAAATGGCATGGAGCTTTTTATCTTTCTTTTGTTTGAGTACTGCTCCAATAGTATAGTCACTTGCATCGCACATAATTTCAAATGGTAGCTCCCAATCAGGTGGTTGCATAATAGATGCTGAGATTAATGCCTCTTTTATCCTGTTGAAAGAAGTAAGGCAATTTTTATCAAAATCAAAGGAAACATTTTGACTTAATAAATTAGTAAGTGGCTTAGCTATTTTGGAAAAGTCTTTAATGAATCTTCTGTAGAATCCTGCATGTCCCAAAAAGCTTCACACTCCATTGACTGATGTTGGTGGTGCCATCTTTTCAATGATTTCAAATTTTGCCCTGTCAACTTCAATCTATCTTTCTGATATCAGATGGCCAAGAACTATGCCCTCCCTTACCATGAAGTGACATTTTTCCCAATTTAGAACCAGGTTCAATTCTTCACATCTTTGCAACACTTTGGACAAGTTAGCTAGGCAATCATCAAAAGTAGTTCCATAGATAGAAAAATCATCCATAAAAACTTCCATGATATTTTCAATATAATCTGAAAAAATAGCCATCATGCATCTTTGAAAAGTAGCAGGGGCATTACAAAGACCAAAAGGCATCCTTCCATATGCAAAGGTTCCATAAGGGCATGTGAATGTGGTCTTTTCTTGGTCTTCTGGGTGAATAGGAATTTGGAAAAATCCTGAATACCCATCTAGATAAAAAAAGTATGAATGTTTTGCTAGTCTTTTTAGCATTTGATCTATGAAAGGGAGAGGAAAATGATCTTTTCTGGTGGCACTATTCAATTTCCTATAATCTATGCACATGCGCCAACCAGTGACTACCCTAGTAGGGATCAGTTCATTGTTTGCATTTTAAACGGTAGTTGTCCCACCCTTCTTGGGCACTACATGTACTGGACTAACCCATTTACTATCAGAAATTGGGTATATAATGCCCGCATCTAATAGTTTTAGAATTTCTTTCTTAACTACTTCTTTCATGTTTGGGTTAAGCCTTATTTGGTGTTCAATGGTGGGTTTGTTATTTTCCTCCATAGGTATCCTATGCATGCAAATTGAAGGATTAATCCTTTTCAGGTCTTCTATTTTATACCCTATAGCTTTGCTATGGGTCCTAAGCACTTTTAACAATTTTTCCCCTTCTATTTCAGATAGGCTAGCACTGATAATAATAGGATATTTAGAGTTTGAGTCTAAAAATACGTACCTTAGTGAGGATGAGAGAGGTTTAAGTTCTACCCGTTTAGTGTTGTCCTCCGATTTGCTTTTGGGTTGTTCCTCCTTTAGCTCCTTCACTTTGAAAGCTTGAGCTAAGTGTATGGAAGGATTAGTTGTTAAAGATTGTGCACAAGCTGTAATTTTTGTGTTCTCATTATCTGCTGTGTGGCTGTGCACAATGCATATTTCAAGAGGATCTTTAGGATGTGCTTTATGGAATTCCTCTTCAACTTACTTATCAACTATATCAACCTTAAAACATTCATCAGGTTCAAGTTTGTGCTTCATCGTGTTAAACGGGTTGAATTTTACCTCTTCATCTCCCACTTTGAGAGTTAATTGCCCATTTTTAACATCTATGATAGCTCTAGTGGTTGTCAAGAAAGGTCTTCCCAAGATGATAGGAATTTGGACATCCTTCTCCATTTCTAAGACAACAAAATCAATTGGGATGAAGAATTTTCCTACTTTGATGGGAATATTTTCTAGGATGCCCAAAAGCTGTTTGATAGATCGATCAGCCAGCTGTAGTGAAATTGTTATAGGTTTAAGGTCTCCTACCTCAAGCTTTTGACACACTGATAAGGGCATTAGACTTACACTTGCTCCGAGATCATAGAGGGCCTTGTCTATATTTTTATTACCAATGAGACAAGGTATGGAAAAGCTTCCTGGATCTTTGAGTTTTGGTGGCAGTTTGTTTTGCAGTATGGCACTGCATTCCTCTGTAAGAGCAATAGTCTTATAATGTTCTAGTTTTTCTTTCTTTGAAAGAATCTCTTTAATGAACTTAGTATAGGATGACATCTAAGAAAATGCTTCTGTGAAAGGAATGTTAATGTAGAGCTTTTTCAAAACTTTTAGAAACTTTCCAAAATGCTTGTCTAATTTGGCTTTTTGGAATCTCTGAGGAAAAGGTAGAGGAGGCTGATATGGTTCTGGTAGTTTATTCTTCTTCTTTATTTCCTCTTCCTGGTCCTTTTTGCCTTCTTTCTCTTTCTCCTCTATTTAGTTTTCAGATTTATTAAGGGTTTTCTAGGTTGATTCTTCCTTTGACTATTTTAAAACTCTTCCACTCCTCAATGTAACTACCTTACAATGCTCCTTCGGGTTCATCTCCGGTTGATTAGGTAGGTTAGCAGTAGTCTTGCTTGAAGAACCTACCTGCTGAGCAATTTGATTTTTAAGCATCTTATTATGGGTGGCAAGTTGGTCCATTCTGGAAGCTAGCTGCTTAATCATTTCATTCTGCCATTGTTGGGCAGCTAGGAAGCCCTCCATCATGGATTCCATAGTCAACTTTGGTTTAGGCTGTTGAGCATGAGGACGTGGTGATGGCTGTGCAAAGTTTTATCCTCTGTTTTGAAATCCAGGGAGTGCTGGTAGTCTGTACCCTTGCTGCTTATTCATGGGCTGATTTTGTGAGTTGGACCATAAGAAATTGGAGTGGTTCTTCCATCCAAGGTTGTAAGTATTTGAATATGGGTTGTTGAGCTGCCTCTGGTTGAAGTTTCCTCCATTATTCACATAGTTCATCTATTCTGTGGAGGGTTTATTAAAGTTGTTACATTTCGAAGTCATATATCCTCCTCCACAACTGTTGCAGTGTTGGCTGCTTGTTCCAACAGCGTTGGCTTGTATTTTGTCAAGCCGCTTCGTGAGCTGGTCAAATTGGGCATTTATTGTAACATCCTCATTTTAGCTAGTCTATACAGTCTATTGTTCAGGCAACCAATGTCAGTCTGGACAGCTAGAATATTTGAAATTATAAATAGACTAGAGTGAGGAGTTATAAAGAAACTAAATAATGCTCATAAAAATCAAGGAAAATTTATAGGAATGAAATACACTAAAGTTAAACGAGCCGAAACCCTAGTGATGAGTAACCCGAAGGGAAAGTGACAGTGAAGGTCATTAGCAACCCTAGACCCGGGAAAAACTTCATGAAATAATTTTTGAGACCTCAGGAAAGGATTATTGGGGTTCCAATGACAATAAAATGTTAAGAAAACACAAGGAAAATTTAATAAATTGGTACACATAATTTTGGCCCATTAAGCCAAACGGAGGTATTTTGGTCATTTCGTCTTCAGAGATGATTTTTGACCAACTTGTCCATTTATGTAAATAAATTATATGACATAAAATATGAATAAATATTGTTAAAAATTTAATTGAAACTAAGTAGACAAGAAAAGAAAAGAAAATGAGATTTATTACTTCATGCTTATGTAAGCATGAGGTAATTAAAATGCATGGCCAATCAAAATAAAGAAACATAATTAAAATACATTAAAATAGAGAAAAGGAGGTAGAATTCTAGAAAAAATAGCAGCCATCCTTATCTTATTCAAAACATCCCTCAAGCCTCTCCCTCACTCCTCCATAGCCAAGCTCACCAAAAGCTTGCTTTCCCTGGTTTTCTTCCAACAAAAACCCTAAGTGTTAACACAAAAGCTTGCTCTTTCATCTTAGTAAAGCTTTTGGGAGCAAAAAGAAATCAAAAGGAAGAGTTCTTGCAAGCTTTGGATTAGCTCCATTAGAGGTTAGTGACTAAACTTGATTTTTATCTTTCAATTAATGTTGAAGGTGTGGTAGTTGATGCAAATTTACAAAAAAAATTTAGTAAACATCATGTGTATGTCTTGCTTAAAATTCCAGCAGCCTTGAACTTGGTTGAGTTTTGAAGATTTCTTAGAATTAAAATGATATTGTGGCTGCCCTTAACACTAATGTATTGGTTAGGAAGGTGAAGTGCAAGTAATGCAACAATCTATAATGGTGGAGCTAGGGTTTTAGACCCAAATTGAGACTTTGTTCATGTATTTGGTGAAAGAGAGTTTTAATGGTCAATTACTAACCATTGGGCTGTGTATGAATAAGAAATGAAGTGGTTTGTTTAGTGGGAATTGAGGTTAGGGTGGCTGCCCTTGGTGACCTGCAGGACTGGGCATGAGTCCAGCAGGTTTGGACAGTAATAACTGGAGTTGTAGAGGTTCAATTGGTGCAAGGCCAATTGGACATGAAACTAGACACATAATGGCACAACTTTGGTGAAGAAACTATGCCCAGAAAACCAAACCAAGTTGACCTAAAGATTACCCTAATCCGAGTGACCTGCATTCTGCCTGGGCAAAATGACCAAATAAATAGTATTTATTTATTTGGTCATAACTCAGTGTAGAAAGGTCCAATTGTCCTAAAAGTTTACCAGCAACAAGCTGAGATATAGACCTACAACTTTCGTGAAGAAACCTAACCCAAATTATGACCATAACATATTCAAAACTACTCAAAATGCTGTAGATTTGGTTAGTCCAGAAAATCTGGAAAATTTATAATCCGGCCAGTTGTGGTTTTTGGGCCATAACTTGAGCTACAAAACTCCAAATGGAGTGATTCAAAAAAAGAAATGTAACTAGACAAAATAAGGAACAATTTTCATGTTGACCACTTTGCCAAATTCCCACTGCAAAAATGACTAATGGAACATTAAACAAAAAGCTTGAAATCTGAAAATTTTGAACAATTAACATAAAGCCTAGAAATGGTATTGGCAACCAATACCAATAATTTTAGAATGCAAAATGTGGTATGTTAGGAGTATTAAAACCAATGTACCTATTGTCTATGCAAAAGTCAACATTTTAGTTGACTAATAAAATGAATAGTAACACCTAAACTCAAATTTTAAGAATTGTATAAATTAAG
Source organism: Hevea brasiliensis (assembly GCF_030052815.1). NCBI lineage: Eukaryota > Viridiplantae > Streptophyta > Magnoliopsida > Malpighiales > Euphorbiaceae > Hevea > Hevea brasiliensis. The sequence goes on from NC_079493.1 coordinate 106,858,931, forward strand.
AGTGTAACATGCCCTAGTACACCTAGCAAGATTGGTTTGGATAAGTTGGCATGCCAATACGGTTCTGTTAGTAGTACTACATATGACTTCATGCCATTCTGTGTTTTATGGCCTCACGTGCCATTCTGTGACATAATAGCCTTTAGCTATGTTGATTGAGTTGTTATACTAGGGGTTTTATCCCTGATAATTATTACAGCTTATTAGCTGTTCTGTTGCACACCTGGAGACACAATGTGATCGATGGTGTGATGGTCTGAGGTACTTAGTACCCAGTGCCAATTTACTCGTTTATCCAGTCCAGTCGACTAGTAGGGGTTACTCGGGCAATGATAATAAATCTTATCAAATTTTAATCGAATAATACTGTAATAAATATCAGAAATTAAGTCTACAAAAAATGTAAACATACATTCTGCATACTTACTTTATTTTAGTTATTTTATTTTATGTTGTCATCACTAAGCAGAATTACTTAGCGCGTCATTTTTGCCACGCACAGGTACTGGAGACATAGCTGGGGAGCCCAGCAGACATTAGACCGGATGAACTTTCAGAGCTGCATACTAAGTCCAGAGTCACCTCACATCTGCAGTGCACTTGGTAGGACATTAGGACTTTGGGTGGCATTTTGTATTTTGCATTTTGTATTAGTTTGGATTGTAACTATAAACTCTTGAAATTATTTTCTAATGTAAATATATGAAATTTAATGTTATTGAAATTTTCTGTATATTATGTTGAAAAATAAAATGTTGAGAAACATACATGAATGTGATTTGAATGGTGATGTGAACAAAAATATTGAAAATAGTGTGTAAATTTGGAGATTGAGTTGAGATGTGTGTATATTGGAGTTTTGGATTTGAAAACTATATTGGAAGTGTCTTTTAAACAGGTTCAGAAGAACTGTTTTTCCAATTTACAGCCGGCACTCTGCCGGATTTTCATTAAAATTTGTGAAAAAATTCAGATCAATAAAAAATTGTAAATAAATAAGTAAAAAGGGGTAAATTGAATTGAAATATGATTTGGTGCTCCGGCACACTGTGTAGCATAACTTGCTCGGCTACACTGTAGATGGGTAAGATGTGTCACATTTAGTGGTATCAAAGCATCGATTTAGGCATTTCTGGGCCTAGATAGAGTGCATACCGTTGCATTGCATTTGTAAGTGTTGAGGTGACACTGATGCAGATCTATTTGTTTTTTTTATTTTGATTAGGATATGGATCCTGCTTCCCAAAGAGCAGTTGATGAAGAGGTGGAGAGTCGTGCTCCACCAAGGGCTGAATCTGGGGGCAGGGGAGAATCTGCTCCACTAGCAGCTGAGGCACCTGCCCAACCTCAGTTTGCATTATTTCAACAAATGACTGAGTTTTACTGGAAAATGATGGGGGCAATTCGACCACCACAACCACAGCCACAACCTTCACCAGCACCATAGAAATTCCATCTGGAGAAACTGCGAAAACATGGGGCTATGGATTTCTTTGGGAAGAAGGAGGATGATCCCATGACAGCGAAAAATTGGTTGGATAGAACAATCAGAGTGCTGAAACAGTTTCATTGCACCCCCGAGTAGAACCTGGAGGGTGCTGTGTCCCTACTTCAGGATGATGCATACCAGTGGTGGGACACAGTAACCAGTGAGGTGCAACCGGATCAAATCACCTGGGATTACTTCCTAATAGAGTTCAGGAAGAAGTATGTCAGTAAGGTGTATTTAGAAGAGAGAAGAAGAGAATTTATCAGTCTGAGACAGAGGCAACTATCAGTGGTAAAGTATGAGCAAGAATTCGTCAGACTGAGTCGGTATGGGAGGGAGATAGTCCCTATAGAGGCAGAGAGGTGCAGAAGGTTCGAAGAAGGGCTCAATGACCATATCAAAGTCATGATAACAGCATTGGAGATCACAGATTTTGCCAAATTAGTAGATGCTGCATCGAAAGTAGAAAGGGTCCGAATAAATGAGCAAACTAGAAGGGAAAGACAGCAGAAGAGGGGTCCAGGTTAATCTAGTTCATTTTCTGCTCCCAGTAAGAAGAGTAAGGGTCCTCCTGCTCAGGGTTTAGGACAACCACAAGGTCAGGGTTAGTTCCAGGGGCCCATACCACAGTTCACACCTAGGAGAGGCCAGTCCACACCATCAGTGGGCAGCTCTCCAGGGACGGTGTTTAGGGGACCAGGCCCAGCATCTTTTGCCTGTCCATACTGCCAGAAGTGGTATAAGGGGGACTATTGGCGAGTGATTGGTGCATGCTTATAGTGTGGATCTACAGAACATCAGATCAAAAATTGTCCGAAGAGGACTACTACAGCTGCTCCAACACAAGCTGACAGACCTGCTCCTGCACCACAAAGGGGTAGGAAGCCTGGTAAATCTGAGGCAGCTGGTCCATCACTGAGGCCTGCATCTGAGTCAGCTGAGAGGCTAGAGGCCAGAGTACCTACCAGAGCCTATGCCATCAGAGCTAAGGAGGAGCAAGATGCCCCGGACGTCATCAGGGGTATATTTTCTCTCTACAACACTTTTGTGCATGCATTGATGGATCCAGGATCCACTCATTCATACATCTGCATCAAACTACGCGTAGAGAGGGGAGTTCCAATAAAGGAGAGTGATCAAGACATCCTGGTCACAAATCCACTAGGCCACAGTGTGGTAGTGAATAAGGTGTATAAAGGTTACCCGTTGAGGATTCAAGGGTATGAATTCTCGGCAGACCTAATTGAATTGCCCTTTCACGAGTTTGACGTGATTTTGGGAATGGACTGATTGTCACGTCATCAGGCAATAGTTGATTGCAAATTGAAGAAGATTTCTCTGAAAACTTCTGAGGGCAATGAGATTACTGTTGTGGGTGAAAGGACAGATTTCCTATCCAATATTATCTTAGCCACAGTTGCAAGAAGATTGATGAGAAACGGCTGTGAAGCTTACCTAGCACACGTGGTTGATACTAGGCAGGCTAAGCCGAATCTGTATGATTTACTTACAGTAAGAGACTTCCTAAATGTATTTCCTGAAGAATTGCCTGGTTTGCCATCAGAAAGGGAAGTCGAGTTTGCTATTGAGGTAATGCCGGGTATAGCACCAATTTCTATTGCCCCTTATAGGATGGCACCCACTGAATTGAGGGAGTTGAAAATTCAGTTGCAAGAGTTGCTTGATAAGGGGTTCATACGCCCCATGGGGAGCTCCTGTGCTGTTTGTGAAGAAGAAGGATGGAAACTTGAGATTGTGTATTGATTACCGGCAGTTGAATAAAGTAACTGTGAAGAATAAATATCCGTTGCCCAGAATTGACGATCTGTTTGATCAGTTGAAGGGAACCGGTGTATTTTCAAAAATTGATCTTAGATCAGGGTATCATCAGTTGAGGGTAAAGGATGCAGATCTGTCAAAAACTACATTCAGAACCCGGTATGGGCATTATGAATTTCTAGTTATGTCGTTTGGGTTAACAAATGCACCAATAGCATTTATAGATCTTATGAACCGTATCTTTCATTCATATTTAGATCGGTTCGTAGTGGTTTTTATTGATGATATTTTGGTGTATTCCAAGACCAGGGAAGAGCATGATGAATATTTGAGGATTGTTCTGCAAACCCTACGAGAAAAGAAGCTGTATGCTAAGTTGTCCAAGTGTGACTTCTGGATGAGTGAAATCTCCTTTCTTAGACACATAATATCAACTGAAGGGATTAGAGTGGATCCCAAAAAGATAGAAGCAGTGATGGAATGGAAGCCTCCTAGAAATACAATTGAGGTCAGAAGTTTCTTAGGGCTAGCTGGGTATTACAGAAGATTTGGGAAGGAGTTCTCTCTTATAGCTGCTCTAATGACCAAGTTATTGCATAAGAATGTGAAATTTGGCTGGAATAACAAGTGCCAAGCCAGTTTTGAGAGGCTGAAGGCTATGTTGACAGAAGCACCAGTGTTAACACAGCCAGTGTCAGGAAAAGACTTTGTAGTCTACAGTGATGCCTCACATAATGGGTTAGGGTGTGTATTGATGCAAGCGGGAAAAGTGGTCACTTATGCTTCCAGGCAGTTAAGGCCACATCAACAGAACTACCCTACTCATGACTTGGAGTTAGTAGCAATTATCTTCGCACTGAAGATATGGAGACATTATTTATATGGTGAAAAATACTACATATATGCAAACCACAAAAGTCTAAAATATTTGTCAACCCAGAAGGAGCTCAATTGTAGACAGAGGCAATGGATTGAGTTCCTAAAGGACTATGATTGTGTGATAGATTATCATCTTGGGAAGGCAAATGTAGTTGCTGATGCCTTGAGTAGGAAGTCCATCACAACTTTAAGATCACTAAATGCCCATCTGTCCTTAGCTCAAGATGGAGCTATGTTGGCTGAGTTACAAGTGAAGCCATACCTGCTACAGCAGATACAAGATGGGCAGAAGGCAGATGAAAAATTAATGGCTATTGTGGGTAAAATTCCAGAAGGGAAAGAAATTGATTATGAGGTGAAAGCAGATGGGTGTCAGTACGACAAAGGAAGAGTGTATGTACCAGATGATGGGGAACTGAAGACTAGTATTATGAAAGAAGCACATACTAGTGTTTATGCTATGCACTCGGGAAGCACAAAAATGTATAATGATTTGAAGCCTCATTATTGGTGGCCTAGTATGAAGAAGGATATAGTTGACTATGTGACTAAGTGTTTGATATATCAGTAAGTTAAAGCAGAAAATCAAGTTCCATGAGGATTGCTATAGCCTATAAGCATACCTGAATGGAAATGGGACCGGGTCACTATGGATTTTGTTAGTGGTTTACCTCTCACCTCAAAGAAGCATGATGCAGTGTGGGTGATAGTGGATAGATTGACGAAGTCAGCACAATTTCTGCCAGTTAGGACTGACTACTCACTGGAGAAGCTAGCAGAATTGTATATCAGTGAGATAGTTAAACTACATGGAATCCCACTTTCCATCATATCTGACCGAGACCCAAGGTTTATATCGAGATTTTGGAAAAAGCTGAAAGAAGCCTTGGGTACACAACTCCACTTCAGCACTGTCACACCTTATCCCTGGTAAGGCATGACATGTTCCTGTAGCATACCTAAGGAATTATCAAACTCCACCTATCGATAATCCATTAGTTATGCTACAAAGGATTTTAAAACAAATCATAGCTTTTTATCTTATCAATGATTTTGCGGAACACTGCATGAGAATAGTTAAAATTCCATGTAAACATTCATTAAAAAATAATGATAGACTAACTATTGCAAAAGTTACATTTTCATAAGTCTCAAAGTAAAATACAAAATAGTTACAAACTCAAAATGTGATAGCAAAACAATGCTTTTAAATACAAACTGCTCAATGTCCGTACATCCATACATATAGGTACAAAATACATCCAAAAGAATCACAAGGGTATACCTAACGTAAGTACCCACAAACAATACCAAAATGCTACTTTCAAGTCTCTCACTAGGCAGCTTTCTCCTTTCCCTTACCTGCATCAGCATAAAGAAGCTATCGCTGAGTATATCACTCAGTGGTGTACAACTAATAACTTTAAAACTTAAGGTAAAACACAATTTGTCAAAGCATAATAAATCACATTTTTCTTAAGCATGAAAACTTTACAATAGTTCTAAGTTCATAAGAGCCATTTATTGGAATAACATTTCAAATGAGAAATCATACTTCATAAATCACAATTCACAAAGCATTAGTGTTGCTAACATCAACACACAGTTTAGGCCATGACACAAAATTTCACGATCAGTGCCGTGTTGTACACCACGACAAAGCAATCTCAACCTCACTAACCGTTATTAATGAGGGAAGGGCTAGCTAGCTAATCATTACTCATGTAGTCTTACCCCACTAACCGTTATTAATGAGAGACATAATCAATATCAATTATCAACCCCAAGTAACCATTACTATTGGGGAGTTCCGAAAGGGACTGTCATGTTAACTGTGGTTTCAAAACAGTTTCCAAAAATTTCCCACTCAACAATCACATTTATAAACCAATAAATACATTTAAATTCATCATAATATCCATATAAAGGTGGCAACACCCAAATTTCTTAAATGCAAGAGAAAAACATATTTCAATCAAAGTAAACTTGTTCAAAGCAAACTCATTCAATTTAACACATTCCAAGCAATTTACAAGTTTAAAAATTTAAAAATGAAGAAAAGGTTAGTTGTGCACAAACCTTCAATGCTCTCCTTTCTCATTACTCACTATTCCTTATCCGTTCCAACTTCTTTTTTTAGTGAAAATACACAAATAAAATACCTCAATACCAATCTCAATTGCTGCCAAAAACTCATTATATGCATGTCTAATGCATCCCAAGTTAGCTTTGCAAATTTTAGAAAATTTTGGTTTTGGACAACTTGGTGCCCCAATCTTTGAACCCAATTTTTACCTAGTTTTGATCATAATTTGATGAGGTGTTCTTCATGAAAATTGTTTATCTAGGTCTTAAATTTATTTTCCTTTTTGAATCGACAAATTTGGAGCTGTGTAGCTCAAGTTATGCCCAAAACACGATTACTGTTCACATCACTGTTCATGCTACAGATTCAGTTTTGGCAGATTTATCGATCCAATTTCATTCAGCAATTTGGTCAAGTTAAGTCCATAATTTGGTCTATGTTCTTCATATGAAATGTTCTACTATGTCTTAAGTTTCCATCAGTTCAAGAATTGCCTAAATTGGAGTTTTCTAGAGAGAGTTATGGCCATGCAAATTTTACTGTTCATATGGTAAATCTGCAGTTCTGCAGATTCGGTGATTCAACTTTGCTCAGCAATTTAATTGGGTTAAGTCCATAATTTGGCCTCAAGTTCTTCATATTAAATGTTTTACTATGTCTTAGGTTTCCATCAATTCAAGAATCGCCTAAATCGGAGTTTTCTAGAGAGAGTTATGGCCATGCAAAATTTACTGTTCATATGGTGAAATTCTGTAGGTTCCAGAATTGTGTCTCTAAGTTCAAGCCAAGGTTTAGGCAATTTCTGGGCAGTTTCTGGGGTGGGTCTCTTCATGAAAATTCTAGCCCTATGTCTTAAGTTTCATTTCCAATTGGTTCCACACCAATTGGAGTTGTGTAGCTCAATTTATGGGCTATCAAACACACTGACAGAATTTGCACACTGAGTTCAGTGTGCAAATTCTGTCCTAAGTTTAAAATTTTCATTTCTTCAATTATTCCCTCTAACCAACCTCAATTCATATTTAATTCACCCAAAATGACTATAATTTAGCATTGACACATCAATGGCGCTTCCTAGCACAAAACCCACAATTTTTAAACACCAAAGTTTGCAATTTTCCTTAATCCTACCATTTAGTTACTTCCATTCATCAACCCAATGTCAATTCAAACTAAATAAACCTCAAATGATCATAATTTAACACTACACACACCAATTTCACTCTCTAGCACTAAAACCCAATTTTCCCATGAACCCTAATCTCCCATAATTAAATTTATACACATTTCATGCAATTTCTTTGCTCTAATCATGCATACTACTTCAACTAAGCTTGATTTTATCATCATTTTCATTGAAATATATCAAACCCTAATTTTTCTCTAATTTGGCCAAAACCTTAGTTTAGGTTCCATGCATGTTTCCTTTCATTTTCTTATGAAATTTCATCATAATCTAACTTAATTTAAGGTTTGTATAACAAAATGAGCATTAAAGAACTTACCTCTTGATGACTTCCTTCCAACTCCCCAAATCTTCAATTTTCTTCTAATCTCTTGTTTCCCCTTGCTTTTAATCTCTAAATCAAATATTAATTTGATGCTCTCTACCAATTAGATGCAAAACCCATAGAGGAAAAGCAAGGAATTGAGTTTTGAGAATGGGTGTCAATGGAGAAAGAAGGAAGAAGAAGAAAGAAAGAAAGAGAGAAGGAGAGAGAGTGGGTGGTAACTAAATGGGAAAGAAAGGGAGGGTTTTGTCTTCTTTTATACTTATTTATTCCTTTTTAATTCATTTAATGAGTTGTCCAAAGCCCATTGGTCCCTTAAATTTTAATTAGGTAAAAAATGAAATTTAAATTCTAGATTTTTGCCTCTTTTATTTTCTTTTCACTTTTACTCTAATTTTTCCCTCAATATTTCTTCATAATTCAATATTTTATTTTTATTTAATTTAATTTACATTTTGGTCAAAAGTCAACTCTTGAAGTGAATTGACCAAAATGCCCCTCATCGGGTCATAATCCTTTTTTTTTTTTTTGATACCCGTTAAATCCTTAGGTCTTTGGTTCACTTGAATTTTTATTGTGTCTATCTCAATTAATTTTCTATTTATTTTTGGTCCTCAAGGTGTCTTTGAATAGTACTAGTCACGGACCAAAAATGATACTATTCATAACTCGGAGGTTTGGGGTGTTACAAGCACAGCTTTCCATCCTCAGACGGATGGGCAATCAGAAAGAGTAATCCAGGTAAACAATTGAAACCAATTGAACTAATACAAATATTGAACTGAAATGATAATAATAACATGAAATATATGTCAGGTCCTTGAGGATATGCTGAGGAGTTGTGTCGTTGAGTTTGAAGGAAGTTGGGATAGATACCTTCCACTGGCAGAATTTGCATATAATAATAGCTACCAAGTTAGCATTCAAATGGCTCCGTATGAAGCACTGTACGGGAGAAAGTGTAGAACCCCAGTATGTTGGACTGAATTGGGTGAAGATAAGCTGGTAGGACCAGACCTGGTGAAACAGACTGAGGAGAAAGTGAAGATAATCAAAGCTAACTTGAAGGTTGCCTCAGATAGACAGAAATCTTATACCGATTTGAAGAGAAAAGAGATAGAGTATGTAACATGCCCTAGTACACCTAGCAAGATTGGTTTGGATAGGTTGGCATGCCAATAGGGTTCAGTTAGCAGTACTACACATGGCATTATGCCATTCTGTGATTGTATGGCTTTTAGCCATTCTAACATTGTGTTGATACTTGGCCTTGTGCCTAATATTTATTACAGCTCATTAGCTGTTCTGTTGCACACCGGGAGATACATATGTGACCGATGGTGTGACGGCCCGAGGCACTTGATACCCAGTGCCAGTTTACCCATTTATCCAGTCCAGTCATCTAGTATAGGTTACTTGGGCAATTAAAAAAGGAAGTGGATAAATTTAATGAAATTATGAATATAACAAATACAAAATAAATAAGATTACTAATAATGATCGAAAAATTGTTTGCATAAGACATCAGAACATGCACTGCATATTTATTTTCTATTATTTCTTTTTATTTTATTATTGACACCACTAAGCATTATTGCTTAGCGTGTTGCTTTTGCCACGCGTAGGTTCTGGAGAGACCGACCGAGAGCCCAGTAGACCACAGACTGGGTGAGACCATCTGCAGCTCTGCATAGTGTCCTTGTCACCTCACCGTCTTCAGTGCATTGGTAGGACACTAGGTTTCATTTTGGTATCATGTAATCAAACTTTTATTTTCTCATGTATAATAAGACTTATGTAATGTATTTTGATATTAATGTAAATAGTGGAAATTGTGTTTATGAATGGAATATTGAGTATTTATTTGTGACTTGTATATGAATATTATGTGAAATGAATGAATGAGAAGTGGAAATATTGTTGAAAAATATTGAGACCATGTTGATGGTTATTAGAGTTTGAGAATGATTGGAAATGATTATTGGAAGTGTTTTTAATAGGTTCGGAAGAACTATTTTCTCCATTTTTAGCCAACACTGCCGAATTTTTTATAAATTTGTGGAACCTCAAATAAATTATAATTTCAATAAATGAATTAAATGAAATATATTATACTTCATAACTATGATAAAAATAAATTAAGGAAGAATAAAAAATGATTGAGATAAAATAGAGTGTTCCGGTACACTGTGTGACATATCTTACTCGGCTATACTGTAGACGGGTAAGGGGTGTCACAGAATTCTTCAAGCTTGGCCCTGCAGAGACTTACACGGGTCTCCATAGTTTACATGGGTCTTGGTACACGGCCTGTGCACTGTGTTTCTTCCTTGGCTCTTTAGCTTTCTCCTGGCAGTAGATTACACAGGTCTGTGGCTTTACTTACACGACCGGTGTAAAGTGTATCAGTAACACTTCTCTTTCCTTTGGTTTTTCCAAGCTTTCTTCTTTACTCCTATGCCTTGGAACTTCTTCCAAACACATGGAAACATACAAAAAACATAGAATTTAGAGCTTGGCAATGGAATTTACAAAAGTTAATGAAATCAATGATTATGCATGATATTACTTATCTAAATGTTATGAAATATTATACAAATGTACTTAAAAACATCTATATAATAGAAGTGCATCAACTTCATCTTAAATAACTCATTTTGATATATCAGGGAATCCATCTCATTCTTCTTTACTTGACCTGTGCCCTCCTGAGTAATTACCAAAGCATCCCAAATTTCCTTTATGTTAGATTTAGATTTCATACATACTTTGTTGTACTCATTTCTACTAAGAGCACAAAATAAAACATGAATTGCTTTGTCATTTAGAGCTACTCTTATCTTTTCTTGCTTACTCCATTTACCCTTTGGTTTTACCACAAGTACATCTTCTACCACTTTGGTTGGGGTGAATGGTCCATTCTCAACAACATCCCATAAGTCTACTCTTTTCAATTTGAGGAAGTAATACATCCTATTCTTCCAATAAAGAAAATCATTACCATCGAAGAAAGGAGGTCTTACCATCGATTAGGTTTCTTGTGCATTGAAGTTGCCATTGATCTTCTTTACTCTAAGATGGTTAAATCTTTGTTGAATAGAAACTTGCTCTAATATCATTTGTTGTCCCTTAAGCAGCCCAAGAGAGGGGGGGGGGGGGGGTGTGAATTGGGTTCTAATCACAAAATTGAAGGCTAAAAGAAATTTAGGAAAAATAAACACAAAGAAAGGTGGAGAAAGAATAATGACACAATTGATTTATAAAGGTTTGACTATCCTAAGTCTACATCTTCTCCTCGAGGCCCTTCTTGAGAGTTAATTCCACTGAAATTTCTTCTTTGGGTGAAGAATAAACCCTTTACAAAGCTATAAGAGCAAACCATTGCTCTTTTATAAATCCCTTTTCTCACAAGAGTAACTTAATACTCTACCACACTTTAGTTATAATAAATACTCTCAACAACTTCAATCTCACTCTCAGAACACAATAAATACAACTGATCAACAAGCTCTCAAGAAAATAAATGTAGTGGCTCAAGTTCTAGAGAGAGAAAGTATGAAAATGCTTTTGAACACAATAAATTCTTAAATAGAAAGTTATTGTTACTTCCCTCCAGTCATAAATGGTCCATATTTATAGTTTTGGCAAAAAAAAAATGACTATTGAGGGTGCATTAAATGCAAAAATAGCCATTTAACCACTTAAAACCTCATTTTATCGAGTTTCAGAAACCCAGGTTTGGTTGCTGAAGTCCCTTGCTTTAGCTGCCGAAGTTGGAGCACCAAAACAACAAGTTTAAAATCATGACTTCGGCTGCTTAAGTCCTGCTAGACTAAAAACCATAAAAGCTTAAAAAATGCATAACTTTTTACCCCAAAACTGAATTTTTGATCTGTTTGAATCATTGGAAAGCTAATTAAATAAATTTGCCAACTAAAACATTTTTCTAAAACTAAATTTGCATTTCTTAAAAATAAAAATTTCATTTAACTCCCTTTTATTCAAGAAAAAAGTAAAAAACAAGATACTAAAATTTTTTTGAAAACACCTAAACTTGAGCCAATATAATTAATTAATTGAGATTCACATGGTATAAAGAAAATTAAAAAAAAATACATTGTATAGTATCCCATAATCTTTGCTTCAATTCCTTGCTCTCATTCAATCTTGATTTTGAAGTAATTTCACAATTTTGAAATTGGGACTTACAATCTTATCATAAACACTTCCAAGATAGATTAGTAACACACTAATTATTTATTATTATGGAAACATGGATTAAGACCCCTAGGTCTAACACTCTACACATAAAATAAAGAGATAAGGGGAAGGTGGATCACCCTGGCGGAGACCCCTTTTTGGCTGAATAGGACAAATTCTGCACCATTCAAAGCAACAGAATAAGAGACTGTAGTCACACATAGCATTTTCAAGCTTGCCTATCTACTATTAAAACCTATCTTCAAAATAATAAGGTGTAAATACTCCCAATCAACCCTATCATAAGCCTTACTAATATCAACTTTGAAAGCTACCTCCCCTTTTCTACCCCTAGTCTTTCGCTTCATGTGATGGAGAATCTCTAAAGCCACCATATCTTTATTTGTGATAAGACACCCTAGAACAAATGCAGATTGAGTAGAAGAAATAAGTGTGGGCAGAATAAGTTTTACCTTTTTAGCCAAAACCTTACCTATAATTTTGTATAACACATTACAAAGAGAAATGGGGCGCAAATCTTTTAAAGATGATGGGCCTTCCTTTTTCGGGATGAGGACTATAATAGTATCGTATAAAGACTCTGGAAGCACCTAAGTCCTAAGCCAGCTCTGACAGTTCTGAATAATAGAGTCCCCAATGAAATGCCAAAACTTTTGATAAAAAGCTGGGTTCATCTCGTCTGGTCCAGGGGACTTATCAGGATGCATTGAAAAATAGCTGCCCTAAATTCTTCAATAGTAAAAGGAGCTAACAATCTATCATTATCAATAGGAGAGACTTTTGGTTCAATTAAATTAACCACCAAAAAATAATCACCAATAGTAGTAGAGAATGAATCAGTAAAATATTCAAAGATAACATGGCCCAAACCATCCCTATCACGATACCATTGCCCATCAGAAGCTTGCAAAGCCTTAACATAGTTAGACTTTCTTCTAGAAGAAGCTAGGGCATGGAAAAAATGCGTGTTACTATCACCCTCCTTGAGCCAAAAAAACTTTGGATCATTGCTTCCAAAAAATTTCTTCTTCTGCCAAAATTCTATTAAGATTTTGTTTAAGCCCATCTTCTATGTAAATAGAGACCTCATCCTCCTTACCCTGAATGTCATTCAACTCTTTGTGGATACGGTTAACATCTGTCCTAAAATTGCCCTTGAGAGTATTACCCTAATCCTAAAGTCTCTGACCACATAGAAAAATTCTACGGATAATTTGCTTACCGACAGACACATCCAAGAGGACCTAACAACATCATGAATGCCATAAGGGCTCAACCAAAAATTCTCAAACCTAAACCACCTCACCTTACCCAACCAATGATCACAGTTAGTTTTAAGAAGGATAGGAGAATGATATGACACTGAAGCATGAAGACTAGTAAGCTTACAATTGGCAAACATATCCAACCAAGATGAAGTAACCAACACCCTGTTGAGGTGCTCCCTAACCCATATAGTTGTGCCTCTACCTCTTTCCCAAGTAAAAGAATACCCATAAAAAGGAAGATCAATAAGGTGGCATTAGCAGTTTCTTTGAAACCTCTAAGAAGATAGTTAGGATGAGGATTACCGCCTCTTTTATCATCAATATTTAGCGAGTCATTAAAGTCTCGAATGCAAGACCATGGAAGAGATGAAGAACTTGCCAAATGACTTAACAAATTCTAAGAATCCCGCCTTCTTCCTCTCTTAGCATAGCCATAAAAACTAGTAAGGTGCCAAGCAACATTATTCGGGCCAGAAATAACATATCAATATAATTAAAAGCAAAAGCAGTAATAGTAACAAGGGAACTACATTTCCGAAGAACAGCAAGACCACCACTATGACCCAAATGATCAACACTAAAACAATAATCACACCCAATATCAAACTTGTATTTCTTCTATTTTATTTGAGTGAACATTAGTTTCACACAGAAAAAAAAAATATCTGGCTTTTTGGATAAAATAAGCTCTTTAAAAAGACAAATTGCATGGGGTTGCTAAGGCCCCTGCAGTTCTAACTTAAATAAATCATGGCTTTTAGCAGGCCTGGATTCCAGGTCCCACCGTTGGACAATTGTCAAGTGAAGAAAAGAAAGCAGAGGTGGACTCACCTGACTGAAGATTCCCCTCCTACTATATACCACCATGCACCATAAGCTGTCGTTTTTTGTCCTCTTTGAGTTGTATAGCCACTTCTTCATCTGCCAAAAATACCATATTATTATGAGTAGCAATATGGCCCATTTTATGAGGGGCCCTGGTTCTCACTATGGCCCATTTGGACATCCATATCAGCTAGATTAGTACTTTGGGATGGAAAATGTGTGCCTGCATGATTTTTGGGATTGCCATACATCCTGGCCACCATAACAACGGATGAACCTCCCTTTTTGAATTCCCTTGATCCCGCCACTAATCTAGCTTACTGTGGCCCATGATAATCACAGAGACACTGATTGCCGACTGCCGACAATTGTCTAGACGATGGTTGTAGCCAAGCATCCCAACCCCTTTGTTTCATGCCATTCGTCCCATCAAACAGCTTCTCACAATAATTCTCATTATGACCCAGCAGTCCACAGAGAAAACAAAATATGGACAGTCTTTCATATTAGAAATGAACAATAAAGCCATGTTCTTTCTTAGTCAAGACTTTCTTTGAGCACTTAGGAGGCACTCTGATATCAATGGCAACTCTAATACGCTATAACTTTTCTATCCACCATTGCTTATGGCAGAATCATAACCAATGAATTTCCTAATAAAATCACCAAGCAACTTTGCAACAGATTCATTTACATACCCTATCGAAACATGGTGAACCTGAACCCAGAATAATGCAATATGAAACTCAACATCAGAGGGATTCTCTCCGATAAAAGATGATGGGTCACCAAAAAATGGTTATTGAAAGACTAAGGCCCCCCTTCAATAACGCGACTCAAGTCCACTGGGTGAAAAAATTGAAAAAGAAACAGATGTGATCCCATTTCTTGCGTAAAAACACCTCTACCCGGACGGTAGAGATTGGACAAAGTGTTTCTTATGGCTCCAAAATTAATTGATCGATCTGTCAATAAGCACCCTACAAGTGTAAGCTCGTTGATTTCAGAATGGTTGCTAGTATCCGCTAGTGCCAGATCAAGTGCCTCCCTCTTTGTCGTCTACAAGTGTTAAGTTTCAAAGTGAGATTCCATCGTGAACCAGGATACTCACCATCGAAGGCGAGAGAGATCATGCCATCATAAGCAAGACAAAAATTTGTTTTAAAAATGTAGAAAGAGATGATTCTCATTGATATCAATTAATCTGTACATGGGTATTTATATACAATTGATTCCTATAATTGTGTTATACTAATTAGGAAGAAATCCTAAATAAGAAATCCTAAATAGGAATACAGAATACAAAATATACACAGAAATAATATAATGATTGACTTTCCATAACACTCCCCCTCAAGTTGGAGCATAGATGTTAATCATGCCCAACTTGTTACAAATGTAGTCAATCCTAGCTCCATTTAGAGCTTTTGTGAAAATATCTCCTAACTGCTCTCCAGTTTTGATATGTCCTGTTGAGATAATCTGTTGTTGAATCTTTTCACGAACAAAGTGACAATCAATCTCAATATGTTTGGTCCGCTCATGAAATACCGGATTAGAAGCAATATGGAGAGCAGCTTGATTATCACACCACAATTTCGCAGGCTGGAGGGTCTTAAAACCTGTCTCATCTAGTAATTGAAATATCCACATTACCTCACATACTGATTGTGCCATGGCTCAGATTCGGATTCAAAGACTAGATCGAGAAACTACACTCGCTTCTTGCTTTTCCAAGACACCAAATTTCCTCCAACAAAAACGCAATATCCAGAGTTGACCTCCTATCAACCTTAGATCCAGCCATCGGCATCGAAAAACATTCAACATTCAAATGCCCATGATTACCATATAACAAACCTCTTCTGGAGCTCCCTTTAGATAGCACAAGATTTGTCCCAAGGCTTCCCAATGAGCAACGGTTGGGGAAGACATAAACGACTTACCACACTAACGGCATAAGCAATGTCGACGAGTGACAAGAAGGTAGTTCAATTTTCCTACCAATCTCCTGTATCCCTCGGATCTTCAAACAACTCACTATCCCCGCTAACATTTGTAAATTTGGAGTCATTGGTGCACTACAAGGCTTAGCACCTAATTTTCCTGTCTCATCAATAGATCGATGACATATTTTCTTTGAGACAAGAAAATACCCTTCTTACTTCTCATAACTTCAATACCCAAAAATACTTTAATAATCCCAAGTCTTTGGTCCAAACCTGGTTTGGAGAAAGGTTTTAAGAGATGAAATACTGCAGAGTCACTCCCGGTGATGATAATGTCATCCACATAGACTACCGGGAGAATTAGACCACCTCAGTTGCTTATAAAATCTTGAGTGATCACACTTAC
Source organism: Hevea brasiliensis (assembly GCF_030052815.1). Taxonomy (NCBI): domain Eukaryota; kingdom Viridiplantae; phylum Streptophyta; class Magnoliopsida; order Malpighiales; family Euphorbiaceae; genus Hevea; species Hevea brasiliensis. Next base: position 106,875,344 of record NC_079493.1, read on the forward strand.
TCTTTTGCATACCAAATTCTGTCTTGCTTCCCGAATCTCCCAAACCAGGCCCTAGGACTTTGTTTCAAGCCATAAAGAGACTTAGAAGCCTACAAACTTTACCCAACTCCCCGAGCAACAAACCCGGTGGTTGCTCCATATACACCTCCTCCGAAGATCACCATGAAGGAAAGCATTCTTGATATCCAATTGGTGCAGGGCCAATCATATGTAGTGCTAAAGAGATAAACAAGCGAGCAGTAAGTTTAGCTACGGGAGAAAAAGTGTCGAGTAATCAACCCCATATGTCCGAGCATATCCTTTTGCTACAAGGCGTGCTTTTAACCTAGCCACAGAACCATCAGGATTTACCTTTCAGTAAATACCCATTTGCAACCAATAGCTTTCTTACCGGTGGGCAAAGGCAGTCCCATGTACCATTAGCATCTAAAGCCTCCATTTCCTCTTTCATAGCAAAGACACGGCCGGGATGAGACAAAGGCCTCACCAACAGATTAGGGGTAGGAGCAGTCTAAAGAAGTAACAAAACACCGAGAACAAGAAGACAATTGATTATAAGAAACAAAAGAAGAGATAGGGTAAGTACATGAACGTTTACCTTTACGAAGAGCAATGGGTAAATCTAGATCGAATCATGATCGATGAGGTATAGGATCTCCCAACGAAGTAGGCGGTGGAGGATCTGAGTCGGTAATCTCAATCTCTGGAATAAACATGAACAACGGGAGGCCGAGTAGGTCTAGAGACGGAAGAAGCAGTGTGAGAGAGGACTAGACATTGGTTGGACAAGATATATTAAGATATCATCCTCCTCCCCGACTCTCATACACGGATGATTGAGAAAAAATGGAGTGGACTAAAAATGTGACATCTGCGAAACAAGATAACGATTAAGAGTAGGAGAGAAAGCAGATACCCTTTTTGAATCCGGGAGTACCCAAGGAAGACACATTTGAGAGACTTTGGATCCAATTTAGTAACCTGCGGACGAACATCACGTACAAAACAAGTACAACCAAAAATACGGGGTTCAACAGGAAACAAATATTTTGTAGGGAACAAAGCAGTATAAGGAATATCCCCATTAAGAAGACGGCATATGATTGATAAAAAAACATGCCGTGAAAGCGCATCCGCCCAAAAGTGTTTAGGAACTTTCATCCGAAAAGAAGAGCACGAGTTACCTCAAGAAGATGCCGATTTTTTCTTTCAGCCACGCCATTTTGGGATGGGGTATCCACACAGGAAGACTGATGAAGAATGCCATTTTGTGTCATGTAAGACTGAAATTGTGCTGAAAAATATTCTTTAGCATTGTCACTTCTTAATATGCGCACAGAAATATTAAATTGAGTTTTGATTTCATTACAAAAGGCACAAAAGATAGAAAACAACTCAGAACGATTCTTCATTAAATATAACCAAGTAACACGAGAGTAATCATCAACAAAAGTAACAAAATAACGAAATCCGGTTTAGAAGTAATGAACAAGGACCCCAAACATCGAATGAACTAACTCAAAAGGGGATGAAGCCCGCTTATTGACTCTAGACACGTAAGGTAAACGATGATGTTTTGCAAACTGACACGACTCACATTCTAGTACTGATAAAGATTGAAACTGAGGACACAACTTCTTCATGGTAGACAAAGAAGGATGACCCAATCTACAATGAGCTTCAAGAGGTGTTACTGATCGAGCAAACAAGCGATCGCGGTACATGATTTTCCGAATGTAGAGACCACGACTCACGCCCTCTACCAATAATACGCCGTCGTAAGATCCTCAAACAAACAATGATCGAAAAAAGGAAATAGAACAATTTAAGGTACGAGTAAGTTTACTAATGTAAAGTAGATTAAAAGAGAAATTTGGTAGACACAAAGCAGATGACAAAGAAATTAACGGTCGGATTCGCAGCCTGCAACCCATGACACAAGAAGTAGAACCATCACTAAAGTAGAGAGAAAGTGGGATTAGAAAAAGCGGATAGAAGACTAGAATTACTGTCATGTGATATGTTGCACCGTAATCAATAACCCATTTGGATGAGGAAGACACAAGGCATGTAGTGGATTTACTCGACTCAATGATCGCAGATGATAGGAACCGGTAGGCTTTAGAGATGCACGACATCGGGAAAACTGTGCAAAATCCTCTGCAGATACCAAAACGCTTTTCAGAGGAAGATATCAGAGAATCCTCTGCTGCCATATTTGCCATATGTGATCGCTGATTTTTCCTCCGGTTGCGGACAATTATATTTTGTATGGCCAGGCTCATGATAATAATAACAAATGACTCCTCTTGAGTCCTGATTAGAACTAGCCTCTCCATTACGCTGATTACTTCTGTTGCCTATAATTCCTCCTCTACTTCCTCTTCTATTACCCTGTTGTCCATTTGGATTACGGCTAATAAGAGCACCACTGGCAGACTATGAAGATTGGGTACTCTCTGTACGAAGGACCCGTGTGAATGTTTCATGCAAAGAGGAAATCTCAGAACTGGAAAGAATCTGAGATTTAGCACACTCATAATCTGAAGGAAGGCCTGCAAGAAAACTCATAACAGACAGTTGCTCCCGTTGGGCCTGCTGAACTATCACATCAGAACTAAAAGGAAACAATACATTAAGAACCTCATATACCCGCTTAAAATCCATAAAATAAGCCGTGAGAGACTTATTCTCTTTCTCAAGACGGTAGAATGCCTTACAAACATCATAAATACGGAGATATTCCTTTACTGAATACGTAAAATCTAAGTAATCCATCAATTCCTTAACAAATTCACGTGATTAATTAAACTAATTACCTCACTGTGAATCGAGTTCAGAAGCTGCAAAAACAACCGTTCATTCTCCCTTAGAAAAGTTTTTTGTGTATCATCGTGAGGTGGATCTTTAGTAAGGTGATCATCCTTATCAATGCTACGCAAGTAGACCCTAACAATCTTACTCCACCTGTAATTCGAACCATTAAGTTTGTGTTCCGTGATCTTAGTCATCATCGAATCACATCGAAATAACATTTTTATTGTCCGCCATTTGTTGAGACAAAGAAAACTAACCAAACGCTAATCCAAAGTGCCGATAAAGAACAAAATAATCCAAAATCACAAATCAAGTAAATACCGAAATAGGATCTGAGAGCCAAACCTCAGAAGCCCTTTAATGGTGTACTGGATCAGGCAACAGCACACAGTGGTGGAATGAGGGGATTGAGGCAACACTGGCAATGTTGATCGGAGTCGAACGCCGGCCATGCCAAGGTCTCTCTGAAATGGGTGGTGAGAACAAATAGTCACCCTAGATGGCACGCTCGATACCATGTAGAAAGAGATGATTCTCATTGATATCAATTAATCTGTACATGGGTATTTATATACAATTGATTCCTATAATTGTGTTATACTAATTAGGAAGAAATCCTAAATAAGAAATCCTAAATAGGAATACAGAATACAAAATATACATAGAAATAATATAATGATTGACTTTCCATAACAAAAAAGAAGAGTTCCATATTTCTTATATACACACTCATTTATACTTTTTATAAATCTTTTAGGCAATAGAAAAAATTCAATATTTCTTATGTATGTTTATACCCATTCTCTTTATATATTGTTTGAGAAATAATTTAATACTAAAAAATCACATGAAAAAAATTGTAATATCAAATTAAAGTATTATTCATTATTTGGATAATTTTCTCAAAGAGTAATTGACACTATATAATTAATAATTGTGTAAAATTAATAAATACAAACAATTAAAATATAATAAAAAATAAAGTAACATATATAATTTTATATAATAATAATTTAAAAATAAAAAAATTCATAATGACAAGAATAATAAAATAATTGCAAAAGGGAAAAGCAAAAGCTAACTTGGTGAAGGCATTGATACCGATGTTGGGTTCTATTTAAGTAAGCTCAAAATATAATACTTAAAACTTTATTGTTATAAGAGCCCATTATAAGTAGATTTCCTATTGAAATGAGAATTGCATAGAGCAATTCTTTCTACTTCTACTGTGTGAAGTATTACAATAGGGTAATATAAGTTGACATCAAATAGGAGAATAGAACCATATATAAACTAAAGAAAAAGAGCCAAAAAAAAAAATTGCAGTCTTAGGCATAATTTCAGTGACATAAAAGAGAGTAAAAGGATATTTTCTCTGTGGTTCTATATTGGTGTCTTTCCTTAGTGTAATTTTGGTCCTATCAAGATGTTTTTATCAAGTGTTTTATTCTTTATAATTTTTTTAAAAATTATCTGCAATCCAGGTATATTTAGATTGTAAATTTTATATTTAATTGTGGGTAACATGTGATTAAATATGAACTAGTGATACAAGGTTAATTATGGGTTAATATGCTTAATCTAATATAGTTAGGGCCATATTGATTTTACTAACATTGGTATTAGAGCTTGGTTCTTGTTTTCCTAGTCTAAATATGTTAATTGATATGTTAAACACATGTTAAGTTGATTAAAATTAAATCTGGGATTTAATTTTGTAAATCTGAATTTATTAAAACATGTTTAATATGCCTACTTTGAGTAATTATATCTCTTTGTGTTTTTATCCGTTAGGCATGATATACCATTATAAAGTAGACATGACAAGCTTTTAATAAGTATATTATTCATATTTTTTTTTTTGATAAAAGATAAGAATTAGGTTTATTCATAGTCATCAAAAAGTCACAATAAATCTAGTATTAGGAAAGGTTGAAGGAGACTCTTTCTAGTGAGTTTTCAGTCACAGTGAGAGTATGTGTACCTAAAACCTTAGGATAGAGTCCTTATTTATTTTGGAAAACACCCAACCAAACAAATTAGAAATAGCATATGTTTTTATTATTTATTTAATAAAAACTAGAAAAATATAAAATAGATATTTTTTTGAAAAATAGTTTTCCAAGGGTTTTTTCAATGAAAAAAATTCCTATAAAGTTCTAAAAATATTTTAAAACTATTGGTGATGAAAAATTTAATTTCTTGGACATTTTTTATTTTATTATTTTTTGGATTTTTTTGATAATTATTTTAATTTTATTTCTTTAAATTTACTTCAATTATCTAAAAATTATTTTACAATGTCCACAATTATATAGATATTGTTCTAAATTATTTTCACTCACCTGAAATATTTTTATCAATATTTTAATTAATATTATTTATTTTTTAAAAAATAAATATTTTATTTGGACTTTAAATTCTCTCTGTATGTATACAGAAACATGATTCGTCTTGTTAGAAGCTCTATCAAGATCTTTACTGCTCAACAAAGGGTTAGGGTAAATAGAATGATTAGAGAGCTAATCACTCTGGAGATGGATCCTAAAGATACTTCATATAATGATTTGGAGCATCTTGTTAATCACATTGTGAGGGTGAATTCAAAGATGCAGCCAATTATTTAGGTGGGAGGTCTCTTACGAGAGAGTGAGAAATATAGGGCACTAAGAGCAATTTTACCTAACCTTAACTTAAGAGGAATTTTAGATTCCACTTGGGAAAAGGTAGATAAAAACACTATTGGGTGTTATTGGTGCCTAGTAATGGAATTCATTAAGGAATACTAAAGTTAGATAGCTAGGAAGATAACATATCTCTAACTTGGTCTGTTTATATGAGATGGAAAAAGGAAATTATTAGCTAAGAAAATGCTACCTAAGATTGACAATAAATTGAATTTTGAGCTGAATAAAAGGTTGAAAAAATCTTTTCTAGTATCAAGGGTCTCCATTATCCTTTAGAATATACTAAGATTACTAAGAAATATTTTTTTTTGGATATTCTTTATTATTATGAACATTTTATTTTAAAATAGTAATAAAAATATTTATTATTTATTTTATTATATTGTTGTTATTTTTTTCCTTATTTATTTATTTCCTGTGGGATCTAAATATAAGATAAGGAAAAGCAATAAATTTATTATAGCATAAATTTATTAGATTCTTGAATTAAGAGTAATTTAAGAATAAAATATTAATAAATTTATTATAGTATAAATTTATTAAGTTCTTAGATTAAAAGTAGTTTAAAAATATTACATTACATAATTAATTATGCTATTTTTATCATACATTAGGATCTTAGAGGATGATTGAGAACATAGTGAACTTTCGATTCTAAACCTGATATAAGATACATATTAGCATAATTAGTTAGTGTAAAAGTAGATGTATGTGTGTTATTAAGTACTAATAAATATGCATAAAATATCCTAAATAGAAAAATGTCGCTAGTTGCTAAGAATCTTGTAGACGAGCTAAACAAGGGTGAAAAGATTAACTGTGACAATTATGAAATCTGGAGTATAAAAATCCAGTGTGTGCTTGAGGAACAAGAAGCTATAGAGATGTAACGACCCAACCAGGGGGCTATTACTGGAGATAGGGATCGGCCCAGCTTAAGGCTGTTAAAGCCCTTAGCAAGCCTAAAACCTGTTAAATATAAACATAGTCCTATATCTCACAATCCAAGTATACTCCAAACTATTACATTTTAGTTTTCTCATTCATTATCAACCTAAAATTAATTCGTAATTTGAACCTTTTCATACATAAAATTGCCAAAGTGTAATAAGTTTATACATACATTCTCACATGAGGATTTAGCTTAGATTTAAAACTTACATAATTACAACACTTGTGTTTAAGGTAAAACATCTATCAAACTTGAATACTAGCATAGTAACTATTCCTTTATATATTATAAGTCCACTACTTAAACAATTTACATAAAATGCTCTACAGCTGCCCCTGCTACTTAAGCTCCAAAAGACTCTTCTATTCCTGCACTCCTACACTTGAGGTTAGGGGAAAGGGTGAGCTTACAGAAGCTTAGTGAGTAAACTAACCAACCACATTTATTTATAACATTTATCTCATACATATGTAATGCACCATCTATACGAGTTTTCACATCATAAACATTTCACATAGGATGGACTTGTCATAAGTGACTTCCCTAATCCAATATGCTCGACTTATACAGAGGCTCTTCAAGACTTTTGCTTAATATATCCAATATGCTCGGCTTATATAGAGGCTCTTCAAAACTTTCGCTAATAACATGACATGTGTCATGCACCAAGAGGCATCGTAAAGATCCCCTCTTGGATTTTATGGATCCATAACATAACATGGTCATAAACATGGGAGAGTCAGTGAGTCATCCATAATCCATTATGCACCAATAACAATTATGCAACGTATTTCTGTTCTAGATATATACACCCTAAATAAATATGACATGATGCATGAGGATGTCGTGATCTAAATTTAAAAGGTTTTCATTTATGAAGGCTAGAATTACTCACCTCTTGTAACCTATCGACCACCTAACATGAACGGTAGCTAACCTTGGATCCTTAGCTTTCTAAAACCTTTAAGTCCGATCCTATAACCATTAGAACCTAATGAATTATTTGAAATTGTAGAACTTTATACACATATCAAACATCTTATTCTAGGCCCTTAGAAGCCATAAAATCATGTGTTGGAACCTTAGAATCGAAGGAGAAATAAAGCTAGTAGAACCAAGTTTGATTGCTAAAGTCTTAGACTTCGGTTGCCGAACCTTTAAACATCGGATGCCCCTTTTAAGTGGTAGCCACTGCAGCTATCGAAGTCTTGGACTTTGACTGTCGAACCTGGATGTTCTCTAGATTTTTCCAAGAAACTACATGCTTCAGCTACTGAAAAAATGATTTTCAGCAGCTAAACCTAGGAATTTCCAAAATTCTCAAGTAAAAAACTAGCAGAAATCCTCTTCCAAAACATACCACAAGGCTCCAAACACAATTCAAACACATATACACATTCCCAAGGCTTAAAACAACTTGAATCCATGATCCAAGCTCACATGCAACAACAATTTGAACTTGGTTTCAAGATTCAATCAAAACTTAACATAACATCATTAAGAGATTCTTAAATCTAACATAAGAACTTGCAATTTAAGGCCTAAGGGAACTTAAAATCAAGTTTAACTTGCGTACAAACATTAAAAGCCAAAAGATCAAATTTCAATTAACTTCACACATCATAATTAAAAAAGAAAGCACCCAAAACTCAACATGTAACCCCATTTCAACCTATTCCTGCTCTAAACATATATGCATTTGAAAAACCAACTATTTAACACGCCTATAAAAGCTTGATTCCTCTAAAAGATCAAAAGGAAAGGGTATTTACTTCTTTCTCTTGAATTGGAGAAGGAAGTGAATTGGCGATTCCAGCTCTAATCCACATTCTCTAAGTTTCCCTTTAGAAGAATTAAGCTTCAAACCATGCAAAAGCCAAGAAAACCTCTTCAAACTCAAACTTGCATGTCACCAAAACTTGGGAGAAGGAGAAAATGAAAGCTTGAGTTCCTTTTTGGCAGAAAACAGGTTATTGGCCTTTTTATACCCTTATTGTCGAGGGTTTTTGGCTACTAGAAGTCTTAGTTTCGATTATCAAATTCCATTTTTCCCAAAAAGAATTTAAATAGTATAAAAGACTTTGGTTGCTAAAAGTCCATCCTTTGGCTACCAAAGTTCATTCTGCCCAAAAGAAAAACTAAAAACTTTTCTTTGGTCAAACTATAAAAACATTTTCATTTTGTTAAATACATTTTGAAAACATCATATATGCAAACACATGCACTTTTTACCACCACTCCCTTGTCTGTGGAATCTTTGAATTCATCAGAATATTACATCAATGACATAAATTTCGATGTCGAGAAATGGTGGGTGTTACATTCTCCCTCCCTTAAAAACATTTGTCCTCGAATGTTAAAATAAACACATAACACATCTGTCTTCAACCATCACTAGACAAGCATAACAGATCAGCTCTGTTAAGGGTCACACTTGGGTCCACTAACAAGCAACAGACATTCTAAACTTAAGACTATCAATCCTAATCTTAGATTGTGATAAAAGAGTGTGATGCACCCAGATCAATAAAAGCATGCACATTGAAACTCCCAATGCAAAGGTTACCTAACACCACAGTGTTATAGGCATTGGCTTTTTGTTGTGTCATGGTCTGTTGAACCCCTTCCTTGTGAACCTACTATAGGGGATGAAGAACCTCATCCTCTACCCTATTCCCTTCTTGATGAAGGGCCTATAGAAATTTGTTTTATTGCTAGTTGGGCCACACTGCCTGATCTTGCTTGTTGCAAAGCCACCCTTTCCATATTGGGACACTCTCTTACCATGTGTCTCTTCTGTCCACATCTGTAGCATTCAAAGGTTTTGAACTTGCAAGGTCCTCGATAAGATTTCCCACATTTAACGTAACTTAAAGTATCTGAACCCAAACTAGATCCGCTTCCCATCCCGAGGCCTGACTTAATTCTATTCCAGAACTTATTCTTCTTTTATCTATTGCCAAACTTCCATCCTTTTTCCTTCTTAGTCTTAGATGTAGAAATAGCCTTAATCATGTGACTGAACCTTCCAATATCTATAGCTTCAAAATGGCAGACTATTCAGCCATGGTACTTTTTAAATCTAGACTCCCTTTGATGACAGCCCCATCTTCCATCTTCCTTACTGCATCTGTTATCGAATGGAAGCTATGAGTTTCAGTAGCCAAAATCAAGGAAGAGTATCTTAGAATGCAACTTCTAGGTGTACCTCTTAGCCTTTTTTCTGTCAGTATCATACTCCTGCCCCACATACTGTAAGAGATCCATAAACTTATCTATATACTCATCCACACTCATACTAGCTGTCTATCTCAACTGCTCAAACTATACCACCTTCAACTCCCTAGAGCTTTTTGGGAAGGCCCAGTTGGTAAATTCTGCCACAAACTGAGACCATGTCATGCTATCAAATTTATCAGCAACATAAGCCTTGTACCATTCCTTTGCCTCTTACATTTCAAGGTAAAGCTGGCCATCTAGATGGCCTTACTGTCATTGGCACCCAACTCATTTGCTATCATCTTAACTGCCTTCACATATCAAAAGGATTATTTCTTTCCTTGTATTTAGGTGCATCTAGTTTCAGGTAGTTTATCATTTTTTGCTTCACCTATACCACTTATCCCAGTTTCTTGTGTTAGAACTGCTGGGGCTATAGGAGGTAGTGGTGGTGCTTGCTCTCCTATAACTCCCTCCATGGGGTTCTGAGTTCCCATAGTGGTTGAAAATTATAGGGATATTATTGGGGAGGATATATCAGATACGATTGAATTGTTGGAAGTAAGGTGGGTAGGGCATGAAGGAGGGATACTGAGGATAGCCCATAAACTCAAGATTTTCAAAACTTCCTTATTGTGGATGACCATATCCAAACCCATAATCCAACCCTTGCTGAGGTCAGAACACAAACTCTAACTTGTCTCCTCCTTCCATAAAACTATCTTCTCCCATTCTTCTTATATCGGAAGGTTCTCATGCTGTTTTGGAAGACCATGAGAACCCTTTCATGCATCTATTAACATTCGAGGTGCACTGGACATTTCCTTGCTAACCTCAAAAGACCTTATAGGGCCTCTTGAAGATTCTCTCCTTCCACTTTTGCTTGCTCTCTCTCTAGTAATAGGGTTGGCAGGTAGTGCTCCAATACTCTTATTCTCAGGTAGGGCATCATACAGATGCTCCTAAGGACTTTCACTTAATATATCCAATATACTCGGCTCATGCAGAGGCTTCTCAGGACTTTCGCTTATAACATGACATGTGTCATGCACTAATAGGCATCTTAAAAATCCCTTCTTGGATTTTATGGATCCATAACATATATAACATAACATGGTCATAAACATGGGGGGAGTTAGTGGGTCATCCATAATCCATCATGCACCAACAACAATTATGTAATTATGCAATATATTCGTATTCTAGACATATACACCCTAAATAAATATGACATGATGCATGAGGATGATCATGATTTAAATTTAAAAGGTTTACATTTATTAAGGCTAAAATTACTCACCTCTTGTAGCGTATCAATCACCTAACATGAATTGTAGCTAACCTCGGATCCTTAGCTTCTTGAATCCCTCAAGTTCGATCCTATAACCATCAGAACCTAATGAGTTATTTGAAGCTCTAGAACTCTATAAACATGTCAAACATCTTATTCTAGGCTATTATAAGCCATAAAATCATGTGTTGGAACCTTGGAATCGAAGGAGAAATAATGCTAGTAGAACCAATGTAACATCCCCATACTAAGTAGTCTATATATTCTACTGTTCCGGTGACTAGTGTTTGTCTGGACAGTCAGGATGTTTAGAATCATAATTAAGTCATCTAGAAAATTTATAAATAAAAATTAATAGAAATCATATGAAGGTGAAATGGAAATAAGAAAAACAAAGCATAATCGGTTAAACGAGCCGAGGTCCCGGCAATGGGTGACCGACCTGGGAAGCAACTGTGAGCTCAGCTGCTACCCTAAATTTGTGTGGGATCTTATGACATCCCAGGCCTAGGGATAATTGCAAAACCATTGGGAACTAGAAAACCATGAAAAAAAAAAGAGAACAAGTTCAAATAATTGAAGGAGTATTTAAAGAGTTACCAACTACTATTGGAAAAATAGATTAAACCGACGATAGGTATTTTGGTCAATTCACTCCTAGAGGTGACTTTTGACCTAAATGTCCATTAAAATGAGTAACATTAAAATATTAAAGAATAGATTAAAAGTGAAGAGGTATAGTGGAAGAAAGGAAAAAGAAAAGAAAAATTCAAATTTAAAGTGCTTTATGACATCATCAATATGTAAGCATGACATAATTAAAATTTATAATTAAATTAAATCATTTTTGGGCAAAAATAAATAAGATAATAGGTAAATTAAAAATCAAAATTATCCATCTTCTTCCATCCATGTTGCCGACTTGCTCTCTCTCTCTTCCTCTCAAATTCCACCATTAATACTTGCTCTAAATCCTTCAAACTCTAAAATTAACCCCTAAATTTTGGTAGTTTTTTCACCAAAACCCTTTAAATTGGCCTTGATAAGAAGATTAGGAGGAAGAAATTCAAGGAAAAGTGAAGGAATTGGAGAGTTGAAAGGAGCTTAATAAAGGTAAGTCTCTCTCTTCATCTAAATTGATATATACTCATTGGAATAATGTTTAATGAGTGAAAATTAAATGAAAAATGAAAGAAATATTATGTTTAAGGAAAGAGGGAAATTCAGCCAGCCATGGTATAGTAAGGCTTTGATGTGCTTTAATCCAATTAAACATGGATTCTAGATTGATTAAGGGTATGTAGATGACTATTAAGCTAAGCTTGCATGAGTTGCATGGAAATTGGTTAGGTGGAAGAATTAGGGTTTATGGAAATTAGGGTTTTGGTGAAATATTGACCAATTGATGTTTATAATGCTTAATTATGGTCATTTAGTGTGTTTTAAATTGAGAATTGGTGTGAATTGATGAAGGAAATTGATGGAAGTGTGATGTATGGATTGCTAGATTTCTAGACCTCTGAGTCCAGTATGTTTTTAGGGTTATAAGTAGAGCTAAGCAGCTCCAATTGGTATGAGGTTAATTGGAGATGAAACTTAAGACCTAAATCACATTTTTCATGATGAAACCTTGCCCAAAAAATTGACCCTAAGTTGGTCTAAAATTGGCTTGAATCCGGGCAACCTACTGCTGGACTTGGAAAAATGACTAAATAAACAGTAAATGTTCAAATCGCCATAACTCACTCTAGAAAGGTCAGAATGACTTGATTCTGTAACCATTAAAAAGGTTAGACATAGGAGCACATTTTTCATAGAGAACATAGAGCCCAATCTTGACTCTAACCCAACCAATTTGCTAGAAAAATTTAGGTCAATAAAACTGACAAGAACCAAAACTGACCTAAAATCCTGGACAATTGACCATCTGACCAGTTTTGGAAAAAATACCATAACTTGGTCCACAAAATTGCAAATGCAGTGAAACCAAAGCCAAAATTTTATAAGACCTAGAACCACAATTTTGGTGTTTTGACCAAAATCCAAAACCTAATGGAACATGGGCAATTTGCTAGGACAATTTAGCAATTCAAATTCTGAAAATAAGCTAAATAGTCATTGACCTTAGAATAGTATTTAAATCATATCTCTCACTGGGAAACTCCAATTGGGATGAGCCAAGCTGTTCTGGAAACTTGAGAAATAGGGCTACAACTTTATTTTAGCAACCTTACCCAAATTTTAAGGATAAGAACCTCAAATGCAAAATGCAATACACTGACCTGAACCTGGAATCCTGATGCACAGAGTTTATGAGTCTAGGTCAGTTACAATGCCATAACTTACCATACATGACTTTAAAAATTATGATTTTAAACCTGTGTAACTAGGACACATAGGGGAACAACTCATAAGAAGAGCATTAGACCAAAATAAGATTATAGCTAGTTCAATTGGCTGAGCAAATTAAGGTTCCAGAATCTGCCTGGTTCTGGAACTATAAAGAGTCATTGGACCAACACATGATGAGTTGACCATAACTTGAAAACCAGAACTCAAAATGGAATGATTCAAATTGGAAAATGAAATTAGGATATAGAGGGACAAATTTTATGAAGAACACCTCACTAGATTATGACTAGAACTAGGTTGAAATTAGGTTCAAAAGTCAGGAAGTAAAACTGTCCAGAACTCAAACCTTATGAAACTTCATAAGTAATTTAAGTATGCATAATGCAATTGTTAGATTAGTTATTGGAAACATTTTAGATGAGTATTGAGATACTTTAACTATGTATTTCAGTTGGAAAGGAGCCTTCCAAGGAGAAAAATTGGATTAAATCAAGATAAGCAAAGAAGGTTTGTGCACAACAAATTTTTAATTCTTTGTATTCCATTTGGAAATTTATTTGAATAAGTGTTGTGAATGATTTTTTATTCTTATGTCCTTCAGAATTTTATTTGAGAAATATGATTAGTGATTTGTATGAAATGTTTGAATGATATGATTTTGAATTGGGTTTTGAAACCACACTTGGCATGACAATCCTATTATGTTCCTCCTCCATCCATGGAGTTGAATTTAACTATGTTTCCTCCCTCTCTGACTTGCCAGTTGAGGTTGAGTTCGGATGAGTACTCATATAGCTAGCTAGCCACCTCTCTCATTAATTTTGATTAGTGAGGTTCTAGATTGCTTTGTCGTGGCATACAATACGACATTGATAGTGAAATTTTGTGTCATGACCTAAGTTGTGTTAATTATTGGCAACGCTATTGTTTACAATTCATTTTGATAAATTGTTATTAAAAACATCAGCATCAACTTTGTGAATTATGGATTGTGAAAATCTTTAAATTTTTGCTTACCAATTGATGATTATATTTTTAGTGACTTTTAAAAATTTATTGTTGTGTATCACTGAGTAAATTACTCAGCGATAGCTTTTTCCTGCTGTCGCAGATAAGGAGAAGGATAAAGTTGCAGAGTGAGCTGCTTATAGCTGCAGTTGAAGCAAATTTTAGGATCTTTTATGGGTATAATATTTATACCCTTGTAAATTACTTTTTAATGTAAATTGTTTTTTCATATGTATCTATAGGACCAAATGAGCAGTTGTACAATAAATTTGTAATAATAGTATTTTATTATCTTTTTCTTGAATTTAAAATTTATATGTGGATCAAACTGAATTGGATGATATTGAGATTGACTGAAATTGTGATGGTTGAGATTGAATTGTGGTGATTAAGTGGAGTTGTGGACAATATATTTATAGAAAGTGTTTTTAACAGGTTTTGAAGAACTTCTTTCTTAAATTCTAGCGGGTACTCTGCCGAAATTTCTGTAAAATTTTAGAAATATTGTATTAATTAAAATTATAATTCAGGATAAAAACTTCATTTAAAAGCTCTTGAATAATTATTTATCACTACTTTAGAATTTAAAGCGAATTAATTTGTTTAAAATCCAAGCTCAAGAACATTTAATCAATTATTTTATCATGGTTTAGACGTAAGTAAAAAAAAAAAAGAAGAAAAAAAAATGGAATTGTTTTAAAATCCCTTGTAGTATATTTAACGAGTTATCAGTAGACAAAGTTCGGTAATTTATTAGGTATACTATGGAATCATGTTATATCTTACAGAGGGGTAAGGTGTGATAACCAAGTTTCACTGTCGAACCTAGAATTTCTCTAGACTTTTGGAGAAACTACATACTTTAGTTGCCAAAACAATGATTTTCGATAGCTGAACCTGGGAATTTCTAGAATTCCCAAGTCAAAAACCAGCAGAAATCCTTTTCCAAAACATCCAAAACATACCACAAGGCTCCAAAACATAATTCAAATACATATACACATTTCCAAGGCCTAAAACAACTTGAATCCATAATCCAATCTCACATGCAACAATAGTTTAAACTTGGTTTCAACATTCAATGAAAACTTAATATAACATCATTAAGAGATTCTCGAATCTAATAGAAGAACTTGCGATTTAAGGCCTAAAGGAAGTTGAAATCAAGTTTAACTCACATGCAAACACTAAAAGCCAAAAGATCAAAGTTTTATTAACTTCACACATCACAATTTACAAAGAAAGCACTAAAAACTCAATATAAAACCACATTTCAACCTATTCCTGCTCCAAACATACTTGCATTTGAAAAACCAACTATCTAATACACCTATAAAAGGTTAGATTCCTTTAAAAGATCAAATGATAAGGGTATTTACCTTTTTCTCTTAAATTGGATAAGGAAGTGAATTGGTGATTCGAGCCCCAATCCACACTTGCTAAGCTTCCCTTTAGAGGAATTAGGCTTTAAATCATGCAAAAGCTAAGAAAACCTCTTCAAACTCAAACTTGCATGTCACCAAAACTTAGGAGAAAGAGAGAAAGAAAGTTTGAGTTCCTTTTTGGCAAAAGACAGGTTGTTGGCCCTTTTATACCTTCACTGTTGAGGGACTTTTGATTGTCAAAAGTCTTAGTTTTGGCTGTTGAAGTCCATTATACTCAAAAAGAATTTAAACAATACAAAGGACTTTGGCTGCTGAAAATCCACCCTTCGACTATCGAAGTTCGTTCTGCACAAAAGAAAAACTAAAAACCTTTCTTTAGTCAAACTACAAACACATTTTCATTTTTTAAAATACATTTTGAGAATATCATATATGCAAATACATGCATTTCTTACCACCGCTCCCTTTTCTATGCACACATCAACGACAGAAATTTTAACATTGTAAAATAGTGAGTGTTACAAGAGGTCCTCAACTTAGTCATAGAAGTACCTAAAGAGGGCAACACGGCCTAGCATAGGCGAGACTGTGAGGCATATGATGTCACACCCCGGCTTAGGGGGCCCCAGCTCAAGCCCCTCTATGGGTGGCCTTCTTCTAGAGGCGGACGCGACTCACAGCTTTGTGGAATTAAATCCCTTCGCCCTGCAGAGCTAGGATTTGAACCCATATCACCTCACGGTTTTACTCACCTCTTACCAATTGAGCTGCAGCTCAATTGGTGAGAGGCGAAGCAAATCCGTGAGTGATAAGGGTTCGAATCCTAGCTCTGCAGAAGCGAAGGGATTTAATTTCCACAAAGCGGACAGTACCTTGTGAGTCGCAGGTCCGGCCTCTAGAAGGGTACGCTGGCAAGAAGGCTCACTAGAGGGGCTTGAGCTGGGGCCCCCTAAGCCGGGGTGTGACATATGAAGCCTGGAAAAAAAAAGAACTCCATTGCTCGGATTGCGTTGCTAAGTAATATGGATGATGATGTGATGCGAGAATTCAGGAAATATGATAGGGCTAAGGACATTTAGTCTACTTTCAAGGAAAAGTTTGGAGGTATTTTGGTCACCAAACTTAGAGCTCTAGCTATCAAATTTGACACTTATAAGAAGCATCCTGATCATGACATGAAGAATCATCTAAGGGTCATGAATAACATGGTCAATGAGCTCAAAGATGTAGGTCATATTTTGATTGATGAACAATAAATCTAGGCTGCATACACTCTTTACCAAACAACTGAGGGAATATAAAGATGCACTTAACCCATATCAAGATTGGAGGATGCTACTCGTCACCTTGAACTAGAGGAAGAGCGCCTCTATTTTAGCTAGCTAAGTACAGATGTGTGCATGGCTAGTTCAAGTTCCCATGGAGAAAAGGACGTAAATGCAAGAACTAAGGTGGGAACTAACAAGGCAAAGGAAGGGTGAAACAAATAAGAAACCAAAAATTGGGAAAGGGAAAACTCCTCTCAAGAAGAAAAAGAAGAACATTTCAAATGTGAAATGTTTCAACAGTGGCAACAAGGGACATTTTGGTTGTGATTGCATTGAGTTAAAAAAACTTAGGAGCCACTGTAATGCCCTCACTTTAGGTAGTTTGTACATTCTACTGTTCCGACGACTAACGTCTGTTCTGACAGCCAGGACGTCTGGAACTACACTCAAACTAGAGTCAGGAAACATAAATTGACTGAATAAAGACTAAGTAAAATTAAAGAAAAGTAAAAGAAGCGAAGTACAATTCGGTCAAATGAGCCAGGGCCACAGCGACAGGTAACCGTATTGGGAAGCGACTGTGAAGACAGTTGCTGACTCCAAACCCATGAGGAACCCTAGGAGATAATATTGGGACTTAATTAAAGGTTTAATGAGGTATAAATGACATTAGAAATGTCAAAGAAAATTTAGGAGAGTTTATTTATCGATACAGACCAAAAATAACCCAATCAGCATAATGAAGGGCATTTTGGTCATTTCAACCTAAGAGTTGAATTTTTACCCAAATGTCAATTAAAATGAGAGAGATTAAAACACATAAAATAAATTAAAATATGAATTTAAGTAATGGAAAAAGAGAAAAGAAAAGAAAAAGAAAGAAGAAAAAAAATAAATGAATTATGAGGTAAGCATGACCTAGGGATGACATAATTAAAATTTAAGCCCAATTAAATTAAAACATGTATACATATAAGACAATTTTATTTATATTCATCTTATCTCATTTGGTCTTCATCTTCTTCTTTTTGGGAACCTTGGCCGAACCTCCATGGAAGCCTTCTTCCATGTTTCTTCAAGCTTCCAAGCTTGATTCCCATGCTATTCCACCCCAAAACCCCTAAGTGCCTTCACTAAAACTTGCTTTTACACTTTGAGGGAACTAGTGGTAGCCAAGAATTAAAGAAATTCTTAGAGTTTTCAAGATCAACTTGGGTCAACATAAGGTTAGTGCAAGAATCACCCTACCTCTCTTCTTTATTTGTTGTAAACATGTGAAAATGAGTTGGTATGACATGAAATTGAAAGAAAATATTAAAGAATTTGAAACCCTAATTTTCGACAGCCATGAGGATTGTGAGAAATTGATGATTTTAATTGTTTTAAAATGGCTAATGAGGACATGTGATGAGTTTGTATATGATAAAAATCAAATCGTATGCAAAATGCATGAGATTGTGATTTTTGACATTTAGAAGTGCCATGAATGTGAAATGAAGTTTGGGAGTTGGGAGGATTTGAAATTGGGAGTGCTGATTTTTCTGTGCAGGAAATTAAACCTTAAGTCCAGTGTGGCTTTTAAACCATAAGTTAAATTGTGTAGTCCAATTGGTATGAGGCCAATTGGAGATGAAACCTAGGACAATTTGCCACATTTTTTCATGAAGAAACCATGCCCAAAAACTGTCCCTAATCTGGCCTAAAATTGGCTTGAATCCGGGTAACCCTAATATGGACCTGGAAAAATGACCAAATGAATAGTAAATGTTCAAATGGCCATAACTCACACTAGGAAGGTCAGAATGACCTGAATTTTATACCATTGGAAAGCTTAGACATAGGACTACAACTTTCAAGAAAAACACAGAGCCTAGAAATGCCTCTAACCAAACAATATTGCTAGCTTAATTTGGGACATAAAACTGTCTAGAACAAAATTCTCCAGAAATTATTGGACATAGGCTTACCCGACCAGTTTTGGCAAAAAGGCCATAACTTGGCCTAAAAAATCCAAATGCAATGAAATTAGTGGTAAAATTTCTATAAGACATAGATCTACAATATTGATATTTTGACCAGAACCCAGAACCCAAGGGAACTAGGCCAAATTGCTAGAATAATTTAGCACATCAAAACCTGGAATTTGACTAAACCATCACTTGACCCCAGAATAGTTTTTATAGCATATCTCCCACTAGGAAATCCCAAATTGGATGAGCCAAACTGTTCTGGAAACCTAAGAGATAGGGCTTCAACTTTGATATTGAAACTTTTCTCAAAATTTGAATGTAAGAACCCTAAAATGGGAGTCAATGCCACTGATCTGAACCTGGACTCCTGTAGACACATGGTACCTGAGGCCAGGCCAGTTAATTGGTTATTACTAATTCTAAAAACTTGAAAAATTGTAATTCAAAATTTTTAGTGATCATAAGACATAGGATAACAACTTCTATAAATAACATTAGGCCTAAAGGTGACTGTGACATGTCCAAATAATTAGAGAAAGATAGACTCCAGAATCTGCCTGAATCTGGACCCAGAAAGAGATGATAAACCAGTTGTGGTTATTTAACTATAACTTGAGTTCTAAAACTTCAAATGACATGAATCAAAAAGGAAATTGAAGACAAGACAAATAGGAACAACTTCCATGAAGGAAGTGTGGCCGAACAGTGGCCACACCTTAACCAATTTGTTAGGTGAACTTAAGACATCAAATCTGGACCTTGAGAAAGGTTCATAAAATAACTTGTTATATGATCTGAAGTTAATCAAAATGAATTGTTAAACATAAAAGTGAAATGAATATGCATGTGGGATTTATATTTCCCATCATAAGTAACATGAAAATGTTATTAAATACGACTAGCACATAATATGAAACTATAAATACATAATAACATTAATTTACCTAAAGTATACCTAGACTTATTTATATAGCATGGATCGATTGGTATACCAATTAGGGACTACAGATTGTAGTACTGCCCACAGGAATAATCATTGATAGACAATATATGTCTAAGATGGTTGTTCTACTGGCTTTATGCCTGCCTATTGGCCATTGTGCCTGATTTTATTTCTGGCTTTATGCCTGCTCGCTGGCCTTGTGCCTGATATGACAGATGTATACATGTTAGACATATGGATGTTTAACTAGTATACTCTCGTGTATCCAGTCTTTATAGTCTGTCATAGGTTACTTGGGCATAGATATGTGTAATACACTTTAAGTTTAAATAAGTACATGAAGAAAGTACTAATATGGGTATAATAAAATTGAATATGTAATATATGAATAAAAAGATCCCAATAAATTTTATGCTCCCAAGGTTTCATAATATGTAATTAATTCAAAAATTTAGTATCATAATATGTAATTAATTCAAAAATTTAGTAAATTTTATATGGAATAATTATTTCAATTATTAGTTATTTTTATTTCAATTATTGCACCACTAAGCAGAAATGCTTAGTGCGATGGATTGTTTCTTCGCGTAAGTACTAGAGACTACCTGTAACACCCTCCCGGTAGCAATTCCGTACATTCTACTGTTCCGGTGACCGGTGTCGGTCCGGACAGCTAGAACGTCCGGAAAAATATTTAAACTAAAGTGAGGGACCATAATTAACTCAAATATTAATAAGAAACATTTAGTAAAAATTTTAGAAATAAAATACAACCAAGTCAAATGAGCCGGTGCCCAAGCGATGGGTAACCAGAGGTAAGTTGCGGTTCTCGCAACTAGGAGCCCTAGACCCGAGGGAAAAATTATAAAATAATTTTTGAGACTCCAGAGAAGGGTTATTGAGGTTCCTATGGCATTAGAATGCCAAGAAAATATTTAGAAAAAATTTTCAATCGGTACAGACAATTTTGACCCGTTAAGCCAAACGGAGGGCATTTTGGTCATTTCGCCTTCAGAGACGATTTTTGGCCGACTTGTCCAGTTGAGTAAATAATTAATATGACATAAAATATGAATAAACATTACTAGAAATTAAATTGAAAATGAGTAGTGAAGAAAAGAAAAAAAAATGGAAGAAAATACCAATTATGACATCATATGATGTCATTAAACACTTACCCACCAATCACATTTAGTCAACACTTAAATTAACTAATAAAATATGTATAAGAATACAACAAAAGCTCCTAAAATTCCAGCAGCCATCACCTTCACAAAGCTCACCCGTAGCTCTCAAATTCCATAGCCAAACCTCCATTGATTTTCAACCAAAGCTTCATTTCTCTCCTCATTTCACCATAAATCCTCCTACTCCTTTCACTAAAATTTATTCTTGCACCTTGCATAACCTTTTGGTAGCCTAGAAAGTGAAGGAAAGTGAATTTTTAGCTTAGCAAAATTCTGCCCTCCAAGAGGTTAGTGCATATTTATACATAAACCTCTTTTAATCCATGTTAGTGACTTGAAATAAGTGAGAATTTGTAACTTAAATGAATAAAAGTTGAGTGTATGCACCCCATGGATTTCGGCTGCCCTAAGGAAGGAATAGGATTAGGTGTTTTTGATTGACTTGGAATGAACTAGAAATCATGTTTAAAGTATATAAACATAAGGATATTGATTTAGTTAGTTAACTAGGGTAGTTTGTACAAAACCATGAATTTGAGCTAGGGTTTAGGAGTGAAAATTTAACTTGGCTTATGAAATTGTTAAAGAACATTTTAATGGTCAATTAGTGACCATTTGAGGTATGTTGACCATAATTTGGACTGAAATATAGCATGGCAAAGTGAATGAGTATGCTGCCCAATGGGTGCAGCAGGGTGGCTGAGATTCCAGCCCACTTAGACAGCCATAACTTTGGCTGTGTAGGTCCAATTTGTGTTTGGCCAATTGGACATGAAACTAGGCTTATAATGGCACATTTTTGCTGAAGAAACCATGCCCAAAAGACCAAAGCAAGAGGACCAAAAGTTGGCCCCAATCCAGATACCCTGCAACAGCACCTGCAGAAATGACCAAATGAACAGTAACTGTTCATTTGGCCATAACTCACTGTAGATATGGTCAATTGACCTGACATTTTTACAGAAACAAGTTAAGACATATAAAAACAACTTTCATGAAGAAACCTACCCCAAATTATGGCCAGAACCTATTCAAAAATGCAATCACAGTCACTATTCATGGTACTGTAGATTTGGTAACTCTGCAGTTTTGACAATCCGGCCAGCTGTGGTTTTTGGACCATATCTGGAGCTAAAAAACTCCAAATGGAGTGATTCAAAAAAGGAAATTCAACTAGACAAAATAAGGAACAACTTTCATGTTTGCCATTCTCTCAAATTCCCACTGCAACAGGGCCCAATGGAATAGTAAACTTAGGCTTCAAAAACTGAAATTTCTGCCCTCTTGGTTTTAAGTTAGAAATGGTAATGGTGACCAATTCCAACAAGTTTTAAATGCAAAATGTGGTATGTTGGGAATGCCAAAACCAATGTACCTAATTTCTACCTAAAAGTCAACATTTTTGTTGACCAAAGAGGTGAATAGTGACACCAAAACTTGAAATTCAAAGATTAAAGAATTTTAAAGTATCAAATGCCCTTGTATACCTAACAAGATTGGTTTGGATAGTTTGGCATGCCAATAGGGTTCAGTTAGCAGTATTGCACATGGCAATATGCCATTCTGTGATTTTATGGCTTTTAGCCATTCTGACCTTGTATTGAGATTTGGCCTTGTGCCTGATGTATTTACAGCTTGTTAGCTGTTCTGTTGCACACCAGGAGATGCATATGTGACAGATGGTGTGACGGCCCGAGGTACTTGATACCCAGTGCCAGTTTACCCGTTTATCCAGTCCAGTCGTCTAGTGTAGGTTACTTGGGCAACCAAATGAATAAAAGTGGACAAAGTTAATGATATACAAATTCAAAACAAATAAAACATATACATTCACTACATATTTATTTTCTGCTATTTTCTTTTATTTTATTATTGCACCACTAAGCATTATTGCTTAGCGCGTTGCTTTTGCCACGCGTAGGTACTGGAGATACTGATCGTGAGCCCAGTAGACCGCAGACTGGGTGAGTCCATCCTGCAGTTCTGCACAGTGTCCGTGTCACCTCGTCACCTGCAGTGCATTGGTAGGACACTAGGTGTCATTTTGGCATTTTGTAACAAATTTTTATTTTCTCATATGTAGCTGAACTTGTGTAATGTATTTTGATGTTCATGTAAATTATGAAAATTGTATTTGTGAATGGAAAAGTAAATATCTAATTATGATTTATACTTGATTATCACATGTGATGGATGATTGAGAACTGTAATTGAGAAATGTTGTTGAAATTTTGATATTGGAGTTTGAGATGATGAGACATGAATATTGGAAGTGTTTTTCACAGGTTCCGAAGAACTGTTTTCTCCACTTTTAGCCGGTACTCTGCCGGATTTTCTTTAAAATTTTCGGAACCTCAAATAAATAATAATTTTGATAAATGGCTTGAATAAATTATATTTCATAAATTATATTCAAAAGCATGATATAAATCAATTAAGGTATATTAGAGTGTGCCGGTACACCGTGTGGCATTACTTACTCGGGTATACTGTACACGGGTAAGGGGTGTCACATTTAGTGGTATCAGAGCACGGTTTAGGCATTTGTGGGCCTAGATTGAGTCCATACCATGCATTGCATTTGTAAGAGTCGAGGTGACACTAATGCAGATCTGTTTGTCTTTCTTATTTTGAATAGGATATGGACCCTACATCTCAGAGGGCAGTTGAGGAGGAAGTGGAGAGTCATGCTCCACCTGCAGCAGCTGAGACTGGGGGCATGGGAGAACCTGCTCCGCCAGCTCAAGCAGAGCCTGCTCAGCCTCCACAGCAGAAATCACACCTGGAAAGGCTAAGAAAGTTTGGAGCAGTGGACTTCTATGGCAAGAGAGAAGATGATTCCGTTGCAGCCGAGAATTGGTTGAACAGAACAGGCAGAGTTTTAAAACAGCTCCACTGCACTCCAGAGCAAAACCTAGAGGCTGCCATATCTTTATTGCAAGATGATGCATATGAGTGGTGGGACACGGTATCCAGTGAAGTGCAGCCAGAAGCTGTAACTTAGGACTTCTTTCTCTCCGAATTCAAGAAGAAATATGTGGGTACTGTATACCTAGAAGAGAGAAGAAGAGAGTTTATTAACCTGAGGCAGAGACAGCTGTCAGTGGCCGAATATGAGAAGGAATTTGTTCGATTAAGCCGCTATGGAAGGGAGATAGTCCCTAATGAAGCTGAAAGATGTAAGAGATTTGAAGAGGGACTAAATGACAACATCAAGATCCAGCTCACTGCCTTGGGAATCACAGAATTTACCAAGTTAGTGGAAGCTGCAATAAAGGTTGAAAAAGTAAGAATAAGTGAGCAGACCAGAAGGGAGAGACAGCAGAAGAGGGGACCGGGTCAGTCTAGCTCATCTCCTGCACCTGGGAAGAAGTTCAAAGGTCCACTTGCACAGAGTTTAGGTCAGCCACATGGTCAGGGTCAGTCTCAGGGGCCCAGGCCACAGTTCACCCCTAGGAGAGGTCAGTCCACACCATCAGTGGGCAGCTCTCCAGGGATGGGGTTTAGGGGACCAGCCCCAGCAGCTTCTGCATGTCCACACTGCCTGAAATGGCATAAGGGGGAGTGTTGGAGAGTGACTGGTGCCTGCTTAAGGTGTGGGTCAATAGAGCATCAGTTAAGGAACTGTCCACGCAGAACTACTACAGCTGCTCCAACACAAGCGGACAGACCTGCTCCTGCACCACAAAGGGGTAGGAAATCTGGTAAATCTGAGGCTGTTGGACCATCACAGAGGCCTGCATCTGAGCCAGCAGAGAGGCCTGACAGCAGACCACCAGCAAGAGCCTATGCCATTCGAGCCCAGGAGGAGCAAGATGCCCCGGACGTCATCAGGGGTACATTCTTCCTCTACACTACTCCTGTGCATGCATTGGTGGATCCAGGATCCACTCATTCATATATCTGCATCAACCTACCCGTAGAAAGGGGGATACTAGTAAGGGAGAGTGACCATGACATTCTGGTCACAAATCCATTGGGCCACAGTGTAGTGGTGAACAAAGTGTACAAGGGTTGCCCATTAAGGATTCAGGGGTATGAATTCTCGGCAGATCTAATTGAGTTGCCCTTCCACGAGTTTGACGTGATTTTGGGAATGGAATGGTTGTCACGTCATCAGGCAATAGTTGATTGCAAATTGAAGAGAATTTCTTTGAAAACTCCTGAGGGTAATGAGATCACAGTTGTGGGGGAAAGGACAGATTTCTTGTCCAATGTTATCTCAGCCACAGTTGCAAGAAGAATGATGAGAAAAGGCTGTGAAGCCTACCTAGCATATGTAGTGGATATTAGGCAGGCTAAGCCAAACCTGAATGACATACCCACAGTAAAGGACTTCCCAGAGGTATTTCCTGAAGAATTGCCTGGTTTGCCACCAGAAAGGGAAGTTGAATTTGCTATTGAGACACTGCCAGGTACAGCACCCATTTCCATTGCTCCTTATAGGATGGCACCCACTGAATTGAGGGAGTTGAAAACTCAGTTGCAAGAGTTGCTTGATAAGGGGTTCATACGCCCTAGTGTGTCACCATGGGGAGCTCCAGTGTTGTTTGTAAAGAAGAAGGATGGGACTTTGAGGCTTTGCATCGATTACCGGCAGTTGAATAAAGTGACTGTGAAGAACAAATATCCGTTGCCTAGAATTGATGATCTGTTTGATTAGTTGAAGGGAGCAGAAGTATTTTCTAAGATTGATCTCGCATCGTGGTATCATCGATTGAGGGTGAAGGATGCGGATGTGCCAAAGATCGCATTCAGACCCGGTATGGGCATTATGAGTTTACGGTGATGCCCTTTGGCCTAACAAATGCACCAAAGAGATTCATGGACCTTATGAACCGTATCTTTCATCCACACTTAGATCGGTTCGTAGTGGTCTTTATTGATGATATTTTGGTGTATTCCAAGACCAGGGAAGAACATGATGAGCATTTGAGGATTGTTCTGCAAACCCTGAGAGAAAAGAAGCTGTATGCTAAGTTGTCCAAGTGTGACTTTTGGTTGAATGAGATTGCATTCCTTGGACACATAGTGTCAGCTGATGGGATTAGGGTGGATCCCAAGAAAATAGAAGCAGTGATGGAATGGAAGCCTCCCAGGAATACAACTGAGGTCAGAAGCTTATTGGGGCTAGCTGGGTATTACAGAAGATTTGTGAAGGGATTTTCCTTAATAGCTGCTCCAATGACCAAGTTGTTACACAAGAATGTTAGATTTGACTGGAATGACAAGTGTCAGACCAGTTTTGAGAAGTTGAAGGCTATGTTGACAGAGGCACCAGTGTTAACAGAGCCAGTGTCAGGAAAAGACTTTGTGGTCTACAGTGATGCCTCACATAATGGGTTAGGGTGTGTATTGATGTAAGAGGGGAAAGTGGTCGCTTATGCTTGTAGGCAGCTAAGGCCACATGAACAGAATTACCCTACCCATGATCTAGAGCTTGCAGCAATTATCTTCGCACTGAAGATATGGAGGCACTACTTGTATGGTGAAAAGTGCTACATTTACACAGACCACAAAAGCTTGAAATATTTGCCAACTCAGAAGGAGCTCAACCTTAGACAGAGGCGATGGATTGAGTTCCTGAAGGACTATGATTGTATAATTGACTACCATCCTGGGAAGGCAAATGTAGTTGTTGATGCTTTGAGCAGAAAATCCATCACAGTTTTGAGATCATTGAATGCCCGTCTATCTTTGGTTCGAGATGGAGCTATTTTGGCTGAGTTGCAAGCGAGGCCAAACCTGTTACAGCAGATTTTAGATGGGCAGAAGGTAGATGAGAAGCTAAGGGCTATTATGAGCAAAATCTCAGAGGGAAAAGCAACTGACTATGAGGTGAAAGCAGATGGGTGTCTGTATTACAAAGGAAGACGGTGTGTACCAGATGATGGGGAATTGAAGGCCAGTATTCTAAAAGAGGCACACACCAGTGTATATGCTATGCACCCAGGAAGTACAAAGATGTATCATGATCTAAAGCTTGATATTGGTGGCACAGTATGAAGAGGGACATAGCCGACTATGTGACTAAATGCTTGACATGTCGCCAAGTCAAGGCGAACATCAAGTTCCATCGAGATTGCTACTGACTATACGCATACCGAATGGAAATGGGATCGGTCACCATGGATTTTGTAAGTGGTCTACCTCTCACCCGGAAGAAACATGATGCGGTATGGGTGATAGTAGATAGATTGACAAAGTCGAGACACTTTCTCGCGATTAGGGTGACTACTCACTGGAGAAGTTAGCAGAATTGTATATCAGTGAGATAGTTAGACTGCATGGAATTTCACTTTCCATCATATCCGATCGAGACCCAAGGTTTACATCGAGATTTTGGAAGAAGTTGCATGAATCCTTGGGTACACAACTCCATTTCAGCACAGCTTTCCATCCTCAGACGGATGGGCAATCAGAAAGAGTAATCCAGGTAAACAATTGAAACCAATGAAATTGATACAAATATTGAATTAAAATGATAATAATAACATGAAATATATATCAGGTCCTTGAGGATATGCTGAGGAGTTGTGTCATTGAGTTTGAGGGAAGTTGGGATAGATACCTCCCACTGGCAGAATTTGCATACAATAATAGCTACCAAGCTAGCATACAAATGGCCCCATATGAAGCACTGTATGGGAGAAAATGTAGAACTCCAGTGTGCTGGACTGAATTGGGCGAAGACAAACTGGTAGGGCCAGACCTGGTGAAACAGACTGAGGAGAAAGTAAAACTAATCAAAGCCAATCTGAAGGTTGCCTCAGACAGACAGAAATCTTATGCCGACCTGAAGAGAAAAGAAATAGAATATGTGGTTGGTGACAAAGTGTTCCTCAAGGTGTCACCGTGGAAAAAGGTATTGAGGTTTGGAAGAAAAGGTAAGTTAAGCCCTAGGTTCATTGGCCCATATGAAGTCATTGAACGTGTGGGTCCAGTGGCCTATAGGCTAGCTTTACCACCAGAGCTGGATAAGATCCACAATGTGTTCCATGTGTCCATGCTCAGAAGATACCGCTCAGATCCTTCACATGTCATCTCCAGGGAAGAAATTGAAATACAACCGGATTTGACATATGAAGAAGAACCTTTACGGATCCTGGCTCGGGAAGTAAAAGAATTGAGGAATAAGCAGATTCCACTGGTGAAAGTGCTTTGCAGGCACCACAACACCGAAGAGGCAACTTGGGAAACTGAAGAGACGATGAGGCAACAGTTCCCTCAACTGTTTGCATCAGGTAAATTTCGAGGACGAAATTTAAATTAGAGGGGAAGAGTTGTAACACCCTCCCGGTAGCATTTCCGTACATTCTACT
Source organism: Hevea brasiliensis (assembly GCF_030052815.1). Taxonomy (NCBI): domain Eukaryota; kingdom Viridiplantae; phylum Streptophyta; class Magnoliopsida; order Malpighiales; family Euphorbiaceae; genus Hevea; species Hevea brasiliensis. The sequence continues at coordinate 106,903,745 of NC_079493.1, forward strand.
GTTCCGGTGACCGGTGTTGGTCCGGACAGCTAGAACGTCCGGAAAAATATTTAAACTAAAGTGAGGGACCATAATTAACTCAAATATTAATAAGAAACATTTAGTAAAAATTTTAGAAATAAAATACAACAAAGTCAAATGAGCCGGTGCCCAAGCGATGGGTAACCAGAGGTAAGTTGCGGTTCTCGCAACTAGGAGCCCTAGACCCAGGGGAAAAATTATAAAATAATTTTTGGGACTCCAGAGAAGGGTTATTGAGGTTCCTATGGCATTAGAATGCCAAGAAAATATTTAGAAAAATTTTTCAATCGGTACAGACAATTTTGACCCGTTAAGCCAAACAGAGGGCATTTTGGTCATTTCGCCTTCAGAGACGATTTTTGGCCGACTTGTCCAGTTGAGTAAATAATTAATATGACATAAAATATGAATAAACATTACTAGAAATTAAATTGAAAATGAGTAGTGAAGAAAAGAAAAAAAAATGGAAGAAAATACCAATTATGACATCATATGATGTCATTAAACACTTACCCACCAATCACATTTAGTCAACACTTAAATTAACTAATAAAATATGTATAAGAATACAACAAAAGCTCCTAAAATTTCAGCAGCCATCACCTTCACAAAGCTCACCCGTAGCTCTCAAATTCCATAGCCAAACCTCCATTGATTTTCAACCAAAGCTTCATTTCTCTCCTCATCTCACCATAAATCCTCCTATTCCTTTCACTAAAATTTATTCTTGCACCTTGCATAACCTTTTGGCAGCCTAGAAAGTGAAGGAAAGTGAAGTTTTAGCTTGGGAAAATTCTGCCCTCCAAGAGGTTAGTGCATATTTATACATAAACCTCTTTTAATCCATGTTAGTGACTTGAAATAAGTGAGAATTTGTAACTTAAATGAATAAAAGTTGAGTGTATGCACCCCATGGATTTCGGCTGCCCTAAGGAAGGAATAGGATTAGGTGTTTTTGATTGACTTGGAATGAACTAGAAATCATGTTTAAAGTATATAAACATAAGGATATTGATTTAGTTAGTTAACTAGGATAGTTTGTACAAAACCATGAATTTGAGCTAGGGTTTAGGAGTGAAAATTTAACTTGGCTTATGAAATTGTTAAAGAACATTCTAATGGTCAATTAGTGACCATTTGAGGTATGTTGACCATAATTTGGACTGAAATATAGCATGGCAAAGTGAATGAGTATGCTGCCCAATGGGTGCAGCAGGGTGGCTGAGATTCCAGCCCACTTAGACAGCCATAACTTTGGCTGTGTAGGTCCAATTTGTGTTTGGCCAATTGGAAATGAAACTAGGATTATAATGGCACATTTTTGCTGAAGAAACCATGCCCAAAAGACCAAAGCAAGAGGACCAAAAGTTGGCCCCAATCCGGATACCCTGCAACAGCACCTGCAGAAATGACGTAACTGTTCATTTGGCCATAACTCACTGTAGATATGGTCAATTGACCTGAAATTTTTACAGAAATAAGTTAAGACATAGACAAATAACTTTCATGAAGAAACCTACCCCAAATTATGGCCAGAACCTATTCAAAAATGCAATCACAGTCACTGTTCATGGTACTGTAGATTTGGTAACTCTGCAGTTTTGGCAATCCGGCCAGCTGTGGTTTTTGGACCATATCTGGAGCTACAAAACTCCAAATGGAGTGATTCAAAAAAGGAAATTCAACTAGACAAAATAAGGAACAACTTTCATGTTTGCCATTCTCTCAAATTCTCACTGCAACAGGGCCCAATGGAACAGTAAACTTAGGCTTCAAAAACTGAAATTTCTGCCCTCTTGGTTTTAAGTTAGAAATGGTAATGGTGACCAATTCCAACAAGTTTTAAATGCAAAATGTGGTATGTTGGGAATGCCAAAACCAATGTACCTAACTTCTACCTAAAAGTCAACATTTTTGTTGACCAAAGAGGTGAATAGTGACACCAAAACTTGAAATTCAAAGATTGAAGAATTTTAAAGTATCAAATGCCCTAGTATACCTAACAAGATTGGTTTGGATAGTTTGGCATGCCAATAGGGTTCAGTTAGCAGTACTGCACATGGCAATATGCCATTCTGTGATTTTATGGCTTTTAGCCATTCTGACCTTGTATTGAGATTTGGCCTTGTGCCTGATGTATTCTGACATTGTTAGTGCTCACATTGCACACCAGGAGATGCATATGTGACAGATGGTGTGACGGCCCGAGGTACTTGATACCCAGTGCCAGTTTACCCGTTTATCCAGTCCAGTCGTCTAGTGTAGGTTACTTGGGCAACCAAATGAATAAAAGTGGACAAAGTTAATGATATACAAATTCAAAACAAATAAAACATATACATTCACTAAATATTTATTTTCTGCTATTTTCTTTTATTTTATTATTGCACCACTAAGTATTATTGCTTAGCGCGTTGCTTTTGCCACGCGTAGGTACTGGAGATACTGATCGTGAGCCCAGTAGACCGCAGACTGGGTGAGTCCATCCTGCAGTTCTGCACAGTGTCCGTGTCACCTCGTCACCTGCAGTGCATTGGTAGGACACTAGGTGTCATTTTGGCATTTTGTAACAAATTTTTATTTTCTCATATGTAGCTGAACTTGTGTAATGTATTTTGATGTTCATGTAAATTATGAAAATTGTATTTGTGAATGGAAAAGTAAATATCTAATTGTGATTTATACTTGATTATCACATGTGATGGATGATTGAGAACTGTAATTGAGAAATGTTGTTGAAATTTTGATATTGGAGTTTGAGATGATGAGACATGAATATTGGAAGTGTTTTTCACAGGTTCCGAAGAACTGTTTTCTCCACTTTTAGCCAGTACTCTGCCGGATTTTCTTTAAAATTTTCGGAACCTCAAATAAATAATAATTTCGATAAATGGCTTGAATAAATTATATTTCATAAATTAAATTCAAAAGCATGATATAAATCAATTAAGGTATATTAGAGTGTGCCGGTACACCGTGTGGCATTACTTACTCGGGTATACTGTACACAGGTAAGGGGTGTCACACTACCACCAGCAGTCGCAGCAGCAGCAGTAGACTCCAGCTAGGATCTTGACCAAATCTGCTAAAGTATCAGTGTCACCTCAACAGCCATTTTGGTAGGGCTCATGTGTTTTTAGATTTTGCATTTTGATCACTATACATTAGTAACGTTGTAAATCCCTTCGAGATATGTAATTAAATTTTTGGATTGTATATAATTTATGCATTATTGTATGTAAATTTTGTATGAATGAAATGAAATGTATTTTCTTCAAAATTTATGTGAGCAATGATGTGATGTATGGACATATGAAATGAACATAAATTATTTTTAATAGGTAAATAAGGAAATTTGCCATGCACTAATAAAACAGAGGAGACTCTGTCTGGCTGTCTATAAAAATGAAATGGGATAAAAAAAAATTTTACACGTAAGATAATATAATTAAATAGATATTAAATTAATATTGTACACAATAAGACAAGATAGGGTGCTCTGGCACCGAATGTAGCACACCTTGCTCGATTACACTGTAGACGGGTAAAGGGGTGTTACATTTAGTAGTATTAGAGCAAAGGTTTAGGCGCTCCTAGGCACAGGTAGATAGAAAGATATAGTGTGCATAACATGCATGAGCCCTTATTTAGGAGTTGAGGTGACACTAATGCAGATCTATTCTTTGTTTGTTTTATAGGATTGATAGAGTCCAAACATTCAGAGGAAGGGTCCTACAGGCCTGAGGAGTAGGAGATTGGTAGTCATGCACCTGTCCGCAGTCAGGGACGAGATAGGAGAGAGGAGTCATCCCATGATGCTGCGGGTAGAGCGCAGCAAACATTTTTGAAGCAAATGACTCAGATACTCTGCCAGTTTACCGGAGCCACCCCACAGCCACAGCTTACACAGCGGTCCCTGCTAGAGAAGTTGAGAAAATATAGGGCCATTGATTTTATGGGTAAGAAGGAAGACGACCCAGCCGCTGTTGAGCATTGGTTAGAGCGGACTGAGAGAGTGTTGAAGCAGCTACATTGTAAACTAGAGCAGCAGCTAGAGTGCGCTCTGTCGTTACTACAGGAAGAAGCCTACCAGTGGTGGGATACAGTGTCCAGAGCAGTACAGCCGACAACTCTTACCTGGGATTTCTTATTGACTGAGTTCAAGAAGAAGTATATTAGTCATGTGTATTTAGAGGCCCGAAGGAGAGAGTTCTTAACTCTGAGGCAAAAATAGTTAACAGTCTCTAAGTACCAGAGGGAGTTTGTGAGGTTAGGTAGATATGACCGGGAGATAATGCCTACAGAGGCAGAACGGTGCCGCAGGTTTGAGGATAGATTAAATGATAATATTAGACTTCTGGTGATGGCAGATGGGTATACAGACTTCTCACAGTTAGTGGCTGCAGCTCTTAATGTAGAGAGAGTACGAAATGATGAGCAGTCTCGAAAGGATAGATAGCGAAAGAGAGGTTCTGGACAGGGCCAGTCCAGTACACCAGTATCTGAGAGTAAAAGGCCCAAGGGTTCCCAGGGCCAGGGCTAGAGATAAAGGTCTCAATTTAGCTAGAGAGGAGAACAGTCTAGAGCATCAGTGGGGAGTTCTCCAGACACAATAGTAGGGGGATTAGCCTCCACACCATTATGTACCCACTGTGAGAGGAGGCACCGAGGGGAGTGCTGATTGTTGACAGGGGCATGCTTCCGATGCGAAGCTACTGATAACTTTCTACAGGATTGTCCCCATCGAAGTGTTTCTACTGCCCTACCACCGACTGAGAGATCCGCCCCCGCAGCTCAGAGGGGTAGACGATCCACAAGGCCAGAGGTGATGGGTACCTCACAGAGACCAGCTTCTGAGACTATTGAGTGACCTGAGGCCCAAGTAGCACCTCGTGTATACTCTATGAGGGCACAAGAGGAGCTAGATCCAGTAGATGTTGTCAGAGGTATATTCTTTCCTTATAATATTTTAGTATATGTATTGATAGACCCAGTATATGAGATGAAAAAAGATAAGTGCAGTTCCTCGACTATTTGCACTGGGTAAATTTTGAGGATGAAATTTTATTTAGAGGGGAAGAATTGTAATGCCCTCACTTTAGGTAGTATGTACATTCTACTATTCCAACGATTAACGTCTATTTGGACAGTCAGGATGTCTGGAACTACACTCAAACTAGAGTAAGGAAACATAAATTGACTGAATAAAGACTAAGTAAAATTAAAGAAAAGTAAAAAAAGGGAAGTACAATTCGGTTAAATGAGTTAGGGTCACGGCGATGGGTGACTGTACTGGAAAGCGATTATGAAGACAGTTGCTGACCCTAGACCCGTAAGGAACCCTAGGAGATAATTTTGGGACTTAATTAAAGGTCTAATCAGGCATAAATGACATTAGAAATGTCAAAGAAAATTTAGGAGAATTTGTTAATTGGTACAGATAAAAAATAACCCGATCAGCATAACGAAGGGCATTTTGGTCATTTCAATCTCCAATTGAATTTTTACCTAAATGTCAATTAAAATGACAGAGATTAAAACACATAAAATAAATTAAAACATGAATTTAAGTAATGGAAAAATAGAAAAGAAAAGGAAAAGAAAGAAGAAAAAAATTAAATGAATTATGAGGTAAGCATGACCTAGGGATGACATAATTAAAATTTAAGCCCAATTAAATTAAAACATGTACGCATATAAGACAAATTTATTTATAGTCATCTTATCTCATTTGGTCTTCATCTTCTTCTTTTTGGGAGCCTTGGCCAAACCTCCATGGAAGCCTTCTTTCATGTTTCTTCAAGCTTCCAAGCTTGATTCCCATGCTATTCCACCCTAAAACCCCTAAGTGCCTTCACTAAAACTTGCTTTTACACTTTGAGGGAACTAGTGGCAGCCAAGAATTAAAGAAATTCTTAGAGATTTCAAGATCAACTTAGGTCAACATAAGGTTAGTGCAAGAATCACCCTACCTCTCTTCTTTATTTGTTGTAAGCATGTGAAAAGGAGTTGGTATGATGTGAAATTAAAAGAAAATGTTAAAGAATTTAAAACCCTAATTATTGGCATCCATGAGGATTGTGAGAAATTGATAATTTTAATTGTTTTGAAATGGCTAAGGAGGACATGTGATGAGTTTGTATATGATAAAAATCAAATTGCATGGAAAATGCATGAGATTGTGATTTTGAGTTAGGGTTTTTGACCTAACTCTGAGAATCTTGGATATGACTTGAAATTAATGATGTTGAGATGAATTATTGACATTTAGAAGTGCCATGAATGTGAAATGAAGTTTAGGAGTTGGGAGGATTTGAAATTAGGAGTGCTAATTTTTCTGTGCAAGAAATTGAACCTTAAGTCCAGTGTGGCTTTTAAGCCATAAGTTAAATTGTGTTACTCCAATTGGTATAAGACTAATTGGAGATAAAACCTATGACAATTTTCCACATTTTTCATTAAGAAACCATGCTAAAAAACTGTCACTAACCTAGTTTAAAATTGGCTTGAATCTGTGTAACCCTAATCTGGACCTGGAAAAATGACCAAATGAACAATAAATGTTCAAATGGCCATAACTCATACTAAAAAGGTCAGAATGACCTGAATTTTATACCATTGGAAAGCTTAAACATAGGAATACAACCTTCATGCAGAACATAGAGCCCAAAAATGCCTTTAACCAAACTAAATTACTGGCCTAATTTGGGACACAAAATTGTCCATAACCATATTGTCAAGAAATTATTAGACATAGGCTTACTCGACCAATTTTGGCAAAAAGGCCAAAACTTGGTCTACAAAAATCCAAATGCAATAAAATCAGTAGTAAAATTTCTATAAGACATAAATCTACAATATTGGTGTTTTGACCAGAATCCAGAACCCAAGGGAACTAGGCCAAATTGCTAGAATAATTAAGCACATCAAAACTTGGAATTTGACTAAACCACCACTTGACCCCAAAATAGTTTTTATAGCATATCTCCCACTAGGAAATCCCAAATGGGATGAGCCAAACTGTTTTGGAAACCTAAGAGATAGGGCTTCAACTTTGATTTAGAAACATTTCTCTGAATTTGAATTTAAGAACCCTAAAATGGGAGTCAATGCCACTGACCTGAACCTGGAATCCTGCAGACATAGGGTACTTGAGTCCAGGCGAGTTAATTGGTTATAACTAATTCTACAAAACTTGAAAAATTGTAATTTAAAATTGGGAGTGATCATAAGACATAGGGTAACAACTTCTATGAAGAACATTAGGTCTAAAGGTAACTGTGACATGTCCAAATAATTTGGGAAAGACGGACTCCAGAATCTGCCTGAATCTGGACCAGAAAGAGACCATGAACCAGTTGTGGTTATTTAACCATAACTTGAGTTTTAAAACTTCAAATGAAATGAATCAAAAAGGAAAACAAAGACATGACATAGAGGAACAACTTCCATGAAGGAAGTGTGGCCAAACAGTGGCCACACCTTAACCAATTTGTTAGGTGAACTTAAGACATCAAATCTAGACCTGAGAAAGGTTCATAAAATAACTTGTTATATGATTTGAAGTTAATCAAAATGAATAGTTAAACATAAAAGTGACATGAATATGCATGTGGGACTTATGTTTCCCATCATAAGTAACATGAAAATGTTATTAAATACAACTAGCACATAATATGAAAATATAAATACATAATAACATTAATTTGCCCAAAGTATACCTAAACTTAATTATATAACATGGATCGATTGGTATACCAATTAGGGACTACAGATTGCAGTACTGCCCACAGGAATAATCATTGATAGATAATATATGTCTAAGATAGTTGTTCTACTGGCTTTATGCCTGCCCGTTGGCCATTGTGCCTGATTTTATTTCTGGCTTTATGCCTGCTCGCTGGCCTTGTGCTTGACATAACAGATGTATACATGTTAGACATATGGATGTTTAACTAGTATACTCCCGTGTATCCAGTCTTTATAGTCTGTCATAGGTTACTTGGGCACAGATATGTGTAATACACTTTAAGTTTAAATAAGTACATGAAGAAAGTACTAATATGGGTATAATAAAATTGAATAAGTAATATATGAATAAAAAGATCCCGATAAATTGTTTGCTCCCAAAGTTTCATAAATATATAATTAATTCAAAAATTTAGTAAATTTTATATGGAATAATTATTTCAATTATTAGTTATTTTTATTTCAATTATTGCACCACTAAGTAGAAATGCTTAGCGCGATGGATTGTTTCCCGCGTAGGTACAGGAGACTACCACCAGCAGTCGCAGCAGCAGTAGTAAACTCTAGCTAGGATCTTGACCGGATACACTCTGATGTCGATGTCACCTCAAGATCTATTTTGGTAGGGCTCATGTGTATTTAGATTTTTCATTTTGATCAATGTACATAAGTAATGTTGTAAATCACTTCGGGATATGTAATTAAAATTTTAGATTGTATATAATTTGTACATTATTGTATGTAAATTTTATAAGAATGAAATGAAATGTATTTTCTTGAAAATTTATATGAGCAATGATATGATGTATGGACATATGAAATGGACATAAATTGTTTTTAACAACTAAATAAGGAAACCCGCCATGCACTAATAAAATAGAGGAGACTCTGTCTGGGTCTCTATAAAAATGAAATGGGATAAAAAAAAATTTCTACACGTAAGATAATATAATTAAATAGACATTAAATTAATATTGTACACGACAAGATAGGATAGGTTGCTTCGGAATCGAATGTAGCATACCTTGCTCGACTATACTGTAGACGGGTGAAGGGGTGTTACATTTAGTGGTAGCAGAGCAAAGGTTTAGGTGTTCCTAGGCATAAGCAGACAGAAAGATATAGTGTGCAAAACATGCATGAGCCTTTATTTAGGAGTCGAGGTGACACTAATGCAGATCCGCTCTTTGTTTGTTTTATAGGATTAATGGAGTCTGAACCTTCAGAGGAAGGGTCCTATAGACTCGAGGAGTAGGAGATTGGTAGTCATGCACCTATCCGCAGTCAGGGATGAGACAGGAGAGAGGAGTCATCCCGTGATGCTGCGGGTAGAGCGCAACAAGCATTTTTGGAGCAGATGACTCAGATGCTCCACCAGTTTACCAGAGCCACCCCACAGCCATAACCTACACAGTGGTCTCCACTAGAGAAGTTGAGAAAATATGGGGCTATCGATTGTATGGGTAAGAAGGAAGATGACCCAGCCGCTGCTGAGCATTGGCTAGAGCAAACTGAGAGAGTGTTGAAGTAGCTACATTGTACACTAGAGCAACAGCTAGAATGCACTCTGTCGTTACTATAAGAGGAAGCCTACCAGTGGTGGGATACAATGTCCAGAGCGGAACAGCCGACAATGCTTACCTGGGATTTCTTCTTGACTGAGTTCAAGAAGAAGTATATTAGTCATGTGTACTTAGAGGCCCGAAGGAGAGAGTTCTTAACTCAGAGGCAGAAACAGTTAACGGTCTTTGAGTACGAGAGGGAGTTTGTGAGGCTAGATAGATAAGCCCAAGAGATAATGCCTATAGATGCAGATCGGTGCTGTAGGTTCGAGGATGGATTAAATGATAATATTAGACTTCTGGTGATGGCACATGGGTATACAGACTTCTCACAGTTAGTGGCTGCAGCTCTTAATGTAGAGAGAGTACAAAATGATGAGCAGTCTCGGAAGGATAGACAGTGAAAGAGAGGCTTTGGACAAGGCCAGTCCATTACACTAGTATCTGAGAGTAAAAGGCCTAAGGGTTCCTAGGGCCAGGGCTAGGGCCAGAGACAGAGGTCTCAATTTAGCTAGAGAGGGGGATAGTCTAGAGTATCAGTGGGGAGTTCTCCAGACACAACAGTAGGGGGATTAGCCTCCATAGCATTATGTACCCACTGTGAGAGGAGGCATCGAGGGGAGTGTTGATTGTTGACTAGGGGATGCTTCCGATGCAGAGCTACTGATCACTTTCTACGGGATTGTCCCCATCGGAGTGTTCCTATTGCCCCACCATCGACTGAGAGATCTGCCCCAATAGCTCAGAGGGGTATACGACCCATGAGGCTAGAGGTGACGGGTACCTCACAGAAACCAATTTCTGAGACTATTAAGCGACCTAAGGCCCGAGCAGCACCTTGTGTATCCACTATAAGGGCACAGGAGGAGCCAAATCTAGTAGATGCTGTCAGAGGTATATTCTTTCCTTATAATATTTCAGTATATGTATTGATAGACCCAGTATATGAGATGAAAAAAGATAAGTGCAGTTCCTCAATAATTGACATCGGGTAAATTTCGAGTACGAAATTTTATTTAGAAAGAAAGAATTGTAATGCCCTCACGTTAAGTAGTCTATACATTCTACTGTTCCAACAATTAACATCTGTTGGGACAGTCAGGATGTCTAGAACTACATTCAAACTAGAGTGAGGAAACATAAATTGACTGAATAAAGAGTAATTAAAATTAAAGAAAAATAAAAGAATCTAAGTACAATTTGGTTAAACGAGCTAGGGTCACGGCGTTGGGTAACCATACTAGAAAACGATTGTGAAGACAGTTGCTGACCCCAGGCCCACGAGGAACCCTAGGAGATAATTTTGGGACTTAATTAAAGGTCTAATGAGGCATAAATGATATTAGAAATGTCAAAGAAAATTTAAGAGAATTTATTAATTGGTACAGACCAAAAATAACCCGATCAGCATAACGAAGGGCAGTTTGGTCATTTCAATCTCAGAGTTGAATTTTTACCTAAATGCCAATTAAAATGAGAGAGATTAAAACAAATAAAATAAATTAAAATATGAATTTAAGTAATGGAAATAAAGATAAGAAAAGGAAAAGAAAGAAGAAAAAAATTAAATGAATTATGAGGTAAGCATGACCTAGGGATGACATAATTAAAATTTAAGCCCAATTAAATTAAAACATGTATACATATAAGACAATTTTATTTATATTCATCTTATCTCATTTGGTCTTCATCTTCTTCTTTTTGGGAGCCTTGGCCGAACCTCCATGGAAGCCTTCTTCCATGTTTCTTCAAGCTTCCAAGCTTGATTCCCATGCTATTCCACCCCAAAACCCCTAAGTGCCTTCACTAAAACTTGCTTTTACTCTTTGAGGGAACTAGTGGCAGCCAAGAATTAAAGAAATTCTTAGAGTTTTCAAGATCAACTTGGGTCACAATAAGGTTAGTGCAAGAATCACCCTACCTCTCTTCTTTATTTGGTGTAAGCATGTGAAAAGGAGTTGGTATGACATGAAATTGAAAGAAAATGTTAAAGAATTTGAAACCCTAATTATTGGCAGCCATGAGGATTGTGAGAAATTGATGATTTTAATTGTTTGAAATGGCTAATGAGAACATGTGATGAGTTTGTATATGATAAAAATCAAATTGTATGGAAAATGCTTGAGATTGTGATTTTGAGTTAGGGTTTTTGACCTAACTCTGAGAATCTGGGATATGACTTGAAATTGATGATGTTGAGACGAATTTTTGACATTTAGAAGTGCCATGAATATGAAATGAAGTTTTGGAGTTGGGAGGATTTGAAATTGGGAGTGCTGATTTTTCTGTGCAGGAAATTAAACCTTAAGTCCAGTGTGGCTTTTAAGCCATAAGTTAAATTGTGTTACTCCAATTGGTGTGAGGCTAATTGAAAATGAAACCTAGGACAATTTGTCACATTTTTCATGAAGAAACCATGCCCAAAAACTATCCCTAACCTGGCCTAAAATTGGCTTGAATCTAGCTAACCCTAATCTGGACCTGGAAAAATGACCAAATGAATAGTAAATGTTCAAATGGCCATAACTCACACTAGGAAGGTCTGAATGACCTGAATTTTATACTAGTGGAAAGCTTATATATAGGAATACAAATTTCCTAAGGAACATAGAGACCAGAAATGCCTCTAACTAAACCAAATTGCTGGCCCAATTTGGGATACAAAACTATCCAGAACCAAATTTTCTAGAAATTGTTGGACATAGGCTTACCCGACCTGTTTTGGCAAAAAGGCCATAACTTGGCCTACAAAAATCCAAATACAATGAAATTAGTGGAAAAATTTCTATATGACATAGATCTACAATATTAATGTTTTGACCAGAACCCAAAACCCAAGAGAACTAGGCCAAATTGCTAGAACAATTCAGCATATCAAAACCTAGAATTTGACTAAACCACCACTTGACCCCAGAATAGTTTTTATAGCATATCTCCCACTAGGAAATCCCAAATGGGATAAGCCAAACTGTTTTGGAAACCTAAGAGATAGGGCTTCAACTTTGATTTAGAAACTTTTCTCAAAATGCAAATGTAAGAACCCTAAAATGGGAGTCAATGCCACTGACCTAAACTTGGCATCCTGTAGACGCAGGGTACCTGAGTCTAGGCCAGTTAATTGGTTATAACTAATTCCACAAAACTTGAAAAATTGTAATTCAAAATTTTGAGTGATCACAAGACATAGGGTAACAACTTCTATGAAGAACATTAGGTCTAAAGGTGACTGTGACATGTCGAAATAATTAGGGAAAAATGGATTCCAAAATCTGCCTGAATCTGGACCCAGAAAGAGACCATGAACTAGTTGTGGTTATTTAACCATAACTTGAGTTGTAAAACTTCAAATGACATGAATCAAAAACGAAAACAAAGACAATACATAGAAGAATAACTTCCATGAAGGAAGTGTGGCCAAACAATGGCCACACCTTGACCAATTTATTAGGTGAACTTAAGACATCAAATCTGAACCTTAAGAAAGGTTCATAAAATGACTTGTTATATGATATGAAGTTAATCAAAATTAATTGTTAAACATAAAAGTGATATGAATAAGCATGTGGGACTTATGTTTCCCATCATAAGTAACATGAAAATGTTATTAAATACAACTAGCACATAATATAAAACTATAAATACATAATAACATTAATTTCCCAAAGTATACCTACACTTATTTATATAGCATGAATCGATTGGTATATAAATTAGGGACTACAGATTGCAGTACTACCCACATAAATAATCATTGATAGACAATATATGTCTAAGATGGTTGTTCCACTGGCTTTATGCTTGCCCGTTGGCCATTGTGCCTAATTTTATTTCTAGCTTTATGCCTGTCTCTGACGTTGTGCCTGACATGACAGATTTATACATGTTAGACATATGGATGTTTAACTAGTATACTCCCATGTATCCAGTCTTTGTAGTTTGTCATAGGTTACTTGGGCACAGATATGTGTAATACACTTTAAGTTTAAATAAGTACATAAAGAAAGTACTAATATGGGTATAATAAAATTGAATATATAATATATAAATAAAAAGATCCCGATAAATTGTTTGCTCCCAAAGTTTTATAAATATGTAATTAATTCAAAATTTTAGTAAATTTTATATGAAATAATTATTTCAATTATTAGTTATTTTTATTTGAATTATTGCACCACTAAGCAAAAATGCTTAGCGCGATGGATTGTTTCCTCGCGTAGGTACAGGAGACTACCACCAGCAGTGGCAGCAGCAGCAGTAGACTCTAGCTAGGATCTTCACCAGATCTGCTACAGTATCAGTGTCACCTCAGCAGTCTATTTTGGTAGGGCTCATGTGTATTTAGATTTTGCATTTTGATCATTGTACATAGGTAACGTTGTAAATCACTTCGAGATATGCAATTAAATTTTAGATTGTATATAATTTGTACATTATTGTATATAAATTTTATAAGAATGAAATGAAATGTATTTTCTTGAAAATTTGTATGAGCAATGATGTGATGTATGGACATATGAAATGGACATAAATTATTTTTATCAAGTAAATAAGGAAACCGGCCATGCACTAATAAAATAGAGGAGACTTTGTCTGGGTCTCTATAAAAATGAAATGGGATAAAAAAAAATTTTTACTACACGTAAGATAATATAATTAAATAGACATTAAATTAATATTGTACACGACAAGACATGATAGGGTGCTCCAGCACCGAATATAGCACACCTTGCTCGACTACACTATAGACGGGTAAAGGAGTGTTACAGCCACAGACCATGTCGCAAAGGATAGAGAAGCCTTCGTGGATTCGACGTCTACCTCATGGGTTAAGATGGATATATGTTGGAAACAACTCCAAAGTGGAAGTGAAAGGGATTGGCACATGCAAGTTAGTCATGTGTAAAGGTTAGACCCTGCTTCTACATGATGTCCTATTTGCTCTAGAAATTCGTCAGAATTTAGTTTCTATTTTAGTTTTAGTTAAACTAGGTTTCATCCTTAACTTTCATGAATTAGGAGCAAACTTGTTTTTAGGATCAAGTTTTCATGGTTCTGGATATTTTCTATATGGTTTTATTGTTTTGGATATTATAGATAATTCTAATAATAATATTTGTTTTTCCTTATTTACATCTTCTAATAAGTCTAGACTTGGCCACATAGGTCAACAATGCATGTAAAGATTGTCTAAAGAAGGCTACTAGGTAATATTAGTACAGTGCAATTATTTACTTATGAATTTTGCCTTATAGGAAAAACATCTAGAAAACCATTTGGAAAAGGAACTAGAGCTGAATTTTCATTGTAATTAACCCCCTTTGAAATATGTGGTCCAATGAATGTAAGGGCTAGGCATGGGGCTATTTGTTTCATCACATTTATGGATGACTTCACTTGATATGGTTATATTTATTTGATATCTCATAAATCTAAAGCTTTAAGTTGCTTCATTAAAATTTTAAATTTAGTTGAGAATTAATTAGACAAAAAAGTTAAGGCTTTAAGAAGCAATCGAGGTAGAGAATATCTATTTGATCAATTAAAGGAATTGTGTGATGAAAGCGGAATAGAATGACAATTGACTATTTTTGAAACTCTGTAATAAAATTGTGTTGCAGAAAGGTGAAATAGGACCCTATTAGAAATGGTTAGGTCAAGATGACTTAAGTTAATTTGCCAATTACCCATTGGAGTTTAATTGCCACTTTTATACTTAACCATGTGCCTACAAAATCAGTTACTTCCACTCCATACGAGCTTTGGATAAAACACAAACTAGACCTAGGTTTTATGAAATATTGGGGATGTGATGCGTTTGCTCATGATCCATCCCATAGATTTGAAAAACTAGGTCTAAAGGGAAGGAAATGTATCTCTATAAGATACTTTGAACACTCAAAAGGATATATTCTAATAGGTGAGCAAGAAAATAGAATTATAACTAAATTTGAATTACAAGATGTCACATTCTTAGAGAATAATTTTCCAAAGCAGGATGAGATAGGTCAAGACTTATCTCTATTTGAAACTCATGACCAAGATTCTTCCGCTATAGAAATTCAAATGAATACACTTTCGAGTGGTAGCAATATGAATATAGATGAATATGTTCATTCGGGTTCACCATTGCACCCTAAAGTGAGTCTAACTTTGATGCTTGGTCCAAGTGGGAGTAACACACCCATTGATGAGTCAATGAATCAATCTCAACTATGATGAACGAGTCATACAAAAGTTGCCTGTCATCATTTTGAGATCGAAAAGGAAGCATTTATAGTTGCTTCTGATGAAGAAGAGCCAAGGAATATAAAAGAGACTCCTTTATTCCTAGCTAAAGAAAAATGGATTAAGGCAATGGAAGAGGAAAAGGAGTCTATGAAATCCAACCAAGTTTGGGAACTTGTTGAATTACCTAAAGAACATAGGGTAATTGGGAATAAGTGGGTTCTCAAGATAAAGCATAAGGTTGATGACAACATTGAAAGATATAAAGCTCGCCTAGTGGTTAAGGGGTATGCACAACAGGAAAGAATAGATTATGAGGAAACTTTTTCACCTATTGTGAGATTTACTTCGATAAGTTTAATTTTGGCTATAATGGCTAATTTAGACCTTGATTTACATCAAATGGATGTGAAGATTGCCTATCTCAATGGAGAATTGGAAAAGAAAATATACATGGAACAAGCCATAGGTTTCATCAAAGAAGGCTAAGAACAAAAAGTGTGTCGACTTTTGAAGTTAATTTATGGCCTTAAATAGTCTTCAAGGCAATGGTATATTAAGTTTCATAATGTAATCATATTGTTTGATTTCACTATGATTCATGAGGACCATTATGTATATATCAAGCAATCTAAAGATAAATTTGTAATCTTATCGTTGTATGTAGATGATATACTTATAGCTGAAAATGACAGTGAGTATCTCAAAACTATCAAAGGATGGTTATCATTTAATTTTGAGATGAAAGACATGGGTGAAGCTGCATATATCCTTGGAGTTACGATTTCAAGGGATTGCTCAAAGAAATTATTGTCTCTCTCACAAGAGTCATATATCCAAAATTTTTTAGAACAATTTAATATGCACGACTGTAAAACCATAGATACTCCCATTTCTAAATATGAAGCACTAAGCCAAAGACTAAGTCCTAAGACTCTTTAAGAGATAGAGCAAATGAAAAATGTTCCTTATGCCAGTGCAGTCAAAATTCTAATATATGCTATAATGTGTACAAGACCTAATATTTGTTATGCTATTGGCATGGTGAGTCGATATCAATCCAATCTTGGGCAAGCACATTGGAAAGCAGTAAAGAGGATATTAAGGTATCTTAAGGGCACAATTGATTACTCATTGATGTTAATTAGGGCAGTAAAGAGGATATTAAGGTATCTTAAGGGCACAATTGATTACTCATTAATGTTAATTAGGGAGGTGATTAGAAAATCTACCTCTAGCTATGCCTTCTTACTAAATAATAGAGCCATATCTCGGTGCAGTATGAAACAATCATGTATAGCTCTATCAATAATGGAAGCTAAGTTCATAGCATTTTTAGCTATTGTGCAAGAAGTTATTTGGTTAAAGCAATTTTTGGTACACTTGGGAATTTTTGACAGTGCTATTGAACCTGTGACTATTGATTATGATAGTCAAGCAGCAATAGCTTATAAAAAAGATCCCAAGTATCATGGAAAAACCAAACACATTGACATCAATTATAACTTTGTGAAGGATATGGTTGCACACAAAGAAACGAACATGAAGTATATTTCTATGCATGAGATGGTAACAGATCCATTTACTAAGCTTATAGCGAAAGATGTTTTCTATAGGCATGTAAAATCATTAGGATTCCTTAGATGTTAAATGACTAGTACATTTTTTTTATGTTCATATAAGACACATTATTATGGTAATGTTATTAGTGCCTAATTGCAATTTATTGCAAAATATACATTTATATTTTTATTTATGTTTAAGGAAATAATTTTTTTTACTATAAGTAGTATGTCGGACAGATAAAAAGACTAGCCTTCTCACATAGGCAGTCGCCTTCACTGACTAAAGAGAAAATGAAGATGAGATAGTTATAAGTTTTATATTATTTGTGAGATAATATTGAGAATTCAAAACATATAACAAGCAAAGTCATCTCAAAAAGTCGAGATCATTGGGTCATTGTAATAAGTACATTGGCATTATGTGAATAAGTCACATTATCTGTCTCAAATGCCAGATGTGAGTTCTAAATGAATAGAGTAGATAAGAGAACTTAAATTTGGAAATTAGGAGCGCCTAAATTATCATCTGTATGGTATCTAGAGTAAAGATATACGCTCCATGAGAAAGGAGTTAATACTGTAACATGTGATTCATACCACATGTGCTAGTGTCCAACTAGGAAAGTAAAAGTGAAGATCTCTGCTTGTAATTGTTTGAGACCCTAAAAGATTATGAGTAATCTTTGTTCGTGCCTTCATGACTCTGATTTGTTACTTGAGACTTAGTCTAATATTTGCTATCTTAGGGTATTGCCAAAGGACTATGGAAGATATAGTCTAGCGGGGCATTTCTAGAAAAGTGAGTTAAATTAAAGTTGAGAGCATTGAGAGAAGAGGAGGATCATTAAGTACTATCACATTAAGTCTGTGTTCATAGACTGGTCAATTATGTTTATCAATGGATATGACATATATATGAACTCAAAATAAATCTAATGAAATCAGAAGAGATGTAAATGTGATATAATGATCAAGGGTATTGCATACTGCATCTACTCCATTTTCACCATTCGAGGAGTTATATTATTCTAACAGATATATAGCACTTGAGCTCTTGAAGTATATACTGGGACACAGTTTATTTGTTAAGTACGAAGATTGCAGTAATTGAGAAAAAAAGCTAATCCCATCATGAGTGAGCGGGAGATGAAGGCATGAACACCCATGATAAGCTCTATTTAAGTAATTCTGAAATATAAGGCTTAGAACTTTTTTGTTATAAGAGCCCATTATAAGTAGATTTCTTATTGGAATGAGAATTGAATGGAGCAATTCTCTTTGGTCCTACTGCATGAAGTATTACAATAGGATAATACAAGTTAACACCAAATAGGAGAATAAACCATATATAAATCAGATAAAAAGAGCAAAAAAAAAAAAAAAAAGATATGCATTCTTAGGCATAATTTCGGTGACACAAAGGAGAGAAAAAGAGTCTTTTCTTTGTAATTCTATATCGGTGTTTTTCCTTGGTGTGATTTTGGTTCTATCAAGGTGCTTTCATTAGGTGCTTTATTTTCTACAATTTCTTTGATAATTATTTGCAATCTAAGTACATTTAGACTTTAAATTTTATATTTAATTTGTGCGTAATATGTGATTAAATATAGACTAGTGAAACAAAGTTGGTTATGGGTTAATATGTTTGGTCTAATATAGTTAGAGCCATATTGATTTTTCTAACACTCGGCAACTAGGAAAATAAAACAAAAATTACAAATTTGATTGGTTTCCAAGGACAATATCAATACATCATCAATTCAAGTTATTCAAGTATATAAATATCATAAAAAAAAATATAGATTCTTTAGCTAACCAAGCAAAAAATAAAATTCTATTACAAGAATTGCATTCATTCTCAATTTCAAAACAAACCAAACAAGGGCTTTGAGTATCTTTTAGGTTAGGATCATCTAATATTTTAGTGGATGACAAGTTGAAATCATATATAAATACTATATACAATAATATGACATATATTAAACAACATATTAACATTGTTCTAAAAAAAAATAATAACTTGCATTCAAAATCAAAGGTAATTATGGAAACAAATGTTTAGTTGATACATGAAATTGAAAATTTTCAACACCAATTACCATTGATTTAGCCAGTCACTCTACTTCAGAGATGACTGGTAACTCTTGGTGATAATGTCTCCCAGCAGGCATACCTGTAGAGTTGAAAGGATTAGGAGGCATTGCTAAATCATCTCCGTCTCCTTCCAACATTTGAACAACAATTGTCATGGAGGGACGGTCTACAGGGAACCATTGAATGCACCATAATCCAACAATTGTGAGTTTCTTGGCTATTTGAGCATCACCTTCTTCCTCAATTCGGATTCTCATCTCTTCTCCTCTATCCAAATGATCGTATATCCATTCAGGAAAGAAGACTCGGTTACTGTTTTCTGTTCTGTTTTCTACATTAACATCGATGTTCTTCCTTCCTCCAACCATTTCCAGCAACAGCATTCCAAAACTATAAACATCCGATTTATAGGACACATTGCCAAAGTTCCTAGAAAACACTTCAGATGCAATATAACCCATTGTACCTCTAGCTGTAGTCATGGATACAATACTTTGATCCTTGGAACATAATTTTGCGAGACCAAAATCAGAAATTTTTGGAGTGAAGTTGTCATCAAGTAGAATGTTATGTGGTTTAATATCGAAATGTAGGATTCGTTGATCACACCCTTGGTGAAGATATTCAATTCCTTTAGCTATGCCAAGAGCAATATCTTGTAGCTTCTCCCAACCAAGAGAATGGTGGTAACCATCATTAGAAAATATGAATTTCTCCAATGATTCATTTGGTAGGAATTCATAAACCAAAGCTCTACGGAATCCCTCAGCACAAAAACCAACCAAGCGAACTACATTCACATGGTGGATTCTTCCCATTGTTCCAACTTCATTGATGAACTCTTCGCCATTCCCTGTCGAACTGTTGAGGATCTTCACAGCCACAAGGATCTCACTAGAAAGCTTTCCCTTGAACACTGTTCCATATGCTCCCTGGCCCAACTTGTCCTTAAATTGATGTGTTATCCTCTTCAGATCAGCGTACGTATATCTTGTGGGTGTGAGAGCTTTGTAGTCTTCCAAAAATTTCTCTATCCTTGCTTGATTTTCCTTTTCTTTTCTGTCTGCCCTGTAGAGATGATAAAGTGCAATGAAGGCTACTAGCAGAAGAAATGAACCCAGGGTTGCACCTGCAATTATTAACTTGGTTGAGGCACCTGCAGAATAGAATGATGTCATTAGCACCTGTAGAGTAAGGAAGCTTGAATAGGCTGTACAAGTACTAGAAATAGAATGATACCACTGGTTCTTGGGGTAATATGACTCATCTTGCACAATTCAGTGCCATCACTCTTTAATTCACATCTTCCTCCGCCTGCTTCACACAATCCACAAGCTGGTTTGGACCACGTCAATTGAATAATATTTCTTGAGGCATTCGACATTTCAGGATAAATTTCATATGAATAAATGTAGGGAATAGATAAAATGTCGTACATCTTGGTACATGATGTCAGAGTGTATTCACTAATGCGATTGAAACCAGGAATGGCGTAAACTTCATAGCCAGGAGCTCCGAGGCAAGGCGCATTTCTGATTAAATTTCTCTCTGCTGTAGAACAATTGAATAAGGTGTAATTGTAGAGGAGATCATCCTTAAATCTGAAAGGAGAAGCGGAAAAATTGATGTTTAAAGCCTGTCTCAGAAAGCAATCATCTGGGTCAGACACGTTAATGACTTGATAGACATAATCAATTTCTTGGACATATAATTTCACTAAATTTGGCAGCTCGAGTAATGTATCGTTCCTCTCTGTGCAAGACAAATCGAACCCATGATAGCCACAGTAATTAGGTTGCTGACCTTTAAGCCGGAAAGGGAATCGGATGGCCGGGCCAGACCCACACCTTGATTCTGGACAGTTGGGAAGGCTTTGTCCAAGTTCTCCAAGGACAAAAACGAACAAGCTGAAGATAGATAAGACAAAGACACTCATTTCCAAGGAACGATTACTCATCTGGACAGCCTAGCCTGTTTTGAAGTTGCCGAATCTGATCAATATAGATTTCATTCTCCAGTATCTGGTGTAATAATTTCAATAGCACAAAGTTTCCTCCAACTTGTTATTATTCTACTCGTTTTTTCCCAGACGAAGGCTGAAGGAAAAGACAGTCCATTTGCTATCTTCAGCAAGTCAACTTTGTCAGCTGCCTACCAAGGCCAGTGAGATGAGCAGGGTCCACTTGCTATTTTCTGGCAGTCAACTTTGTCTGCAGGTCAACTTTGTCACCGCGACACTACATGTGAGTGCGGCTGTGGAGTGACATACTTGATGCGAGACCCACAGCACATTATTACTCGGCTGTCCTTTAAAAATTGCCAAAATTATCCAATGCATAAATCCTTATCATCTAAGCCCCAAGTGGGAACTTTTCCCTGGCAATTTCTCTCTCTTTCCTTACAATTTGCTCTGATCGCTTTTCAGACTCGGACCTCGCAGTTTCAGATGAACACTAAGCTAAACCTCGTTGGTTCCTTCAATTTTTTTAACTTTTTGTAGTCAATCCCTTCCCACGAATACATCATAGGGAATTTCTTCTACCGATTAATCTACAATCATCATCAGCAACGGTCTGTCTCAAAATGTTAACTAGTGCAAAGCTCCTTATCCTTTTATTTCTGGTCCAAGTACACCAAATCTGCTATTCTGCAAGCAACAACTCCTGCATTCCTTCCTCTTGTGGCCACATCCGCAACATTAGCTACCCTTTCCGATTGAAAACCGATCCTGTAATCTGTGGCCAGGAAGAGTATGAACTTGCTTGCGAGAATAACGTTCCTGTAGCATACTTTTTTCAGCAAAATATTATGTCAAGGAAATCAATTACAATAACTTCACCATCCGCCTGGCAGATTCCGATGTACAAAGCAATAACTACTGCTCTCTTCCTCCTTATCCTTCAACCACCGCCTATTCTTTTCCCTCATTGTTTTACAGTGCATATCCTACGCTGCAATATATCTATGGCTCTGGCTCTTTATATCAGGACTTGGTTTTCGTAACTTGTCCAAAACCAGTCATTACTGAAGTTTATGTGGATGCTTCTCCTTGCAACATCACTTATAATTCCTCTTCTTCCTCCCCCAATTCGGAAACGGAAGGTTATTCTTACGTTAAAGTTGGGTCTGATGGTGCAATGGATTTGGAGGACTCTTGCCGTATCGAGCGAATTTATATTACATCTTTGTTGCCAAAAGATTTAAAGAACGTTTCCTATGCAGATGTTCACCGTAGTTTGGTATATGGGTTTGAGCTTTCATGGTTTTGGGGTTGCTGCCGGAATTACACAGAAAACGGCTGCAAGCTAGATGCTGCTACCATCATCGACCATTGCAATCCAGGATCCGGGATCAGTAAGTTGTTTCTAATTTTTTATTAGTTTTCTTTTTTTAATATTCTAGTCCAAAATATGTTGAAATTAAATGTAAGCTTTTATAATGTAATTTAATTAATTAATAAATGGCATAGTTTTAAATAATTTATAAAAAAAATTCAATCGCTTTTTATTAACACAATTAAAATTTTTTCAACTAAAAATTTAATAATTTTTACGAAAACACTGATCATATATCTGATATTTATATGGTATTTTTCTGAACTTTTCTCTCGTTATTGTGTAATATAAATATTGCTTTATTATTCCTATTTTACTATTTTTACAACTAATTCCGCTGTTAATTTTTGTTGCAGTTCAATTTCCTCAGCTGCGTTCCCTCCTTCTCAAGCTAGAAAAAACTGTCCTCGGTCGTCTACTCCGACGACTCGGTTGTAAGAACTCATCTACTTAATTGATTTAATTTCCTTTTTGGTAATTTTGAGAACCTTTAAAGGGTTAAGATTTAAATATAATTTACTGCAATAGGGTTGACTAAATAAAAATGAAAAATCGTTCTGCGTATCGAAAATTAGTAAAATCAACCTGAAAAAAATAATTAATCGAACCTATCAATTTAGTTTTTGTTTGATATTTTATTTTTATTTCAAATTTGATAAATGAACATCTCAGCTAATTAAATTGAATCGAATGGATTATATTATTATTTCTATTTTTACATTTTATATTAATTAATATAATTTATTTTTATTTATATTTTATTTAGTAATTCCACCTCTTATTTAAACTATTCTGTAATGTATTATAATTGAATTTATGTTGCATAAAAGGTGCTATATAGTTAAATTTAATATTAATCTGACGATTAAATTTAGCTTGAAAAGAATGCTTGAAGCACTTAATTATTATTATTATTATTATTATAACAATAAATGAATTATTCTTTATTTAATTGAATAATTGAACTTTAAAAAATTGAAAATTGATTGAAACCAAATTGATCAGACCGAATCAATTTTGGTTTGCAATTTATGTGAACTAAACCTTTTGGTTTGGTTCGAAATTTGGGGTTCTACTTTAATTGTATGAACCGTACTCACTTTTATTGTCAAATAGATATTCAATTACATGTCATTGGACTCGTTCAATGTAATGTAAAACATATAAATATAAATAACTTAAAGCTCGTTTTGTATTGATGTTGGAGAGCGAAACTGTTTTTCAAGAAAAAAAAAAAACAATTTTAGGCTTGCTCTGTTTTGTGAAAAATATTTTTCTGTATTTTTTGGTGTTTGAAGTAGTCAGGAAAATTAATTAACGAAAAATTTTTTTCTGGTCAAAAGAAAAATTAAGTTATTTTAAAGTAAAATAACTTTCATTTTTTAAAAGAAGAAGTTATTTTTTATTTTTTAAACTTTGATAATCTTATTAAAATGTGAATACATTTATACATATATAAAATAAATACATTTTATTACGTTAACATTACAAATAAATAACGAAAAAATATTTTTATGAAAAAATATTATTTTAGAAAATATTTTTTACATATAAATTATTTTCTGCAAAATAAATTGAGCCTTAGATGCTATTTAAAAAAAAACAATTTAAAAGAAA
Organism: Hevea brasiliensis; assembly: GCF_030052815.1. Classification (NCBI taxonomy): domain Eukaryota; kingdom Viridiplantae; phylum Streptophyta; class Magnoliopsida; order Malpighiales; family Euphorbiaceae; genus Hevea; species Hevea brasiliensis. Next base: position 106,927,913 of record NC_079493.1, read on the forward strand.
CTGTTTAATCATTTTAACATTTTTATAATTAAAATTTATAAAATTTAATTTGAAATTATTTTTTTAATAATTTCTAATATATATATATATATATATATATATATATATATATATATATATATATATAACAATTTCAATAATAATGCCACATAACACTCTTAATAGTTGCTCATTTTGCAGTGTATGGATGTTAATATTAATTAAACTTCTTTTTGTCAATGTAGGGGATCCGTCACTTTATTTTGATTTGGGTGAGTAGTTTTTCTGTCTTTTAATGGTTTCAATATTCATGATCTGGTCTATTATTCTAATCACTTAAAATTTAGCTATGATTTTTTTTTATAATTTTAATTTGGTAATTTTCTCATGGTTATAAATTTGGCTTACCATTCAATTAATTTGTAATGATTTAGGGTGCTTTAGATAATTACTGGAGTGAGATTAGCAATTTCAAATCCTGATGTTTTAAATTTTAATGTGTTGAAAATTATTTGTTTGTGCATTATTTTTCATTCCTCATTGTTAAAGTTTTAATGTATCAAAGATTAAGGCTTTCTTAATTTCATGATAAGTCAAGTTTAAATAAGAAAAATCTGTTTTTATATATCCATTCTTGAATTACCTAAATCCTTTTACTTATTGCTTTTTTTTCTTTTTTTTTTTTTTCTTGCAGATTTGCAAGGTTATGTATTGGCGCTCCTTCGATATGCTCTTGTTCTTTTTGGTAAGTCTTTGTTTTCTTATAGCTAGTAGTTTAGAGATTTAATTAATGAATTAACATATATATTAAACCACATCTTCCACTGAATGGCATGTTAATAGCCAAATTACAATTGATGTTTTTTTCTCATTTTTTTTTGTTATATTTTTTTTATGCACAGTGTTGTATCGTGCTCCGTTATACCTTTGTGCAGTACTTTGGGCTATCATATTTTTTAGTTATAGGTGGCGAAGGAGGCATTTTTCAGAATATGGTACAATTGAAGAATTTTTGGGAAGTCATAATAATCTTATGCCCGTTAGGTATTCATATTCGGATATTAAGAAGATCACCAATGGTTTCAAAGATAAGTTGGGTGAAGGAGGTTATGGCTCTGTATATAAAGGAAGGCTTCGTAGTGGTTACTTTGCAGCAATAAAAATGTTGGGTAAATCCAAAGCTACTGATGGTCAAGAATTCATCAGTGAAGTTGCTACAATTGGAAGAATTCACCATGTTAATGTGGTGAGACTTATTGGATTTTGTGCTGAAAGATCTAAACGAGCTCTTATATATGAATTTATGCCCAATGGATCTCTTGATAAGTACATATTCTCTCAGGAAGTTAGCACTACAATAAGCATCAAGAAAATGTATGAGATTTCAGTTGGAATAGCTCGTGGCATTGAATACCTGCATCGAGGTTGTAATATGCAAATCTTGCATTTTGATATCAAACCTCACAATATCCTTCTTGATGAAAATTTCATTCCAAAGGTTTCAGATTTTGGACTAGCAAAATTATATCCAACAGATAATAGTATTGTGTCTCTCACAGCAGCAAGAGGAACAATAGGTTACATGGCTCCGGAGTTGATCTATAAAAGAATTGGATGCATCTCTTACAAAGCTGATGTCTATAGTTTTGGAAAGTTATTGATGGAAATGGCTGGAAGAAGGAAGAATTTCAATGCAATCGAGGAGCATTCGAGCCAAAAATATTATCCTTCATGGGTTTATGACCAATTTAATGCAGGAAAAGACATAGAATTAGGAGGTGCTACAGAAGAGGAAAGGAAAATAAAGAAGATGCTTATAGTAGCATTATGGTGTATACTACTGAAACCTGCTGACCGTCCTTCAATGCATAAAGTCGTAGAAATGCTTGAAAGTGACATTGAATGCCTAGAAATGCCTCCAAAACCTACATTTTATACACAGGAAATTCCTAAAGAAAATTTTGAACTTAAAGCAAGCAAAGAGTTAACAAAGGTATCAAGTAGTTATTTAGATTCTATTAGTTGGATGGTCAATGGACGTTAAATTGTGTATTCTCATAAATATTGAAACAAAATTCTATTGGCCCAACAATATTGTATCTATAATTGAATTGAGAATGAAAATGTGATTCCCTTTAAACCACATCAATGGAAGGAATGTTTGTCACATGTTCTCATATGAACATATTCTCATTTTTTTCCCCCTTTTTGTTAGTTAAAGTATTTGAAATATCCTCATATTTTATCGAGTTACTCATTCAATTTATAATTTAGATAAGTTTGTACTATCCATAACAATATGAGGACCTAATATTGTTGGACGTGTGATTGATCTAAACTTGTAGACTACTAATCGATGTTGCTTAATAATAATTTAATTATTTAATTATTTTAAAAGTTATTTGCTTCTACGAGAGAAGGCTTTTCAAGGTGTGATATGTAGAATGAAATTTTGAGAGGTGCTTAAGTTTAAATACTTACTAGTCGAATCCCCACATTACACAAGGATAATTATGTGATATAATATGGATAAAAATTCGATCTGAGCCAATTGGATTTCGGGTCTTGAAGCTCGAACCAAGGTTAAACATCAGGTACTTAAGGAGGACATAAGGTGTTTGGTTAAGACACTAGGTGCTCGGATAAATAATGAAGTGTTCAGATGAGGTAGGATGTACGAATAGATCAGAATATACCAATTTGTTTGGATAAATAAACATGCATTTTTAATGTAATTGATTTTACTAAATATCCAAATAATTGTACCAATTTGTTTGATGAACTTTTTCAAAAAGACCGATGATAACTTATAGAATATTTATCAGCTGCCTTTTGTATCAGCTCTAATTATAGCGTTGTTCATAAAATGTGGTTGAATTTTTTTCATTATTTGATAAAAATACCCACATCATTTAATGACTATAATTTATTTTGCCATGGACCCATTCATAGTAAGTAGTAAATTCTCTCTCACTCATAACTTTCTGACGATATGACTAAACATAAATGAAAGCTAAACTTGTTTTTTACAAAGCAAATGTTTATATTTATGCCTTTGGCCTCACAACCGGTTTTCAATTTATCAATTCCAACTCCAATTTTACTTTCTTCTGTAACTTTTTTTTTTTTTTTTTTCTTAAGTTATTGAATTATATTATTTATTATTTTATCTATTTCAATAAAGAATAAGCATATGATATAATAACTTAATTATTATATATTTATTTTAATAATAAAATACAATGATATAATATAATAAATTAATAATTATATATTTATTTTGATAGTAATATAAATTAAAGATATACCTTTATTAGTAATTTTACAAATAATAATAATAATTAGACATAATTTTATTAAATACTTAACATAAATCCGCTACTATTAGCTATCGGCTATCAACCATTAGCTGTATCAAATATCTAAACTAAACAGATCCTTAATATAATAAGGATCATGAGTATAATTACAAATTCAAAATTAACTACCCATCAACTCAATTATACCCAAAACATCATTCACATTAAATTAACTTTGTCATGACCTGATCCCACGGGCCATACCGACATTAGGACCTGAGCCAACATAAAGCACCCGAGATCCTTAGTAAGCCTTACTGTTTTCTAAATCCATAATCAGGGCGAAAATCTGAAGCTTAACATGCAAATAAAATCAAAATAAAATATTATAATTTTATTTAGGTCAAACCAACTTGATAACCATTAGATACTAAAGTTAGGGGAGCCCAGCTCAACACTAATACCATCATTTACAAATAATTTAAATATCATAAAAATTTTACATTTATTAAAAATTCCAAAACTTAAATTTACACAGCACCTGACAAGATTGCTACTACTGCTAACACATGCAGAGTTCTAGATAATAATAATAATAATAATAATAATAATAATAATAATAATAATAATAATAATAATAATAATAATAATAATAATAATAAATAAATAAATAAATAAATAAATAAATAACTGCTAATAAATCTGCGATGAAGAAAACAGGTTATTCTTAAAAAGAACTCCTCCTATAGCTTAAAAAAATAGGGTGAACAGGAGTGAGCATTCGACTCATAGAGTAAGATATTGATTTTACATACAATTTCTATAACTATCTAAGTCTAGTGCATCTCTAAGAATGAAATATAACATCTTCACACAATTCAAACAAGTCAAGTCATAATCACACCAAAGGGAATCTGGAGCACTCACACACCCGTGTGTCAAACCACACACATACACACACATATATATATATGAGAGCTGATCCTCTATACAGCTCTCTTAGTTCCAATCTCTACCAGCGAGATCAACTCAAAGCTGGACTTTCTCTTAATATCCAAATGCGGGAGCCAGCGAGATCAACTTGAGATGTGCTTATCCCAACTTGTCCATAATAAGGATCGGATCCCACAAGTTAAGCTCCAGCCGCGTCTACCTATCTTACCCATATCCATATACACACCACATGCACACCAACTCACGCACGAGACTCCAGATCGCCATAAAGCAATAACCACAGCAATGTCATTAAATATAAAGACAATACAAGGTATGCCTAGCAAATAACTATATACATATATCTATAAGTGATAGATGGACATGCCTTAAATACATAATAATATTGAAATTATAAGTAAAATTAATATTTACTTACAGTATTTCACAAGTCACTGCGGCAGCTTGATGGAAGAGAAAGGTTGACCCAGCTCACCTAAAAATTATATCATAAATTTATCAATATTTACTTAAAATAAAACTTTAAAGGATCAAAGAACAACCTAAGTTTTGCTGAAAATCCGGTAGAGTTCTCCCTATACCTAGGACCTACCTATCCTGCAAAGTGATCCAAAAAAATACTTCTAAATCACAAATCCCATATCTATATCTCAATAACATTATATGGCCCCTCTTGGGCCATCCAACCTAGGCAAAACCCATAAAATCAGAAAATTATATTTTAGTCCCTAAAACTGACATTTTGTAAAAATTACTCAAACAAGCTCTAAAAATTCTAAAATTTTACCCTGCGACCCTTAACATTGCTAATAAGCTATTACAAAAGGAACCATAATTTTCTATCAACCAATGAATATTTTATGAAATTTATTGTAAACCCAGTACTTGGTAATTAAGGAAACTTAGGATTCGAGTTTACCTATGCCGATTCTAACACTTATATTTTAGTCCCTAAAACTGACATTTTGTAAAAACTTAGGATCCGAAGAGTCTGAAAATGGTGGAGAGGACTGCAATTTCGACTCGATTCCGAAACTGCTTTGACAGTCTGTCTGCGCGACCTAAAAATGCAGATCTGAGCACTGGTCAAATTTCTGCGAAATGAGGATACCTACGCGAATCCCACAACGCTAGGGGTTAGAATAAAATTTTTACGAAATTAAATAAACTCATTTAAGGCTCAGAAAAATACTGCGAAGTCCGTGGGACCCATCAAAATTTCAATGCAAAAAAATTTTGAAATTTATATTGCCGCGAAGCTCTCACCAAGTAGAGAGTGCTAGTGGTCTCGGATTTCTGATCCAACGGTCGGATCGCCGAAAATCTAGCCTAAAAGCTTGGTTTTTCCCTCACTTCTCTCCCTCCCCTCACTTTCCCCATCTCCACCGATGATAAGGGACACTAGCCAGCACCTCCTTCGACCTCAGGTATTGCCGGTGAGCCACTAACCGACCGGCAGCAACACCAAAAGTTGCGATAATGAGGGAAGAGAGAGAAAAATGCACGCATAAGTGGCCTAATTTCTAGGCGCAATTTCATCTTCACCTGACATTCGATCAAGGCAATTCAGGTGGTTCTTTTTTTTTAAATTTCTGGGAATGAATATGGACATACAGGTTGTCTAGATTCATTCCTAGAAAATTTTTAATTCTTTTCTCTTTCTTTTTTTTATATAACAATAACAACAACAACAACAACAACAACAACAACAACAACAACAACAACAACAACAACAATAATAATAATAATAATAATAATAATAACATGTTTAAATAAATTCTTGGAAATGTTTATAATTAAATCTATAACATTAATTTAAATGTCTAAATAATAGTAATTTTGTTAAAATAACATCCAATTAAAATAGCTTATTAAAAATAATATTTTGAATTTAGAAAATAGAATTTAAGGAAAAAAAAATTAGGTTGTTACATTCTTTCCCCCTTAAAAAAAAATTCGTCCTCAAATTTGAAATAAAAAGCGTCAAGGAAAAGAAGGTGGTTATTTGTTTCTTCTCTGACTCTGCTGTAGCGTCCTAGATATCATCATCATTCCATAGTAGAACTCTTACCTCTAACTATTCATTGACCCTTTTTCTGATATCTTAAGTACTCACTATACCTCTGCTGTGCTTGACTTGATATCTCATAACTTTAATCAACTTTGATGCTTACTCCTCTTTCATTGTGCCCCCACATGTCTCCTAGTGACTTCAGTCCCCATTCTTCTATTTCAACAACCTCTACTCTCTAAAGACATGACTTATGTTCCTTATCCTATGGTATCCTATGAGATGTTTTCTTGTAGCACCTATCATAGGCATCTTGTTTGAAATCTTTACTTATCCTATGACCTCAAAGGTCAACACCTATGCATCTTCTCACTTCCATGATACTTCGAATTTCCAATCTTATTTATGTCATTACTAAGGTCCTTAGACTAACTCATGTCCATCTTATGTAACTAGTCATGTACAGCTCCATCCAAGTGTTGAACCTCCATATTCTATCTATCAATTTTAGAAAGTGGACTGAGTCTCTTCTCTGACATAACAAAAGTCTTTGTATTCCCAAGCCACCTAGTCAATACAACTTATCATATTCTACTCCTTTTCTGAAAAGAGAGTTTCTTGACTTCTGCTCGAAACTTCTTACTATTTAACGTGCTTCCTGACACATTAGTACTTAAATCGAGGCTCCATTATTCCTTTAATCTATCATTTCACCATAACTTGTTTTACACATCTCTTAGTGTATTCTTAGTATACTTATTCCTTCTTACTCTCATTATTATAACCAACTCTATCGAGCTTTTCTCCTGTCCTTTGGATCCTATTCACTTCCCTTTTTCCTGTTTCTGCTATTGTTAATATCTTCCCAACCTACTGTACTTATTCTTTAACCTTGGTTCTCTCTCACCTTTATACCTTTTCCTTTAAGGATGTTCATCCTAACATCCATTTTGACATTCTTTTTATCTCTTAGTCTTATCTTTATTACTAGTTCCATTACTTTTGAAATTCTAACCTTGCGACCAGCCCCTACCAGCACATCCTTCACATTATGTAACACTTGTAATTGACTATAGAAAATTCTTGTACTTTCCCAACTTGACCATTAGAATATTATTATTCCCTACTACTCTTTGTAGGAAATTGCTCATTATGGTTAGATAGGAGCCCCTTAAACTATAAGTTCTACCTGAACAAACATGGTTGTGGGAAAAATATGCTACGCTATAATTCTAGACAAGATACTTTATGTGTTCATTCTCCTTAATATAATCACATATACTGCCCACGACTCTCCAAACTTTAGCCTCAAATTTACCCATTAGCAACAATTTCATCCACTGAAACTCAACCACCAATAGTACTTCTTCCAGCTTACAGTTCAGAAGGGTTACAAGCCTTGGTAACTAACTCGATTTACTCCTATCACTACTCTAATCATCCTTTTATACTTAACCTTAAGTACACACTTACCGTTATTTCCTTTTTAAGGAGAATGTATGCGGACTTGTGCCTACCAAATTCTTAAATATTAGGTCACCTCAACATAATTTCCCTTACTTATGTAGTCTTCTAGAACCAAAAGCACGAGCTAAACTTAAAGAGAAAGAGAGATCTCTTCCTACAATTATCAGTACACTATTGTCTATAGAATAATGTTCAACCCTGTCTCTTGGTCTTCCTCTTGAAATTTCATTATCTCTTTCTATAGTATATTAGCTGCAATAATCCTTCTATTATACCACCAATTTGCCTGACGTATCATCTTAAGATTTACTATCTCTACTATACTCCATTTTTACCTTTTATGCCTACCCTCGCTATTTGGCATCTCTATATCTTACTGTATTCTAGAAGATAACTCTCACTAACTGACTCTTCTAGAATTGATTCCAACCATATTTACTACCATAACTCTTATCCTTGTACTTCTTAGTGACTTGTGACTGTCGCTCATACATATCTCTTCTTGCTTTATCACCTTCTGTCATTTTGTCACTCGTTTTCATTCATGTTTCCTTAAAAAGTGACCCTATTGGTCATACTGAAAATGCTTACCTAACCCTTGATCGCAGACTCCATAATTGCTATCTCACCATCTCTACTCATGACCTAAGCCTATATGCCATTTTCCACCATCTCTTTTTCTCGTCATGCCTATTTGAACCATTAGGCTTACTTTTATTTAACTTACTACTTATTAACTCATTCCTTTACTTGATAGGATAGTTTAGGGCACCATTGCACATCCTATAACTTTTCCTTGCTTTAGTTGCATTCATCAACTAACTTTCCTCATATTGTTAGATGTTTAAATGGATCTTATCCCATTGCTACCTACTCTATCTTGGGAACAGGAATAGACAAAGTTTGATCCATATCATGCAGCTTCATGTTTTCGTTCCTGACACTGCCCAAACTATGAACTGTTTTAAGTCCTACACTTTTGGGTTTTGTAACACCCCTCACCCGTCTACAGTGTAGCCGAGCAAGGCGTACTAAACGGCGTGCTGGAGCACTTAGTCTGTGATTATCACATTTTCTAAACTCAATTTGATTTTAAGAAGTCTTTATGTGCTATTCATAGCATACTGGTTCTATTTTCACACTTTAATAAAATCAGTGTTTTAAAAATGGTAATAAAAATTTGGCAAGATGCCGTCTATATTTAGGACAAACTGTCCTTCCAAACCTGTTGAAAACAGTTTAATATGATGATATCAAAATCTCAAATATTTCACAGTCTCTATATTTCTTAGTAAAGTCAATAGACTTTTACAGTCATTAAACAGTTCCATAATACAGTCCATAATAATTTAAATATATACAGAAAATCTCCATGTTATTTAATATGTACAAAATTTACAAACTTCAGAGCTTTCATAACATTATAAAATACAGGGCTGAATTTCAAATATACAACAAAAGTGCAAAATACAAAATATCCTAAGTCCTACCATGTATGCAATGCAGTGTAGATGACTCTGGACTCCTGTGCATATCTGATGTCTCACCCGGTCGTAGGTCTGCTGGGCTCTCCAGCTGTATCTCCAATACCTACGCGTTACAAAAGCAACGCGCTAAGCAATTTTGCTTAGTGGTGCCAAATATAATGAAATATACACTAAAATAAAGTAAATAAAGTGTTTACGAATTTTTGGTGGTGTTGTATGTCAGTAGACTGGATTTATGTATTTGAATTTAATAGTACTTGAATTACTGCCCGTGTAGCCTATATACTGACCAGACTGGATAAACGGATATACTGGCACTGGGTACCTAGTACCTCGGGTCGTCACACCATCGGTCACAAAGTGTCTCCCGGTGTGCAAATAGTGTGGCTAAGAAGCCATATAGTCAATTTGGTGATAAGCCAAGAATAAATACACAATATGTATAGCCGTAGGCTATTAAAGTCACAGTGCGGCATAATAAGCCGTAGAAACACAGTATGGTATGAAGCCATTTACAGAACAGCTGTCAGAATCCTATTGGCATGCCAACCTATCCATACTAGTCAACTAGGAAAACTAGGGCACATTATAAATTAATTGTTTAATTCTTCAATTTTTAGAGTTTACTAACTATTATATAATTCACAAGTCAATGCATATGTTAACCTTTTTAGGTAATATGGATAAGTTGTTTCTAGCATCAATATGTCACAATTTATATCTCAATATGCTGCCAATATAGTGCAATTTACCATTTTTACAAGTTGGCATTCATTGCCAAAATGCTTCAAGCATCATTGTATGTAAGATGTCAAATTCTTAATTTTTGTGTGCTAGATTGGTCTAGCTTAAAGTCCTATTTCTCTTGGTTTTTAGCTTCTAGTCAAAGAAGCAAAATTGTAGCTCTATGTCTTATTGCACGCTGGAAAAAATATCAGGTCATTCTGAGTTGTATAGACCAAGTTATGGTCAATTTACTAAAGCTGGACAAATTGCACCTTTAGTGCAAAATTTGGTCAATTTTTAGGTCACTTTTGGTTCGGCAGTTTTTGTACCCGAACTTGTGCAAGCCATTTGACTTGGTTCTGGCCATTTCTGGGCTTAGGTGTCTCCATAAGAATTGTAGATCTATGTCTAAACGAACCATGGTAAAAATTTCAGGTCAATTGGACCTGTTTTGAGTGAGTTATGGTCATCCCAAGGACTACTGTTCATATGGTCAAAAATCTGGGTTGCAAGGTTGCTAATCCGGATTTGGTCATTTTTAAGGTCAGTTTCTAGGTAGAATTTTGGCAACATTTCAACATGAAAGTTGGCCTATTTGGTGTCTAGTTTCACCCCTCATTGGCCTCATACCAATTGGGTTCATAGTTTGGCACTTATAGCCTAATTTAGGTACTGCCTTCAATACACAACCTGCACAAAGCACATACACTTCCAATTTGATATTCCTTCTCCTCCTCATTACTTCAATATTCAATCAATAACACTTCCATATATATATATATTGTACACAATTCCAGCAACAATTTTGGGCAGAATATTCAAGTGCTCAATGTACACAATTCACCATTAAGTTCAACATTCACTTCCACCAAAATTCAACATATCTCAATGTCAATATTACACATACACTTCAACATAATCATACTTCAATATCACTTACACTTGCTGCACACAATTTAACATTAGCATATTTCATTAATAACTACATGTTCACACACAAATTCATGGTTTAATAGGCTGCCAAACATGGCAGTTTGCCCAAAGCATTAAGGTTCCATTCACACCCTTAATTCAAGCACTACATGCGCATACTTAGATTTTAACTTACTACTTCCTCCATTTAAGTTATTCAACCTTAGTTTCCATCCATTATAGGTAAGAAAAATTCAACTACAACATATATTCATGGCTGCCAAAAATGGACCATTTCATTTCTCAAGATTTTCTTCATTTCTCTTAACCAAAATACTCACCTCAACCTAAACACAAGGTTTACTAAAGCAAGGGAGAGGTTTTGGACACTTACCACTTTTGGAGCTTATCAAAACTTCACCAAATCTTGTTTTTCTTATTGCCAATATCTTCCCCAAGGTAAGTAGGCAAGCTTTAATGAAGGAATCAAGAGGAAAGGATGGCTTGATCAATGGTGCATGGTGATGGAGGGAGTTTGGCCATGGTAGACTTCCATGGAGGTTTTGGGAGGATCAACTCGGCTGGTCATTTGGAAGGAAGAAGATGGACTGATTTTCTGTCCAAAATGACTTAATTAAGTGTCCCAAGACTTGAGTTAGTGGAGCACTCACTTTAACTTAATGTTTAATTATTCCAATTTTCCTAAATTGCACATTTATCTAATTTCCTTCACTATTTACATAATGTACCATCATTTAATTTTTTCATGACATTTATAAAGTGTAATATCATTTATTTTTATTGGACATTGAGGTCAAAAGGCAACTCTAGGTGTCAAATGACCAAAATACCCCACTTCGGGTTATATTCTTGATTTTTCGGTAACACCGATTTTTGTCTGTTTCTCAATTTTTCATTTTTCTTTGTACTAATTTACTAATTTTTCTTTGATATTTCTAGTGTCAATTACATTTCAATAAACCTTTATTTATGTCTCAAAATTAGATTCAGAGGGTTCCCCGCAGTCCTGGGGTCGGCAACGGCCTTCCCAGTGCGGTCACCCATCGCTGCGGTGCCGGCTCGTTTAACTTAGCTTCATTTTCTCTCTTTCATTTTTGTTTGATTTTTCTTGTATTTTCTTTTTATTTATTTCATCATTATATGTCTGTTCACCATCACCGAAGTGTAGTTTCAGACATCCTAACTTGTCTGGACTGTTATTTGACCACTGGAGCAACAGAACGTACAGAACACGTGCAATGGGGATGTTACAGGTTCTATATCTTAACAACTATCCTCACTCATGTAATCTTGTTCTGGGCTCTCTAATATTGCTTTTTAGTTCATCCTATTTACCTTGCCCAGGATGGCACTTTATATACTTTATATCTCACTTTAATCTTCCTATTCTTGTCCTATTCTTGGCTATTCGGTTTGCTGTTTAATTTATCTCTTTTATCTTACCCAAAATAGAACCTTGATCACTTTATTCCTTAGCTTCATTCTTCTTCTTGACCTAACAGTTATGCTAGATAACTGTACTTTTCAGTATCTCTACTAGGTCATCTTAACCTTTGTACTACTCAAAATTAGTCTTTCGACCATTCTGGTTTGCACTTCCACTGCTATTTGAATTTCTCTCCCGATACATTTGAAATAAACTATCCAAATTTTTATTTCTATATTTCCTTTTATCTACTGATGTTCTATGACTTATTTTCGATGACTTGCAGTCATTTTCCTTTTCTCTACTTAACTACAAACTACCCCCTAATACCTCAAGGAGGAAATCTACAAGGATTCTATTTTTCTCATATCCGCTCAATTAGTCAAAACTTATGGTACTGGGTACCATAACTCGTCATTCAATTCACTGGCTTTTCATCCATCATGAGCCAATCACTTGTAGTTCCTACAATGAAACTTATACCTTCTTCAGGATACTTGAGCCAACTACTCTATACCACACTCTATAGTCCCATCTGGGATACCATTCTACAGATCATTATATTAGTGGTATTCTTCTGTCTCTCCTAAGAAGACATTACCATACTCTATAGCATAACTAGCTACAAGAGAGGTATTACCTCTACCACATTACCACAACTATATAAGGCTGTCTTCTTTCTTTTTATATTGTAAACTTTCCTAAAGTGCCATTTCGCAGGCTACGAATATTATTCATAGCCTCCAGTCTCCTTTAGGGAGTATAGTAGTACTTATGCTCCACTATCACACGAAGGAGGTGCTATCTTCATTAAACTTTAGGCGATACGTCCACTGTAATGCCAACACTACCAACAATCTCATACTGGAGACCAGATGATCCCGCTAAGTAGGTGTCATCATTACACTGCAACCATACTAAAAACCTCTAGTCTTGTGACACTTATTGTCGCAAGGTATTTTGCAGTCGCCTAGACGAACACTCACCGAAGTGGAAAAGAGTGAGAAGTCGCCACTTTAATTTTGAGGGAAATTAAAGAAAACCATTTATGAAAATAAATTAAAATGAAACCACTTCAAAAACAGAGATTTTAGGTTCGGGGTCCGTAAACGGGTGGGGAATGTGTTAGGCACCCCACCTCATCCCTCAATGAGGGTGAGCAGATTTAACCTTACTCTCTTTATTCAAATCGATAGTTAGGGGGGGTTAGGATGAAGATGTTAATCCCTTTGATAAAAGGGAATATTTGATTTTTCACTGATTCGGGTTACCCAGATACATAAATAAATGAGACAACCCTTAGTGAGTTGGTGTTGCGTATCAGTTTTATTTAGGGGGTTACTTTGCGTATTGGGCTGTCTTAGTTTGAATTTGAGAAAATCCGGGTAAAGGCTTTTCTGATCTCTGGGGATACTCTATTTAAAGTTTGAATGATGGATCTCGGATAAGAACTCTCCTCTGATCTCCACATATTTATTAAGATTTTGGTTGAGAATCAGATAAGAACTCTCCTCCGATCTCTTTAAATTATTATTAAAAGTTTTGATTGAAGATCGGATAAGAACTCTCCTCCAATCTATTTATTAAAATTTTTAATTGAGAATCGGATAAGAACTCTCCTTCGATCTCTTTTACTATTTATTAAAAATTTTGGTTGAGAATCGGATAAGAACTCTCCTCCGATCTCTCTTAATATTTATTAAAAATTTTGATTGAAGATCGGATAAGAACTCTCCTCCGATCTTTTTTTATTTAAGTGGGGATCGGGTAAGAACTCTTTCCCAACCTCCTGAAATTTAGTTGCGATCATATATCATAAAGACCTTAGACTAGAGGCTTTAACATCCGAAGACGCTGAGAGCCCGAACAGGGCTTCTCTTGATCCGTTAGTATCTCACAACTATGTAGGGGATACAGACTAAATTTCTTTTCTGATCTCCAATGTGATTACCTTTCCAATACCTTTTAACAGGCAACATTCGATCTCTTCCGCTTACTAGTCTGGGATCTGATCTTACCTCGGTCCCCCACTATGCCAGGCTATCTCCAGAACGTGTTTAGTGGTTTGACTTCATAATTTTTCCTCTGATTTATTATCCAAACTTTAATTATTTTAAGAAAATTCTCATGTTAAGATATGCTACCAACGTTTTACCAAACTACCTATACTTTACTCGGAAACAAAATACCCTCATTCGAAGGTAATAGAGGCTTAAGAAAAAGGTAAATGATATGTACGGATGAAAAAAGAGGAAACTCCGGAATATAACCACCCTCTGGGGTTTTTAACATAACATAAATTTAACAAAAATTATGAGCGTGAAAACAAAGAAAATACATAAAATAAAAACGAGCACTTGATAAAGCAGCGATATAGACACTTACCTGCAGGGAATCGATTCTATAGAACTAACTATGGAGTCACAAAATATCGTAGAGTCGTGCGCTGCTATCCTGGGAAATAATGTTCGCCTTGGAATGAAGGGTACCAAGTTAAAATGCAGTCAAACCGAAATGACAACAACCGAGTTTGAATGAGGTTGAGCTTGGAAAATGAAAGTGGAAATGAAGGCAGAACTGAAACTAAGAGAGGGTATCACAAAGTAATGAACGAACTGAAAATGGAGAGTTTCAGTATTCAATACTTCTTCAAAGAAAATACTTTAGAAAACTGGTTTCTCAAGTTTTTCCTATTTTTGAAAGCTTAAAAATAGCAGAGTAGCAAAACTGAATTAAGTTTCAGAGCCTTTCCACTATAGTCACCACCCTTTTCTTCATTTTCTCCTCTTTTTTCAACAGTTTTCATACAGGTATTTATAGGGACCGGGTGCTCCCAATGAAGGGTCAGGATTTTCTTTGAGGGAGATGGAAGGTTTGGATTTTAAAGGACATGATCTGATGCTTGGGAATTAAAGAGAATCAGAATGAATGGCTGAGATCCTTTTCAGCATATTTGTCCTTTCTCTTTTTCTAATCTGACGGCTCAAAATTTTCTTGTCAAGGGCGATCTGAGGGCTGGGAATAAAAAGCGCCGGTCCTGTCGCCTTCTTCTTTGATCCAAGGGCTCTGGGCTTGTCCTTACAAGTAAGATCAACGGTGGAGATTGAGATGTACAGGACTGTCATGACATACTCTGGCACCTGTCAGTAATGTGGGCGATTCTGCAAATGAGGTGTGCGGTGGAGATTTGATCTTGTCTGCAACGCTTTAACTACCTCGGCTCTGATTATGATGACAATTATTGGAAGTTGTCTTATTCTCTTTGCTTTCCGATCTCCCCTCCCTTCTGATCTTTCTAATATGATCCTTTTTCGATCTCTCATGCCGGGCCCACCTCTTCCGATCTTTCCTGCTCCATAGTCTTCTCCTTTGTCCAGGCTAGTTCAGTCAAAGCATTTATTCCTTCGATTTCCAAGGCATCCGCTTTCTGCTAGCAATAAATGCTCATACCTTCTCTATATATATACCTTCAACGAGACATTCTTCTGCATTTCATTTTCTCCTCCTGCTTCTTACTTTCCTGTTCTAGCTGCTCCGGCAATAATCCCGGCCATGATAGCTGCTTTTGATCTTTTTCCAGTTGTTCACCTTATTCACAGACTGAAAATTTTTGACCCCGGTGATCAGAAAATCACTATGGCCATATTTGATGACAGTGAGAGAACCGGACTAATTTACCGATCCAGATCGAGAATATCGATCGTGTCAATCTCGAGTCGGTTGACCGATATAATCGGCAAACTAATTTCGAGCGAGAAGGCTGCTAATTTCCCTCCTATTATTGGTGACTGCCCTTCGAAGTTCATTTGGCTTCTCACCACATTGGGTATCCCGACAGCGGCTCGGTTCGGAGCGATAACATTGACGATGACCTCTCTTATCCTCATGAGAGTCATAGTCCCCCCATCTGAGCTGTAAATCTATTCGATGTCGATGGCCGGTCTCCTAATCAAACACATCTTTTGATTCAGCCACGAGACTAGGCTTTGACATAGGCCTTTACTAGATAGGATTTACTGCCGATTTTCAGAGATCGCCCAAATGATGTAATCTGACCTTTAATGTAATCTGATCTCTTAAGATCGCCCAAATGATGTAATCCGACCTTTTGTGTAATCCGATCTCTTGAGATTGCCCAAATGATGTAATCCGACCTTTTGAAAATGAGATCTTATTTTGATAATTATCATTTTATTATTATTGCATTAATTACTTTCCAATCTCTAATGTGCATATCCGATCCGATTCCTAACTGAACATCCCTTAATCGATCTATAATTCTGAACATCTACTTTAATTCGCCGATCTTTAACTAACCGATCTCCCCTTATTTATTTAACGAGTTTCTGGAATGTTCTTGCGACGTGTCAGAAAAGCTGGCGAATTTCACTGACCAATGCGTCGCTTGGGATACCGTGAGCATTGAATGCTCAGACGGGTATAAATAGGGGAAGGGACAGCCAGTTGCTCCCTTATGTCATTTTCAGCACCTCGCGAGTGATTCCAAAATTCTCTCGTTTCTTCAAGTTGTTTTGACATCGATCACACTCCGGTAAGGATTTTGATCTTTTCTTTAGTTAAATTTCTCTCTTTTTTTTGAAAATGAGCGGTGCCGAGGGTCAGAGAGCGACGAGCCCCCCTTCTGTTCATGTTTCATGGTCGTCTGATGAAGTTGAGGTGGTCGAACCAAGCGAGAGATCTGAACCTCCAACATCCTTCGTTCCATCTCGTGGTCAAGTGGGACCCTCGAGGCAAACGCATTCTTTAGGGAGAGAAAGCCTTCCTGTGGATGAGCTGCCGTCAATCCTTCAAGAAACTGATCTGCAGTCGTTTAGCTAAGAATATAACCTTCGGCCTGATTCATATGAACTTATCAGATGCCATGGCGATCTTCGAGTTGATCACTTCTTTGAAGAAAATGATATGATCATGGTATACGAAGAGCAATTAAAAGCCAGGTTGCGGTTCCCTCTTAATGACTTCTTTAAGGAAGTTCTGAAATTCCACCAAGTCTGCATAGCTCAAGTTCACCCGAACTCATGGCGGATCCTGGTAGCCTTCATAGGTCTCTGCCGAGCTAAGGGACTCAGTCCTATAGCGAAGGTGTTCGCCGAGCTACATAGGCTAACTCGTCGAAAGGACAATGAATACTGGTTCTTTCAGGCAAAGCCGCATTGCGGGCTTTTTACCGACCTGCCTTCCTCACTGAAGAATTGGAAGAACCACTTTTTTATTATGAGGAGCAAGGTTCCGAGCGATTTTGAGGGTTTCCCGTGCAGCTGGCTGCATCAGGGCCCATTACTTCCGAAGCGCATCACCCTGAATAGGGAAGAGGGCATAATGGTGATGGAGTTGAAAGATCAGGCGGCCACTTAGAAATTCTCTTGTTTAGACGCGGTGATGGCTGAACTGCATCATTGGACAATGTAGCTGATTACCGGCGAAGAACGCGTGCTTCAGCTCTCTGACCTCGACCTCGGTACTTTCTATATCTCTGACCTTTGGGCCTTAGTGAACTCACTGACTTATTCTTTGTGTAGGCATGGCTGGCAGCGAGGCTTCCAAAGAGAGCCAAAAGCGGAAGAGAGAGGTCTCCAGAAAGGTGGGGGAGATGAAACGGGTCGAGGCTTCTCAGACGCCCAAGCATGACTCAGTAGAGATGCAGGAAGGCTCGTCCCGGCCCTCAGGGCCGCCAGTTCCTGAAATAGAAGTGGTTCGGTCTCCTCCTCGTCAAAAAGAGCCACCACCACCCCCTCTAGTTCTTCGAGTGCGGAAGGGGTCCTTCCCAACCTACCTCGAGGACCCTCTCCCGCGGTGCTCAAGTACTAATCCATTCCCTGGAGAAGAACCGAACTGTTCGGGAGAATCCGGGTTTGGCTAAGGTTTTGGGGGCCTCCATCTGCCTTCGGGAGGATTGATGCATGCATTTTAGATCATCATTTAGGAGTAATTTTTGCACATAATTTACCCTTATTCATAGCTATTATTTTAGATATTAGTATATATTTAGTCAATTTTGCAATTTTCACTTTTCTTAGTTTAATTTTTGGAATTCATTTGTTTTGTAGGATAAATTTGGAGAAATTTGATGTATTTTGATCAGAGTAGCCATTTGGAGGAGATTAAAATCGAATTGCAAAAATTTTGAAGTTCAGTAAAAAAATGGCCGAGAGCGACACAACCTGCAGCACAACCGAATTAGCTTATGTCGCAGGTTGTGTCGATCGTCAGATATTCACGCCGAGAGCGACACAACCCGCGACACAACTGACTCGGCTTATGTCGTTTTTACTGGAAAATTGTTGACATGGCATTTCCGTTACTCCAGCCTTTTTACCTCACTTTCTCTGGATCCTTCCCCCTTTTACCCATTCTAGAACAGTCCCCTCGCCTATATAAAGTGCCCTTTATCACTTTCTTTCGAGAGAGAACAAGGGAGGCATTTTTAGAAAGATAGAAAGAGGGAAAGGGAGGAGCATCTTCTACATCTTCTTCCAGCAGCAGCAAGGATCACGTTTCTGCACTTTTCTGCAGAGATCCTTCTGCAATTTGCTGGGTTTTTCTACCCCTTTTAGCTTACATTTCCATTATTTCTTCATTTCTTCATTTGGGTTTGTCTTTAAACAATGATTTGCGAGTAGTTGATTGAGATTCTAGAGATGGGTTTGTAAATATTGATTTGTTTTGTGGTTTTGAACTGATTTAGCCATTTAAATGAAGATTGTTATATTTTGATTTATTGCTTGTGTGCTTATTTCCTTGCTTGATGAATGGGCCCTCATTAAGTTAAGTTTTAATCCTTAATAGATGGACTGAAAAGTGAATATTGGGGATGGATAATCTTGCAATAAACTTTATTTTCTTGGTGTTAGAAATAAGCTAAGAAGATTAAGGGGAACTTTCCAAAAATCAATTAGAGCATTAATTGGGTTTTTGTTAGATTTGAAATACCGTGAAAACAGGGTTTGATTTAATGAAAACCAATTTTGAGATGCTTGAAAAAGGTTTCAAAAATTTAAGAATTGATTTCCCTCAAAATTGCAATTCTCATGTGTTTGGCTAAATTAGGGAAAAATCACATGCAAACAATATTGAAAATCCAATCTCTAGAATCAATTTAATTTTCATTGAATTTAGATTTAAATCCTCCAAATCTCATAAATAGCAATTTCAATTTAAATCCAATATCTAGAATTACTTTATTTTTTTTTAGATTTAATTCTTCTTAATTTCATAAATAGAAATTTCAAATTAATTTTTGGTAATCTAGTCTAATTAATTTTAGTTAATTGTTTGATTTAGCATTAATTCCTTAAATACCAATTTTAATTCCAAATTTCATTTTACATCTTTAATTTTTGTCTTAATTTTAATTTTTAGATTTTATTTTTAATATCTTTTAATTTTTGTCATTCTAATTAGCTTATACTTTTATTTCCAATTTAAGCACAATTCCCTGTGGGATCGATATCATTTTTTAAAACTATACTACTGTGACCCGTGCACTTGCGGAAATCACCGTATCAAGTTTTTGGCGCCGTTGCCGGGGAATTGTTTGTTTTAAGTTGGATTTTAATTGTTTTAAGCTAATTAGAATTTTTATTTTCTTTTATTTTCACTATTGTTCCTTGTGTTTTTCAGGTACTTTTCTTGTTTATGAGACGATCGAAAAGCACAAGCGACACTGAATTGTTGTTCAATCCTGAAATTGAAAAATTCTGTCGAGCTAACAAAAAGGAATACAAGAGAAGAAAAGAAGCAGAAAAAGAAGAACAACAAATATTTGAGCAAGAGGAGACAATAGAAAATATGGAGAATCAAAATGGAGCTATTGGTGGAAACAATGGAGGAAATGAGCAAAATGGGCAAAATGCTGTGGTTAATCAAAATGATCCTCAAAGAAGATCCATGTTAGACTATGCTTTTCCTAGATGTACTGATGTGAGAGATAATAGACCTATCATTGGAGCTAATCAATTTGAGTTAAAAACTGGTCTCATTCAAATGGTTCAGAATTCACAATTTGGAGGTAGCCCACTTGAAAATCCTCATTCTCATTTGAAGAAATTTTTGATGATATGTGGTACACAAAGACAACCTGGAGTTTCTGATGAAGTTATTCGGCTCACCTTATTTCCATTCTCTCTTCGGGATTCAGCATTGGAGTGGTATGACTCACTCCCACAAGCTATTATAGCTACTTGGGAGCAGCTATCTCAAGCTTTTCTATCTCAATTTTTCCCACCCGGGAAAACTACTCATTTGAGGAATTTGATGGTAGCTTTTAAACCAAGAGATGATGAAACTTTGTATGAATCTTGGATGAGATTTAAGGAGCTTGAAAGGCAATGTCCTCATCATGAAATACCGAAATGGATGATTGTTCAGAATTTCTACACCAGAGTTACTCCAGCCATAAGAAACACAATTGATTCACAAGCAGGAGGAGATTTCATGAGAATGACAAGTGAAGAATGCTATGATCTATTAGAGAAGATTGCTCATAATACCCATTTATGGGGAAATCCTAGAGCACTTGAGCCAAAGAAAGCTGGGATCTATGAACTTAACTCAGTTAGCTACATGAATGCAAGATTTGATCAGTTGACTCAGCTTCTTAGTGATTTTTGCACAAAGGCAACAACCTCAACTCCTACAACTGTGCAACAAGTTGCCTTCACAGATGGAACCCAAAGTTGTGGAGTTGATTACTCTTCTTATGGTGATGATTATTTGCAGGAACAAGCTGCTTATGCAGGAGGTTATCAACAGAAACCTATGGGAAATGCTTATTCTAATGTGAACAACTCAACATGGAGACCACAAGCAACTTTTGCTCAACAAGGCCAAAGCTCAAATTATGCTCATAACCAGTAGTTTATGCAGCAAAATAGGCCTCAATTTCAGCCCACAAGGAAGCCACCACCTGGATATCAAGCAAGAGCACAACAATCCCTTCCATCCCATGAACCGAAGCCATCTTTGGAGAACATGATGGAGAAATTTTTTGCTGAACAAAGCAAGATGAATAGCAAATTGGAGGAAGAAATGCAACACATGAGACAAACCATGGATCAATTACAAGTCCACAACCGCATGTTGGAGACTCAATTGGCGCAACAAGCAAGCTCATCAGGAAGCAATTCCTATGGGAAACTACCTAGCCAACCACAAAACCCTCATGAACAATGTAAGGTTGTAACCTTGAGAAGTGGTAAAAAAGTTGGTCAAGAGAGTGAAAACAAGAGAGAAGAAAAAGAGAGCACAAAAGAAGAAAATTCAGTTGAGAGCAAGAAAAATGAAAAAGAAGAAGAAAGCAAAAGTGAGCAAGATGAGGGAGAGAAACCATACATCCCACCTGAACCTTACAAACCCACCCTTCCCTACCCTCAAAGATTCATCAAGCACAAGCTAGACAAACAATTTGGCAAATTCCTTGAAGTGCTAAAGAAGTTGTATATCAATGTGCCATTCACTGAGGCACTATCCCAAATGCCAAGTTATGCCAAGTTTTTGAAGGAGATTCTTTCCAACAAGAGAAGACTAGAAGATTATGACACCATCAACTTGGGAGAGCAATGCAGTGCTATAATCCAGAAGAAGTTACCTCCCAAACTCAAAGATCCGGGTGTGTTTTCCATTCCTTGTCATATTGGTGATAATTGTGTGGCAAATGCCTTATGTGACCTTGGAGCTAGTGTCAGCCTAATGCCACTTTCAATATATGAGAAGTTGAATATGGGAGAGTTGAAGCCCACAAACATGTATCTTTCATTGGCTGACTGTTCAATTAAGTATCCGGAAGGCATTCTTGAAAATGTGCCTATCAAGGTTGGGAAATTCTACATTCCGGTAGACTTTGTCATTTTGGATATGGAAGAAGACACAAAAGTTCCTATCTTATTGGGAAGACCCTTCTTGGCAACAGCTGGTGCATTAATTGATGTGAAGGGTGAGCAATTGACACTTAGAGTGGGAGATGATCAAATGATATTCAACATCAATCCTGCAATGAAAAGGAAACATGAAGAAGTTAAGTCTTGTTTGCGGGTAGACATTATTGAAGAAATTGTTCAAGAGCATTTCAGAAAAAGCTATCCACAAGACCCACTTGAAAATTGCTTAGTCCATGGTGGGAGCATTGATGATGATAATCACAACATAGCTGCTTTTGCACAACACTTGGAGAGCTCTCCACCACATCCTGAAGCCACAATTTTTCAACTTGAAGGAGTACAAAATTTAGAGATCAAACCACCATCATTAAAGGTAGAGGATGCCCCAAAGGTAGATCTTAAACCTCTTCCTTCCAACCTCAGGTATGCTTTTCTTGGACCAAATGAAACATATCCTGTCATAATTAATGCATCTTTGACTGATATTGAGAAAGAAAAATTGTTGAGAGTTTTGAGAGAATATAGAAGAGTTTTGGGTTATACAATTGATGATATAAAGGGAATTAGTCCAACAGTTTGTATGCATAGGATTTTCCTTGAGCCAAATAGTAAACCTTCCATTGAACATCAAAGAAGATTGAATCCTACAATAAAGAATGTTGTGAAAAAGGAAATCCTAAAATTACTAGCTGCTGGAATTATTTACCCTATTTCTGACAGTGAATGGGTTAGTCCTGTGCATGTTGTACCAAAGAAAGGTGGGGTGACAGTTGTTAAAAATGAGAATAATGAATTAATACCCACTAGAACTGTTACAGGTTGGAGAATGTGCATAGACTATAGGAAGTTGAACAATGCTACAAGAAAAGACCATTTTCCCCTTCCTTTTATGGATCAAATGTTAGAGAGATTAGCCAAGCATTCATTCTTTTGTTACTTAGATGGATATTCTGGTTTCTTTCAAATTCCAATACATCCTGATGACCAAGAAAAAACTACCTTTACCTGTCCCTATGGCACCTTTGCCTATCGAAGGATGCCATTCGGATTGTGTAATGCGCCTGGCACATTTCAAAGGTGCATGATGGCCATTTTTTCTGATTTTATTGAAGAAATTATGGAGGTCTTCATGGATGACTTTTCAGTATACGGCACTAATTTTGATTCATGCTTGACTAATTTGTCTAAAATCTTGCAGAGATGTGCTGATAATGATTTGGTGTTGAATTGGGAGAAATGCCACTTTATGGTCCAAGAGGGAATCGTTTTAGGGCATTTAATCTCCAATAGGGGAATTGAAGTGGATAGAGCTAAAATAGAAATTATTGAAAAAATGCCACCTCCAACCACTGTCAAAGGAGTGCGGAGTTTTCTTGGACATGCCGGGTTTTACCGGCGATTTATTCAGGATTTTTCTAAACTTGCTAAACCCTTAACAAATCTTTTGAATCATGATGTTAAATTTGATTTTAATCAAGATTGTATGGTTTCTTTTTGCAGGTTGAAGACGGCCTTAACAACAGCTCCTATCATGCAACCCCCAGATTGGACTTTGCCATTCGAAATCATGTGTGATGCAAGCGAGTTTGCTGTTGGAGCTGTCCTTGGCCAGCGAAAAGATAGAAAACCTTATGCCATTTACTATGCAAGCCGAACCCTTGATGAAGCTCAAGTTAATTATGCCACAACTGAAAAGGAGTTCCTTGCGGTAGTATTTGCACTCAATAAATTCCGTTCTTATTTGGTCAACTCAAAGGTAATAGTTTTCACTGATCATGCAGCAATAAGGTACTTAATGAGCAAGAAAGAAGCTAAATCTAGGTTGATTAGATGGATTTTATTACTTCAAGAATTTGATTTGGAAATAAGAGATAAAAAGGGTGTTGAAAATGTGGTGGCTGACCACCTTTCTAGGATAAAAACTGAAAATAAAGATGATGAAATTGTGCCAATTGATGAGTTTTTCATGAATGAGCAATTGTATGTGTTGAATTCTGCACTTCCATGGTTTGCTGATATTGTGAATTTCTTATCTTGTGGTGTCTTGCCACCTGATTTATCTTGGCAGCAAAAGAAAAGATTCTTGCATGATGTTAAATTTTATTCTTGGGAAGAACCTCTTTTGTTTAGGAGATGCAATGATGGAATAATTAGAAGATGTATACCAGAGGAAGAAATAAATGATGTTATTTACCATTGTCATTCCTCTGAATATGGTGGTCATTTTAGTGTCTCAAAAACTGTTGAAAAAGTCTTGACATCAGGTTTCTATTGGCCTAATATGTTTAAATATGTGAGAGACTTTGTAAGCAAGTGTGATAGGTGCCAAAGGGTAGGCAACATATCCAAAAGAGATGAGATGCCCCAACAATCCATATTAGAAGTTGAATTGTTTGATGTGTGGGGAATTGATTTCATGGGGCCATTTCCATCTTCTTATGGAAATAAATATATCTTGGTAGGGGTGGACTATGTATCTAAATGGGTAGAAGCTATTGCTACACCTACCAATGATGCAAAAGTTGTGGTTAAATTTCTGAAAAAATTTGTTTTGACCAGGTTTGGTGCCCCACGTGCCATAATTAGTGATGGTGGTAGCCATTTTTGCAACCACCAATTTGAAAAATTGATGAGAAAATATGGGGTAAAGCATAGGATTGCCACACCATATCACCCTCAAACAAATGGCCAAGTAGAAATCACAAATAGAGAAATCAAGCAAATCTTGGAGAAAACTGTCAATAAGTCCAGAAAAGATTGGTCCCTTAAATTAGATGACACTCTTTGGGCATATAGAACAGCATTTAAAACCCCCATAGGAACTACACCTTATAGGTTAGTTTTTGGGAAATCATGCCATTTGCCCGTAGAGTTATAACATAAAGCTTATTGGGCCATAAGAGCAATCAATTTTGATTTACAAGCTGCTGGACACAAAAGACTTTTGCAACTTGATGAGTTAGAAGAATTGAGACTTGATGCTTATGAAAATGCTAGGATCTATAAAGAAAGAACTAAAAAATGGCATGATAAGCATATCAAGAAAAAGGACTTTAAAGAAGGAGATTTGGTTCTCTTATTCAATTCAAGGTTGAAATTTTTTCCAGGAAAATTAAAATCAAGGTGGTCCGGTCCATTCAAAATTGTGAAAGTTTTATCTCATGGTGCTGTGGAAATTTCTGGTGAAAAATCTGGTAATTTCAAGGTAAATGGACAAAGATTGAGGCACTATTCAGTTGGTGAGCCAATTGAGAAAATAGCAACTTGCTATCTTTCTCATTCTCCATGAAATTTTGAGTGAGTATGGTCAAACTAAAGACCTAAACTTAGCATTTTTGTACATAACTCATAATTTTCCATTAATTCTTTATTTCTTTTATATATTTGTTTTAAGCTTTTCTATACTCCTTACTCAGAATCTAACATTGTTCTAATTTCCTTGTGCAGATGGGATGCAATGCATTGCAAGCAAATGAGCAATAAAAATTTTATTTTTTAGCTTTAAATTTTAGGTTTTTAATTTGTTCACTTATAATTTTCATCTCTCTTTTGTTGAATATTTGCTGGTTCATATTGCTGGATTCATTGCCCTTTTGGTTAATTTTAAGAGAAAATTTTTCCAAATTTTAACATCTTGGTTTAACAAGAAAATTATTTGAATATGGGTGTGTGAATTGGTGCTTTGAAAAAATTATTTTGTGCGAGTATTTGATGAACACAACAAGTTGGACAATTAGAATTCATGTTATGAAGGTTTAATTATTTGAAATCTAATTTGTTTCAATTTTTTTTAGGTGCTATGAAATTTGGTCAAATTGGGCAGCAGATTACATAACCGGGTTTTGCTTGTGTCACCGCTTGTGTTCGCTGGACACCCTTTTGGAATAAAAACTCCCTTCACCGGAATGGGCTAGCAGCAAACCCAAAGCCCTAAAAACCGTACCCCACCAGCCCAAGCCCGAAATTAAACCTAAAATCCAAACAAAACCCAAAAGCCTATACCCAAGCCCACAACCCAAAACCTAAAGACCCTAACCCGATAGCCCATTACCTTCATCTTCCTCTCGACATCGCCCCCGACACAACCCTCCCTGCCCTAACCTCCATTTTTCCCGTCGCCTTCACCTGCCGCAACTCTTCCCATATTTCTCTTTCCCCGATCACGACCCTCCATTTCGCCATGACCGACTCTCCATTATCATTCGAAAACTCGCCTCCCCACTCCCCACACAACAACCCCCAAACCACCCCACCCATGCACGCCGACCCATCGCCGGCCCATTCTGCTAATGCTCCGATCGCCACACTCAAAAAGAAAAAGGCGAAAAGTATCAAACCTCACAAATCGACGGCCGGCGTCAAGCGGAAACAACCCGAACCAGCCGCACAACAACCCCCAAGCCCGCCTCCATTGCCGCGCTGCGAGCACGACGTGGCATTCCAAATCTGCACAAACGCCCCGGTACATCTAGAGGTAACCTTGCATTCCCTTCCTCTTTGCCTACTGCTACACATTGGACACTACCTACTGCCGAAATGAAGAAAAATAAGGCAAGGGTTGCAGCCCGACAAATGATTCAAACAAGGTATTTGGATGTGTCTACACTTAAAACCTTGAAGATTTATGATGAAATGCAGTCTCTGTTAGATGCTTTAGGTTGGGTGCGATTTGCACATAAACAGGAACTGGTCTACCCCATTTTAGTGCAGGAATTTCTGGCCTCCCTGTCCACTAATGAGCATAAAATTGCTTTGGACAATGACTTGACGATCCATTTTAGATGCCTTGGTCAAGATAGGGTGCTGTCTATGGATAATTTTCACCATATATTTGGCTTTCCACCTGATGGTCTGTTCAAAATACCTACTAACCAATGGGACTATAATGCATGTGAATTTTGGAAGCGCATTGCACCTTCAGCAGGTAACTTCAAACCAGGACACAGTAAGGCCTCCAAAATTGAAAATCATGCCTTGAGATTGCTTCAGCGCCTAATTGCAAATACAATTTTAGGCAGAGGATCCAATGTTGGCACAATGTCACAGTATGATCTATTCTTTTTGTGGTGTGCAAAAACCGGCAAAAAGGCTTCCCCTGGTTATTATTTCTGCCGCCATGTGATTCGCCAGACCACTAGGGGTACTGGTAGTATTGTCTTTGGAGGCTTAGTCACACCTATTGCACATTATTTTGGGTTTAATCCTCAAATGCACAAGTGTCCTGCTCTTCCAACTGGTTTGTTATTTTTGGATGGACCTCATCTAGCCAACCAAAAATTTTGTATCAAAAATGAAGCTACCAAGCAGTATGAGATTCCTTCACTAACAGACAAACCACCTGGTTCTCCCACTGCCATTAGTTCCTCCTCAGCATCTGAGCGACCATTTGTGCAGCCTCCTACACAACCTTCACGCCGAGCTCCACCAACCGCTCAACCTGCTTCATCAACAGCTTCTGGACCATCCATAGCAACTCTTTTGACATTCATGGAGAATCTCAGTGATGAGATCTATTCTTTTCGGCAAATGACGGATGTCAATTTTCAGACACTACGAGATTTAGCTGACATATATTTGGATCGAAGTGCTGAAATGCAAGATGAATTGAAAGTCATGCGAGCTAGGCTGGAGAAGATCGAAACAAACCAAGCACTGATTTTGAACATTCTCTCTCCACAAAGACCACCACAAGCACCACCACCACAAGATGGCAAGGGCAAAGGACTTCCCATACCTGACTGACCAGCTTTTATTCTCCATTTACATTTCATGTCTTTAATTTCGTTAATTAGTATTTTGAACTTGTTAATATTTTGCTTGTGTTGTTTTTATTTTAACCATTTACTTATTCAGTTTTTTTAGTTCCTCATAACATACATTTTTCTTTTATGTTTTTAGTACATTGCTCACTTGCTTTAATATGCTCCTTCAGAATTTACACTTGATAATTATATTACCTGCGCTTAACTTCCCTATTCCAAATTTTTGAGATTAATCGATTTAATGGATTCCATTGCACTGTTTCTTTTGCAATGAGTGCAGCAGCTGTCCAAATTTTATCTAATTAAATTGGCTGCACTTCAATGAGGTAATAATTCTCATCTCAGCTTGTGTCACTGTCAACACAAGTTGTGCTCTCGCTTATGCAACATGGTAATAATTCTTTATGCACATATAGCCAAATTATCCCATTCCTTGCAATCTTTTAACATTGAGGACAATGTTCATTCTGAGTATGGGGGAGAGGGTAAATTTTTTGCAAAAATTATTTTTCCTTTTCATTTGCATACTCATTCATTACTTCATACTTGTACATATTCACTTATATACACTTGCATATAGCCTCATATACTTAGTTACGCATACTTAGTTGCAATTAGGTTGACTATACATTTACACTCATGCATATCATTCACTCATTTAAAATTTTTGAATTTTTAAACCAGTCTTTGAATTCCATAAGCCACTTATTCAAGCAATCCAACTTGCCTTTAGATGGTTAGTGGAATGAAAGTTCCAGCTGGGTACAAAGTCTTAAGCATTATTCTTTCTCTTACTTAATAGCTGAAAATTAATACATTCATCTAGGTATACAGATTCTGATTAATTATTTTGAGTTTTGAGTGTCTGGATAAGCTTTTAAGAAAGAAAATGATCATTGTCGTCTCACCATTCCTAGAACAAGCATCTTAGATCTTTCAAAGCGAAATTTTTAACTTGCATTTGATAAGAATATGATTTAGGCATTTCTTCATATTTTAAACCTCACATTTAGCCTTAACCTACCTTAATTTCATTTTAACCCTTGCAAACCCCCTTGAACCTTAATTCCCTAATTTCTTTGGAACCCAAATCATTTACCTAGCCATTAAACCTAAACACTACCACCTATCTATGAGAATAGTATTTTAGCAATTAAGTGCATAAAAAAATGATAATATAAAAATAAAAATAAAAATAAAATAAAAAAATCTCGGAGGATTGAAACATCTTGAAAAGTGCTAGAGTAATTGTGAAAAGTTGAAAAGGTCACCAAAATATCCCAAAGGTAATTTTGGGTGTGACATAAAATAGGGACACATACAAAATCAAAATAAAATAAAATAAATAAGCATAAAAAGTAGTCCCTTTGTATAATCATTGTGATAAGCACTTGAGATTCATTGTGAATTTCTTTCCTCTTGACTTGATAAAAAAAAAAAAAAAATGGATGCACTTTGAGTTTCATGGTTAATATTATTCTCATATTTTGTTTACCTTATTCCCTTTCTTTGATAACCACAATCTTACCCTATTTGACCCCATTACAACCCTTAAAAAGACCTAATGATTCTTTGAAAAATGCTTGTTACATTAGTAGAGTTAGATCTTTTATGCTTGCATATGGGTTTGGCAATAAAATCTTCCATACATTACTCACCATCTATTTGAGACACATTGGCTATCTATTTCATTTAGGTTTGTTTTGGCACAATTGACTCTTGTAGCTGATTGGTATTTGTTGCTTGGGTTGATTGGTTAATTCTTAGCTATTCTGTAATAGTTGAGAGTGCTTGCTTCATTCTTTGTACTTTTGCTGGTGGGAATTTGGAATGTTGGTGGCTAGAGGTAAGTTGGTAGTTTGGATTAGTGAATTTTGTGTTTTCAAAGACTGATTCTATTCCCTTCCAAATGAGTTTTAATGAAATTTTGCTTGAGGACAAGCAAGAGTTTGAGTATGGGGGAATTTGATGCATGCATTTTAGATCATCATTTAGGAGTAATTTTTGCATATAATTTACCCTTATTCATAGCTATTATTTTAGATATTAGTATATATTTAGTCAATTTTGCAATTTTCACTTTTCTTAGTTTAATTTTTGGAATTCATTTGTTTTGTAGGATAAATTTGGAGAAATTTGATGTATTTTGATCAGAGTAGCCATTTGGAGGAGATTAAAATCGAATTGCAAAAATTTTGAAGTTGAGTAAAAAAATGGCCGAGAGCGACACAACCTGCAGCACAACCGAATTAGCTTATGTCGCAGGTTGTGTCGATCGTCAGATATTCACGCCGAGAGCGACACAACCCGCGACACAACTGACTCGGCTTATGTCGCTTTTATCGAAAATTGTTGACGTGGCATTTCCGTTACTCCAGCCTTTTTACCTCACTTTCTCTGGATCCTTCCCCCTTTTACCCATTCTAGAACAGTCCCCTCGCCTATATAAAGTGCCCTTTATCACTTTCTTGAGAGAGAGAGCAAGGGAGGCATTTTTAGAAAGATAGAAAGAGGGAAAGGGAGGAGCATCTTCTGCATCTTCTTCCAGCAGCAGCAAGGATCACGTTTCTGCACTTTTCTGCAGAGATCCTTCTGCAATTTGCTGGGTTTTTCTACCCCTTTTAGCTTACATTTCCATTATTTCTTCATTTCTTCATTTGGGTTTGTCTTTAAACAATGATTTGCGAGTAGTTGATTGAGATTCTAGAGATGGGTTTGTAAATATTGATTTGTTTTGTGGTTTTGAACTGATTTAGCCATTTAAATGAAGATTGTTATATTTTGATTTATTGCTTGTGTGCTTATTTCCTTGCTTGATGAATGGGCCCTCATTAAGTTAAGTTTTAATCCTTAATAGATGGACTGAAAAGTGAATATTGGGGATGGATAATCTTGCAATAAACTTTATTTTCTTGGTGTTAGAAATAAGCTAAGAAGATTAAGGGGAACTTTCCAAAAATCAATTAGAGCATTAATTGGGTTTTTGTTAGATTTGAAATACCGTGAAAACAGGGTTTGATTTAATGAAAACCAATTTTGAGATGCTTGAAAAAGGTTTCAAAAATTTAAGAATTGATTTCCCTCAAAATTGCAATTCTCATGTGTTTGGCTAAATTAGGGAAAAATCACATGCAAACAATATTGAAAATCCAATCTCTAGAATCAATTTAATTTTCATTGAATTTAGATTTAAATCCTCCAAATCTCATAAATAGCAATTTCAATTTAAATCCAATATCTAGAATTACTTTATTTTTTTTTTTAGATTTAATTCTTCTTAATTTCATAAATAGAAATTTCAAATTAATTTTTGGTAATCTAGTCTAATTAATTTTAGTTAATTGTTTGATTTAGCATTAATTCCTTAAATACCAATTTTAATTCCAAATTTCATTTTACATCTTTAATTTTTGTCTTAATTTTAATTTTTAGATTTTATTTTTAATATCTTTTAATTTTTGTCATTCTAATTAGCTTATACTTTTATTTCCAATTTAAGCACAATTCCCTGTGGGATCGATATCATTTTTTAAAACTATACTACTGTGACCCGTGCACTTGCGGAAATCACCGTATCAAGGATCGGGATAGGCTAACCCCAAACAGTCTCAATGATATCCTGACCCAGACTATGAGCCTGAGTGTGGAGAGTTTGGTGAACCAACACATTGTCTGGGAGAAGGCTCACCGCTTGAGGCAAGAGATCGAGAAGGTGGGTCAGGAAGCCACTTCCCTCCGATCACAACTTTCATTCGCCCAAAACTACATAGCTGAAATTGAGGGGCGAATGAAATTCTACGAGGATAAACTAGCCGAGCCGCTGACGTCGCTCGCCTCACTGAGGAACTCAAAGCAAAAGAAGAAGAGGTAGTGACACGGGAGGCCGGCGCTTATGTGAACGCCCATGGGGATCTCTTGGCCAAGCTCAGGAAGCGTTATCCCGAGAAGGACTTTTCCTGGATGGTGGACCTGGCTCCCCAAGACGAAGAGGATAGCGAGGAGGAGGCTGAAGGTGATAGAGGGGGTGAACAAAATATAGAATAGGCTGGGGGTGATCCTCCAGACGAATGACTTGTATATATTTTCAATTTGAAATGAAATGAAGTTCCTTTTTTTGTTCAATGACTAGATGAGATCGGAAAGTATCTAAGTTGCATAAGCGCCTGATTGTCTGAACATATTAGAATAACTTGAAAGCAATTATTAATCTATGTATGAGAGATCGGTAAGACATTGTAAACATGAGATCGGCCTAAACCGAGAACAAACACTGAACGAAACTTTAGATTATTAAAATTGGAAACCTGATCTGAACACTTAAGATCAGAAGCACCATTAAGTCGGATTAAAACCTTAACTTTATTGAACAACTATCTACAATATTTATGAAAAGGGCGATCAGATGGCATGAAGACCTAATGTTGGTTCAATTTCATTTGACAAGAGATCGGATGTGTGATTAACTGGCCAGGAAACTTGGTATTTGAGAGATCGGTAAGGAAGGAGATCTGGTACTGGTTTTGATTTCTTATAAAGAGTGATAGGAAATGTGATTAGTTGGCAAAGAGACTTGACTTTGGTTTGATCCCAAGGAAAAGAGATCGGAAATGAATTAAATGACAAGGAGGCTCGGTGCTGGGGGTCAATTTCAAGGTCTATTGATTTCTGGGATTGGCCAAAATATGGTGTCGACACTTATGTTATAACTCTACACTCAAAGTAGGATAACTGAGTCACTGACTCTAGTTATCAGCCAACTGTAACCTTTGATGTTCTATCTCTAGGGTCTTAAACTCTAACTAGGAATTTTCCTAACTCCTTTGCAGAAATAGAACTCTGTCTTGACATAACTATACCAAAATAGAGGTTGTTTACAAACACCCTAATTATGGTGCATCACGGGGAAGCACGCTACTCTACATAATAATCTCATGTCGGTACTGTAATTTGCAGCTTATGGCACAAACATCGAGAATATTTTATAGTTACTACTGTACATCCCACATACCCGATTTCTCGATCCTCTTATCTCTCTTGAATGCAGTAATACTATACACTTACTCCGACTGGGCTATCCACTGATGACTGTTAGCAGTGGTACGCTCGCTTCCATCTAGAGCAGCTATGTTGTCATAACTCACCTTTAAATATTAGTACCTTGTACTAGATAGGTACATTATTAGCCCCATGCTGACAAAAACACAGCATTCTTTGGAGTACGTATTCCTATGGCAGACCTCAACATGTTTGCTAACTCTATTTCACATCACAATGTACCCTACGAAAATCAGGACACTAACTGAAACACTCTTATACTACCTGAGGTATAATGCAAAAGCTAGAAATAAGGAGTTACAGAAGAAGATGAAATAGGATCCTATACTTTGCATGTGACCTTCTAACAAGACTCCTTTTATACTCCCAATTATACTCTTTCCCATAAATCTAGAGCCTAGGCTTTAATACCAACTTTATCACGACCCAATCTCATAGGCAGAACCGGTATTAGAACCTAGGCTGGCATAAAGCTCCCAGGGCCCGTAGTAAGCCTTACCGTTCCCCAAATCCATAATTAGGGCCAAAATCTTAGGCCCAACATGAAAATAAAATCAAAATAAAATGTTATACTTTTATTTGAGCCAAACTAACCCGATAACCATCAGATACTCAAGTTAGGGGAGCCCAGCTCAACCCTGATACCACCATTTGCAAATAATTTAAATATCATAAAAATTTTGCATTTATTAAAAACTCCAAAACTTAAATTTACATAGCACCTGACAAGATTGCTACTACTGCAAATACATGCGGAGTTCTAGATTACAATTTTGAAAAAAAAATAATAAATAAATAACTAATAATAAACCTACGAGAAAGAAAGCAGGTTATTCTGAAAAAGAACTCCTATAGCCTGGAAAAATAGGGTGAACAAGAGTGAGCATTCGACTCATAAAGTAAAATATTGATTTTACATACAATTTCTATAACTATCTAAGTCTAGTACATCCCTAAGAATGAAATGCAACATCTTCACACAATTCAAACAAGTCAAGTCATAATCACACCAAAGGCAATCTGGAGCACTCACACACCTGTGTGTTAAACCCATGCTCACACATATATATATGGGAGCTGATCCCCTATACAGCTCTCTTAGTTCCAACCTCTACTAGCGAGATCAACTCAAAGCCAGACTTTCTTTTAATATCCAAATATGGAGGCCAGCGAGATCAACTCGAGCCATGCCTTCCCTGACTTATCCATAATAAGGATAGGGTCCCAACGAGTTAAGCTCCACCCATGTCTACCCGTCCTACCCATATTCATATACACATCACATATACACTAACTCACACACGCGACTTCAGATTGCCACAAAGCAATAACTACATCAATGTCATCAAATACAAATGCAATACAAGGCATGCCTAGCAAATAACTATGTACATATATTTATAAGTGATGCATGAACATGCCTTAAATGCATAATAATATTGAAATTATAAGTAAAATTAATATCTACTCACAGTACTTTACAAGTCACTGTGGCAGCTGGGTGAAGGAGGAAGCCCGACCCAGCTCACCTAAATATTATATCACAAATTTATCAATATTTACTTAAATAAAACTTTAAAGAGTCAAAGGACAGCCTAAGTTCTGCTAAAAATCCAGTAGAGTTCTTCCTATACCTAGGACTTATCCAACCTGTAGAGTGATCTAAATAACTCTTCTAAATCGCAAATCCTATATCCATATCTCAACATCATCATATGGCCCCTCCTGGGTCCTACAAACCAGGCAAAACTCACAAAATCAAAAAATTACATTTTAGTCTCTAAAACTGAAATTTTGTAAAAATCACTTAAACGAGCTCTAAAAAGTCTAAAATTTTGCCCCGCGATCCTTAACATTGCTAATAAGCTATTACAAAAGGAATCATAATTTTATAACTACCAATGAATATTTTACGGATTTTTATTCTAAACCCAGTACTAGGCAATTAAGGAAACTTAGGGTTTGGGTTTACCTATGTTGATTCTGACACAACGCACTCAGGGAGTCTGAAATGGTGGGGAGGACCATGTTTTTGACCCGATTCTAAAACTGCTCCAATAGCCTGTCTACGGGGTCTGAAATGCAGATCTGAGCATCGGTCAAATTTTTGTGAAACAAAGGTATCTACGCGAAGCTCATAACACTAGAGGTTAGAATAAAATTTTTACAAAATTAAATAAACTCATTTAAGGCTTAAAAAAATAATGCGAAGTCCGTAGGACCCATCAGAATTTCTGTGTCAAAATATTTTGAAATTTATATTGCCGCGAAGCTCTCACCAAATAGAGCGCGCCGGCAGTCTCGGATTTTCGATCCAACGGTCGGATCACCAGAAATCTAGCTGAAAATCTTAAAAAACCTGAAACTTCTCTCCTCTATATCTCACTAATCCGACCACCAAATGTTGCAAAAATGAGAATCAAAAGAAAGCTCTCGGAATAAGCTTTCCAATGTCACCTGAATTACCTTGATCGGATGTTGGATGAAGCTGGAATCGTGCCTGGAATTTGGCCACCTGCACACACATTTTTCTCTCTCTTCCCTTATTGTTGCCTCTTCTGGTGCTATTGTCGGCTGGCTAGTGGCTCAATGACGTTGCTTGAGGCCGGAGGAGGTGCTAACTGGTGTCCCTTGTTATCAGTAGAGATGGGGAAAGTGAGGGGAGGGAGAGAAGTGAGGGAGAGAGACCAAAAAACGAGGGGGGGGGGGGGGTTGGTTAGGTTGGGGGGCGGAGGAGAACCTGCTGCGATTTTAGATTCTTTTTTTTTTTATAAATTTTTTGAAATGAATTTGAATATATAGGTTGTCTAGATTTTTTTTTGGAAAATTTTTAATTCTTTTCTCTCCCTTTTTTAATAATAATAATAATAATAATAATAATAATAATAATAATAACACGTTTAAATAAATTTTTAGAAATGTTTATAATTAAATACATAACGTAATTTTAATTTCTAAATAATAGTAATTTTATTAAAATAACATTCAATTAAAATAGCTTATTAAAAATAATATTTTGAATTTAAGAAAATAGAATTTAAGAAAAAAAAATTGTGCTGTTACAATTTACTAAATGCATTAGTTAGTCTCTCTCATTCTCACATCAAATTAATCATAATAAATAGTTAGTTATTCTCTCTTATTCTCCTCTAAATATAACTCAATATATTTAATATAGCAACTATTATGAGTATAATTACAAGCTAAAAGCTAACTGCCCATCAACCCTGTTCCATACAAGAGAAGTTTCACATCAAATTAATCATAAAAAATACATAAATACATTAGTTTGTCGCTTTCATTCTCCCCTCTCCTTAACATAACTAGTTTTTTTTTCTTTTAAATGTGCGTTACACGTTTTATGTATTCGTTGTATGCACTCGTAATTTAATA
The DNA here is from genome assembly GCF_030052815.1 of Hevea brasiliensis. Taxonomy (NCBI): domain Eukaryota; kingdom Viridiplantae; phylum Streptophyta; class Magnoliopsida; order Malpighiales; family Euphorbiaceae; genus Hevea; species Hevea brasiliensis. Next base: position 106,964,301 of record NC_079493.1, read on the forward strand.
TTTTTATATATTATTTTTTATTAATTTTTTATACTATATAATATTATTATAATATATTAATTATCATTATAATAATATAATAATTTTTTATTTTTCTTGATATTTATATTATGTATGCACTAATCATTTTCGGATTAAGTTAATAAAAATAAAAGTATATCAATAAAAATAAGAAATTATAGAGGTGAAATTGATAATGAAAAAAATTATTATTATGATATAATTTTATAATTGTAAGTCTTTTATAAATATCTAAATTTAACTATTTGTTATTTTGTTAGTTCATAAGCGTTGAGTTTATCAAAATTAATTAATTTTTACCATTTTATAATTTTTATAAAATATATATATAATTAATGTGAAAAATCTAAACTTTTTCTGACGCTATTTAAGAGATTTTACACATAATAGTAAAATAATTCAATTTTGTGTAATTTCGTATAATGTTAATTTTTTCCATTTCTATTTATTTTCTGTCACACCTTACCCCTCTGTAATGCATAACATAATCTCGTAAAATGTCTAATGAACTACCGAACTTCACCTACCGATAACTCATTAAGTATCCTACAAGGGATTTTAAAACAATTTTCTTACTTTTATAAGTGGTGAGCATTTTCTAATAGGTATGAAAATCATTTATTTAAAGTTGAAAACTAGTTAAAATTTTTTGCCCATTTTATTTTTCCGCAAATTTTATAAAAATTTCGGCAGAGTGCCGTCTATATTTTGAGAAAACAGTTCTTCAAATTCCTGTAAAAAGCACTTTCAATTATTTATCTCAACCACTTCTTCAAATTCACAATCAATTTCAACATCATTTATCAATCTCCAAAAATTCAACTCCACAATTTTCAATATTCAACAATCATCAAAATACCATTAACGAATTTCATTCAATTTAAAACAAAATACTTCCATTCATATTTCATTAAAGATAAAACAATTTATATACATCATTATAAAAATTTACATTAAGAGAAATTCAAACTAAAATTTATTACAAACTTTGTACAAACTGCTCAAGACCAGTTTTACATGTCCATACCTTTACAACATTACATACATCAAAATAAATTTTTATAGTCAGGGTATAAATTATACCCGATAGCTTCAGGGCAAGTAGCTACTCAATCCTTAGCAGCTCAATCTGCTGCTCCTCTAGTCTCTATATCTGCGACAGCAATAACAGCCACGCTGAGTACTAGGACTCAGTGGTGCACAACATACTAAAATAATCTTTATGCAGAATTTAAATCATATTTATTCAAAAATTAGACTGAACATGATAATTAAATACAAAACATGAATTATGAGATTTTAATCCAAACAATTTTATTTCGAAGTATCAAAACCAATTTCATAAAACCCACAGTTATATCATGCCATTCGAAACAAATATAATCTCAATAGCCAGAGGCTAAGGAGAAGTCACATCACAAGGCTAGCTAGCTCAAATATATGGATATCCATTCAATTTCTTCTTCTACTGGCACACACCTCAACATTTCAGCCAGAGAAGAAATCAAAATTTGAAACTGATTACCCTCAACTAGTCATGTTATTGATGTGTTCAAATATATGGTCATGACACTGTGGTTTCAAAACTTATCTTAACAATTTACTAAACATTGCCATTTCAAATATACAAAAATAACTTTCAATAATTAAAATAAAAAACATAATAAATATTTCATCATAATGATGTCACAATTCAATATTTCAAATTATTCAAAACAATATGCAGAAGAAAATTTACAGAAATTCTACGTTGTGCACAACCTTAATCGAGTAGTCTCTTGGCCTTAACTCGATTCCTCGGGTTCTTTCTCAGTGTTCTTTCCAACTAAAACACACAGTTTCACAGTGTTTCAGTATCATAACTCATCAGAAATCCAAAAATAAATTTAAATTCACTTTTACCTAGCTCTAATGTGCTAAACTTGAGGTTCTTTAAAATTTGTGTTTTGGGGTTACTATTCAAGTCAATTTGTTGACTTTCTAAGGCTTAATAGGTATGGGAATTCCAACTTCACCTACATACCATATTTTGGTTACTAAATTTGTTGGTTTTGATTGTTTACTCAAATTCCAAGTCTTTTAGGCAAATTTGCAAATTTTCAGTTTTTGTGTCTTAAGTTGCATTGTTCCATTGGTCATTTTTCTGTTAGAATTTGGAAAAACTTTCTTCATAGAAAATGTTCCTTATTGTCTTAAATTTTTCTCCTTTTTGAATCACTCCATTTGGAGTTTTTTTTAGCTCAAGTTATAGCCATTTGAATCATGGCTGCCGGATTGGACTTAACCCAGATTTCTGGGCACCAAACTGGTTCTGGCAGTTTTAGGTCACCAACTTTGGATAGCCAAATGACTTGGTTAAGGGCATAATTTTGGTTTGTGTTCTTCATGAAAGTTTTAGGTCTATATCTCAGCTGTCTACTGGTAAAATTTTAGGTCATTTATACCTGCCTAGCCCAAGTTATGGCCAAATGAACAGATACTGTTCATTTGGTCATTTTTGTACAGGTCAGACTGCAAAAATCCAGATTTGGTCAATTTGTTCACTAGGTTTTGTTCACTTTTTAGGCATAATTCCTAAATTAAAATTGTGTCATTTTGTGTCTATTTTCATTCTCAATTGGTCTCATACCAATTAGACTTGTAAATTTTTAGTTTTGGTCCCTCAAAGGGACCTTGGTCCTGCTGCCTACAGCTTGATCATTTCCAATCCGAATTTAAACTCACTTCTAACATTTCTAATACATCTCAATTGGTTACAAATGACCATTTTTCATCTCAAATAAGGTCAAATACACCATTTGACCAATTCTCACATTTTTGCCTCCTAAACCCTAGGTGTCCAAAACCCTAGTTCACCAATTTGTTGTATTTAGCTAATTCAAAGCATATAACCATAATCATTCAACTCCTTAATGTTCATATTCACCTCTAATTCAATCAAACCCATGCAAATCATACCCCTACACATGCTGGCGGAATTTCCCTTTAGTCCCCCTAAGATGTTTTCTTTTCATTTTAAATGAATTTCTAAGTTTATTCAACTATAAACACAATTAAATCAACTAACAAATCAAGTTTAGTTTACTAACCTTATGCAGAATTTTTCTACCTCTCCAAACTTCTTTTTTCTTTTTCTTTTTGTTATAAATCTCCTTATCAAGATCTAGTTACAAGATTTAATGATGGATAGTAGGGTTTCTATGGTGGGAATTAGGGTTTCTTCAAGCTCAAAATGAGCTTTAATGGAGTTTTTTGTGAGGGAGAGGGTGAGAGAGAGAGAGGACGGCAAGGTTGAAGATAACTCTTTTTGTTTTTTTTTTTTTCTTTTCTTTTTCTTTTATGAATTTAGTCTTATGGAAGACCATAAATCAAATTAAATAAATTTTTAATTATAGTATTTATGGCATCATGCATGATGTCATGCATGATGTCATCTCTTTTCACTTTTTCAATTTTCTTTTTATTTTTCTATTTATTTTTTCATTAGTTCTTTAATTTAATTCTCGATTCTGAAATTTTCTTTTCTCCGATTTTATTTGACAGTTAGGTCAGGAGTCAGCTTTCGGGGTCAATTGACCAAATTGCCCCTCGCCGGTTCAACCTGGTTTGCAAATAATTCAATATTTCTTTCGGCTCCCTGACCTAATTATTTGACCTGCTTAACAATTCTTTTTCGTGATTTTCTCTTTTCCACTGTGTTCGCAATAGTCCTAAGGACCGCAGTGTCACATTTTACTGTTCGAAATTCGAGTTTAAATCAACTTCGCAATCCTTCCCAAGAAGGTCACCCATCGCTGTGACTCTCGGCTCATTTAACTTCTTATGTTCTGTTTTTCTTATTCATACTTAACTAATTGACAATTACTAATTATTTGTATTTATGGCTTATCTAGTTGTCTTAGATGTGGTTCTAATCCCCTTAATTGTCCGGACCGACACCGGTCACCGGAATAGTGAAATATACCAAGCTATACAAATAGGGGTGTTACTCCTCTTGGGCGATGGTGAGGCAAACCTCAGCGAGGACGCTGAGTCCCGAAAGGGGGGGAGAAAGGTCCCTTAGGCAAATCCCACATCAGCAAAGCACGGAGATGGTCTTGGGTTCAAAAGGTAATGATATATAAAATGGGGGAACTAATCACTAGAGGCCCCTTTTGGTGGAATGGCCTGGAGAGTTGGAAGAAGTTAAATGACTCTCGGCTCATTTAACTTCTTATGTTCTGTTTTTCTTATTCATACTTAACTAATTGACAATTACTAATTATTTGTATTTATGGCTTATCTAGTTGTCTTAGATGTGGTTCTAATCCCCTTAATTGGCCGGACCGACACCGGTCACCGGAATGGTGAAATATACCAGGCTATACAAATAGGGGTGTTACTCCTCTTGGGTGATGGTGAGGCAAACCTCAGCGAGGACGCTGAGTCCCGAAAGGGGGGGAGAAAGGTCCCTTAGGCAAATCCCACATCGGCAAAGCACGGAGATGGTCTTGGGTTCAAAAGGTAATGATATATAAAATGGGGGAACTAATCACTAGAGGCCCCTTTTGGTGGAATGGCCTGGAGAGTTGGAAGAACTCCAGGGTTAAGCGTGCTCACTTGAGAGAAATCCTAGTATGGGTGACCTCCTGGGAAGTTCTCCAAAGCGGACAATTCTTCTAGTGGTTGGAGCCCGATCGTTACATTTTCAATTTGATTTTTTTATTTTGTTTGACAAAATTATCTGTGCACATCCATATCAATAAGTATCAATATTATTAATTTTTATTTGATATATGATATTTTACATAATTTCATTTTTTTTATGATATAGAAAAAAACTTTAAAAATAAGATTGAAAATTATATTAATACTAATAAATTATGAGTATTGAAAATAAGATTGAAAACGTGCATTACATGTTTTATGTATTCATTGTATGCACTCGTAATTTAATATTTTTATATATTATTTTTTATTAATTTTTTATATGATATAATATTATTATAATATATTAATTATCATTATAATAATATAATAATTTTTTATTTTTCTTGATATTTATATTATGTATACACTAATCATTTTCAGATTAAGTTAATGAAAATAAAAGTATATCAATGAAAATAAAAAATTATAGAGGTGAAATTTATAATGAAAAAAAAAAATTATTATTATGATATAATTTTATAATTGTAAGTGCTTTATAAATATCTAAATTTAACTATTTATTATTTTGTTAGTTCATAAGCATTGAGTTTATCAAAATTAATTAATTTTTACCATTTTATAATTTTTATAAAATATATATAATTAATGTGAAAAATTTAAATTTTTTTTGATGCTATTTAAGAGATTATACACATAATAGTAAAATAATTCAATTTAGTATAATTTCGTAATGTTAATTTTTTCCATTTCTATTTATTTTCAATTTGATTTTTTTATTTTGTTTGACAAAATTATCTATGCACATCCATATCAATAAGTATCAATATTATTAATTTTTATTTGATATATAATATTTTACATAATTTCATTTTTTTATGATATAGAAAAAAACTTTAAAAATAAAATTGAAAATTATATTAATACTAATAAATTATTTATAAATAATAAATTAATAATTGAAATGTACTTTTTATGTAAAAAATTAAAAAAATTGATGCTAATAGAATAAAAAAAAATTGATGTTAATATAGTATTATTGTAAATTGAAATGATTACAGTTAAAAATGTATTATAGTAAAATATTTTATCAAACTAACTTATAACGTATTTTTTATTAAATTTTTTATAATTATTTTTTTAGGAGTAAACATCAGATTTCAATAAAAAAAAGTTGTTGAATCCAAATAACTAAAAATTCTATTAAATAATATAATACCTACGTTCATATGAAAATTATGACTTTTTTAATCAAATTATCAATTTATGTTTATATTTAAATATAAATTTATTAAATTAAAATAATAATTCTATATTCAAAATATAATTTCTAATTTTTTTTATTCGTATTCACTATTTACCAAGTTAGGATGATATATAGTATTAAAAATTTTAAAAAATATATTATTTTTTTATATATACATATACTAACATTTTTAAACTTTTAATAATATATCATTTTAAAATAAAAAAAATCAGTATTATAAATTATAGTCATCCCATTAATTATACTAATTTTATAATTAAATTCAAACCGAACATATTCGATTATTAATTATTAATTTTTTAAATAATATATGTTTATCTATTTAAATTTTTTCTATGTATATAATTTTTTTTTATGCTTTGTATGTAATTATATATTATTTAAAAATTTTACATTCATATAATTTTAATATATATTAAATACTAATTAAATATTTTAAATTTTATTTTTTTCATATATATAATTTATTTTTTATCCTTTGTATGTAATTATATATTATTTAAAATTTATACATTCCTATAATTTTAACATATATTACATATTAATTAAATAATTTTTTATAAATCAATGAACATAAATTTTTTGGTCTGTTGTTGTTTTTGAAATATATATATATATATGATTAGTAGTAATTGCATAAGATTTATAAATTTGATTTTAATATATATATATATATGATTAGTAGTATTTGCATAAGATTTATAAATTTGATTTTAATTAGGACTAATTTATATATTAATGTAATAATTAAAAATTGTAGAAATATATTTATAATTAAGAAAAATATAAATTTATTTTATATGAAATATTTTTTTAATGAATTTATAAGAAATTAAATTAATGAAAATTTCAAAAATATTAATAAAAGAATTCATATGTTGGCTAACAAAAATTAATTTCTTTTCTTGTTCTTCTACGTAACTTCAAATGTAATTGTATTAAAATAAATTTACATAAATAATTATAAGATAGAGATAAAAATTTATTAAGATTCAATAAAAAAGTTATTTATATAAATAAAATATCTTCCTATTTTTATAAATAATATAAATTGTGAAGGTATTTTTATAAAATTTTATTTAAAATTATGTTATAATAAAAATTTAATTAAGTAGACTTTAAATATAAATATGACTAAGAATTTTATATTTATATAAACTCTAAAATTATATAGACAATTAAATTTTAAATCTTAAGAATTTTAAATTTATATAAAATTTAAAATTAAATTAAATATTAAAAAATATATTTGCAAATAGTATAAATAATGATGGGCAATCTGGCAAAGCTAATGTTCCCTCTCTACATTCACACATTTATATATTATATAGATAAATAAGTAAATATATTGTCTTATGTCTAAAAGAGAATAAAGAGACTAACTAATGTACTTAAGCAACTTGATGTGAAGGTTCTCACTTGTAATTATTGATTTTATTTGAAGATAATGAAAAAAAAGTGCAAGATCATGGATGTAGCATTATATTTATTCAGTGGATGAACGATGTACATATTGATATTATGTTTGCTTTGTTTCTTTATAGATTATACACTTATGCAACTTGCAACATTATCAATTTAATTACAATATGCATCACAAAGGCGTCTTCAACTTCAAATATACGTGAAATAGCCCGGTTACCAATGAATAAAAATTTCGAATTCTATTTTCTTTTTTTTTAAATTCTATATTTTTTCTTCACCTTGAGTCGATGCCTTTCCTTCATGTATAAAAGCCAAATAATAATATTGTTAGTCCCTCGATCCTAATCTAAATAGAAATACATATCAATTTAAGAATAATAACACTGTAATTGCAGTTCTACCTAATATAAAAATGATCTTCCATAGGTATTTTTCCCGCCCTAATTAAGAAAAGTTTTCTCCGAATCATGGTAGGATTATGAGTCATTAATATGATTTATGACAAATTGAAGCAATTCAGAGTAAAATTAAGGATTGGAATAATTAACTAGAGTAGCGTTGTAATATAGCTTACAGCAAAGAAAAGAATCTATAATTCTCAACTTACCCGCCAGTTTTGAAGTTCTAGTTTACAGTTTCAGTTGAGTGGCAGCAAGCCAATTCAAGCCAAAGTCTCTCTCTTTCCAATACCCTACTCCCCAAGAATAGCAAGCAGAGAAAATAAAGCGACAATGATGAAAAGGAATAGCTCAACCAGCAATGTGCACAGCACACAATTTCCGAGTTTTGCTCTAAGACCGTAAATTTACCGCTCTCTTCTCTTATATGATTACACATGAAAACTTGTACTTTCAGCTGCTGGGTACCTCCTCCTTTCAAGCAAAACAGGAGAGAGAGAGCCCATTTTTGGCTCAACGATACATCTTCATCTATTTGGTTTGATCCAGCAGAACATAAACTTTTTTCTTTTTTGATGCATGCTTCTCTTTTGACCATAGCGTTTGTGATTTCTTGTTGAAGAGAGGCAAAGATGACCATAGCTAAACATGGCCTTTTCGTTACGGCCATTATTTCTTTGTTCATTTCTTCAGCGATTGCAGATGGAGGCAAGTCTTTAGAAGTGACTTATGATGGAAGATCCTTGATTATCAATGGAAAAAGAGAGCTTCTCTTCTCTGGTTCCATCCATTACCCTCGTAGCACCCCAGAAGTAATGCATATGCAACTTTTTATGCATATTTTCGATAGTGGGTGCTGGGATTTTAATGAAAAAATAAACTAATATCTTTGTTTTGAATTGGGTTCAGATGTGGCCGGAACTGATCGCAAAGGCCAAGCGTGGAGGATTAAATGTGATTCAAACTTATGTGTTTTGGAACATCCATGAGCCTGTGCAGGGACAGGTATTGTTATTTTATGGTGCTTGCAAACAAAATTATCATGAATTCTACCTTCATGTTTTTAGAAAACAGGATGGATAGTATTAGATCTCGTTTCTGCTTGTAGTACAATTTTGAAGGGCGATTTGACGTGGTGAAATTCATCAAGACAATTGGAGAGCAGGGTATGTATGCAACTCTCAGGCTTGGGCCATTCATCCAGGCTGAATGGAACCACGGGTATGATCCTTCCTCTTCTTGATTTAATTAGCAGTTTTGATATGTTATCGTTCCCTTATATTTTCTTGTTTTGCAATGTGAACTTGTAGTGGACTTCCATATTGGTTAAGAGAGGTTCCAGGCATCATATTCCGTTCTTACAATGAACAGTTCATGGTAATAATATAACCCAACAGAAGAAGGATTTATTTTTTTAATTATTAATTTCCTGCAAGAGTTCAGAAAATCATCTGATCAAAAATTAAAAGCATTTTGCAGAATCACATGGAGAAATTCGTCAGGATGATCATCGATAAAATGAAAGAAGAGAAGTTATTTGCTTCACAGGGAGGCCCCATCGTCTTGGCTCAGGTTTGGTTCCACTCCATTTGATAATCCTATCCCACGTTTCTTTTTCTTGTTACTGATAAAAACTATTCGTATATTTTGTAATGCAGATTGAAAATGAGTACAATACTGTCCAACTTGCATATAGAGAATTGGGGGATAAATATGTTCAGTGGGCAGGGAATTTTGCTCTGGGCCTGCAAGTAGGAGTACCATGGGTCATGTGCAAGCAGAAAGATGCTCCTGGTCCAGTGGTAAGCTTAATTAGTCTTCCTTATTAATCTGAGGCGACCCAGAAAACTAACTGGTGAAACTGGAAGAAACAAAGCATGCAAGAACACTTGATTTATGATTTTATAACTTAATGCGCAAGCTTTATTGTCACAAGCTTTATTGTGCAGATCAACACTTGCAATGGAAGGCACTGCGGAGATACATTCACAGGCCCCAACCATGCCAACAAGCCTTCTCTGTGGACTGAGAACTGGACTGCTCAGTAAGCATATACTTTCATAATTTTCATTTTTCTCAATTGGAAGATTCAGCAGGCTTGAATTATACAACAAGGGGTATTCTTTCCCCCTTCTCTAATTGGACCATTCCTGAGCATTAGAAGTCTGGACCAAACAATCTCTAAGAATGTATTTTATTCATGGCATAAATGTCATTTGATTACAGATTTAGAGTATTTGGAGACCCACCTTCTCAAAGAGCAGCCGAAGATATTGCATTTTCAGTGGCACGATGGTTCTCCAAGAATGGTTCCCTAGTCAACTACTATATGGTAGGACAATGCTCAAATCTCTGGCATCATCCAATTATTCTATGCAGTACCAATCATTTTGTGAAATGTACTAATCATTTCATCTCTGCAGTTCCATGGCGGAACGAATTTAGACAGAACTGCTGCTTCATTCGTAACAACTCGATACTATGATGAATCACCTCTTGATGAATATGGTAGAATTGATATGGAAATCTCATTTAATACAAGGAAAAGGAACTAGGGTCATTTAAAAATTAACTGGTCTTCCTTTCTTTTGCTTCAGGTTTACACAGGCAACCAAAATATGGTCACCTCAAGGACTTGCACAGGGCTTTAAGACTAGCAAGGAAGGCTTTGCTTTGGGGCACACCTGGTGTTGAAAAATTGAGTAATGATCTAGAGGTAACTATCAAACCGAATTTTCTTTTCTTAAAAAGAATCCCATTCATATAATGAGAAGTGCAGATTGGTTTCTTGTGCTGAAGCTGTTTCTCTGTGCAGGCTCGGTTTTATGAGCAACCCGGAGCGAAACTCTGTGCTGCTTTCTTGACAAACAATGACACAAGAGATGGACACACTGTTAAGTTCAGGGGTCGGGAATTCCACCTGCCTCCACGTTCCATTAGCGTCCTCCCTGATTGCAAGACCGTGGTTTATAACACTATGACGGTATATTTTAATCACGTATTTGCTTTCCAATTTCCTTGGATTGAATTATAATTGAAGGACTAAGTCTTAGTTATGTGAAACAGGTTGTGTCACAACACAATGTAAGGAATTTTGTAAAACCCAACACAGAAAACAAGAAAATGAAATGGGAAATGACATCAGAAGTCATACCAACCCAACTTAAAGCATCGTCCAAGATCCCAATGGAGCTCTATGGCTTGACCAAAGATGTCACTGACTATGCTTGGTACACCACAGTGTAAGTGCAGTTCTGAAGTACCAACTAATACCATTAAATTCTTTCTATCTCCTGTAGAAGTGATTGAGAAATCTAATTTGTTAGTGTTATTCTCATTCCAGCATAGTATTGAATCCCCGGGACTTGTCTGTGCGAAAGGATATCCTCCCAGTTCTAAGGGTTGCAAGTCTTGGCCATGCAATGGTTGGTTTTGTAAATGGTGAATTTGTAGGTAAGCACGTCCACATTCACATCTTGCTGTATAATAAATTTACTATTGCATTTAGTTACCGATACAAGATTTTTATACCACAATTTGCGAGAGCATTCCAGTGTGTAGCTAATTATGCTAATTGTGTTCAGGATCGGCTCACGGAAGCCAAATTGAGAAGAGCTTTGTCCTGCAGAAACCTGTGCAATTGAAGCCTGGGGTTAACACAATTACGCTTTTGGGCTCTCTAGTTGGACTGCCTGTAAGGAGTTATCAAAAGAAGCACATTTTTTGGATTTAATGATGAATTTTGCAGTTGAAAGTGACAGTTGAGTTTCTGTTTATGAATTAAGGATAGTGGAGCCTACATGGAGCATAGGTTTGCTGGGCCTCGAGGTGTAACGATCCTGGGTTTGAATACTGGAACTCTGGATTTGTCATCAAATGGTTGGGGTCATGAGGTACAATAAGCTACTCATGCATAACTATACAACAATTAGGTTTATTGAAGACATTAAATTTCCATCTTAATGGTATAATAGTAGTGAATGGATAATCTAAGTAAAAAGTGCGCACCTTGCAGGTTGGCATGGCTGGAGAGAGGGGTCAATGGTACACTGAGGAAGGATCAAAGAAGGTAACATGGAAAGAAGTTCCAGAAGGAGAAGGTCCTCCTATGTCATGGTACAAGGTAATTGCAGGGCAATCATATAATTGATTTTACTTGGCTAAGAATCGTCTACTGGTACTCAAATAGGCCTGCTGTTGGCAGGCTTCTTTTGATGCTCCTGAAGGGGACAACCCTGTTGCTGTCCGTATGACTGGTATGAAAAAGGGTATGGTTTGGATCAATGGTAAGAGTATTGGCCGTTACTGGATGACTTACGTCTCCCCTCTTGGGCAGCCTACTCAATCTGAGTGAGTAAAATCACTGATAAATTAAACTTTGTAAAAAAGATCTTCAAGGCATAAAAATGAACTAAAGTTTCTTGGACCTGCACTTCTAAAATCTGCAGGTACCATATTCCGAGGTCTTATTTAAAGCCAAAGGATAACCTCATAATAGTGCTTGAAGAGGAGCCTGCCAACCCTGAAAAGATTGAGATTCTACTTGTGAATAGAGATACAATCTGTAGTTACATAACAGAGTATCATCTACCAAATGTAAAATCATGGGCAAGGAAAGATGACAAGTTTAAAACTGTAGTTGATGATGTTCGACCAGCAGCTCACCTCAAGTGTCCAAACCACAAGAAGATTATCGAAGTGGAGTTTGCAAGCTTCGGTGATCCTTACGGTGCTTGTGGAGGGTTTGCTCTTGGAAACTGCACATCTCCTCTTTCCAAGCAGGTTGTCGAGCAGGTAATTCCCACTGCTTACCTGGTCTTGTATTTTATTTTCGTTCTTTTTTTTTATTTGTTTATTTTTTTACTGTGACACAAGAACCTGATAGATTTGTACATGAATTTGAGCAGCACTGCGCTGGAAAAACTTCATGTGACATTCCAATTGAAAGAGAGCTCTTCGACAAGAATAATGATGCTTGCCCAGATATTAAAAAGACACTCGCCGTCCAGGTGAAGTGCGGCTAGAAGAATTAGAGACCATCAGATAGATTATATGTACAAGGGTGTTTGTGATCTTGGTTCTGAACGAAGGAGATGGAACTTTAGGGTGTTTTGAAGGAACTAGTAGAGTACATAATTGATAGCGCTTAAATTTGTCTCTACAAGACTTCAAAATCATGAATTGTATTCGCCATTACTTATTCAATTCTCTTATTAAAATTAAAAATGGAGCTCTTTTTCTCATGTTGTTGTAGTTTCTTCATATAATTTTTTTGGTGGTCTTTCAATTCTCTGTCAATTTTTTTTTTTCCTTTTGATTGTAATTCTAGTTTTACCTTCCAATTTTTTTATGATTCTTAGTGCTTAATACCATTCCTTGTCATCTTAAATTTTTTGGAATATGATGGTCTGCTAACAAATTTTTTGTTAAAATGGGAACGGAGGATAACTTAACTAATGAAGGGAGAAGAAAGCTAAGTGTTCACATTATTAGATAAGCAACAATTCAATCATTTACTGCCAAATATACCTAGGGGCCAATAACATATGCAGCATTTAGACTTCAGTGTCTTGTGTATCTAGCTCATAATTTGACTATTTTACAATTTTTTTATTATTTAAAAGAGAATTTAAAAATTAATGGCATAGTTGGGCCAATAAAAAATAAGCTTTAAAATTATTAGATTATTGGCTCTTTAAATGTTTTGTTTAATTTCGCCAATAAAAAAAAATCAATGAGATATAGGACCAATGACAAATATATCATTTAGACGCAAGTGTCTTGTGTAGCTCATTCACAATTTGATTATTCTTGAAATTCCTTTTTTTTATTACTTAAAAAGGAAATTGAAAAAATATGGGCTATTAATTTTTTAATTAAGTTAGACAGAAAAAACTATTTAAATTATTAGAATATGGGTGTAGACGCTTAATGAGGTGTTCTACATATGAAAAATAAAGATAAGATGGGTTAATAGAAGATAACGAAAAAAATAGATAACAATTAAAAGATAAAAATAATTTAGGGAGTATAGCAAGCCTTTAAGTAAGACATGAATCTCCTGTACTTCAATTGGACCCAACCCAGAGCATCATTGGACTGAGTAGGACTAAATAAAGCTCAAAAGGAAAAGCCAACTAAAGTAAGACCCACTAGGACCTTGCTTCAAGCTAATTTGGCCAAGGGGTAGGTTGGAGGGTGCACTTAAACTAAATCTTGCATTTTGGAATAAAATAAACCTGTTTAGGAAGAAAATTACTAAAAATAATAAAAGAAAGAATAAAAGCGGGAAGCATATCTCCCTTAGTCAAATTAGAGAAAGAGAAATGAAAGTATATTACCTTTTAGGAAGTTAAATCGCCTAATTAGGAAGCTTGGTCAAAAAGTCAAGTTTCTTCCTAATTAGGCTATAATTTGATCTTCCTAATTAGAAAAACGTCTATAAATATCTCTCCTAAAGCTTAAACAAGCACTTTCCTAGCACATAGTGCAGTAAAATGTCTATAAATATCTCTCCTAAAACCTAAACAAGCACTTTCCTAGCACCTAGGGCAGCCGAGAATACTCTACCACACCATAGGCCACACTCTCACCCAAGCTTTCTCCCACACACCAACTCTTCTTCTTCTACTACTACTACTACTATTCTTTTTCCATTTTAATTCCCAAAGGTAAGAACATGTAAAAGACATGAAATAAAAAATGCAGAACATCTAATTTACATCTCTTTTAGATACTTTTAAGTTTCTTTGAGTCACATATGTCATTAAATTTGAACATAGTTTGAGGTCAAGTTCACACATTCTATGTAAGATTCTAGGATGAATTGCTATTGCTTGGCTTAAAAGTCATAATTAAACAAATTTTATCATCCCAAAAATTTTTTTTCCCAGATTTTATACCAATATGGAAATTTTATGTATGTCTCATCTTGATCTAGTTTACAGTTTGTGAGTTATGAATTTTCAAAGTTTTACATCTAATTAAACATGATTCTGCATATATCCAAACTTTGTAAGGGCATAACTAGATGAAATATTCACCTTTTTAGGTGATTCTTTTATCTAAAATTTAGTTCAAGATGTCCTTTATTTTTATTTTGTTTTGAGTTTCTTCAAATTCTATATAGTTTTGTATACAAATGTTTTACAAAATAAGTGAACATAATCTAGGTACATTAGATAAGCAGTGACTTTAAATTTTAATTTTATTTTTTCAATTGGTTTTTTTGTTTGGTACTTTTCTCTAAGTTGTCATATGATATTTTAGGAACGTTCATATAAAATTTCATCAATTTTTATATATGTTTACCATTTTTTGTATAATTTTCTTCATTGCTGCCTTTGCACAGAGAAAAGGTAAATTGGTTTCATCTAATTTGTCTATTTAATTTTTCACCTTACTTGATCAAATACCAACTTGTTTAATTGTTTTGTGAATTTTTTGGAATGTTTTGATCATGGCTTAGATGAGAAGAGGTGGTGCCTATAGTTGACCCATAACCCTAGCTGAATGATGACCTAGGCCTATGTTGATTTTCCTTTTTTTTTTTTTCGCTTACCTTATTTGTTCTCTTTATTTCCTTAATTGTGTTTATCATTTTTAGTAATTTTTAATATGGTAAGTTTACCAACATGGTAAGTAAATGAAAATGGTAAATGTACCAAATATGGTAAGTGGGACTCTCTTCCAAATAAGGCAAGTGAATGCCAAAAAGGCAAGTAGATCCAAGAACTAAAATGGAAACTCAAGGTGCACCAAGACTTATCAAAGGAGACATCATGGCCTCTTACATGGGGATTTTAAGCTAAACAAGTCTTGTAATAGAAACTAATGCATTGTAATATTTTCTCCTCCCTCTATTATTTAGTTGTATGTTATAAAGGGACTGTAATCTTTTCTCCTCCTTTCTTTGGATGTTTATTTTATTACTATCTAACTTATGAATGTAATTAACTTAGTAACTAATTTAGGGAAACTAGGTAAATTTAAAAGAAGTGATGCATATTGAAGACATGTGATGCATATAAAGCATGTAAATAACTTAGAAATATGTTAAACAGAGTAACATAGTAACGATGGCAAAAATTCCTAATATAGCAACAAGGCATGTTTTAGGACTATAAGATGCATGAGATATGGTTGTTGTGTGATTAAATGAACAATATGTGTGTGTAACCTAGATATGTATATTGTATGTCCAAGAACCTTAATAAGGAAATAACAAGACACATTATAAGAAATGTAAGTGGATGCTAGCCTTCGTTTTAAAGTAAGTCCTGGCAGAAAGGGTGCCTAATATCTTTCCTTTTTCGTATCTATTATCCCAAACCTAGGCCACTGGCCTAATGGTAAAAGAAGGGTAGTGGACCTCTACAAGGGATAGAGTCGTTGCCCACATCTTTTTTACTGATTTTGTCCCACTAACACTGAACTACAATGCTAACCATTACTTCTAATTCCATTAAAGACTTGGCCATGAAACTAATAAGTATTATCGTCTAAGGCATGAAATCTTGGACCTAATAGTTGAAAGAAGATAACAGATCCTGAAAAGACCTGAATCAACCCTTTGCCCAACCATAATGTCCCATGACCTGGCCTTTACATGATAAACACTTCCAAATCACCAACTCATATCCTAGACTAGATCAAACCCACGAAGAAAGTGGAGGAACTGAAGGCTATCATGACTCTAAACATATGGGAAAGTTTAAGTGATGATGAAGCTTCATTCGATATTTAGGCTGATTTGAATGATGATGAGGCTGAAAATGTGAACCATGAGACTAGAAGTGGAAAGCACTACCAAGCAGTGCAGTCCAAGTTAGATAAAGGGAAAGAAAAGTAAGCTGAGGTGGTTAAGGATGAAGATGATGTAGTACTTAAGCAATTAAAGAGGACTCAAGCTAGTGTGTCAAATTGGGAACTTCTCATTGCCTCAGAAAAGCATAAGAGTGCACTCATCAAGGCGCTCAATGTTCTTTAGGTCTCAATTGATGCCATTTCTAAAGAAGTACTAAGGTGTTTTTAATTCAAGATAAGGGGTAAATGACTTTTGCTAACCAAGACCTACTGCTAGAGGGTAAGAATCACAATAAGCCTTTGTTCATAACAATTGAAGTGAAAGTGTGAAAGGTTCCTCGTGTCATGATTAATGATGGGTCAGCCATCAACGTATGCCATTAAAGGTCTAGTCCAAGCTAGAGATTTCTTCATCTGAGTTGATTGATTTTGACATGATAATTTGAGCTTACAATGACTCCAAGAAAAAAGTGGTTAGGATATTTAAAACTATCATTAATGTTAGGTCAAGCTAAATTTAAGTTCACAGTGTTGGATATTTCTATTACATTTTCCTTACTAATGGGAAGAGTTTAGTTTCACTCACTAGGTGGAGTTCCCTTAACACTTCACCAGAAGATCAAAGTCCCCTATGAAGATGGAGTGATCATGATCAATGCTGAAAAGGATGGTGAAGTAGCTACCATATATATGGAGAACTCTATCCCTTCTATGATTGGCTTTCAGGTTGCTAAAATTTATGAAGATTGGATGGATCCAAAGGTAGCTAACATGATGAATGGAATGAGGTTTTTCCTTGGAATGGACCTGGAAAAACTTGCTAAGGGCTTTGAGACCTTCCCCGACATAAATGGCCCACTTACTAGATTTGGGCTAGTATATGAGCCCAAAGAGGAAGAAGGGGATGATTCACCCGAAGAGATCAAGTTTGTTAAAGAATGAGCCCTTACTTAGACCAGTGATCAAGAGCTATTGAAGGTTACTAAGATTGAAGAAGGGATAGGAGCCATCAGCCTAAAAACCATTTGGAAGCCGAGTACTTGGAGCCATACCCCATAGTTTGAGTCTATTTTTTGTTCTATGAATAATATTGAGTCAGATGTTTTTATTTTTGATGTACTAATGCCAATTTTAAAGATAAGATTAATAATATGAATTCTCGTTTTGCTTAATTATTTGATGTTTATCCTGATAGACATGTGCATAGAATTCATGATCATAAAAAATACATTTTAGTAAATGTAGTAAATTTGATATCTATTAACTTGGGTATACTATAAAATCCTAAAAAAAAATAAGACTAACTGCGAATTTAACTCAAGAAGAAAAGGATAAGTTCATAGTTCATAGCCTTTTTAACAAAGTATATAGAAGCTTTTGCCTAGTCCTACAAACATGCCTAGTATTAACTGAGATATAATTCAACACAAAATTGCTACTGATCCAAACATGAAGCCTGTCAAGCAAAAGAAGCATCGACTCAAAGTAGAATGGGAAGATAAAATAGCACAAAAGATCAAGAAGCTTATAAATGCTAACTTATGCATATTTATAGCCAAACTCACCACCACTTGTGAGCCCATTTTCAAGCTATTTAGGAAAAACTAGCCTGTGATATGTAATAAGCAGTGTCAAGAAGCCTTTGATAAGTTAAGTAGTACCTATCTAATCCATCGGTCTTATCACCACCAGTACCAAGAGCACCTTTGACCTCGTATTTATTAGCGAAAAATGTTGCGTTGGGGGCAATGCTAGCACAAGAAATATATAACTTAGAACGGGCTATCTACTTCAAGTAAGAAGCTACTTTGAAGAAAAGTATGCCCTAGTTGAGAAAACTTGTCTAGCAATTATATGGGCTACTAAGAAGTTGTGACACTACATTTAGCCATACCAAGTGATTGTAGTGTTCTGAACGGCTTCATTCGAATACCTCGAAGTGGGAAAACTAGCCAAGTGGTTGATGCTGTTGTCAAAATTTGATATCATATATGCCACTAAGAAAACCATCAAGGGTGAGCAGAATTTCTATCAAAGAAGTAACACTATAAAAAATCATTTTATATTTTTCAAATACATGATAGTTATAGTGCTTAAAATTGCATTCTTAATAACCAAAAAAACTTTTTTAGTCACTTTCATTGCCAATCCTATCAACTGTTGTCACACCTTACCCCTCTGTAAGGCATAACATGATCCCGTAGAATACCTAATGAACTACCGAACTTCACCTACCGATAACTCATTAAGTACCCTACAAGGGATTTTAAAACAATTTTCTTATCTTTGACAAGTGGTGAGCATTTCAAATAAGTATTTAAAACATTTAGTTGAAATTAAAACTAATTAATATTTTTGGCCATTTTAGTTTTCCGCAAATTTTATAAAAATTTTGACAGAGTTTACTCTGTATTTTGAGAAAACCGTTCTTCGAATACCTGTAAAAAGCACTTCTAAAAGTTTTTCTCAACCACTACTTCAATTTCAAACTCAATCTCAAACAATTTCTCAAATTCACAAGTTCAATAATTTCTTCAAAATACTGTCCATCAATATCATTTATTCATAGTCCATTCAAGATAAACAATTTATATATTCATCATACTAAAATTTACATTCAGGAAGTCCAAACTAAAATTTATTACAATTTTTATACAAACTTTGTACAAGCTGCTCAAGACCCATGTACATGTCCATACATTTATGTGCAATATATACATCAAAAGAAATATTTCTGATTAGGGTATAAATTATACCAAGACTTCAAGTGATGACTTCACACACCTCAGTGACTCGATCTGCTTCCTCTAATTTACTGTCTGCGGCGGCAAGAATAAAGCTATCATTGAGTACTAAGACTCGATGGTGCACAATATACTAAAATAATCTTTATGCAAAACTTAAAGCACATTCATTCAAAAATTTGACTAAACATGAAAATTAAATACAATCATGCATTGTAAGATTTTACATGTAAACCAAGTTTATTTCAAAGTATCAAAACACATTTCATAAAACCCACAGTTAAATCATGCCATTCGAACCCAATAGAATCTCAATAGCCAGAGGCTAAGAGAAATCACATGAATCTCGATAGCCAGAGGCTAAAGAGAAATCATGTCACAAGGCTAGCTAGCTCAAATATATGGATATCCATTCACATCCTCTTCTACTGGCACACCTCAACACTTCTCCAGAGAAGGAATCAAAATTCGAAACTAATTACCCCCACAAGTCGTGCTAGTGAGGTGTTCAAACATATAGTCATGATACTGTGGTTTTAAAACTTATCTTAACAATTTGCTAAACATTTTCATTTCAAATATACACAATAAATTTCACAATTTGAATCAAAACATCATAAGTAAGGTCACAATACTTTCAACAATTCAAAGCGACAATAAAATGCATATTTCATTCATTTAATCAATGAATTTTTTTAAAGCATAGTAATATTGTGCACAAACCTCAAACGAGTCGTCCTTTAGCCTCGACTCGGTTCCTCGGGTTCCTTCCCGATATTCTTTTCAACTGAAACACACAATTTTACAATGTTTCAGTACTAGAACTTAAAATAAATTCAAAATAAACTTAGCTTCACATTTACCTAACTCTAACGTGTTAAATTCGACGTTCTCGAAATTTTGTGTTTCGGGTTACTATTCACTGCACTATTCAAGTCAAATTATTGACTTTCTAAGGCTTAATAGGTATGGGAACTCCAACTTCACCCACATACCACATTTTGGTCACCAAACTTGTTGGTTTTGGTCATTTGTTTAAAGCTTAGGTCATTTTGGCAAAATTGCCAATTTTCGGTTTTGGTTTTCCGAAGTTGCACTATTCCATTGGTCGATCTACTGTTGGAATTTGACAAAACTTCCTTCATAGAAAATGTTCCTTATTGTCTTAAGTGTATTCTCATTTTTGGATCACCTCAATCGGAGTTTTGTAGCTCAAGTTATGGCCAAAATAAGTTTACTGTTCACGTGCACTGTTCATACTGCAATTTAGGTGCTGGCAGGTTTTTGGTCCAACTTTGGTCAATTATTTGATCAAGTTAAGTTCATAATTTGGTCTCACTTTCTTCATATGAAATGTTTTACTATGTCTTAGGTTTCCATCGGTTCAAGAGTCGCCTAAATCCGAGTTTTCTAGAGAGAGTTATAGCTATCCAAACTTTGCTGCTCAACTAAAAATCTGCAGAATTTCAGTACAGAAATTTTAATTTTGCTCAATGATTTGAATGAGTTAATGGCCTAATTTGGGTTGGTGTTCTTCATGAAAGTTTTAGGTCTATATCATATCTAATTGCTGGTAAAATTTCAGGTCAATTTGACCTACCTAGCTCGAGTTATGACCAAATGAACAGTTACTATTCATTTGGTCAGTTTAGTGCAGTGGCAGCCTGCTATCAACTCACTTTGGTCAATTGTTTCACCAAGTTTTGGTCAGTTTTTGGCAATGGTTCCTTAATGAAAATTGTGCTCTTTTATGTCTATTTTCATCTCCAATTGGTGGCATATCCATTAGGCTTGTAAAATTTGAGTTTTGGTCCTTCAAAGTAGGTTTGGTCATGCTGCCAGCAGCATGACCATTAACCTACGAATTTAGCTAAATTTTCCACCATTCCCACACAATTCATTTGGTCATTATTGACCATTTTTCAGTCCACAATTGGTCAAAAATATCATTTATGCATTTCTCCAAATTTTTGGTTTACAAACCCTAATATTCAAACCCTAACTACACTAAAATGTTGCATTTACTCCCATTTATGCATTTCCAACTTACTACCATTCTCATGCAAGCTTACTAACACATTTAATTCATTCAAAATACATCAACCTCTCCCACATCCATGGCTGGCTGAAATTCTAGTTTGTCCTTCCCCCATATTTTTATTTCATTTCCTTAATCCTAAGTTCATTTCAACCATTAATCATGCATTTAAGTGAAGAAATAAGAAGTTTAACATACTAACCTTAACTTTAAATGTCAATTCTTCACTTTCTCTCTTCCTTTCCTCTTTCTTTCTTGTTCCTAGGTTGAGATTGCAAGGTCTAATGAAGTTTCTAGGGGAGTGATGTTGATTGGATGAAGAAATTCAAGCTTAAAGTAAGCTTAAATGAAGAACCATTCATGGAGGATTTTGGGGAAAATGGGATGGCAAAGAGAGAGGTGAAGAAGAAGAAAACCCTAAATTTTTTTCCTTTGTTTTCCTTTTACACGTTTTTTTCTTTGCTTATGGAAGACCCCTAAATCCAAATTAATTAATTCAATTTATTAATTTAGTTATGACATCATGCATGATGTCATAACTTTTGACTTTTCCAACCTCTTTCCTTTTCTCTTTTTTTTTTTATTTTTCTATTAGTTCTTTAATTTAATTCTCGATTCCAAAATTTTCTTTTCTCTGATTTTATTTGACAGTTAGGTCAGGAGTCAGCTCGTGGTCAATTGACCAAATTGCCCCTCGCCGGTTCATCGGTTTGCAAATAATCCAATATTTCTTCCGCTCACGACCTAATTATTTGACCGACTTATGATTCTTTTTCATGATTTTCTCTTTTCCACTGTGTTCATAAGGGTCCTAAGGACCGCAGCGTCACTTTTTACGGTTCGAAATTTGAGTTTAAAATGACTTCGCAGTCATTCCCGAGGAGGTCACTCATCGCTGTGACTCTCGGCTCGTTTAACCTCTTATGTTCTGTTTTTCTTATTTGTAGTTAACTAATTAAACATTACTAATTATTTATGTTTATGGCTTCTCAAGTTGTCTTAGGTGTGACTCTAATCTCTTTATTTGTCCGGACCGACACCGGTTACCGGAACAGTGAAATATACCAGGCTATACAACGGGGGTGTTACAACTGCTAAAATTCTAAAATCAATTGTTTTGTAAGGATTTCTTTAAGTAATGGCCATGAGTAAGGTGCACAATATTTCTAAGAAAGGTGAAATAGAAAATAATATTGTTCATATCCTGTTGTTCCCTCAACGACCATGACTAGATAACCTTTGTAGTTTTCCTCTTTGCTATAATTTCAACAAGGCAATCATAAGAGTATACATTTTTTACAATATAATGATAGTCAAAGAGAAAATCTAGAAAAGCCTTCAATTTTTTAGATGATTACTGATGACACATGCTTTAATTTTTATTCTTATCTCATAAACTCTCTATAGACCTTTTTTTTTTCTTGATTGCCTTCAATTTAGAGGGACTGGATCGATATATAATCAATGTCCAACTGATTTGATCAACCACCACTAATCTAGTTACTTCCTCAAACTGTTGAACCACATCTTCCAACCTCCTTATACAGGTCTTATGTATTTTAATATGTTCAAAATAGGTAAGATTGAGTTAATCAACTTGGCACAACATGCATCACCCACTCATTGTTGTTCATAGAATCCGTTTGAATGCTTGTAAAACTCCAAAAGTTGAAATAATAATTGACAAGTAATCTTGAGATGTGATCAAATAGGACTATGTTTTATCATTAGGTCAATATAGCCTATAGCTCTAAGAAAAATTATTGATATGCTAAAAAGGATCGATCATTGATCAACCACATTCATTGTAAATGAGTACCGGCAGTGTATGCAACATAAAAGAAAATTATTGATTAGTATCTTATGTATCTTACTCATAATTTGACTCTTTTTAAAAGATTTTTATCACATAAAAGAAAATTTAAAAAATACAAGCCAATAATTGAAAATTTTAGTTGGGACGATAAAAAAAAAACCTTTTAAATTATTAAAATATTGACCAATTAAATTTTAATTGGATGAATAAAATTATTATTAAAAAATAACCTTTTAAATTATTAGAATATTGATCCATTAATTATTTTATTTATTTAAGCCAATAAAAAGTATCAATCAACGACGGACACAATATATAGAGACATATATAGAGGGTCAATAAAGAATGTAACATTTAAATTTAGATGTCTTATATAACTCATTTACTATTTAATTCTTTTTAAATTTTATTTTTTATTACTTAAAAGGAAATTTAAAAAATATTAACTACTAATTTTTCAATTTCGTTAGGCAAATAAAAAATTTCAATTTCTTGAAATTCATTTTTTATTGCTTAAAAGGAAATATTAAAATATAGACTCATATAATTTTTTATTTAATTACACTAATAAAAAAATCAACCTTTTACAATTTTGCTATAAATTTTTTGACACTAAATGTGAGAGTGCATAAAGTTTCAAAGACATGCCTACATTTAAACTACTTCAAATTAAAAGCAAAATTTTTTTGGGGGTCTCTAAGTCCAGCGTTGGTTCGTTTTTTTTTTTTTTTCACAACTTAAATCTTTTTTAAAATTTAATTTTTTATTATTTAAAAGATAATTTTAAAAATATGAACTCCTAATTTTTTAATTTAATTGAACCATAAAAACTAATCTTTTAAATTATTAGAATATAATCTTGTTAATTATTTTTTTTTAATTGGGACAATAAAAACTTGAAAATAAATCCAAATAAATCACTCAACTTTTCATCAAATTTCAAATACGCTCAATTCGAACATTTTGCCCCAATAAGCTTTGAACTTTCTATTGAAGTTCATTTAAGTCCATCATCTGATAAAAAAGAAGAAAAGTGAAATACACGCCGACTACAAGAAACCGAAAGTAATCTTTTCTAATATAATAATGTGGATTTAAGAAAAATAATAAAATATTAATTTTTTTATTTTATACAATTAATTAAAATTAAAAAAAAAAATACAAAAACCCCATTGCCCATAAACTTTTATCCAGCAAATTTCCATTACCCATAAACTTTTCTCTAGCAACTTTCTTAAATTCTTTAGCCCACCCTTGTAATTGTCAACTAATCAGTGTTACCCCTGACTCGAACCCCTCTACCATCTATTTATGCTCATCGTGTGATTCCCCGTCGATTGAGCCACAAGCCAAGCTCGCAAAGGAGTTTTTGTTGTTTTGTTGTTAATTGCATAGCAGCAGCCACTTTAATTATTGTAATTGTTTAAAGAAAGGTAAGAGGAGTGTGAGTCTGATAATGGCCTTTTTAGCCACTAAAGCGGCAAGAGAAGATCTGCCGCTACTAGCTAGCTTCGGCCGCTGGCATTAAGAGAGAAGTATAGGGCTTTAAAGTTAGAGAAAGAAAAGGAATTTTATTATAGTGAGTGTAGAAATAGTTTCTGCGTTTATTTATTTAAGTGATAAAATGACCAATGAGAGTTGAATCTTGTGCTTTATTGCAATGGATATAACTTTTTTTTTTTAATTTTCTGTTTAATTTGCACTTGATGAAAAGTGTGTTGATAATTACAAATTGATTTGTCAAAATCTTTGCTGACCAAAAATCAATAATATAGTTAAGGGAAAATTATCTCCATAGTTAATGTCATTACAATCATTAAAATATTAAAAAAATGGAAAATGATTAAAATTTCAAAATAAAGGTTGTGGATGATATATATATATATATATATATATATATATATATATATATATATATATATATCCAAACTAAACCCACCTAATTCAAAACTATACACAACCCATTTAGAATTACACAAAATTCAAACTCAAATTACCTAAAAACTTTAAGGTTGACCCGACCATTTGTATAACTCAAATAAAATAGAAATATGTCGGTTGACTTAATTAACTTAAATTTTAATTGATTTTAAAAAATTAAAAAATTATTATTATTTTTAAAATAATTTAATATTTTAATCTGAAATCACTTACAACTTGCAAGTCAATCTGAATCTTACTCAAAATTTATTATGGCCAGACCTCTAAATAAAATCATGTAATTGGTATTTCAAATTACCTAATTAATAGAGGCTCTTACCAGGTAATTTATCTTCGAATATCACTATTATCCTATTATGAAGAGAAAAAATCCAATGAGAATATATTCTAAAAATTATTCTTGATTATCTAATTAAAAAAAAAATCCTATGAAAATATAATATAACCCTTTTATGTTAGTTACAAATATTTATCAAATCTAAACATTTTTTTGCAATAAGTTCTTGTAAAAATTAAATATATAAATAAACATTCCATGTTCTTTTAGAAAGTATCATGTAGATTAAGATATGTGATTTTTTGAAATATATTTTATGTTTATCAGATGATTTTGAGAAACAATTAAAACAATTTTAGATAAACACGTTTTCTCTTATTAAAGAAAAATACACAGAAGAAGATGTATTGTTTAGTTTCCTGTTTTCTTTTAACTCCCTTAATTTTAAAAATTCTCAAACAGTGAAAAAAAATGCCCTAAGACCAGGGAGCAGGAATTTAGTTTTCTTAGCTACCCGCCATTGTCGAGCTGTTGTTGCAGTTACAAGGTGAACAACCGAGTCAAGCGGGTCTGCTTCTGATTCGAGCCTCTAACTCATTCCTTTCTTTGTTTTCTACCAGTAAGATGGCGAGAAAAATATACCAAGTGGATTCAAACCCAATGCTCTTGACCATATCTAAAATGAAAAATCATCTATAACAGCTGATTTATGCTCCAATTTCGGCTTGATATCTGATTTAATTTTCTGCTTTATAAACTTCTCTTTTTCCATTCGTGTTCTTTGTTCTTGTCCAAGAAAGGTAAAAAAATGGAAATGATTCTCAGGCGCTTTCTTGCGATCACATTCACAACCCTTTTCTTCTTTTTAGCTTCTTCTTCTTCCTCCAAAGTTGAGAGTCATCAGAAAGGTGATAAGCTTGGTGTGAGTTACGATGGAAGGTCCTTGATCATAAATGGGAAAAGAGATATTCTCCTTTCAGGATCAATACATTACACTCGAAGTCATCCTGATGTAATACAATCAGTGTTTCTTTATGGGTTTTCTTTTTTCTTTTTAGTTATTATTGGAACAAATCGAACTAATATGTTCATGTGTTGAAATGGTTCAGATGTGGTCTGACATCCTCCAGAAAGCCAGAAGTGGAGGTCTCAACGTAATTCAGACTTATGTTTTTTGGAATGTCCATGAACCAGTGCAAGGCCATGTAATGTCTATACTCAATATTCATGAAATCACCAAAAATGTTGGATTTGAATTTTTTCTCTTGTTCGAGGTTGTGATTTTTCCCAATTTTTGCAGTACCATTTTCAAGGGCAATATGACTTGGTGAAGTTCATCAAGATGATTGGCAAGCATGGTATGTATGCAACTCTCAGGGTTGGACCATTCATCGAGGCTGAATGGAATCATGGGTATAATTCTATCTGCCATCTCATGCTCTTCCATTACAAAATTTTTTATTTGATCACCCCCTTATTGGTTCTTTTCCAATGTCAACTTCAGAGGATTCCCATATTGGTTGAGAGAGATCCGAAACATCACATTCCGTACTGATAACCCACCATTTAAGGTGACCAAAATTTACTTATCTTGAAGTTGCAGAGCTTTTCTATTAATTCAAGAAGATACTGTTGCTAAATTAGACCTCCCTGTTTGCAGTACTACATGAAAAAATTTGTTCAGATGATTATCCATAAGATGAAAGAAAATAATTTATTTGCATCACAAGGAGGACCCATCATCTTGTCCCAGGTGAAATTGGAATTAATTTCTTATTTAACCTTCCCATGTTCACATAATCAATGCTCTATCCAATTTTTATTTCTATATTTTATGCACTGAAGATTGAAAACGAGTACAATACTGTAGAACCGGCATTTAAAGAATCAGGAACTAGATATGTTCACTGGGCAGGAACCATGGCCGTGGATCAAAAAACAGGAGTCCCATGGATTATGTGCAAGCAAAGGGATGCCCCTGATCCAGTGGTAAGATTCATTTGAGAGGTCTGATGAATTAGTACTCTTAATCTTAGTGGAGGCAAAATACTGTAGAAAATTTTTGCACGTTATTTAAGTTGGTTTAATATGCAGATCAATACCTGCAATGGAAGGAACTGTGGCGATACTTTCACAGGTCCCAATAGACCAAACAAGCCTTCTCTATGGACTGAGAACTGGACTGCTCAGTGAGTATATCCTTTATCTTACACCTAATATATATAAAGATGTGTTTTTTGCTTGTGAAGCAATGCTAAAACCATGACAATACATTGATATTCTATGATTACAGGTATAGAGTATTTGGAGACCCACCATCTCAAAGAGCTGCAGAAGATCTTGCACGCTCAGTTGCTCGCTGGTTCTCAAAGAATGGAACCCTAGCCAATTATTACATGGTAAGAAGAACTTAATAACGAAAAACAACAATTTTTCTGCAGATGAGGTGCATAAACCATCCTCTATGTGTACATGCATCACATTCACACTTTGTAGAAACCATCCTATATGCGTCTGTTGTTGCCTGTCCATCCAGTACAAGCAAGAATTTTCCCTTACGGCCTTCATATATGTAGCTTCCATTACCATGTTTATATGCGTTTGCAGTACCATGGTGGAACAAACTTTGGCAGATCGACCTCTCCTTTTGTAACAACTCGATACTATGATGAAGCCCCTCTTGATGAATATGGTAAGAATATATAATGACCATCTCTAAAATTAGAAAAAGACTGAAACAAATGCTTAATTCGTGATGGATTCGGTTGATTATTTCAGGTTTGCTGAGGGAACCCAAGTGGGGCCATCTCAAGGACTTGCATGGTGCTCTAAGATTGTGCAAGAAGGCTCTGCTTTGGGGTGTTCCTAGTACTCTAGATTTGGGTAAGGATCTAGAGGTAAGCATTCAAATGTGGGGAACAAATGAATAAACAAAACCTTTCTAAGTATGAATTGATACTCGAAAATTCTTCTGTGCAGGCTCGCATCTATGAGAAACCTAGCAAAGGCATTTGTGCGGCTTTCTTGGCCAACAACAACACTAGAATGCAGCGCATTGTCAAGTTCAGGGGTAAGGAATATTACCTACCTGAACACTCCATTAGCATCCTTCCCGATTGCAACACCGTGGTCTATAATACCATGACTGTAATTCCTCTACCATTCTTTACTTAAGTCATCTCCATTGACATCGGTTTGCTGAGGAATTAATGCTTGATTTCATTTTGAATTTATATAAATCAGATTGTATCACAACATAATGTGAGGAACTATGTGAGATCAGAAGTTGCAAACAAGAAGCTTAAATGGGAGATGTACAAAGAAGTTGTTCCAAGCAAACTTAAAGAAACATCCAAGAATCCATTGGAACTCTATGGTTTGACTCAAGATAGAACTGACTATGGTTGGTACACCACAATGTAAGTTTCCAGGAATCCATTGGAGCTCTCTGCTTCTACTTGTTCCAAGTTCTGAATGTATTTTTTGTGATTCTGATTACAGCATAGAATTTAATGAGCATGACTTACCAAAGCGAAAAGATATTCGTCCAGTCTTACGAGTTGCAAGTCTTGGCCATGCAATGCTTGCTTTTATCAATGGTGAATTTGCAGGTAGACTTGTTACTATTTTGCATAGAGAGTTCAATATTATATTATCCATAGAGAGGTCAATTCTCCACTTCTCACCATCATGTTAAAACTTCTCAGCATATTGGTGTGGATAGAGGGACTCCAATCTGACACGCCCTGTTTCCCACACCCTTGAAGAGAATGAAGAGACCAACCTTGATCTTCCCTTTATTTTCCTTTTATATAAACCATAGTGAAATGAACTTCGATTATAACCCATCACTACTGTAACGGTTCCTTTGCAACAGTTATAAAACTGTTGCCTTTATATATATATATGGCAAAAATTTTGTAATGGTTCAAAATGATTGCAAACTAATTGGTGAATTACGTCAAAAATTCAACAAAATTGCTACTAAAACTGTTACAATAACAATGATTTACACTTGTTCAAAGCAATGGTTTTTATCGTTGCAAAAACATAATCAAACTGCTGCTTTATATGTACTACAGCAATGAAGGTAAATGTAATGTTTCTTAAACTGTTGCCATTAAGTTATGGCTACGGTTTAAGCATATATGACAGCATTTTTTCAACTGTTGCTTTAGATCCATTTTGTAGTAGTGTGCATAATACCCCATTACAGTTTACTAAACATGCTCCAACAGATTTCGTATGATTAATTTTAGACGGACAGATAGAGAAATGTAAAGTTCTCTCTTCTATGTTCTTCCAACTAATTCTATTGTGATAATGGCTTTTACTTCTTAGGATCTGCACATGGAAGCAATGTAGAGAAGAGCTTTATCCTTCAGAAGCCAGTGAACTTGAAGCCTGGGAATAACACCATCGCTCTTTTGGGTTCTCTAATGGGACTTCCAGTAAGAAGACTATAACTTAAAATATCAAATAAATATATTTTCCCTGTTCATAGCCACTAAGGAGCTCCGTTTTATTATTGAAGGATAGTGGAGCCTATATGGAGCACAGGTATGCAGGACCTCGTGGAGTTTCCATCCTAGGATTGAACACAGGAACACTTGATTTGACATTCAATGGATGGGGCCATCAGGTAATGATAAAAATAAAAAGTTTTAGGAGTATTGAGTAGCAAAGGCTAACATTGAGTGAATTATTAAAGGTTGGCTTAGCTGGAGAGAAGAATAAAGTCTACACTGAGGAAGGATCAAAGAAGGTAAAATGGACAAAAGTAGATAAAGAAGGACCTGCTTTAACATGGTACAAGGTAACATCTGAAGATGGATCATATGTATATGAGAATCAATAAAGAACCATAGACCATTACTTCTTGGATTTCAAATTCCGATTTATAATTTGATATTGCAGGCATACTTTGATGCTCCTGAAGGAGACGATCCTGTTGCTGTTACCATGACTGGTATGGGAAAAGGCATGCTTTGGATCAATGGCAATAACATTGGACGCTACTGGATGTCTTACCTCTCCCCTCTTGGAAAGCCTTCCCAATCCGAGTAAGTAATATCACTGGTAATCTCATGAAAGATTTTTTTTTTTTTTTTTTTTTTATTGGAGTGTCTTCCCTGATTCCTGCTTTTGAATCAGGTACCACATCCCAAGAGCATACCTGAGATCAAGTAATAATCTAATGGTTATACTGGAAGAGGAAAGAGCAAACCCTGAAAAAATCCAGATCCTTACTGTTAATAGAGATACGATATGTAGTCATATAGCAGAGAATGAACCTGCCTCTGTGAGGTCCTGGAGAAGGAAAAATGGCAACATCTTACCTGTAGTGGATAATGTGCAACCAGCAGCTCAGTTAATGTGTCCTAATCACAAAAAGATTATTGCGGTGGATTTTGCAAGTTTTGGCAATCCTGAGGGTGTTTGTGGAGGATATGTTCTTGGAAAATGCAGTTCTTCTAATTCAAAGAAGGTTGTTGAACAGGTAATTTCTTACTAGTTAAACCTTAATTCTTCATCAATAATATAGCTTTAGATACATGTTGAAAGACATCTAATCTGTTTATTTTTGTATTGGATTTGAGCAGCATTGCTTGGGAAAGACCAGATGTAGTGTTCCCATTGACAAAAAACTTTTTGGCACGAAGCAAGGTGATGAGTGTGAAGATATCAGACAAGCATTAGCAGTTCAAGTAAAGTGCGGCAAGCATTAGAGATTAAAAGATAGGTCTGATGTTTTTGTAGGTTGAATTGTAGAAAGACCAAGTAGACGTATAGAACTTGAACTTCACTAGAGTAGATGTTTAAAATTTTTTGTTGCTTTGAGCTTTCTTTCCATTGTTGGAATTTACTTTTGGTACAGAAGAAAATAACAGAAGTAAAACTCATATTTGCTTTATGAGAAAATGGAAAGGAGTGAAACATTTAAGAATGCCTTCCAGAGCAGTTCAACTCAGATACGTAGCTTCAATCAAATAATAATAATAATAATAATAATAATAATAATAATAATAATAATAATAATCCCCTCAAAAAGTAAAGAAATAGCCAATGGTTTGATTCTCAAGTCTCATGAAATAATAATTGAGATTTTTGGTCGATGAAACATAATTCATCAATGCTTCAAAATCCCCTCAAAGCGCAAATTTCAAATGAGATCTCTTCAACTTGTTTTGCAAAAATAAAATATTTTGTATATAAGTTATTTTTTAAAGAAGTATGAATTTTTTTATTATTTAATTATAATATTAAATTAATAGGATATGTTTACATATAAGATTATCAAAGTTCATAAAATTAAATGAAACCGTTAAAAAAAAAAAAAGAAGTCATTTCCTTCTAAAATGATTTTATTTTTTCTTCAATTAGAAAAATATTTTTTATTCAACCCATTTTTTAATACTCCAAACCTTAGAAATATTTAGAAAATTTATATTACAAATGTTATTAGGACAGCTTGTTTTTTATCATATGCTTGTGATTTAATTTTTGATGCAGCAAGAGAAAATAATTCTTAATTGTTGGTATCAAAAAATAATCTCTTAATTATTGATAGAAAAAATAAAGCAATGGATATCATGATGAAATCCACTATTTATTTATATTTTTATCTATTTCTATTTATCATTGATAATATTTTTATTCGATATTCGATATCCAATATAATACAGTTTCTTAACAGTTTCTTATTTTGAGGCGACATGCCTAAAAAATATTTTCCGCGGCGGCTTGAAAATCATTAATTATATCGCTAACTTTGATTATATCGCTAACTTTGAGTAAGGATATTGGGATTACCATTGAAATTCATTAATTATATCGTTAACTTTGAGTAAGGATATTGGGATTACCATTGAAATTTCAATTAATTTTTCATACTACGTATTTCCCTAGCTTTGATGATAAAGGGAAACCTAAAGTGCTTCTACATTAGAATGGAGATTGAATGCCAACGAATAAGGCAAAAACTCATTTTAAAGGGCATATCATAACCGAATACCATTAATTCAAGCTATTCAGTTAATAGAATAATGAAATTATTAGGTCATAATTTTTTTTATGCAATTAGGTACGTTGTTTAGTCTTATGTAAAGCCTCACCTCATTGTTTAGATTGAATGCAATTTAATGCATTCATGTATCATACATTATTATATAATTTTTATTATTAACATATTTAAAAAAATAATATGATACACCATGATTTAACAACATTATCTTAGTTAATTAGATATAAATAAAATATTTAAAAATATATATAAATAATATAAATATAAATATAAATATATTTAGATATAAATATATAAATAATTTAAAAATATTTATTTAAATAAAATATTAATTTATAAATAATAATATTATTATAATAATAATAATTAAAAATATATACTATATTTTTTAATTAATCACTAAATATGCCTTACAAATATATAATATTAAAATTAATTTAAACTTTATATATTATATAAAAATAAAATAAAAAAATAAAAATTAAATCATCAATTTAATAGTTTGAAAGACAATGGTAGAATGATAATTAAAAAACCATAATTTTTCAATTCTAAACCAAAAAACCGTAGAGTAACCATACCCTCAACCATAGTTCAAACCACATTGAATACAATTTAAGATGTCAAAAATTAATATAATCTAATCCATAACCACTCAACACAATTTTTTCCAGAAAATTAAATTAATCAAAAATTGACACAAATCTCACAACAAACCCAAAATCCATTGCGTAAATCAACCCGATAAAATTGAAAATAATTCCGAAATCCTTAATATATATCAACTAGATACAATTGAAAATAACTCCAAAATCTACCAAAAAAAAAAAAAACATGCAACCCAAAATAACCACAACTCATGGTCATCTATAGATACGGGTCTTGTTCAGGTCATACCTAGCAAGGTTACGGTATAACCCTGAATTACTTCACGCTACTTTTGTACGGCAAAACACATTATTTGTTCGCATTCACTCGACAAAATCACTCTTCGACCACTTCCATGGTTCCGTTAATCCCATTCCCACTTACCATTGAAAATGTTAACATCAAATTGAAGCAATTTTTCCTTAGATGATGCATAACATCCCATTCTTTACCATTACAACCAAAAGCAAAAGCGTAAGTAGAAACCATCAAGGAAAAGACATTTAAAAAGACCACCAGCAATAAACAACGTAAAAAAGATCTTAAAAAAGGGATGAAAGGAAAGAAAAGAGGAGAAAAGGGTGACTAATATTCAAATGCTTCATTTTCCCACTCTTTTCATCTCATGGCATACATGTATATTTACTAAATTTGGAGGGGGAAAAAAATGAAATTTCTATTTATTTACAAGCATTAGAAGCTGAACAAGACCTCCACATGTTCCCTCTTTACAGCATGAAAATAAGGCAAACCAACCTGAACAAAATTTTAGTTTGAGACTTTTAAGGAACCAAGGCATTTGATAAACTATGGACAATAATTTCAATTTCTTTAAATTGAATATAAACTTTAAATTTCAAGGCCAACAGAAAGACCCAGCCAAGCACAAATTCCATCAGGCCCTAAACAAAATTCGCCCAGATGAGAATTCCTTAAAAATTTTAGGAACTGACCTTGAGGACACCATTAGTTTAAAGGGCCACCAAAAAGAAGCCATTATTGAGCAGGACAGGTGCTACTTTCTATATCAAATTTATCCAGTAAAAAAAGCAATGATCCTGAAGATTCTTGTGATACAATATACACCACTCAACCAGTTAGTCAAAACTCAAGACAAATCAAAGGATCCCTGCCCTTCACTGATTGCATATAGCAGTTTCTTGTACATTATTTCCTGTTTAAAGCACAATTTATCAGCACCAGAAGATTCATTACCCAGATAAATTAAATAAAAACAAAAAAAGATGATCAAAAAACAAGTTTAATCTACATGTTCACCCAATATGGTACCTTGGTAGAGTATGGAGGAAGCTTCAGGTAATTAGCACAGGTCATGACACTAGGCAAGTCATCATCTGCTGATTCTGAAGGCCCAGTTCCATTTGCTGCCACATTCCCTGCAGACGAAGAATGCTGCATGCAGGCATACAATGGTAATGTAACCATATAAAAACTCCAGGAATGCAGAAAAAAGGGCAATCTACCTAAAAATTTTATTAGAGGACCCAAAAATTATAAAGGTTTAGCTACTTTGTATATACACCATCAGAAGTGAAGAGACAGATCAAAAGGAAGAAACAAAAGCCCCAGCCAACCCCCCAAATAAAATCAACACAAACAAAATTTAGGACCAAAAACCCACTAGCCTTTCTAAATTTGGAGGTGATAAACAAAACAATAAAATATTAATAAACAACTAAATAACTCAGCTTATGCCACAGTTCATATTAGCTCATATGAAAGACGAGTAAAAAGAAGGGGCAGGAAAACCCACACTGCAGACCACAAAAACCATGGAGGCATTCCAAGACCTTAAGGATTGATAGACAGAATAAAATTTAAAAAAATAATAAATAAATAAATAAAATGGGGTAAAAGTCATACTAAAAAGTCTAAAATCAGAAAATTATGCATTTTGCACCAGTTTAGCATGCTATACATTGAACATTAACAGTTCCATAAACACCTCTGTTGAACTAAAAATGCAACATGAAGTCATAAGCATTTGATTCAGATAAGGCCATCTGAATCTTGACAAACGTACTATACCTTTCTCACAATGGTTAACTTTGGATTGAGTACTGCTAGACCACCAGGTGGTAACCTTGGTGCGCCTGTAACGAACTGGCAAAAGGCACGCTGCTGCTCAGGTGTGAATTCTCCCATAATCTCCAGCAACTATACAAATCATAAAAACAAACCAAATCAAACGAGCGAGTTCATACAACAAAATTTATATAAAAAAATTCCCACCAAATCAATGCAAGAATTCATACATTAATGATTGCAGGACTCTTGGCTGTGTATCCATGATCAAATTTTATATGATCAACAAGGGTCTCAGGCTGCATAAGTAAAAAAATCCTTCAGAACAACTATAGTACAGGATCTAGTCATGTATTGCAAAATTCAAAGAAATAGAAAAGTAAATTACCTCCCACAACTCCCGACGCCCACAAAGCAAATAATCCAACTCTTGTGGAGAAAATATTTGTAAGGATGAGATGTCAAACACCTAATTTGTTACACAAAATTATGAAGCAAATACAGGAAAATAAAAACGTGATAACCAGAAATCATAGTATAATACCATATTCCAGCACTGAGAGATACATAGACAAATGCATATATAGGGATGTGCAGTCAATTAAACAAACTGAACAGAAATTCTCACTAACCAAAATTTTTAACCTCCTCTAAATAATAACTGAACTGAAATTAAGAGAAAACCCAACCTAACTAAAACCAAAATATTCGTCAATTATCTGTTATAACTGAACTAACCAAAAAAATTATTATATATAAATTTATTTATTAATTAATACAATATTAATAAAAATTATATTTATAATCTTTTTATTTATCAAAAATATTAAATATGATATACTTTTAGTAAAAGAATAATTATAAATTATATATTATTAATAAAAGTATAATTTATATAATAATTAATAAACATTTGGTCTGTTCGATTAATTTGGTTACCAAATTAATGGTAAACTAACCAATAACCGAAAATCAATTTTTTCTTAAAACGCTAATGAACTAAAAACTGAATTTGCCTTTACCATCAATTTTTTTCATCCATTCAGTTCAATTATTCAATTATAACCGAATAATGCACAGCCCTATGCATATATATAGTTGAACCCTAATAAAATAGAGACTACATAAAACTCAAAATATGAGTTTATTTAAAATTATACATAATGTATTTTACCTGATTAAACCCAGCTTTAAATGCTTCCACCTGTCGCATAATCCCAGTCTTCACTGTTGCATCAACCACTAAAGATATGTACTCTTCCAAGTTATTTATATCAACCTGAAGTTGATAATAGGAAGTTCTTGTAAGAAGGCGACAATAGCAAGAAAAACATCAAATTTTAAGAAAAAGATAAACTAAGGTCATGTACAGTTTCATCTCCGGGCTTCAAAATGTAGTCAGGATAACCAGGAAGGGTAAAATCCAAGCAGAGATCTTCAATTACAGCCCCACGAAAACGCAAACTAGCAATAGCATCACAATTGTCAGTTCCTGAAGATTCTATGTAATGTTTCCTGCAAACAAGGGTATGCAATTCTTGCAAAACCTTCCCAAATTCCATATCGAATGAAAGAATGTCATACAGATCAAGCTCCTACAGTAAAATAACATAATAAGTGTTTTGAACAAAAAATCAATACTTAAACTAAAATGAAAGAAATGTGTCCAGTGCAATTTGTATACCTGACCAAGCACAAGCTTATAAAAAGCTGTTGAAAGTGGTAGGTCCAAGAGGCGTCCATCTTGAAGAGCTTTGGCCATTACCCGTCCAACCAACCGGAAATACTCAACAACCTTATAAAACTGGCTACCCTCAGAAGCATCATTATTAGGAGGAAAAGGACGAGGAAACAGACCAAGCAGTGCTTGGACAACATCTGCATCTCCCGGAGACCCAGAACCATTATTAAATTTCCCATTTTTGTTACAATCTTCATCAATTTCCATAGTTGGTTTCTCAGATGATGAATTTGACCTCCACATTCCAAGTGCAGCTTTCTGTAAATCATGACTCAAAAGTGTGTAAAACTCCAAGGTAGGACCTAAACCTGTACCAACTTCACCAAAATATTCTACTTCAAGTACA
Source organism: Hevea brasiliensis (assembly GCF_030052815.1). Taxonomy (NCBI): domain Eukaryota; kingdom Viridiplantae; phylum Streptophyta; class Magnoliopsida; order Malpighiales; family Euphorbiaceae; genus Hevea; species Hevea brasiliensis. Next base: position 107,001,485 of record NC_079493.1, read on the forward strand.
GCCTTCTGACTAGAATACATCTCCATTACTTTTGCAGCAGAATCCAAAATACGGTTGCGAGAAACGCGAACTTTCTGACGTTGTAATCTTCCAACCCTCACCTCCCTTTCATTTGCTGATCCATGACCGTCAGCACCCTGTTGCTGCTGAAGACGATTCAATGCACGAGACAATCCAAAAGCAGTTGAATAGAAGTACTGTCGACGGGTCTCAAAAGGGAACAAGAATGGGCATGCTTTTGTCAACTGGTAGCACCACGAAGGAAGACTCCCACTGCATAACGCAAGGGCATCCTGAATTTGACGAGCTAATTTAGGGGTGAGCTTGCTGTTAATAAATTCTTCGGCGAAAACCCTACCACCAGTAGCATTCAGCCCATCCAAACTTGAGATTTTCCCTTCAGCAAAATTGTCCGAAACTAACTGGGCTCTCAGACGTGGTGCCAGCTGGTTCAAACCCTCTAGCACACGAAGCAATGCCAATATATTGTAAGTAGGATTAGATTTCTCCAAATCACAAGGAAGCTCTCCTTGCACAATGCTATCTAAAAGTGACATCTGCTGCAACTTGCCGTCAGAGTTCAAATTACAAGAACCATTTTTTGCAGACCTTGATGTTGTGGTAGAACTAGAACCCCCAATAGAAACCCTGTCAGTTTGGCCATCTGCCCTCTGGTATGTAATTGTATATATATCACTCCAAAGCCTGCTACCATCACTAGAGATGAAATCACTGCCAGCATACCTTTCATCATCATCCTCATCCAGCACAAGTTGTCGTTGGATGGCCTGATAGATTGTCAAATGCCTATTTAGCTGTTTCCCACCAGCAGTAAAGATCAATTTTGGAGGATCATTGCAACTACCAAATAGTGGTCGTCCTTGTCGATCTCTGCCTCCCCTGATACCTCTGCCATTGGCCGTTCCAAGACCAGCCATAGCAGCAGCAGCAAATGACATAGCACCCCTTGAGGCATAAGAGCTACCACCCCTAAAATCAGTAGAATCTGAGCCCCTAACAGCAGCTACTCTGCTGCTAGAACCAGAAGGAGGATTAGTTTGGCCATCATTTGCTGCTGGAGCACCACTGCTATCCTCAGGTGCATCACCCAACTTCACATCATGTACTTTTTCAGGAATGCAAACAGGTAGAGAATCATCTCTCAGCACCTGGGAAAGAAATGAACATATAACTGGCTAGTCAGTTATAACAGTGATGGCACTAACTTCATTAAGAAACCAAAATATGATTGGGTGAAAAATAACATGAATATATTAAAAAGTACAACTATTAAAATCATTACTTCACATACAATAATATCTGTCAGTCAATTTTCAAATTATTTTTCCACAATCTATTCCTTTACATGAATAGTTTATGATATGCCACATTAGAAAAAAAAATAAAGAAGAAGAAGAAGAAGCAGAAGAAGAAGAAGAGCAAACGAAATCCAAATTCAGTGTATGTATGTGTGTGTAAATAGGGGTGTGCATTCGATCAGTCTGGCTCCAAACAAAAAAAAGGATGAATTATCAGAAATATAAAAACCAAATCAAACCAAATTAATTTAATAAAGGAACCGAATCAAACTGAACCAAACCGAAATAGTTGATTTGGCTTGGTTCGGTAATTCAGACTCCTCCCTGCCTGTGCTGCTGTCAACTGTCATCCATTGCTTCACAGTTCAGACAAAAAAACAGAAACAATTTTTTTTTTTTAAATTACAATGCCATAAAACAAAATAAACATACATGCAAACAAATGAAGCAAATCAAAAAAACAACACCCACAAGTAGGAGAAAATTTTAATCAAAAGCAGAACATGAAAAATGAATCCTGTAAAATGCAACTCCAATCCAACCAAATCCGATCTCAACTAAAACCCTAAAATTTACTTCAAGCAACAGCAACCACATTGAAAGGCGAGAGGGGCTACAACGGGGAGGGGTTGGGGGGGAGGGGGTGTGGGGGTGTGGTGTGTGTGCATTTGAGACAGAGAATCAAGCAACTTCCACTATCACCCAAACAATATCAGCCACACAACAACTCTTGATCTTCTTTTCCACTAATCAAACCATCTTCCACAACACTGGTCATTCCAGTGGTATCAACTCCAATGAGTTCTTGACTGGTCAATGGTTTCAATTTGGAAGAATAATTGTTGGGGCTTCTTAGCATTTTGAATTGAATTAAGCATGAACAGCAGAGGATGGCTTCGATTTGTGGTCAGCAACTTTAGGATTTGATGGAGAAAAAAGGGAAAGAAAAAAACTAGGCTTTGGGTTATGAATAAGACAATAGAAAGAGGGAGGGAGGTGTGTGGGAAGAGAGAAGGGGGGTTGTTTTGCAAGGAGCCAAGGACAATGAGTAGCAACCCAAACTGAACCAAATTATCAAATAAACCAGACCAAATTTCCAAATTGAGGCATTTTGATTCAAAATTTCAGTTCAAACCGAACAGTGCTCATCTCTACTTTAACAACTAAAATCCAGCTATGAAGGGCATTTTTGTAACATCATATATTTTTGTCCTTTTCATCCAACTAGTATTTTGCACACATTATCAATGTGAGAAAGATGCAATTTGATAGTGAGCCATCAACACAGCATAAACAGTTTTCTAGTTTTGAAAAGCCTAATGAGTCGAGAAGAAGCAAAGAAAAAGAACTATATAATCACCAATGGTGACAAGAATTCAGAGAAATTACATCTTCATGATCATCGTCATCATCATCATCATCGTCATCATCAGAGATGTCATCATCTTCAATCACCAGTGCATCATCAATCTCAACAGGAGATATATCCAATTCCTCATCCTACCAAAGAATCGAAAGAAAATTATTAGAAAAGCAACTCCTCCAAAACATTAAAAGGAAGGGTAGAAGGAAACATGAGCTAGTATCAATATATCAACATGTCTCCATGACAAAAAATGAAAAATTGAAATAGTAGTAAATTGAAGGTTGAATCAACTCGATGTACACCTATCCACCCACAAAATAAATCACACACATACAAGCACCCGTTCTACAACAAGGAGAGAAATAAACTTCAAACACACCTAACATTTACTCACCTTGATACTTACAACTTAATGCAAAATTCAAGTTCTTTCCAAACTAATTATTTTAGCTGGTGCTTCTTTTTTATTGCATTTTTTTGGCTCAGATGAATTACCACTTGCCTGCACAGCCTAGTAATATTAGATCTACTCCAATCATTGATACAACCCTATAAAAATTTAAAAAAATAAAAATAAAAATAAGAAGTGCCTCATAAAAGAGAATACCACACTTCATCCAAAAAAGTAACACACCTATAATATCACAGATCTAAGATATCTGTCACTAGATTTCTAACAGAACCAGTGAAATCCTTAATGAACTCTCACTTGAGCCTTGCACATCTATGTCAGCGTATACCATCTACAAGTTGTAGCATCTCAATTGGTGAAGACAAACATCAGAATACTAACAATTCATGGATGGGCAACCGACCACAAAATTTGGATCCTAAAGACCAGAGAAGATACTTATGTTATTCTGTGTTTCCTAAAAACGAGAATTCCAAACATGAAGAACCTAAAATGTGCAGCCTTAATATTATATTTATGTCTTACAACTAGAATTTGTAAATAACAAGCTACATAAAAACAAACACACAGATACAGAATGAAACACGCACTTTTGCAACAATAAATAACATCTATTATGCCTTGCTATGTATATTCCCCTTTCCTTTTAGTAAACGAAATTTCGTCTAATCTTGAACCATATGGTTACCGTTATGAGAATGAATAAGACATTTTCATACTCTGATACTCAAACAACAAAATATCGTACCTCAGAACTAGAATCCCCGTTTACTGATTTCATTTGTGCATCTTTATCAAGGGCTGCTCTTCTACGGGCAGCATTTCTGGTTTGGGGACCCTTTGCCTCTTCCTGGGCAGTCTTCAGAACAGCTTTTCCCTTTCCCTTTGATGAGCTGGTGCTTTTCACCTGCAATGGTTCCTTTCTAGCCACATCTCCTATATTAACAGATGATCTGGATCTTGAAGAATGACGAAAAGTGGTTGATGGAGTGGATATAGATGGAGATGATCCACCAGCTCCAGTAGGGGTGGTTCCAGATTCAGAATTTCCCACAGATGCCAAGGGCTTTTGACCAGATTCACATCGCTGAACTCGAGGCCAAAGGAAGTCTTCAACAGCTGCTAAATTTGCTAATGGATCAATAAGAACTACATTGGAAGAGTAATCACGGAGAGATTTTTCTCCTTGGGCTCGACAGAGACGCAACTTAAAAGGTTGGGACAGTGCACTTAATCCAGAAGAAAGACGTGCGCTTCCACCAGATGACCTAGATGAATGGCTCAGAACAACAGGAAAACGTTCTAGAGATGACAATGCATTTTGAAGCTTTTGAACCAAGACAGTCAAAGGAGCTGAACTCCCTTCATCAAGACTCGAAGGAAGGGCAAGTGCAACAAATAACTTAAATCTTATAAGTGCCTGTTGACGAAGCTTGGACAGATTACCATCTGAAATTCTCTCCCTGGAAAAGTAACCACAAGAAAAATAATTCAGCAGCGCTGCTACAACCCCACTTCCAATAAACTCAAAAGTGGATACACCATCCCCTTTGCTTAGTTCTGTCAACATGTCAGATATCACACCAATCAAATACTCTTCTTTATTAGCAGAACTGTCAACAACAAGGGACCCAGAAGCCTTAGATTTTCCTTTTGCTTTAGTCTTTTGGTCATCAACACCAACATTCAACTTCATGCAAAGATTTTTTAACTCCAAAAGATCATCAGTAACTCCAATCTCAGAAGCCCCGGGATCTGATGGAAAATACTTGTCTTTGAAAGTCTTTGCACAAGCACTGACAGCCAAGCGAAGATTAGTATTAACCATTGGGACCTCAATAGAACTTGGAGGCGATCCAGCAATTGTTGGAATAAAATTCTTGGATTCTTCTGATGTATTTCCTTCAGAATTTAAGTTACCACTGCGACGTTTGTAACGTCTAGAACGAGATGATGTTCCAGATACATAATCATTGTCCTTCTCAGCAGAAGATACTTGGGTAGGAGTGGTATTAGGATTTCCAGATAAGATAAGTTGATCTACAGCATGTACCACACCCTCTCTAACAAACATCTTCGAGAAAGTTCCAGGAAGCTTTTCCATAAGAATTTCAGCAATTTGGAGGGCAGGAACCAAGACATGAGGATCTTTCCATGCTAATACACCAGCTAAGAAACTATGGGAACAGATGATACACATAAATAATCATATTAAGTTCAATGTGCAAATAACAAAAGATCATGCATGGACAAGAATAAATACCTGGAAATGTTTGTGACACTCAATAAAGACTGAATCATCTCTGCACTGGAAAAATACATCAACTTTCCAATAACAGAAAGACATTTGTGGCGAACAGGGCTGTTGACACTAGAACCATATATCTGCTTGGCAAGCATTCAATGCTATTAATATCAACTGAACAAAGAAAGAACCTGAACTACTTCTAGTCTAACAAAACTAACCTGAATCAACACAGGAAGTAGATCCATTCCAAATTGCTGCAAAAGCTCCGGCTGATCCTTTAATAATTTTTCTCGCGCTGAAACCTCAGGAAGATTTCCATTTAGGTCATCTTGTTTCCCAGAACTGCTTGAAGGTGACTTCTTCACAACAGGTCCTTTCACAAACATATTGGAGCTAGCAGGGAGGGATATTGTTCCTTGTGGAAGTGGCGGAAGAAGCTCATTTGCTAGGTTGACAATCTCAAAAATCTAAGCAGTGAAATAATAATCAGAATAAGAAGTGCATGCAAGGATTTGATTAAGGCTGTTAAACAGCCCAACAATATGCTTTATCAAAAAAATGTCTGCATCAGCTGGCAAAGTTCAAATTTTGAGTTCTAAAGGAGTTAATATCAGAAATAAAAGAACAGCAGTATTCATAGCTTGATCAACTAACTAGGAATACAGATACATCAATGGTCCGAACATATCACAACTTCCAGGCAAGTTGCTTAAACTAATGCAGTCTTTCACAATTTTAAGATAAAAACTAGCAGAAGAAGCAGAGAGCACCTGCTCTGCTGGTCTACTTAGAGCTGGAGGAACTGATGAGTTAGCAGAAACGCCAGAACCTGATAAGATATCTTTAAGAATGCCACTGATTCCAAGGAGAAGTAAAGTTTTGGCTCCTAGAGGGGACCCACTTGCAAACGTGGATAGCAGTCGGATTAAGCCCTGTATGACTCAAATCAGTAGTCAGACTACCAGCCTTAAAAGACACTAGCATTAAAATTCAAAGTAAACAACATTTTTACCGTGTATGTAGGTGGGCTTAGTGATGCCTGTCCACCTCCAGAATTACTAGTGGAAATAAGAGAGGCAGCTTGTGTGACCAGTCGATGATTACATAGTTCATCCAATTTGTCTGGAGACGAAGCAAATGTTTCGGCAATCCGAGTCAAACAAACAGAAGCATGCTCCAATACCTACAATCATATTACAAAATTGCATTGACTGAAGACAAAACCAGAAGAAATTTGAGGGCCCTAAGTGGGAGCAAACAGCAATTTTACCTTCGCATCATGGTACTGAAGAAGATTTGTCAACAAAGGAACCGCTTCCATCACAAAGTCAGCAGCATCTGATGGGAGTTTCTTGCACATATTTGCAGCAGTAGATAATGCCACCCGCTGATATGAAATAAAAAAGAAATTCAATATTCAGAATGCTCCACAATGTTGAAGTCCCTCAGCATACACTGTCAACTTAACTCTAGAAAATTAACTATAAATCAGTTACCTGGACTCCAGTCGAGAAGAAATCCAAATAAGAAAGCACCGCCATAAGAGCACCAGCTCGCAGACAAGCAGTCGGGTGCTCCTGAGATATCTTTTTGAGCGCTTGTAAGGACTGTTACCCTCATAACAACCATAAATTTCAATAAGAACCCAAGAAATAGCTAATTCAGTCAACTGTAACAAGAACAAGTGACAAAATCTCCACATACATAATGAATGCATTTTGTACAAAAAAAAAATACAATGAATTATCTTCTACAAGCAAAACTGCAACGAGGCAGCGAGTTAAGATTAGATTTTTGACATTCAAACCAACAAACAAACCTGTTCAGCCAAGTCCATGTATTCAATAGTAAGCAACCTAGCAACAAAGCATTGAACAGCACCATAATGCACAACTGCTGCACAAGATGAAGGCAACACATCACATAAATGAGTGATTGCCCTAGCAGCAAGCAGCATAATATCCGGATTACTCTCATGGTTCAGCAACCCAACGAGCACTGGCACAAATGAATCCACCGAGAAAGTACTCAATGACTCCTCAGTTCCAATTGAGAGCATCTCACAAAGCTGAGTTAAAGCCTCAACCTGCTTCCCTTCCTCACCATCTGCTCGCAATCCTGATAAAATCTTCTTCAACCTCCCGGATTGATGTGAGGATGAAGCAGATGGCATCCCAGATGAAGGCAGCAGATCATCAAGTCCTGCCCCAAGCTTGCGCAATAGGCCTTGAAGAGCACTACTTGCTGAGGTTAAATTCTGGTGGAAAGTTCCGATTCCACCACCTTCACTATCGTTATCATCATCGTCATTGGGATTGTTATTTCCGGATTCCATATTTAACCCCGAGCTGTCCCTCTCTCTATCTCTGACATCCCTATTGTCTCGAACCCTTACCTCATGCTCTTTCTCCTTGCCTTTGTCGGAAGATTCATTTTTGTTACGACGGGAACGGGATGATGATTCGACAGGGGTGGTAGAGTCCATGGGTGCAGGATGAGCGCGAGTGGGGCGAGTGGAACGAGTGCGGGCAGTGGCGACGGCGATTGAAGGAGCGGTGGCAGTAGCAGCGGTGGAGGTGGAAGAGGAAGTAGTGGTGGCGGCAGTAAGTCGAGAGCGTTTCCGGGAGCGGGTGGTGGGACCGGAGGAGGAAGATGAAGGGGCTGTTGAGGAGGCCTCCGCCCGCTTCCGGCTCCGCGTTTCCATACAAAAACTAGGCCTCCCCGATTAAATCCGTGGTCGCGATTCACGCGGCACCGGATCGGGTAGTAATCCTCGGCATCTGAAAGCAAGAAAATTTAAAAAATCACTGAAAATTGAGGAGAATGCAACATTCGTTCCGGTCGAAATCAAGCAATCCAACCAACGAATCAATTCAAAACCCTAGAAATTATATACAAGTAAATAATTACAGAGGGAGAATTGAGTAAATTGTATGGGTAAATTTGGGGAATTAGGGACTCGTGAGGAAGAAAAGAAACCCTAAGAGAGAATGATAAACGGAAGTGGAAAGAGTGTGGACTTTTTATATGCGACCTTGTGGATGACGGTGAATTATTTTTCTTATGGTCCTCGTAATGTAAGATTTTGTTTGCATGGAAAGTATTTTTCATTCGAGTAATTTATATTAAAAAAAAAACTATATCAAAATTTACATTCTTTTTTTAAGTTTTGGTAATGATTTGCTTCTTAAATTTTATTTCCTTCTTAAATTTTATTTCCATTAATATATTGATCGGCTTTGGATTGCAAGTCTCGATTCAAAGCAAACAGGTGATAGTATTTGAATAGAATAAGAAAATATTTCAATAAATAAATAAATTCTTGTTATAATATTAAATTTACAATTATTTTCAATGAGTTTTTTTTTTTTAATTTGCAAACAAACTAAAGAAGCATTGCTCTAATTTTTTTTTTAAATTTCAGCTCAAAAATTGTAAAGAATGAATAAAATATTTCTTCTTAAAAGGCCCTTAAAATATAGCTCAATAGTCAATTGAGTCCTTAAACTAAATTTGGGGTCAATTAGGCCCTTAATATTTTTAAGATGGCTAAATAACTCCAAAATTAACCGACATTACCCTCTGTTTTCTCTATCAAGTAGACCCTACTAAGCTGAAACCTTAAATCCCCAAATCAAGTTAAAATCTCTAAATGCCTTAACCTTTGAGAAAAATTTTTGAGAGAAATTGACTAAAATCTTCTGCTATTACTCCTTACATTCGCTATGTATTTGAGAAAGGAGTCAATGAAAGAGTTGCATTTGGACATCGCAATAGTGATACTTCAGTTAGGGTAAGCAAATCTAAAGGTTAGTGTCACTGTTTTGAGTAGGATAAGTGGAAATGCTTTGTATGTACTATTTGTGGTTGTGCATACTTGTGGTTCATATAATATTTGCCATGTGCATTTTAAGGATTTTAAATGCTACTTGTATAGTCTTGAATAATGTATGGGGTTTTCTTTATTGTTATAATCCCCATGAATGTTTTTTTTTTGTGAAACATTTACTACTTTTAGTGATTTGTTTGACTTTCTTTATTTGCTAATATGGATTTTAATATATTGTGCTTTGTTATTTTTCGTGTATGTCCTATATTGCAATCGTGCTGTGTTTGTAACTTGGGATAGATGAAATTTTAGTTGATGTTGTATTTCACCAAAGGGCTAAGTTATAAACAAGAATGGGGAGCTACTTTATAGGGGCGGTGGGGGTAGGGATATACATGTAACCCCAAATTTTGACCTTGATTACTTGAATTTTTTGGACATAAAGGATACATTCTGTGATGTGTTGAAATATACCAATGTTACCAAGATTTGGATGGTTGAACCTTTTAAGTCAATAAGAGAATGGTTAATTTTATTGGTTGATGATAGAGCATTAAGTAAGATCACAGTCTAATCAGGAAAGACAAAAGAAATTCATCTTTATTCAGAGCACTGTGTTAATTTGCAAGACTAAGTGATGATTTCCTTATGTTGACAAGTATTGTAAGTAATTTGGGCCTTAGACCTAGTTTGGATCAAGTTAATGTTAGTAATAATAAATTTCAAGGTGATGGGGTTGGGGCAGAAAGGGTAGATGAAATATTTGACTTTGAAAATATGTTTGACACATAGGGCAGTGTAAATGTTAAAATTTTTAAGGAATATGATTATGGTAAGAGGGTATCATTTAGAAGGTGTAAGCAACCTATGACAGATGGGGATGCAATGGTGGATGAGATTGATGCTTTAAATGTTGAGGTGAGAGTTGAGGTTAGGGATGGGGGAAGGATTGAATGAGTCTGTCAATAGTTCAAATAGCTCAAGTTCTTCCTCACATGGTGAGGAATTTTTTATGATGGATAAAAGTTTGAAAACAAAAGCTCTAGTGATGAGAATGATGGTAATGAGAGTAATAAAAGTGAGTATATGTCTTCCAATAACCCTGGGTCTTATGAATTCAAGGATGGTATATCTGATGAAAGTGAAGATTACTTTATAATGAGGAAGGGTAGGAGAAAAAGGTTTGATAAGAATGTAGATAACCCTATTTTTTTTGTCTTGGTATGGAATTTGTTAATGCTAAAGAGTTTAGGAAGGCTATTACTAAATACTCGATAGCTAGGGGGGTTAAAATAATATTTGCAAAAAATGAGCCTGATAGGGTTAGGGTTAGGTATTAAGCAAAGTGCCCCTTTGTCATTTATGCTAGTAGGACTGAAAAAGACTAACCCTTTATTGTAAAGACATTTAAAACTACTTATAAATGCTATAAGGGTTTTAAGAACCTAAGGTTACTACTTAGTTTCTTGTTAATTACTTTAAGAGGAGAATTTATACCAATCCTGAAACAAAAGTTAAAGAACTTAAAGACTTTGCCAAGGAAGACTTGAGAATTCATGTCCATATTTTAAATGTAAGACAGCTAAGAGGTTGTTACTGAGGGAAACGGCTGGAAGCTACAAGATGGAGTATGGACAAATAAAAGCATATGCAGCTGAGATTGAGAAATCCAATCCAAGGTCAACTTGTAAGGTGGAGCTAATTATGGGGGATTTTAGGCAAGGTAAAAGAGTTTTTTTATCGAATGTTTATGTGTTTTGATGCTTGTAAAAAAAGGCTAGTTAGGTGGTTGTAGACCTATAATAGAGGTGGATGGGGCTTTTCTTAAAGGGATTTGCAAACGGCAGATTCTATGTGCAGTTTGAAAAGATGGAAGCAACCACATGTTCTCCATAGCATGGGCAGTGTGTTTGCTAAGAACAAAGAAAACTGGAAGTGGTTTTTGCATTGGCTAGTTTTGGAGTTAGGATTGAGAGATGGAAGTGCATTGGCTATATCTTCAGATGTGCAAAGGTATTATTTATTTCTTATTATTTATTTAATAAGTTATTATTTATTTCTTTTTTTAATTATATATATATATGTTATTAACAAGTGTAATCATTTTATACAGGGTTTAATTAAAGCTATAACACCTCAATTTTTGAAGAAATATAAATATAGTTGTTATTGGAAATAAGAATATAATTAATAAAAGTTTTGGGAAAAAAAAGAGTTAAATTTAAATTGGAGTTAAAAGTAAAGTTATAGAAGTTTTAGGTGGAAAATAGACTTTTGGAGAGTTAAAAGACTAAAATATACTCAACTCAAGTCAACTAAGCCTTTATCCTAAAAATTTGGGGTTTGCTATATAGATTCTCTTTCTCCACTCTAAACGATTTTGGGTTAAATCCTCGAAAATGTGTAATACTTCTAGGTCATGTTGTACTACTCTCCTCCAAGTCAGTTTAGGTCTACCCCTTCTTTTCTTTCTATCTTCTAACCTAACGTGCTCTACTTGTCTAATTGGAGCCTTCGTATGTCTACACTTCACATGACAAAACCACTTCAATATACCTTCTCTCAACTTATCCTCAATTGGTACCACTCCTACCTTTTCTCTAATACTCTAGTTACGGAGTTTATCTACTCTAGTATGGCCACTCGTCCACCTTAATATTCTCATATCTACGACTCTTATCTTAGACATATACGACTTCTTTAGTGCTCAACACAGTTAAAAGACTAAAATATAACTTTTAAAAAAAAAGTATAGCTAGTATATGGTCACATGATGATTTCTTCTTCAGCAGCGAATAAAGAAAAAAAAGAAAAGAAGGGAAAGTAAAAGAAGAATTAAGGAAAGAGAAAGAAAAGGAAAGAAGGAAGAAGAAGGAAAAACAAACAAGAAAAGAAGGAGAAGGGAGAGAATGGCTAGATTTTTGGGGTTTCTCTCACGAGGAGAAAAGAGGGAGAGTGGTCTAAAAAGTAAGAAATTAGAGAGAGAAAGAAAGAAAGAAGATGAATAGGAGCAAAAATAAGGTTTGAGCAGGGGTAGCAACTTTGTCTTCCGTCCAGGTGAGTTTGGTGCATCTTTTATCGTTGATTTTTGGATATATTTGAGGTCTATATATGTAGAAGTTATGGTTAAAATTTGATAACTTTTCAATAGTTAGATTTGGAGAAATAAATTGTTGAACATAATCTGTCTGCATTTGGAATTCTAAATTTTGGCTACTGAAATTTGAGAAAAATAAATAGTTAGGATCTTAGAAAATTATGAAATTTGGTGGAGATGATCTTTGGGATCTTGGGGCTATTGTGCTAAAATTTGGTGAATTTTGGATTTGTGGTTTATGAGATAAATTATTTTGGAATTATTTTTAAAAAATTCAGAATTTAAAGGTTTGGATAAATATGTTAATATCTCATGATGTAGAGATAATTTAATGCTAAAAATAGTATTGATGTTGTATTTGGATGTCTTAAACATATAGTTAAAATTTGAAATTTATTTGACAATTAGCATATTTATATATTTTTTGCATGCTCTTACATTTTATAAATATATTTACATTCTTAGTTAAATAAATTAGGGGCACTCTTATTGTTGCATATTTATTTATTAATAATTACTTGTGTTTGCAGTCCTGGGGATAATTTAGAATATATATATATATATATATATATATATATATATATATATATATATATATATATATATATATATATATATATATATATATAGTATTGATGTTGTATTTAGATGTCTTAAACATATGGTTAAAGTTTGAAATTTATTTGACGATTAGGATATTTATATATTTTCGGTATACTCATGCATTTTATAAATATATTTATATTCTTAGTTAAATAAATTATGAGCACTCTTATTGTTACATATTTATTTGTTGATAAATACTTGTGTTTTGCGGCCTTGGGGATAATTTGGATATATATAGATTGGACGGGTAGTCATGGCTTGAGCTAGTCTAGCTGAAACCCGGTTTTTATGGATGTAGAAAGTCTTGGTAAAGCATGACTTTGAGTTGATTTCACTGGCCCCCACACATGGATTTAAGTGAAAGTCTAGCTTGAGTTGAGCTCGCTGGCAGGTCTCTGAATAAGAGAGCTGGATAGAGGATCAACTCCCATAGTATGTATGGAAATGTTATGCTGGGTGCGTATGTAGCTCCAAATCATCTTCTTGTGCGAAAATTGAGTGATTTGCTTAATATAAGTGCTCAGTGTGTATTTCATACTTAGGATTGCATTAAATTTAGATAGTTATAGAAATTATATATATAATCAATATCTAACTCTTTGAGTCAAACACTCACCTCTGTTCAATTATTTTTCCCAAGTGACAGGTGGATGCTATTTTGAAGTTAACCTGCTTTCTTTCTTGCAAGAAAACTTAAACAATTGATGTATTAAGTGTATTTATTTTTGTTATATCTAGAACTCTGCAGTGACTATATTAATTTACCCTTATGATGTAAAACTAACTTGTTAAACTTATTATATATGTGGAATATTAGACTTAGGGTGAGTTAAGCTCGCATTGTGACGTTGGATATGATTATTGGTTGTGAGGGTGAGCTGAGCTCCCCAAATTATGCATTTTACTATATTACATGTCAGGTGAGTTTTTCTCCCTGTTGGATTATCCATTTTATGGCAGAACTTTATCTGTTTATTTTCTTGAGTTGGGCCCTTCATTTTAGTTTTGGTTGTTAGGTTATAGTTATGTAGGCTTACTATGGGTTTCGGGGGCCTTATGCTGACCCAAATCCTAATACCGGTCTAGCTTGTGGAATCAGGTCGTGACACAAGCAATCAAAAAAGTTCTTCCAATTACTAAGCATAAAATGTGTTTCAAACATGTTTATGCCAATTGGAGCAAAAAGTGGAGGCGTGGCGAATTAAAGAAAATTTTTTTTGCTTGTGCTTATAGCACTTATGAGGAAGAGTTCAAGGATAACTTGAAAAGGCTTACTCAACATAAAAAGAAGGCTATTGAAGATCTACTACATTATCCTCCTCAAGAATGGGTCAAGGAAAATTACAGTAACAGATGCAAGTTTAATATGGTAAATAACAATGTAGCTAAAACCTTTAATTCTTGGATTAGGGATGCTAGAGATAAGCCCATAATCTCAATGCTTGAACAACTGAGGCTGCAAGTTATGAACAAAATTGTGGAAAATATGAATAATGTGAACAAGTGGATCCATGAATGGAGCCCTGATAATATGGAGAAATTCCAATCCCATTTGAAGATGTTAAGTCAATATAGAGTGGTATTCAATAGGGATGATGGCTATGAAATCATTCATGACAAGGATACACAAACAGTGTTTTTAGAGAAACAAGTATGCACATACAAGGTGTGGGATCTAACTAGTATACCATGCCCACATATAATATGTGCTCTATTCCATGATAAGAAAGAACCTCTTAACTTCATGTCTAGGTGGCACCATAGGGACACTTATCTCAACAGCTACAAGTATGCCATTCAAACTTGTCGACACCATATTTTGGTCGATCACCGAGGTCAAGGGACTTTAAAATTGACTCCCAGTCGACGTCCTTCAATCACAAATGACTTTTCCAAACACATCGATTGCTCGATCATGAAATAAACCAATCCCACACTTAGTTAATTGTTTTTCGATCTCTTATCAGAGGGGTTCGAACCAATTTCAGGTCTCCGTACCCTCCAGTCTTGCCTCCCGGTCTCTCTTTACAAATATTGTGGAAAGTCATTTAGCTAATGCTAGATTCGCGTTCCTCACTTGTATGTCCCAGATATTCCTTAAAATAAAGTTAAGGTTTCTGTCCGATTTAATGATGATTCCGATCTTAAGAATTTGAATCGAGTCTTTCCAATTTTAATGTTCTAAATTTCCACCCAATGTTTGGTCATGGCTTAGTTCGATCTCATGCTTACGATGTTTTTCTGACCTCTTATACTTAGGATAATAGTTGCTTTTAAGTTTGATGTTCTAATACATTCAAACAATCAAGTACTCATGCAATTGGGACGCTTTTCGATCTCATCAAGCAACTGAACAAAAAGAAAGAGCTATACTTCATTTCATAATAAAAATTTACAAGTTATTCGGCTGGAGGGTCTCCCCCAGCCTGTTCTCTAAGTACATCACCATTTCTCTCATTCTCTCTCTCTCTCTGGATCCTCGTCGCTCCCATCTTCGGCCTCTGGGGTGAGCTCATTCATCCAGGAGAAGTCCTCTTCAGGATGCTGCTTCCTCAGCTCGGCCAGAAGGTCATTATGGGCGTTCACATAAGCCCCAGCCTCCTTTGTAGTGCTCTCCTCATCCTTGGCTTGAAGCTCTTCCTCCTTCACCTAAAGGTCTTCAGCATAACGAGCGAGATCGGCAGATCGACCAGCTCGGGAATCTTCAAGTTTTCGTTCCACCTCCGCTATCCTCTCCTCATAATGCTTCATCCACTCTTCCATTCTGGCGATGTAGTCGTTAGCAGAGGAGAGCTGAGCTTGTGCAGCTGAGGCGTCTTGGACCGCCTTGTAACACCCTCCCTGTACCAACTCCGTACATTCTACTGTTTCGGTGACCGGTGTCGGTCCGGACAGCTAGAACGTCCGGAAAAGTATTTAAACTAAAGTCAGGAACCATAATTAACTCAAATATTAATAAGAAAAATTTAGTAAAAATTTTAGAAATAAAATACAACCAAGTTAAACGAGCCGGTGCCCTAGCGAGGGGTAACCAGAGGGAAGTTGCGGTTCTCGCAACGAGGAGCCCTAGACCCGGGGAAAAAATTATAAAATAATTTTTGGGACTCAAGAGAAGGGTCATTGAGGTTCCTATGGCATTAGAATGCCAAGAAAATATTTAGGAAAATTTTTCAATCGGTACAGCCAATTTTGACCCGTTCAGCCAAACGGAGGGCATTTTGGTCATTTCGCCTTCAGAGGTGATTTTTGGCCGACTTGTCCAGTTGAGTAAATAATTAATATGATATAAAATATGAAGAAACATTACTAAAAATGAAATTGGAAATGAGTAGTGAAAGAAAAGAAAAGAAAATGCAAAATAATGCAAATAATGACATAGTATGATGTCATTTAAAATTACCAACCAATCACCATTAAGCAACTATTTGACTAACAAATAAAAGAGGTTAAAAGAAGACCAAAATAACAAAAAAATGCAGCAGCCATCCCTCCTTTCCCATTGCAGCCGAAATCCCTTCACCATGCTCCTCCATTTTTGGTTCTTGAAAGCTTCAAATTTCCATGCTTCCTCACCCTAAAACCCATAAGTCCCTTCATCAAAAATTAATCCCACACCTAGACAAAGCTTTTGGTAGCTAAGAAAAGGAAGAAAAGTGAAGTTTTGAGTTGGGAAAAATCTGCCCTATTCAAGGTTAGTGCACATATATACTTAAATCTCCTTTATTCCATGTTAAAGCCTTAAAGTGAGCAAGAATTTGTCACTTAAATGAATGAAATTTATGCTTATGCATGCCTTGAATTTCGGCAGCCCTAAGGAAGGAACAATAAGGGAGTGTTTTGATGGTTTTAATGGACTTAGCATGAATTGGAGATTATGTTTAAGCTATATATCTACATAGATGTTGAACTAGTGTGCTAATTGAGGTTTATGGGTAAATTGCATTGGACATTAGGGTTTTGAGGAATGAAAAATTAACTTGGCTTATCAAACTGTTAAAGAACACTCTAATGGTCAATAAGTGACCATTTGAGGTATGTTGACCACAATTTGGACTGAAAAATGGTATGGCAAAGTCAAGGTGTGAGCCCTAGGGAATGACAAATGGACTGAAATTTCAGTCCAATTACACAGCCATAACTTTGGCTGTGTTAGTCCAATTGGTGTTTGGCCAATTGGACATGAAACTAGGCTTATAATGGCACATTTTTGCTGAAGAAACCATGCCCAAAAGACCAAAGCAAGAGGACTAAAACTTGGCCCCAATCCGGATACCCTGAAACTGATTCTGCAGAATTGACCAAATGAACAGTGTTCATTTGGCCATAACTGTAGATTTGGTCAATTGACCTGAAATTTTTACAGCAACAAGTTAAGACATAGACAAACAACTTTCATGAAGGAACCTACCCCAAATTATGGCCAGAACCTAACCCAAATGGCAGTGGCAGTCACTGTTCATGTTACTGTAGATATGGTAATTTCTGCAGAATGGTAATCCGGCCAGCTGTGATTTTTGGACCATATCTGAAGTTTCAAAACTCCAAATGGACTGATTCAAAAAATGAAATTCAACTAGACAAAATAAGGAACAACTTTCATGTTTTACATTTCTTCAAATTTCCACAGCAACAGTGTCCAATGGAACAGTGAAGTTGACTCACAAAAACTGAAAATTCTGCTTGTGTTGGTTTAAACTTTGAAATGGTATAAATGCTTAATGCCAACAAGTTTGGAATGCCAAATGTGGTATGTTGGGAGTGCCAAAGTCAATGTACATATTTTTATTCTAAAAGTCAACATTTTTGTTGACCAATAAGATGAATAGTGACGCTAAAAATTTGAAATTCACAAATTGAAGAATTTAAAAGTTTCAAATGCCCTAGTATACCTAACAAGATTGGTTTGGATAGTTTGGCATGCCAATAGGGTTCAGTTAGTAGTACTGCACATGGCAATATGCCATTCTGTGATTTTATGGCTTTTAGTCATTCTGACCTTGTATTGAGCTTTGGCCTTGTGCCTGATGTTATCACAGCTTGTTAGGTACATTTTGCACACACCTGGAGATGCATATGTGACCGATGGTGTGACGGCCCGAGGTACTTGATATCCAGTGCCAGTTTACCCGTTTATCCAGTCCAGTCATCTAGTGTAGGTTACTTGGGCAACCAAATGAAGGAAAATGGGCAAAGTAAAAGAAATAAATGAATGGATATACAAATACATGACAAACAAAACATGCACATGCAATACATATTTATTTTCTGTTATTTCTTATTATTTTATTATTGCACCACTAAGCATTATTGCTTAGCGCGTTGCTTTTGCCACGCGTAGGTTCTGGAGATACATATCGTGAGCCCAGTAGACCACAGACTGGGTGAGTCCATCCTGCAGTTCTGCACAGTGTCCTTGTCACCTCAACTTCTGCAGTGCATTGGTAGGACACTAGGTGTCATTTTGACATTTTGTAACTTAATTTTGATTTTCTCATATGTAATTAAACTTGTGTAATGTATATTGAGGTTTATGTAAATTATGAAAATTGTATTTGTGAATGGAAAAGTAAATGGTTATTTATAATTTATATGTGATCATCACATGTGATGGATGATTGAGAATTGAAATTGAAATGTTGAGATCTTGATATTGAGTTTCGTGATGATATTGGAGTTGAGAATGAATGAATTTGTTTATTGGAAATGTTTTTCACAGGTTCCGAAGAACTGTTTTCTCCATTTTTAGCCGTACTCTGCCGGATTTTCTTTAAAAATTTACGGAACCTCAAATAAATTATGATTTCAATAAATGACTTAAATGAGTTATATTTTACAAGTTATATTCAAAATTATGATGAAAATTAATTAGGGTATATTAGAGTGTGCCGGTACATCGTGTGGCATTACTTATCCGGGTATACTGTACACGGGTACGGGGTGTCACACGCCTTAAGGATCTCCTTCTTTAAAGCGTGGGCTTTCTCTCTGAGTACGTGCTGATTTGCAATGGCCTCTAAGTCCAAGCTCATTGTCTGAGCTAAAATATCATCCATGCTCTCCTCTGCCAACTAGTTCCGATCTTCTTAGAAGCAGATGGAAGCTACCATGACTTTGGCTAGGCTGAGATTCCCCCTTGTAGAGCGGTTCCTTTCCAACGATTGGATCAGAAGCTGAGCGCCCTGGGAAAGTGTCCTGACCGTAGGACCAAAAGACTCCCCTTCTACATTGGAAGAGATCGGAGGAGGAGGGGGAGGTGGAAGCTCAATTTGCTGAGGAGCAGGAGCGATGACCTCTACCTCAGGGATCAGTTGCTCCTGAGATCGAGGAGGAGAGCTTGGCACCTCTACTGATTCACGATGAGGGGTCTGAGCATCAGTAATGGTGGCCCCCTTCATTGCCCTCACTTTTCTGGAGACCTCCCTCTTTCGCTTGCGGCTTTCCTTGGAAGCATCGCTGCTCGCCATACCTACACAAAGAAGAAGTCAGTGAGTTCGCTAAGATTCAGAGACTAGAGATATGGGTAGTATCAAGGCCGAGGTCAGAGAGTTAAAGCTCGTATTCTTCGTCAGTGATCAGCTGCATCATCCAATACTTCAGTTCGGCCATCATCGAGTCTAAGCAAGAGAATTTCTGAGTGGACGCCTGAGACTTTAACTCTTTCACCATGGCGTCTTCGTCCTTATTTAAGGCGATCTTTTTTGGGATCGGAGTGACCAGGTGTTGCCAACTCCGTGGGATACCCTCAAAGCCGTTCCGAATTTTGCTCCTCAAAATAAAGAACCGGTTCTTCCAATTCTTCAATAAAGAAGGGAGATCGGTAAAGAGAGAACAGTTAGGCTTAGCTTGAAAGAACCAGAACTCATCATCCTTCCTTCAGGCGAGCCTATGTAGTTTGGCAAAGACTTTAGCCGTGGGTTCCAGTCCCTTAGCTCGGTAGAGGCCCCGAAAAGCTATTAGAGTCCGCCAGGAGTTCGGATGCACTTGAGCTACCGAGACGTGGTGGAATTTTAGGATGGCCTTGTAAAATTCGTCCAAAGGTAAATGGAGCCTGGCCTTCAGTTGCTCTTCATACACCATGATGAGATCGCTCTTATGAAAGAAGTGGTTGGCCCAATGATCGCCATGGCATTTGATCAGTTCAAAGGAGTCGATCCGCAGATTGTACTCCTGACTTATAGATTGAAGATCGGTTTTCCCTCAGAACTGAAGGCAATTCGTCCACTGGCAGGTTTTCTCTTCTGGAAGATGCCCCTTGGCTCGATCTGGCAGCCAGACAAGTTACCGGAACGAGGGCCTTGCTGGCTTGACCACCTAATCTAATTATGTCGCCCTCTTTCGAGGTCCACGAAACATGGACAGAAGGCGGGCTTGCAGCTCTCTGACCCTCGGTGTCGCTCATTTTCAAGAAAATAAAAGAAGTTTAACTAAGAAAGGAATCAAAGTCCTTATTGTAACACCCTAGGCAAATCCCACATCGGCAAAACACGGGAGAAATGCTGGGTTTATAAGTTGTTGGTTCGTAATCCCTATTGACGCGTTTTAAAACCGTGAGGGCTTCGGCCTAGAGCGGACAATATCACTAGTGGGCCGGGCCGTTACATTTGTGGTATCAGAGCCGCTCCGCGTGCAACCTTGAGCGATGGTGGGGCAAACCTCAATGAGGACGCTGAGTCCCATAAGGAGGGTGGATTGTAACACCCTAGGCAAATCCCACATCGGCAAAACACGGGAGAAATGCTGGGTTTATAAGTTATTGGTTCGTAATCCCTATTGACGCGTTTTAAAATCGTGAGGGCTTCAGCCCAAAGCGGATAATATCACTAGTGGGCTGGGCCATTACACTTACCGGAATGTGATCGATGCCGGAAATGCTTGAAGAAACGAGAGAATTTTGAAATTGTTAGCAAAGTACTGAAAGTGACATTAGGGAGCAACTGATTGACCCTCCCCCTATTTATACCCGTCTGAGCAAATAATGCTCACGAAGTCCCAAGCAGCGCATCGGTTAGCGAAATTGGCCCACTTTCCTGACACGTCGCGGGAAGGTGTTAGAAACTTAAGAATAAAATCGAATAAAATGAGATCGGTTAGCTAGGGTTATCGGATTGGGCAAATTTTCAAAGCCACAGATCGGCTAATGATGATTTAGTTGGAGATAAGATCGGATATGCACATCAAAAATCGAAAAAATAATTGATGCAATAATTAAATAATAAGCTTCAAATAAAATTTCATTTCATTTTCAAAAGGTCAGATTACATCATTTGGGCGATTTCAAGAGATCGGATTACATCATTAAGAGAACCTTTAAAGATCAGATTACATCATTTGGGCGATCTCTAAAGATCAACACTACATCTTACCTAGTGAGGACCTATGTCAAAGCCTAGTCTTGTGGCTGAATCAAAAAATGTGTTTGATTAGAAAGCCAATCATAGGTATCGGATAGATGTGCAGCTCAGATGGGGTGACTATGACTCTCATGATAGTGAGTGGAGTCATCGTCGATGTCATCGACCAGAACCGAGCTACAGTTGGGACGCCCGATGTGATGAGGAGCCAAATGAACTTCAAGAGGCGGTCACCGACAGTAAGATTGAAATTAGCAGTACTCTTGCTCGAGATCGGCCCACCAATTATACTGGTGGACCGATTCGAGATCAGCATGATTGTCATTTTTTATCTTGATCGATAAATTAGTCTGGTTCCCTCACTGTCATCAGATATTGTTCTCATGATTCTCCGATCGCCGAGATCATAAATCTTCAGGCAAGGGGCAAAGAAAACAGTCAAAAAAAGATCAAAAGCAGTCACCATAGTCAGAATCATAACCGGAGAAGCTAGAATCAGAGAAATAGAGAGACTGAAGGAGAAGTGAAGTGTGAAGGGGCTTTTTCGCGAGTGCATATATATAGTGCTTGAGCATTTATTACATACAGAAACCGAAGCGGATGCATTGGTAATCGAAGAATTAATTGCGTTGACCAAGGCAGGTTGGATGAAGAGGAAAATTCTAGAATGGGAGAGATCAGGAAGCGATGAGGGACCCGATATGAGAAGGACCAGAAAAGGGTCATAATAGAGAGATCGGAAGGAATAGAGATCGGAAAAGGGTCATAATAGAGTGATTAGAAGGAATAGAGATCGGAAAGCACAAAGAGGATAAAATGACTTCTAATAACTCTCTTCATAATCAGAGCCGAGTTAGTTAAAGTGTTACAAGCGTGATCAAATCTTCACCGTATGCCTCATTTGCAGAATCGCCCACATTGCTGACAGACGCCAAAACAATTATGGTAGTTCTATACATCTCAATCTCCACCGTTGATTATACTTGTAAGGATGAACCCGGAGCCCTTGGATCAAAAGCAGACGACAGGTTCGATGCTTTTCATTCCCAACCCTCGGATCCATCTTGTAAAGCAAGATCCTGAGCTGTTGGATTAAGAAGAGAAAGGACGGATATTCTAAATAAGATCCTAGCCATCCATTTTGATTTTCTTTAATTCTCAGACATCGAATTATGTCCTTTGAATCCAGACTTTTCCTCTCCCCAGGAGAGATCCTGACCCTTCATTAGAAGCACCCATTCCCTATAAATACCTGCATGTAATACTGTAGAAGGGACGGACGAAAAGGTGGTGGTGATTATAGTGTAAAGGCTCTGAAATTTATTTCAGTCTTGCTACTTTGCCATTCTAAGCTTGCATAAAATCAAGAAACTTCAGAAACTAGTTTTCTTAAGTATCTCCATTGAAGGAGTTTTGGACCTTGAAATTCTTCATTTTCAGTTTGTTCATTACTCTGCGATACCATTTTTTTTTGTTCACTTTCGTCTTCATCACCCTAATACCAGCCTATTATTCTCCAAGCTTGATCTCATTCCGACCCGGTTACCGTCGCTTCGACTCAACTGCATTCTGACCTGGTTCTCGTTATTTCGAAGTAAACATTAATCCCTGGACCATCAGCTTGCAGTTCTACAATATTTGTGGTCCCAGAGTTAGTTCAATAGCCTCAACCTCCCACAGGTAAGCGTCTAGACTGTCACTTTACCGAATGCTCGTGTTTTATTTTCTCTGCTTTTATGCTCGAAATTTCCATTAAGTTCAGTTGCACTAAAAATCCCAACGTAGATTATTCAGGTCAATAGTTATTTCTTGAGCTTACTTCTTCTATTCATTCGTAAACTTTATTTATTTCTTCTTAGTTTTCATTTCTTTCGAAAATAGGTGTTCTGGTTGTGGGCAACTTATAGGTAACTTAAAAAATATTGGTAGAAGTATCTTAATGTGAAGTTTTTCGAACAAGTAAAAATAATAAAAGGTTGAATAGTAGATCAGAGGAAAAATTTATAAGGTCAGGCTACTAAACCAGCTCAGGAGGTAGCATAATAGAGTGGGAATCGAGATGAGATCGGATCCCAGACTAGTAACCAAAAGAGATCGGATATCACCAGCCAAAGAGTTCTGACAAGGCGATCGCATAAGAGATCGGCGAAAAGTTCAATCTTGTATCCATCCTCTAGTTATAAGGCATCAGTGGGTTAAGAAAAGCATTGTGCGGGTTTCTGGCGCCTTTAGGCACCAGAATCCTTAGTCTAAGGTCCTTACGGTATGCGATCATAACATACACTCTAAGAGATCGGGGGAGAGTTTTTACCTGATTCTCATTTAAATAAAACATGGAGATCGGAGGAGAGTTCTTATCCGAGATCCTTTATTTAAAACTTTAAACCGAACACTTTAAGAGATCGGGAGAGAGTTCTTACCTGATTCTCATTCAAAATTTAAATAAAACATGGAGATCGGATGAGAGTTCTTATTCGAGATCCTTTATTTAAAACTTTAAACCGAATACTTTAAGAGATCAGGGGAGAGTTCTTACCTGATTCTCATTCAAAATTTAAATAAAACACTGAGATCGGAGGAGAGTTCTTATCCGAGACCCTTTACTTAAAACTTTAAACTGAATACTTTAAGAGATCGGGAGAGAGTTCTTACCTGATTCTCATTCAAAATTTAAATAAAACACAGAGATCGGAGGAGAGTTCTTATCCGAGACCCTTTACTTAAAACTTTAAACCGAATACTTTAAGAGATCGGGAGAGAGTTCTTACCCGATTTTTGCTGAAATCTTAATAATGTACGCGGAGTTCGGAGGAGAGTTCTTATCCGAAATCTCCTGCTTAAAACTTTAAAAAAAACATATCTAGAGATCGGTAGAAACTTCTTATTCAAGCTCTCTTAACAAAATCCAAATTAAAATAACACAACTCCAATATACAAGATAACTCTACTCGACACCTATTCACTAAAGGGCCATCTCACGAACTCGTGTTCTTGGGCAACCCAAAATAAGTGACATATCAAATACTCCTTTATTACGCACAAAGGATTAACATCATCCCTATCCCAACCCTCTAATTATCTTTTTAATTTATGAAGAGCATAACATTAAATCTGTTTACCCTCGTTGAGGGACGAGGCGGGGTGCCTAACACCTTCCCCGCCCGTATACGGACCCCGAACCTAGAATATCTTTTTCTCTTTTGAAGTGGTTTCCTTTTAATTTATTTTCACAAAATGGTTTTCCTTAATTTTCCTCAAAATTAGGGTGGCGACTCCTCACTTTTCCCACTTTGGTGAAGAGCTTCGTCAAGGCGACTGCAAAATACCTTGGGACAAAACTGTTAGAGGTAAGAAATTTTAGGGGTGTGATGAATATGAAGAAGTTGAGCCACTAGAATATAAAAGATAGCCTGGTAAACCTAAAAAGAAAAGGATGAGAAGCAAAGATGAGGAAAAAAAGCTTCCTAGAATTGGAAAGCTATTAAAAAAAACTCAAAGATGACTTATATTATCTACAGAGGTCTAGATCACAATAGGAAGACTTATCATAATAGACCCCTTAATGATCAGACAATAAAAGCAAGTTCTAACTAGTTTTCATTAGACTTGAATCATGAGTTTATTAGTAATGTGGACGTACCAATTGAAGAGCCCATTCTGAATTCCAAACAAACAAGTAGAGCAAAATTGCCAACTAAGAGAGCAATGACTCAACCTAAAGCAACGAGCAACACTCCTCAATCAAGGACCAGTACATAACCATAAAGAGTTCATAATAGTTAGCCTATTGCACAAACTTCAAATGTAATGTTTTATTTTTTAAAATTTCAAAATTAAAATATGCTCATAATTGATTGAATGTTACTTATATGCTTTAGTTTATAAATGTGCAAAGGAAAATAAAATTTCAGCAAAGCTTTTAGGTGGAAAATGTCACAGGAATCCAAGGAGCAAAGGCATTATTAAAATGGGAATTCTTATTGATGAAAGTACAAGACAAATAACCCACATGGTGATAATTAATTGCAAAATTAATTTATTGTTTAACTTTGTTAATTTATGCTTGCCTTATTTATTATTTTCATGAATATATAGCCATCCTTGATCAATGAAAAGTTGTTAATGATGGAAACTTAAGTTGCAAACCACAAAGTCCATAACCTCCACAGCCTAGCAATAGAGAAACTGGTATTAAGAGAAAAATTAGTCTATTCAATGGTGATAGTTGCTTAAAATGTCATATCTTTATTATTGTGTGCTTAGTCTTTTGAGTTTGTTTCTTGTTTAACTAGCTTGTTAATACTTTTTTTTATGTGATTAGGTGTTTACAAGAGCATGGAAGAGCTTATGAAGCATAAAGAGGTGAATTGAGCACAAAAAGAAGTAAAACACATATCAAGCATTTTAAGGCATATAAAGGTGTAATTTTAATGATGACTTAGCCAATGATAAAAGAGGAATCTTATTCATGGTATTTGAAGACTAATAGTGAAAAATGAACAGATTTGGACATCAACTCATGTTGAGTTTCTTTGGAAAGCCTTAATGGAGCTTATATGTGATCCACTATTTAGAATTTGAATCTAACCTTATGGGCTTAGAAAGATCTTAATTGCCATATTTTAAGGTGATATATGAAAAATGAATGTAATTGGGCCAGATTACATTGAGGGTTGCATATTGAGTGTGTTTGGGCTCTTTATGTTGAGTTGTGGGGACTAGGAGTTATAGCATTAATTGGTGGATTTAATTATTTAATTAAAGGCCCAAAATAAATAAAATAGAGGTGTGTGGGTCCCCTAGGTTGTGTAAGTGATAGATCTATATAAGGAGAGTTATTTTTTTAACTTGTTTTCCTATTTTAACTAGGATTCTTAAGAGAGAATTAAGTCAGACTACAATTAGGACTTCCAAATTAGATATGAAGTCTTAGTTAATCTATTTTTTTTTTCTATAAAAGGGTTCAAAATACAGATCTGGGGCTCATCAATTTCCTTCTACTCATAGTGGCCAAATTCCCTCTTTGTGCATTCAAATGTATCGATTCCTTGATCTAGTTATTAATGTGATTTCTTCTTCCTTTTGCCTTGTGGAGTGCTTCTACATCCTTTGGAGTGTGTGGCATCATCATCAACATTAAATTCAAGTTGATCAAATTCATTGATAAGGGGTACCATGTTTTTCTCTCTTCTTTTATTACGTTATTTATGTTTAATGTTCTTAGTTATTTGTGAGTAGTTTTGTAATTCAGTAGAGAGATAGTTGAAGGCATGGAACATGTTATCTTGAGATTTTGATTTGAGTTTAATATATTAATAGATTTTTTTTATATTGAGTATCACTTATCTTTTAGTTTATTTTATGAATATTGAATGCATGGTTAGTCAAGGTGGTTAATTAATTAATTGTGCATGAAAACATGTTGCTAAGTTAAGATGATTTAAGTACATAATAGTTTGAATAATCTGCCTACAAGTAGCACATAAAGATGAGTGTCTAGGTTAAATGAATCATACTGAATGAGTTTGTTACCTTGAATTAGGATGTGTCATTCTAATGATTAATGCTACCACTAAACTTAAGTATAAGCTGCTCTAGTCTTAGATTGAGCGTGATGGTAAGGGATTAATTGTAGAGCACTTCCTGATTAATCTAATCTGTAAGGAAAATAAGTAAGTTGTTAACTTCTATAACCAATTTATTCAATTGAATAAGTTTGCATTTAGTCAATAATTGATATATGTTACATGATGGATACACCCTCTATACTGAATTTGTTGCAATCTGGTTGTTTATTATCTTCATAAGTGTCATTAATTTTATATTTATATTCTAGCTTTCTTAGTTTTAGCTTCAGTAGTTTAGTTATTACAAATCAAAACCCCTTTTTTTATTTCACTTTGCATATTTAGTTTGATAGTTTAGGTATTTATTGTATGTGTGTTTTAAATTCTTTTTTTTTTTATGTCTCTAATATCTATTTTCTTGTTTGCATTTACTCATTCCTTATGGGATTGACCTTTACTTACCCTATATATAAGTAGTTTAGGTATAGTATTTTTAATTGGTGCATTCGGCATGCATCAAATGGAAAGGCAAGCAGGCTATTACAAGGAGGCGGCTTGAAAAGTGAAGGGAGTTTGATATTGGCAAGCTCATAAAGAAGTTTAAGAGGACTGAAGATGTTGTAGATTGAGATTGAAGATTCTGCATTTTTATGGATTTTGTAATTACAAATGTAATTAGTGTTTTTAGTATGCTAGTACATTAATTAGTAGTTTTAACTTTATAAGCCCCCATTTTATGTTTTGGTTTTGATTTGAGCATGCAAGCTCCATATGAAACATGAGGATCAAGTGTTAGTCAAGTTCCTCCAGGAATTATATAATGCACAAGGGCACTTTTTTGTTTTGGTATCACAAGATAACCATTTATGGTTATGGATGAACAATGATAACATTTTGCAATATGTAATAATAAATATGGAAATTTAGTTCAACTTTAGACTCTTTATGATACATCTCTTTTATATTAGTTGTTTTGAGATTGACAGGTTTATGTGTGTGTTTGTATTCATTTTGCAATGCTTATAAGACAATTACACATAACAACAATTTTGTCAAAAGGTTCATCTTCATTTCACTAATTTTTAGTTCTTACAACACTAATCCAACCAATAAGACCTTGCATGCATCAAATTCATTACATTTGCTCTAAAATACTACATAGTTGCATGCATTCTTGATGCTACTAGAAGTCCTCGGGTCCTAGTCTTGATGCCACATAGACCTGCAATAAGAGAAAATATGAGGTGGATGGCCTACTTGACAGGCCACTCTGATGCTCAAGTCAGAGATTTTGACTAAGAGAGTTTTCAGAGAATGTTTAGAGAGTAAGTTGAAAAGAATTGCATGCTGAGTATGCATACTTATCTTCAGTCTCTTGATTGGTATTTATAGGCTTTTTAGGGAAATAGCCATTGCTCCATTTATAGAGGTAATTCTAGCTAAATTTTCAAGATTGTCAGTATGAAATCTGCCTTTTGCTTGATTGTTGATGTGATTATTACTCGGTCCATAAGATTCGGTCTTTGCTCGGCATGGTTGCTGCTTGGTATGGTTACTACTCATATAACTTTCGTTTGCCTTATTAGGCAAATGAAGGTTTTTGTTCGATCTTTTTTTGTTCAATCTTGTTTTGTTCGGTTTTGACTTCTTAACCATCTAAATATTGTTTGAATTTTTGGCTTCCATGCTAGATATAATTCTGACTTTCTAATTACCACACTGGACACAATTTTGATTAATTGACTTAAATTTTGGGCTGGTAGTATCATTAGTCCCCCCCTATGGTCTTGCATACATTTATGTGTGCTTTGTTTATTTGTTCGGTCGGAGTGTAACATGATTGTTTGCATGCGACTCTTTTTTAACTATTGTGTTATATCTTTTGGAGACATTTGTCAGGCATTCCATGGGCGGTCTTTTTGATGTGAGCTGTCTTTAGTTAAATTTTCCTCAATAAGTGAAAAGGTAGCAGGTGATGGTTTGTACTTTGAAGGCATTTATTACCCTCTTTTCTTCTCTTTAAAAAGGCATTTTTCGCTTCCTTCCTTCTTTTATCTCTTTCTTTGTGATTTTCCAGCGGTGTTTCCTTTTTGTTTTTAGTGCTTTGACTACTTCGGTGAAGGCATTATTTTAGTTTTTAACTTATTCCTTTTTCTTCCTATTTTACCATAAAAAATGAGTGATTTGAGTGAAAACGGTGGTTTGAGTGCCACTCCCCAATCACCTGTCATCGTCTTTAGTCAAGACCCAAGTACTTGTGAGCTGTTCTCTAATGAACATCTGGTAGAAGTTATGGGGTCTTCGGAGGTTGTGGGTTCGATTGCTGCTGATCCACTTTGGAATGTAGAAGGGGAGTTCCTCCAGCGTGAATGTTTTGAGGGGTGTTTCTGAGACAATTCCCTCTTTGTCCAGGTGGGATCTTCTGGATTTTTTGAAATCATATAGGATAGATACTGAAGTGATAAAGGGAAAGCTGACAGTACCTTTCTTCATTCATTCCGTGTGGTGGAGTACGAGGACCAGTTGAAATTCGGCCTGCAATTGCCTTTCGATCCATTGAACATTGAAGTTTTGAAGTATTATCAACTATATGTACTACAAATGCATCCAAATTTATGGAGGCTTCTTTTTAATTTTGAGTATTGTGCCGAAGGAAAAGGTTACATGCATCTGCTCGGGTTTTTTCAACCGTTTTCCAACTGAATGTCTAGGAGAATGAGGAGTATTGGCATTTTCATGCTATGAAAGTGAAATCTTTCATATTTTCAACATACGTAATTGGCACATTTCTAGTTACAAAGAAGTCAACTAAATCCCTATGAATTAGGAAAAAGAATAAAAAGAAACAAAACTAGAAAGAGAGAAATTATAAGAGAGAAATTACAGCAAAATAGAGAAAATACAGAAGAAAAATTAGGGATATACATGCTTTTGAAATAATCTAACTATAGAAAGATATTTTAGAGATATAATAGGGATTCTCAACACTTCCCCTCAAGTTGGTGAATAAATATCTTCCATTCCCAACTTGCTTGTGATATTTTGAAATTTTACCATGGGTAGCCCTTTTATTAAAGTATCAGCTAGTTGTTTCTCTGTTGGCATAGAAGGAGTGCTAATGAGACCATTTTTGAGCTTCTCCTTTATGAAATGTTTGTCTATCTCCACATGTTTAGTTCAATTATGCTGAACTGGGTTATGAGCAATGCTAATTGCTGATTGATTGTCACAATAAAGCTTCATAGTCCCCTCTCTCTTAATCTTGAGATCATCAAGAATAATCTTCAGCCATAATAATTCACAAACCCCATGAGCCATTGCTCTAAATTCTGCTTCAGTGCTAGATCTAGCCACAAAATTTTGTTTTTACTTCTCCATGTTACTAAATTTCCTCTTAAGAATGTGCAATAACCTGATGTTGATCTTCTATCAACCAATGACCCCGCATAATCTGCATCCATATAGGCCTTTAAAGTCATCTCTTTTCCCTTTTTAAATAAAATTCCTCTACCTGGAGTAGCTTTCAAATAAAATAAGATTCTATGGATAGCTTGTAAATGCTCTTCTCATGGGTTATGCATAAATTGACTCACCACACTCACAGCATATGCTATATCCGGTCTTGTATAAGAGAGATAAATTAATCTCTCAATAAATCACTGATATCTCCCTTTATCAATGACACTACCTCCTTCTTTTGCTCCAATCCTATGATTTGAGTCAATTGGAGTACTAACTGCCCTACAACTAAGTGTCCTTGTTTCTTTAAGAAGATCGAGGACATATTTCCTTTGAGATAGGAAAATTCCTGTCTTTGAATATGCAACTTCAATGCCTAAAAAATATTTCAATTTCTCAAGCTCTTTTATCTCAAATTCCCTAGCCAAATGGTCTTTATGATACTCCCTCTCTATTGGATCATTCCCAGTGATGATGATGTCATCAACATATACCAAAAGGGTTATAACTTTGCCTTCTTTTGAGTATTTGATGAATAATGTATGATCACCCTGACTCTGCTCATATTTCATCTTTAACATAGCTTTTGCAAACCTTCCAAACCATGCTCTAGGAGACTGTTTTAATCTATAAAGAGCCTTTTTTAAATTATACAACTTATCTACTCTAATACTCCCATTAAACATAGGAAGTGGTTCCATAAAAACCTCTTTCTTTAAATCCCCATGCAAAAAAGCATTTTTTTACATCAAACTATTGTAAAGTCCAATCAAACAGAGCAGCAAGAGATAAAAGTACTCGTACTGTATTCATTTTGGCTACTGGTGCAAAAGTTTCTAGGTAATCTACCCCATAAGTTTGAGTATATCCTTTGATTACTAACCTAGCTTTATACCTCTCCAATGACCCATCAGCCTTATATTTCAAAGTATAGACCCATTTGCACCCCACTGCTTTTTCTCTTTTGGCCTATTCATTACCTCATATGTTTCATTCTTTTGTAGGGCACTAATTTCTTCTTTCATAGCTTGCACCCATTTCTCATTTTTTAACGCCTCTTGAACTGTTCTAGGAATAGAAATGGAATTTATAGTGGTAAGAAAGCTTTTATGTTATCGAGAAATTTTCTAAAAAGATACAAATTGGGAGATGGGATATAGTGGCTATTTTTTACATTTTCTAGTCCCTTTTTGCAAAGCAATTAGTAAATCTAGGTCCTCAAAATTAGTTTGATCACAAGGAGAAGTAAGATAAAAATCAGTACCTGATTTTGGTTTAGAGTCATGTACCTGCATTGGTTCTGAGGTTGACCTCTTCTTCCTTAAATAACGCAGTAGTTTAAGTGGACTTGGACCTAGTAGGGGCTATGCACTATTTTGGATGGTGTTATCTAATTTTGGCTGGACAGAATTGGAAGACTTTTTTAGGTTCAAATTAGATAGCTTTGGAAGGACTTGGTTTAGGTACAAATTTGGTTGAATTAGGAGAGGACCAAGTTGAATTAGGTGAAGTTATTTCTAGTTTAAAGTGGGCTGATTTGGGAGAGGTTTGACTTGAATTAGCTGGACTCATTTTAGGTTCAATTAAGGCAGTATTAGGAGAAGATTGACCTAAAATAAGTGGCAGGAATGATAACTGCAGCTCTAAAAAAATTCAATTCTTCCTTATCTTCTCTACCACTCTCCCCCTAAAGATAGGAAAGTTGGATTGGAAAGAAAAATTCTATTTCATGAAAAATAACATCCATGGAGACAAAAATTCTTTGAAAGGAGGGATGACAACACTTGTATCCGTTTTAGGTATTGGAGTGTCCTATAAAAAGACATTTGAGGGCTCTGGGATCTAATTTGTTTCTATGTGATTTATGGACATGGACATAAGAGACAACCAAATACTTGAGGTGATAAACAATTGAAAACATTTAACTCAGGGTAAAAATCTAAGGCTTAAATTGGACTCTTATCCCCAAGAATCTTAGAGGGCATGCTGTTAATGAGGTAGGTTGCAGTTAAGGTTGCTTCTCCCCAGAAAAATTTTGAAACATTTGATTGAAAGAGAAGTGTGCGAATAACATTTAAGAGGTGTCTATTTTTCTGCTCAGCTACCCCATTTTATTGGGGTGTATTAACACATGAAGATTCATGGATGATCCCTTCTTATTGGAAAAAAAGTGGCAAGTGTTTGGTTAAAATAATCCTTGGCATTATCTAATCTAATCCTTTTTATAGATACCTTAAATTGAGTTTTAATCATTCTATGGAAGGTAGGTAGAATTTGGCTTAAGGTAAAATTTGGCTTACTTTTGATTTTGCTCTCATAAGATATAACCAAGTAGTCCTGGTGCAATCATTAATAAAAGAGACAAACCATTTAGCTCTAGTGACATTAGGAGTTCTAGAAGGACCCTAGACATCTGTGTGTATTAAAGAAAATGGTTAAAGAGATCTTGTATTATTCAATGGAAGAGAGACACAGTGGTGTTTAGCAAACTCACAAATGTCACAATGAAATTTATTAACTTCCACTATTTTAAAAAGCGAAGGAAACATGCTACTAAGTAAACAGAAAGGTGGGTCCCCAAGACAAAAATGCTAGAGCCAAATTTCAGTAGTGTTTTGGGAAGCACCTTAGGATAAGCAAGAAAAGCTTAACAGAGGTCCTTGGTCCACTGCGTTGTTCATTTCTTCAAGGTAGTAGAGTCCATTCTCCTACCTAGTAGATCCAATTATCTTCACCAAAACTTTATCCTGAAAAATACAGTGTGCATCAAAAAAGTTAATGCAGCAATTCAAATTTTTTGTGAGTTGGTAAATGGAAATAAGATTTGTGGATAGCCTTGGAACATGTAACACAATTTGCAAGGAAATGGAAGGTGTGAGTTTGATATTGCCTTGACCAGCAATAATAATGGAAGTGTCACACCTTACCCCTCTGTAAGGCATAACATGATCTCGTACAATACCTAATGAACTACCGAATTTCACCTACCAATAACTCATTAAGTACCCTACAAGGGATTTTAAAACAATTTTCTTACTTTTGACAAGTGGTGAGCATTTTCTAATAAGTACTTAAAACATTTAGTTAAAATTAAAACTAGTTAATATTTTTGGCTCATTTTATTTTTACACAAATTTTATAAAAATTTTGACAGAGTTCTCTCTATATTTTGAGAAAACAGTTCTTCAAATACTTGTAAAAAGCACTTCTAAATTTTTTTCTCAACAACTGCTTCAATTTCATACTCAATCTCAATCAATTTCTCAACACATTTATCAACTTTCAAATTTCAAATCCACTATCCAATGATCATCAAAATATTAGCAATCCATTTCATTCAAATTAAATAAAATAGTTCCATTCATATTTCATTAGAGATAAAACAATTTAGATACATCATTACAAAATTTACATTAAGAGAATTTCAAACTACAATATATATTACAACTTTATACAAATTTTATACAAACTGCTCAAGACCCATTTTTACATGTCCATACATTTATGTGCAATATATACATCAAAAGAAATATTTAGAGTTAGGGTATAAATTATACCCGATAACTTCAAGCTGAATGATCTTTAATCCTTAGCAATCACCACTGCTGCTCCTCTAGTCTCTCAGATTCGTGATGAATAGAAGCTATCGCTGAGTACTAAGACTCAGTGGTGCACAACATACTAAAATAATCTTTATGCAAAATATAAATCACATTTATTCAAAATTTTGACTAAACATGAGCATTAAACACAAAACATGAATTATGAGATTTTAATGCAAACCAAGTTCATTTTAAAGTATCAAAACACATTTCATAAAACCCACAGTTAGATCATGCCATTCGAAACAAATAGAATCTCAATAGCCAGAGGCTAAAGAGAAATCTCAATATTTCACATTATTTAAAACAGTATGCAAAAGATGATTATAAAAAGTATACGTTATGCACAAACCTTAGACGAGTCGCCTGTTGGCCTTGACTCGACTCCTCGGGTTCTGTCCTGGTATTCTTTTTCACTGAAACACACAATTTCATAGTGTTTCAGTACCATAACTTAGCATAAATCCAAAAATAAATTTAACTTCACTTTTACTTAGCTTTAACGTGCTAAACTCGACGTTCTTGAAATTTTGTGTTTCGGGTTATTATTCACTACACTATTTAAGTCAAATTGTTGACTTTCTAAGGCTTAATAGGTATGAGAATTCCAACTTCACCTACATACCACATTTTGGTCACTAAACTTGTTGTTTTTGGTCATTTTCTCAAAACTTAGGTCTTTTAGGCAAAATTGCCAAATTTTAAGTTTTGGTGTCCCTAATTGTACTGTTTCATTGGTTAGTTTACTGTTGGAATTTGGCAAAACTTTCTTCAAAGAAGATGTTTCCTAATGTCTTAAGTTTATTCTCCTTTTTGAATCACCCCAATTGGATTTTTTTAGCTTAAGTTATGGCCATTTGAACCATGGCTGCCGGATTGGGCACAACCCAGAATTCTGGGTAATTTTTTGGTGCTGGCAGATTTGAGTCACCAACTTGGGGTAGCCAAATAACTTAGTTAATGACATAATTTGAGTTTGTGTTCTTCATGAAAGTTTTAGGTCTATATCTCATCTAACCACTGGTAAAATTTCAAGTCATTTTGACCTGCCTAGCTCAAGTTTAATTTGGTCAGTTTGTGCAGAGGCAGACTTTGATTTCTCAACTTTAGTTAATTTGTTCACTAGGTTTTAGTCACTTTTTGGGCATGCTTCCTAAATGAAAATTGTGTCATTTAGTGCCTATTTTTATTCCCAATTGGTCTCATACCAATTGGACTTGTAAAATTCCATTTTTGGTCCCTCAAAGTTGACTTTTGGTCATGGTGCATACCCAATCCGAATTTGGCTTTGATTCAAACACTTCTAACACACTTAATTAGGTCAAAAATGACCATTTCTCTCCTTAAACTATGTCAAAGACATCATTTAGCACTTCTTCACATTTTTGGTCTCTAAACCCTAATGTTCAAAACCCTAATTCATGTCATTTGTTGCATTTAGCTAATTAAACACTTATAAACATGCTCCCTTAACTTAATTAAGCTTCCTAACATGTTTAGCTCAAACAAATTTATACTTTATCCAACCAAACCTTAGCTGTCCAAAATTCTATATAATCCCTCAACAAGTTTTCTTTCCATTTTAAGTTTATTTCTAAGTTACTTTAAGCATATTTACATGAAATTTGAAGAAATAATTTAGAGTTCATTACTAACCTTTTTTTTGTTGAATTTCTTCCTCTTCAAATCTTCTTTCTTTCCTCTTCTTTTTGTTGTCAATATGCTTGTCAAGATCCAAGAACAAGATTTACTTAAAGGAGTTAGGGAGTATATAAAATAAAATCAAGCTTTGAAAGCTTGAGATGGGTGTTAATGGTGGAAAGGAAATGAGAGAATTGAGACAGAAAAGGGGTGATGGGAAAAGAAGAAAAAGAAGAAGTAAAAAATGTTTTTTTTTTCTTTATTTTGGATATTTATCTCTTAGGAAGACCCAAAAATCCAATTAATTAAATTCACAAATTCTTATTTTTTTATGGCATCATGCATGATGTCATGCATGATGTCATCACCTTTTGACTTTTCCATTTTCTTTTCTTTTTTTTTTTCTATTTATTTTTCTATTAGTTCTTTAATTTAATTCTCGATTCTGAAATTTTTTTTTCTTCGATTTTATTTGACAGTTAGGTTAGGAGTCAGCTCTCGGGGTCAATTGACCAAATTGCCCATCGTCGATTCATCCCGGTTTGCAAATAATCCAATATTTCTTTCGGCTCCCTAACCTAATTATTTGACTGGCTTAACAGTTCTTTTTCGTGATTTTCTCTTTTCCACTATGTTTATAAGGGTCCTAAGGACCGTGGCGTCACATTTTACAGTTCGAAATTTGAGTTTAAAACGACTTCGCAGTCCTTCCCGAGAAGGTCACCCATTGCTCTGACCCTCGGCTCGTTTAACTTCTTATGTTCTGTTTTTCTTGTTTATACTTAAATAATTGGACATTACTAATTATTTGTATTTATGGCTTCTCTAGTTGTCTTAAGTGTGGTTCTAATCTCCTTAATTGTCCGGACCGACTCTGATCACTGGAACAGTGAAATATACTAGGCTATACAAATAGGGGTGTTACAGGAAGAGCCATTAGCAATGGTTATTTTCTAATTTCCAAGACTAGATTTATAAGACTCAAATTTGTTAGGGATAGGTGTTATGTGATCTGTGGCTCTTGATGTGACACCCCTTACCCATCTACAATGTAACCGAGCAAGTTATGTCACCCAGTGTGCCGGAGCACCAATTTATGTTTTTATTACAATTTATCCCTTTATAATTCATTTATTTTCAATTTTGATAATTCTGAATTTATTTCCAAATTTTATAGAAAAGCCGGCGCCGGCTGTAAATTGGAAAAAAAATAGTTCTTCTGAACCTGTTTAAAAACACTTTCAAAATAATTTCCAAATCCAAACTCCATTATACACATTCAAGTCAATCTCAAAATCTCAATCTCAAATCACAATACTATTTTCAAAACTTTTATGTTCACTTCATCACTTGCAGCATATTCATAATTAATTCTCAACATTTCATTTATCAATATACATAATGCAGAAAATCTCAATAATATGAAATTTCATATGTTTACATTAATACATAATTACAGGAGTTTATAGTTACAATCCAAACTAATACAAAATGCAAAATACAAAAGGGCCACCTATAGTCCTAATGTCCTACCATATGCAGTGCAGATGTGAGGTGACTCTGGACTCCTCATACAGCTCTGAAGACTCACCCCGTCTGATGTCTGCTGGGCTCCCCAGCTAGGTCTCCAGTACCTGCGCGTGCCAAAAGCAACGCGCTAAGCAATTATGCTTAGTGGTGACAATATAAAATAAAATAAAATAGAATAAAATAATTATGCAGAATGTATGATTTCATTTTTGGGTAGACTTAATTTCTAGTATTATTTGTAGTATTATTCACTTAAAATTTGATAAGGTTTATTATCATTGCCCGAGTAACCCATACTAGTTGACTGGCCTGGATAAATGGGTAAACTGGCACTGGGTAGTAAGTATCTCGGACCATCACACTATCGGTCAGACTGTGTCTCCTGGTGTTCAATAGAACAGCTAATAAGCTGTAATAATTATCAGGGTTAAAACTCAAATATATCAACTCAAATAACATAGCCAAAGGCTATTATGTCACAGAATGACATAGGAGCCATGAAACACAGAATGGCATGAAACCATATGCAGTACTGCTAACAGAACCCTATTAGCATGCCAAGCTATCCAAACCAATCTTGTTAGGTATACTAGGGCATTTTACGCTTTTAAGTTTCACAATTTTTGAATTTCAAGTTTTGGTGTTACTATTCACTTCATTAGTCAACCAAAATGTTGACTTTTGCATAGGCAATAGGTGCATTGGTTCCAATATCACCAACACACCACATTTTGCATTTTAAACTTGTTGGTTTTGGTTGCCAAAACCATTTCTAAGCTTAATATTGATTGAGCAAAATTTTCAATTTTCATACCTTATTTTTACTGTTCCATTGGTCAATTTTGCAGTGCGAATTTGGCAAAATGATCAACAAGAAAGTTGTTCCTTATTTTGTCTAGTTGAATTTCCTTTTTTGAATCACTCCATTTGGAGTTTTGTAGCTCAAGTTATGGTCCAAAAACCACAACTGGCCAGATTGAAATTTTTCTGAACTGACCATATCTACAGTGTACTAAACAGTGATTGAAACTCACTTGTTGGATAGGTTCTGGTCATAATTTGGGTTAGGATCCCTCATGAAAGTTGTTGGTCTATATCTCATCTTGTTGCTGGTAAAAGTTCAGGTCAATTGGACCTTTCTACATTGAGTTATGGCCAAATGAACAATCACTATTTATTTGGTCATTCTGCAGAAACAGACTGCAGGTCACCCGGATTAAGGTAAGCTTTTGGTCTACTTGGTTTGGTTTTATGGGCATGGTTTCTTCACCAAAGTTGTGCCATTATGTGTCTAGTTTCATGTCCAATTGGCCTTGCACCAATTGAACCTCTACAATTCAAGTTATGGCTGCCCAAACCTGCTGGACTCAAGTCCAATTCTGCAGGTCACTCCATTCTGCAGGTCATTTTTATGGCAACCACACCAAACCCAATCCCATCACTCAACACACTTCATTTTTAATTTAAACAGAACTAAATGGTCATTAATTGACCATTAAAACCTATTTTCATCATCACATGGTCAAAATCCCATTTTTCCCACCCCAAACCCTAACTCACACATTACCCTTCATGCATTTTCATTGCATTTCTTTAATCCACTTAGTAAATACATATTATGGGCAGCCATGATAGTCTTTTAATTTCATTAAATTCAACACAATCAAACCCTAATCATGGCTACCAAAAATCTAGGGTTTCCATCCCAATGGTATTCAACAAATTTTTCTTTGCAATTTTCACATATTCAAAGTTCTTAACATGAATTTAAAGAAAAATTCATGGTTGGGTCACTAACCTCAAAGGAGTGAGATTTTCCCACTTGCTAAAGCTCTTATTTTTCTCTTCTTTTTGCTCCCAAAAGAATCATCAAGGTGTAAGATCAAGTTTTTTGTGTTGAGAAATTTAAGTTTTAATGGATAGAAACCCAAGAAATCAAGCTTGGGTAAAGCTTGGTTATGGAGGGCAATGGTGGAGGTTTTACGTCAAGGAGAAGAAGAGAGAGGAGTTCTGATCTTTCTTCTTCAATTTCTGCCCATTTAGTCTCTTTTATATACCTTGGTGACATGTGTCAACACTTGATTGGGTTGGAGACTTTTAATGACATCCTTATGATGTCATAATTTCAATTTCTTTCATTTTTCCATCCTTTTCTTGTCCAATTAATTTCAATTAAATTTTTAACAACATTTAATCATATTTTATGTTATATAAATTATTTATTTAACTGGACAAGTTGACCCAAAAATCATCTCTGAAGACGAAATGACCAAAATGCCCTCCGTTTGGCTTAACGAGCCAAAATTGTTTTTACTGATTGAAAAATTTTTCTAAGTATTTTCTTGACATTCTAATGCCATAAGAACCTCAATGACCCTTCTCTGGAGTCCCAAAAATTATTTTATAATTTTTCCTAAATTTTTTTCTTATTAATTATTTGAGTTAAATTTTAATTCCTCACTTTAGTTTAAATATTTTTCCGAACGTTCTAGCTGTCCGGACGACATCGTCACCTAATCAGTGAGACTGCATTTTACTAGCTAAAATGAGGATGTTACACCTGAATCAATGATCCAGGAGTTAGATGGATTTCAGTTAGAGGCACTAAAAGTTTTCAAGATGAAGCACCTACCAGATTGAGCTAGGGAGCAAGAATTAGATGACTTATTGAGTGTTCCAATGAAATTCTTTATCTTTTCATTCTCTTCTTTGTTGAACTTTTTGAATTCATTACCATCGAGATTCTGTGTAGGTCCTTCTTAGTTTGTGAAATTCGTCGAGCTACCTTGTTAATTCCCTTTAAATCCTTCGTTCCTGTTAAGAACTTATGCCTTCCCATATAGCTTAAAATGATTCTCCTTAGTATGGTGAGGTTTCTTACAGTAAGTACACCTTAAATCATCACGAGTAGATTGCTTGCCTTGTTTTTTATCACTTTTGTCACCCAGTCCTTGTCCCAAACTATTAAACTTGTTTCCTCTATCTATAATTTTCTTTAAAACCATGGCTTGGGATTCTAGCATCACTATTTTGTGGCTTTCTTCTCCACACACTATTGAAAATACCTCACTCAAATGTGGCAGCTTCTCCTTACTACGAATCTGAATCTGTACTTGATCAAATTCAACATTTAGTCCTGCAAGAAACTCAAATACACGGTCTCTTTCTAAAATATTTAGAAGAGTCCTAGTATCACCATTGCATTTCATCTTAATATCTTGGTAATGATCCAGTTCCAGCCATAAACCATTCATCAAATTGTAATATTCAATAATCAAGAGGGTACTTTTTTTAGTAGTAGAAATCTTGGTTTTGATTTCATAAATTAGTGCTGCATCTTGCACTTTTGAACACGTTTTGTGGACTATCTCTCAAATTTCTTAGGCAGTAGGAAGGAATATTAGATTCCTACTAATCTTAGGTTGCATTAAGTTCCATAGCCAGGACATTATCATTGAATCTTTTCCATCCCATGCATCAAAGTTGGAATCGCAAGCACTCAGACCAGTTCCATCTAGATGGCTCAACTTCCCTTTTCCCTTGAGAAATGTTTTCACAATCTGTGACCATTGAAGATAATTTTTTCCATCAAGTCAATAAGTTAGGCTCATACTTTGAAGTTCTCCATTTGAGGAAGACTCAAGTGATGATGCAGTTTGATTGGTGACTACATTCTCAGATATTTCTGACATCTCTGTGAAAAATTAAGATTGGATGAAACTAATACAGTGGTAAATTCAAGAAAATAAAAAAAAAAGACAAAGAATTTTGATAGGCAACGAAGGCTGATCAAAGGCCAGCAGTGATAACAGTGATGAATACTGAAATTTGGCATTAAAGGCCAACAATAAAGTCAGCAATAAACACTGAACAGAATACTACCAAAGATAACTAGGCTCTGATACCATATGAAAGTGAAATCTTTCATATTTTCAACATAGGTAATTGGTACATTTATAATTACAAAGAAATCAACTAAATCCCTATGAATTAGGAAAAAGAATAGAAAGAAACAAAACTAGAAAGAGAGAAATTATTGAAGAGAAATTACAGCAGAATAGTGAAAATACAAGAGAATGATTACAGGAGAAAAATTGGGGATATACATGCTTTTGAAATAATCTAACTATAGAAAGATATTTTAAAGATATAATAGGGATTCTCAACATATGCCTAAAAAGGGATGGGATTGTTTGTTTGTGACACCCCTTACCCGTTTATAGTGTAGCCGAGCAAGGCATGTCACATTCGGTGCTAGAGCGCCTTAATTTATCTTATTTCTTTTTTTCTCCTTAATTTTTCTTAGTTGTTATTTAGGTTATTTATTACTCCTCACTCTAGTTGAAATATAGTTCCAGACAGACGTTAGTTACTGGAACAGTAGAATGTATAGATTACCTAAAGTGAGGGTGTTACAGCTCTTCCCCTCTAACAAAAATTTCGTCCTCGAAATTTACCTAATGCAAATAGTTGAGGGAACTATTGCCTCATCGTCTCTTCACTTTCCCAAGTTGCCTTTTCGGTATTGTGGTGCCTCCAAAGCACATTCACCAGTGGGATCTGCTTATTCCACAGTTCTTTTACTTCCCGAGCCAGGGTCTGATCGGTATCTTCTCAACATGGATATGTGAAACACATTATGGATCTTGTCCAGCTCTAATGGTAAAGTTAGCTTGTAGGCCACTGGACCCACATGTTCAATGACTTCATATGGGTGAATGAACCTAAGGCTTAACTTATCCTTTCTTCCAAACCTTAACACCTTCTTCCATGGTGATACTTTGAGAAACACCTTATCGCCATAAGACTTTTGTCTATCTGAGGCAACTTTCAAGTTAGCTTTTATCAACTTCACCTTTTCTTCAGTTTGTTTCACCAGGTCTGGTCCCATAAGCTTATCTTCACCTAGCTCAGTCTAACATATTGGTGTTCTACACCTTCTCCCATATAGTGCCTCATAAGGAGCCATCTGAATGCTACTCTGGTAGCTATTATTGTAAGCAAATTCTGCCAGTGGGAGGTATCTATTCCAACTTCTCTCAAACTCAATGACACAACTCCTTAGCATATCCTCAAGGACCTATCAAATATTTCATGTTATTACTATCATTTCAATTCTTAATATTTGTAATAATTCAATAAGTTTTAAAGTTTTACCTAAATCACTTATTCCGATTGTCCATCTGTTTGAGGATGAAAAGCCGTGCTAAAATGGAGTTGTGTGCCCAAGGCTTCTAGCA
The DNA here is from genome assembly GCF_030052815.1 of Hevea brasiliensis. Classification (NCBI taxonomy): domain Eukaryota; kingdom Viridiplantae; phylum Streptophyta; class Magnoliopsida; order Malpighiales; family Euphorbiaceae; genus Hevea; species Hevea brasiliensis. Next base: position 107,043,752 of record NC_079493.1, read on the forward strand.
ACTTCTTTCAAAATCTGGATGTGAACCTCGGGTCTCAATAAGATATAATGGAAATTGGGATTCCATGCAGTCTAACTATCTCACTGATATACAACTTTGCTAGCTTCTTCAATGGATAGTCAGTTCTAACTGGCAGAAAATGTGCTAATTTAGTTAATCTATATAATATCACCTATACTGCTTCATGTTTCGTCTGGGTGAAAGGTAGGCCACTAACAAAATCCATAGTGACCCGATCCCATTTCCACTCAGGTATGCTTATAGGCTATAACAACCCTGATGGAACTTGGTGTTCTGCCTTGACTTGCTTACATGTCAAGCATATAGTTACATAGTCAGCTATGTCCTTCTTCATACCAGACCACCAATAATGAGGCTTCAAATCATGGTACATCTTGGTACTTCCTGGGTGCATAGCATAGACACTATGATGTGTCTCTTTCAGAATGCTTGTCTTCAATTCCCCATTATCTGGTACACACATTATTCCTTTGTAGTACAAACACCCATCTTCTTTCAACTCAAATTTAGTCTCCTTCCCTTCTGTAATTTTGCCCATAATAGTTATTAACTTCTCATCTACCTTCTAGCCATTTTGTATCTGCTGTAGCAGGTTTGGCTTCACTTGCAACTCAGCCAAAATAGCTCCATCATTCTTTTTTTTTCCTTAATTTTTCTTAGTCTTTATTTAGGTTTTTTATGACTCCTCACTCTAGTTGAAATATAGTTCCAGACATTTTGGCTGTCTGGACAAATGTTAGTTACCAGAACAGTAGAATGTACAGCCTACCTAAAGTGAGGGTGTTACATTGTTGGTCTTCCGTCTTCATTGAAGAAATGGAAAGATAGATTTTTCTTTATCGAAGATACTATTGATGAGCACTAGGGTGGGATCCAGACGTCTTCAAATTGTCTGGCAGATAAAAGAACGAGGAAAATAAGATTTGATGTTGAGGAAAAAGACAGTTGTTAGGGAAATAAAAGCCATAGTTCTGTCAGATAAAATTTCAATAAAAGCGATGCTTGAATCTCAGGCCAGATGGTGGGAGTCTTCTTACGTGACCGGGGTTCCTGTGGCGGTCGAACATTATAATAATTTACCGCTCGAGGGTAAATACTTTTGGTTTTTCATTTAGTTTATTTTTACTTGTTGAAATTCTTTTCATTTTGCAGATATGGGCCGTTGGGGTGAAAAATTGAGCAACTGGTCTGTAAGAAAAGAAGGTTGCTTGTCCGGTAGAAGATGCTTTGACTTCAGACTCAAAAAAGGTAAGAGTTGACCTGCCCTCTTCTCAACCTTCCACTATTTTAGCTTTGACTTCCCATCTAAAGCTTGAATAGACTGATGCTGCTCCTCCACCCCTCTGTTGCACAAACAATCGATCAAGTAAGCTTTGGCCAATGAATTTGTGGTCGACAATTTGAAACTGGCCAACTGGTTTGCCAAGAAGTATACGCTTTCGATCGATTGAGCTCTATTGGAGGGGAAGCAGGCTGCAATTGATGACTATATAGTTGAAATCTATGTTAAATCGCAGAATAACATGGTCATTGAGTTGCAAATGCACTACCGAAGAGATGATTTTTCCTGGGTAGAAAACCTTAGAGGTGGGGAAGGGGAGAAGGAGAAATGATGGGCAAGGGAGTGAAGGTGATGATGTGAACCTCTCTGCTTATAGAACCTTATAAAATATTTTATGAATGAAAATGTAGTTCCTTTTATTCACACTTTTGTGTTTATCTGTAGTATTAAAAGTTCGAATTTGTCGGCCAAGCGAGTTTTACCAATAATTAAAAATTTGATAAGAAATTTTGTGAGTAAAAGCGATTCGATTTCTTAATAATAATATTTCATTAACTTGTTTGGACCATAAATAACCAAAAAAGATGATGAATGAATTGAATTTCCTTTGGAAAAATAAATTATGGTTACCTCCTTGATTTGTTTAATAAGTGCTTTGTTGCTAGGTTACTTCTGGAAATCATCATTGTCTGGCGGTTTGAGCCATACATAGATACTCCTTAGTTTTGGACTTTATAGATAGATGCTCCTTAGTTTATTTAACATAGTGGATGAAGCAAAGTGCCTTTATATTTATTTAGCTTGGCGGACTATCGCCGTGGATGGGCTAGGCACCCTTAGATTTATTTAGCCTGGTAGAATAGCATCGTGGATGGGCTAAGCACCTTTAGATTTATTTAGCCTGGTAAACTATTGCCGTGGATGGGCTAAGCACCCTTAGAACTTAAAAGTTAAAAAAAAAAATCTTTTATTGATAGTACTTATGAAGATTACAGATATTCCACGTCCGAAGGTAGTATTTTCCCATTTGTCTCAGCTAGCTTGTAAGTTCCTGGTTGTATAACTTTTGAAATTACATAAGGTCCTATGCAATTGTATTCTAACTTTCCTGCTTTAACTAGTCCTCTTATGACGTCATCTCATTTAAGAACAAAGTCTCTAACCATGAATGCTTGATTTTTGACCTTTCTGTTATGCATATTGATCATTTTTTACCTGTACTGAGCCATCAAGATGAAGGCTATTTCTCTCAGTTCTTCTGCTGTATTGAGATTAAATCTTAGATCTTCCTCTTACAAAGCTTCCTCATGGTGTTTTATTTGGTTTGATGGAACATTGACTTCTGCTGGTATTACTACTTCTGAGCCATATGCAAGTGAAAATGGTGTTTCTCCTGTTACCAATCTTGGTTTAGTTCGATAGGCCCATAAAACATTTAGTAGATGGTTGGGCCATACTCCTTTTGCATTGCCTAATCGCCTTTTAAGTCCAATGAGAATTGTTTAGTTAATGACTTTGGTCAATCCGTTCATCTGCTAGTGGTAAGTTGAGGTAAAGCGGAGGTCAATTCCCTACTCTGTTCATAGGCTTTTAATCTTTTCATTGGCTAACTGTGTGCCATTTTCTGTTATGATGACTTTGGGAACTCCAAACCTACAAAATATATTTTCTCTGACAAAGATGATTGCTCGATCTATTGTTACATGCTATAATGCTTCAGGTTTTAGTCATTTGGTAAAGTGATCGATAACAATGATAATGTATTTGCAGGATCCAAATGCCTTGAGAAATTGTCTGAGTATGTCTATGCCCCATTGATAAAAGGGCTAAGGGCTACTAATGGCTGAAAGTTTCTCTGCTGGCAGTCAAGGAATACTACTATGTGCTTGGCATTTTTGATATTTCTAAACTAACTCTTTGGCATCTTGTATTGCAGTGGGCCAAAAGAATCCTTGCTTGAATGCTTTCTTAGCAATTGTTCTTGCTCCTTTGTGGGTGCCGCACAAACCTTTGTGGATCTCAAACAGAACTAACAAATCGTCTAATACATTTTAGCCATGGTTAGAGATAAGACCGTCTGTACAATCATCTATCGAGTATGCTATATCTTGCTAATCTTTGTACTATATTTTTAGCTTCAAGTTGATCTTCTAAAAGTGTGCCTTGGTCGAGGTAGCAAAAGATTGCCGTTATCCATGTTTCTCCAACTTAAATTGGGAAAGCTTCTTCTTCTCTGTCCACAATAGGCATTGCTATTTCTTCCAAAGGGATCGATTATGAGAAATGCTACTCACTTGTTGTCACTGCTTTAGCTAAACTATCATCTTCTTGATTTTGTTTCCTCGAAATTTGGAGGATATTTACTTCTCCTCCTTTTGTCTTGATTTGTGCTAGCATTTCTTGGATACATAATTTGTATCTTCCCAAGTTCTGGTCTCATACTTGGAAGTTTCCCTATAATTGATTAACGACGAGTTGTGAGTCGCAATAAAGGTTAATCTTTTAGGCTTTTACCTCTTTGATGATTCGGAGGGCCATGAGGATGGCTTCATAGTAAGCCACATTGTTTGTTGCTCAGAATGCTAATTTTGCTGTGTACTTTAACTTTATTTTTGTGCGGTCCTTCTAGTGTTACTCTTATTCCTGTGTCAGAGAAGCTTGATACTCTGTCTGACCATACGTGCCATTTTTCTCTAATTTGATCTTCTTTTTTGGGAATCGGAGTTAGCTCAGCCACAAAATCTACGAGAACCTGTGCCTTTAGTGTTATTCTTGGCACGTATATGATATCGTATGCTCCTAAGCTAATTGACCATAATGCTAATCGTCTGGATGTCTCTGGTTTATGTAAGATCTTTCATAGTGGGTAATTTGTATGGACTTACACACTGTGTGCTTCGAAGTATGGCTTTAATTTTGTTGCAGTTGTTAGGACTACATAGGCGAGCTTTTCCAAGATTGGGTAATTAAGCTTTGACCCTTTTAGTACTTGACTAGTGTAATATATTGGTCTTTGCTCACCTTCTTCTTCTCATACAAGGACCAAATTGATGGTCTCCTTATTAACTGCATGATAAAGATAAAGAACCTCATTCGATTTTGGTGAATTAAGTAATGGAGGTGAGGATAAAAACTGATTAATTTGTTAGAAAGCTACCTGGCATTCGTCAATCCATTTGAAGTTGTTTCTTGTTAGGGCTTGGAAGAATGCAAACACTTCTTAGCTGAGCAGCTTATGAATCTACCGAGTGCTGTGATTTGTTCGTTCAATTGTTGTACTTCTTTGATGTTGCTTGGAGGTTGCATGTTGAGGATTGCTCAAATTTTCTATGGATTCGCCTCAATCCCTTATTCAGAAATCACGAAATCGAGGAACTTCCTTGCTTTTACTCTGAATGTGCACTTGTCCGAATTCAACTTAATTCATACTTTGTCTAGCACATTAAATGCTACAGCTATTATAGTTTTTAGCATTTAGATGATTGCTTATCTGTTTTCTCTACTGAGAGCTGTCCCAAGGCGTATTTTCTTTCCCTCCTCTAGTTCTTCTTCTGTTATTGAATCAACTGGTTTGGGTGAAATTTAACTTTTTGACTTTTTAAGTAACTCAATTGGCAAAGTCACTTCTGCAACTACTTCTATTATTTTTTTAGTATTCTCTTGTCGATTTTTGGCTTCCTCAGATTACTGCTATCCCTCTAAGAGCTAGTAGCTTCATACACAACCATTGCATTCTGATTACTATAACGTTATCATTCAAAATCAGTCAACTAAGGATAATGTTGTATGACAAAGGAATTTCAATTACTGCAAACTCTATATAGATTTCCAACTTGTATCTTTTGTCACTCAGAACCATAACTAGCTTTATAGTTCCGAGTACTGAGATTGTTTTGTTACCTAGGTTGACCAGAGAGTACATGACTTTGGTTAGGTTTTCTACTATGTGTTCAAGTTTCTCCATGACTTCTTTTGCTAGGAGATTTATTGAGCTGCCTATGTCAATTAGCACTCATCGAATTGTATACCTATTTATCTGCACAAACACAACCAAAGGGTCAGTATGTGGTTGGTTTACCGCATTGTCTTTCGGACCTATGGTGATTATTTCCTCGCTTAATTCATTTTTGTTAATGGAGAAGATAGCTCGGCCTCTAGTGCCCCTTAGTTCGACTGGCCTCTTGTTACCCGTCATTCCTATGTTTCGCGCGCCAGTGCTCACATTGATCACTTCGATAAGACTTTTGTCCTTTTTAGGTATAACTTCATTATTTCTAGAAGCGGTTGTTCTTCTCTCATCCGGACCATTTTTGGTAAATTTTTTGAGCTGATCATCTTTGATTAGCCATTCTATTTCATCTTTGAGTTATTTGCATTCATTGATTATATGCCTATGGTCCTTGTGAAATCTATAAAATTTTCCCTTATCTCTCTTACCTGCAGTATCATGGTTAAGTTTTTTTTAGCCATTTGACCTTTTTATCATTTTTCTGTATCCACATGTGCACTCTGGATTTAGGTTCATTCAGAGGTATATAATTATGGCACCTTATTTTGTTTCATTCTATATTTCTGTCTGAATGGTAAGTTTGATATGAACTATAGTTTTTCTTATTTTGCCTCTTTTCATTGTTTTGCCCAACCTTCCTTTCTTCCTTTGGAGCTTTTCGTTCGTCGTCCAACTTGATGTATTTTTGGGCTTTCTGCATTAATTGGTAATAGTTTATTACTAGATTTTTAATGAGCAAGTCTGAAAATTTTACATTTCTTGTCCCCTTTTTTAAAGCCTCACATGTTGTTTCATGATTTAGGTTCTCAATTTGTATTGCTTTAGTGTTGAAACGGGTAATATCATCTTTCAATGATTCACCCTCATATTGTTTTATTTTCTGAAGATCAAAGGATGACTTTTTAGAATGTTGGAAGAAATGAACTTATTCTTGAATTTAGTGGCGAGCTAGTGGAAGTTTTGGATCGATCCAGGTTTGAGGTGTTTTTACCATCTTTGTGCTAGCGCTGTTGGAAATACTCAGCACAGGTGGTAGTCATTCACATTTTGGAGCATCATTGTTGTTTGAAAGTTCACCACGTGACTCCTCAGGTCTGTTGTCCCATCATACTTATCCAGGATAGGCAATTGAAGTTTTAACTGGAGCTATTCAGCTAGTATTGGCCCAGACAGTGGAGATTTTATCTCCCATGCTGAAGTTTTCTTCCTTTACCTATTTTTGGTACTTCTACACTACTTTCACCAAACCCTAATTTATCTATGTTCGTGGCGACTCATCAGACTGTTCCTCTTGTTCGCTCGCTATGACCCATTCATTTTTTCTTCTCGAGTTATTGTTTGTTGACTAGGTGATTCTGTATTTATTTTCCTTTGCTCTAGATTAATCTGCTTCTATGATCCTTCTTGCTTCTAAGGTAGGTGTCCCTAGTGGGGCAATAGTCCTTGGGATTAACCCTTTAAGGAAAACAATTTAGGCCTACTTCTCCTGAATGCACTGGTACATTTGATCTAGTGTCATCCCTTAAAAAGGGTTTTATTGATTCGGGATGAGGATGTTATGTGGTGGGACTTATGCATCAGATGGGATGGTGGGCGTGGCCACATTTGGGACCATGGATGTCGCCAGTGGGTCTCCTCCTAGTGTGGGGGCAATGGAAATTATGCCTTTGTTTGGGGTCCTTAAATCTGCAGCCATTTAAGAAAGAAAAACACAAATATCATAGAAACAATTAGGACCAAGAATTAGAGACTACTGGGAGCCAAAAAAAGTATTGAAAAGAAGAGGAATGATATCAGATGTAGGTTTTTCAGCCGGTAATCTGAGTTTTCCACAGACAGCACCACTAATGCTACTGGAAATCCTTGGGTCCTGGTCCTGATGCCACGTAGACCTACAATAAGAGAAAAGGTGAGGTGGATGGCCTACTTGGCAAGCTACGCAGATATTCAAGTCAGAGATTTTGATTAAGAGAGTTTTTAGAGAATGTTTAAAAACTAGTTGAAAAGAATTGTAGAGTGAGTATACGTACCTGTATCTGTTCTCTTGGTTGGTATTTATAGGCCTTTTTAGGGAAATAGCCATTGCTCCATTTATGGAGATAATTCTGGCTAAATTTTTGGGATTGCCAATATGAAATCTACTTTTTGCTTGATTGCTAGCGTGATTATTGCTCAGTCCATGAGATCCAGGCTTTGCTTGGTATTTGTACTGCTTGGTATAACTTTCATTTGCCCTGTTGGGTGAACGAAGGTTTTTGTTCGGTCTTGTTTTGTTCAGTTTTATTTTGTTCGGTTTTAACTTCTTAACCATTTAAATATGTCCTAATTTTTTACTGCCATGCTGGATATAATTATGACTTTCTGACTGCCATGCTGGATACAATTTTGACTAATTAACTTAGATTTTAGGCTGGTAGTATCAATTCTATTTGCAAAATAACATAATGGTAAACAAAAGCCATGAACCAAAAAATGCAAACATGTAACAACTCTATTTCCTATAACTAGTTTCAATAATTTCAGATAGAGTAGACACCATATTTTGTCTGGACTAATAAAAACTTTTTTAAAAAAATTATTAAAAAATATATATGTACAAAAAATGCAATTTTACTAATTGAGTTGTTATTTTCACTCCTTACTTTATTAATAATTCAATTTTCAATTTAATTACATATTTTGACTTTAGTTTTAATTTTGATTTTAATTTTCTAAATTACTTAATCTCGATTATTTGATTTTATTCTCGCATCTTTTTTTTTTGTTTCACTCTAATTTTTAATTTAATCTTGATCATCAATTTTATGAAGAATTAGTTTAAACCATTAGATTTAGAATTCTATTTTTGGAAATTTTAAGAAAAGAGCAAAATTATTTCAATTAATCCCCACCCTCAATTTTCATTTTAATTTTGTTTTTTAGCCATTAGATTTTGGAGAATAAAACAAATTTGATACTTTTTAATCCTAATATTTAATTTTTCTTAGGATTTAATTTCACCCTTAGATTAAAATTAGTTAAAGTGATTTTGTATATTTAATCAAAGCCATCTGTTTTTTTCTTACAAGACCAAAATTAGACCTTTCGATAAAAAAGTAAAGATGACTGTCGACACCATATTTTGGCCGATCCCCGAAATCAATAAACTTTGAAACCGATCCCCAGCACTGAGTCTCCCTTTGCCAGCCAATCACATTTCTGATCTCTCCTCAAAAGGAATCGAATCAATACTAAGTCCCCATATCATTTAAAGCCTCACCGATCTCTCAAACCAATTGTCAAGTCCCCTGACCAGTCAATTACATTTCCGATCTCTCTTGTCAAATGAGATTGAACCAACATTAGGCCTTCATGCCACCGGTCTTATTGCCGATCTCCCTTTTAAAAGTTTGGGAATAATCAAGTTAAGGTTCTAATCCGATTTAATGATGATTCCGATCTTAAGTGTTCAAATCAAATTTCCAATTTTAATCAAGTCCCGTTTAGCGTTTGTTCTCAGCCGATCTCATGCTTATAGTGTTTTCTGACCTCTTACACTTAGATTAATAATCACTTTTAGTTGTTGTTCTAATATGTTCAGACAATCAAGTGCTTATGCAACTTAGATACTTTTCGATCGCGTCCAATCATTGAACAAAAAGGGGAACTTCATTTCATTTCAAATTAAAATTTATACAAGTCATTCGGCTGGAGGATCACCCCTAGCCTGTTCTACATTTTGGTCACCCCCTCTATCACCTTTGGCCTCCTCCTCGCTATCCTCCTCGTCCTGGGGAGCCAGATCCACCATCCAGGAGAAGTCCTCCTCGGGATAATGCTTCCTGAGCTCGGCCAAGAGATCCCCATGAGCGTTCACATAAGCACCGGCCTCCCTTGTCACTGCCTCTTCTTCTTTTGCCTTAAGCTCCTCAGTGAGGCGAGCGACTTCAGCAGCTCGGAGCACCCGAACCTCTTCAAGAACATGAGCCTACTCGGCTAGCTTATCCTCTTAGAATTTCATCCGCCCCTCAATTTTAGATATGTAGTTTTAGACGGACAAAAGTTGAGATCGGAGGGAAGCATCTTCCTGACCCACCTTCTCGACATTCTGCCTCAAGCGGTGAGCCTTCTCCCAGATAATATGTTGGTTCACCAGACTCTCCACGCTCAGGCTCATAGTTTGTGTCTGGATATCGTCGAGGCTGTTCGGGGTTAGCCTATCTCGATCCTCCCAAAGGCAAATGGAGGACCCCAAGACCTTAGCAAAACCCGAGTTCTCTCGAACCGTGCGGTTCTTCTCCAGTGAGTGGATCAGGATTTGGGCGCCGCGGGAAAGGGTCCTCACAGGTGGTTGGGGAGGACCCCCTTCCGCACTCGAAGCAACTGGAGGGGGTGGTGGCGGCTCTTCTTGACGAGGAGGAAACCGGACCACTTCTATGTTGGGGATCGACTGTCCTGAGGGTTGAGACGAGCCTCTTTGCATTTCCCCAGGATCATGCCTAGGCGTCTGAAGCAGCTCGGCCCGCTTCATCTCCTGCACTTTCCGGGAGACCTCTCTTTTCTGCTTCCTGCTCTCCTTGCAAGCCTTGCCGCTCGCCATACTTGCACAAAGAAAAGGTCAGTGAGATCGCTAAGGCCTAAAGATCAGAGATATAGAAAGTACTGAAGCTGAGGTCAGAGAGCTGAAGCTCGCGTTCTTGGCCGGTGACCAGCTGCATAGTCCAATGATGCAGTTTGGCTATCACTGTATCTAAACAAGAGAATTTCTGTCTGGCCGCCTGATCTTTTAGTTCCATCACCATTAGGCCCTCTTCCCTATTCAGGGTGATGCGCTTCGGAAGTAAGGGGCCCTGGTGTAGCCAGCTACATGGGAAATCCTCAAAGCCGTTCGGAATTTTGTTCCTCAGAATAAAGAAGCGATTCTTCCAATTCTTCAGGGAGGAGGGCAGATCGGTAAAGAGCCCGCAATGTGGCTTCACCTGAAAGAACCAGTACTCATCGTCCTTTTAGCGAGTTAGCCTATGTAGCTCAGCGAATACCTTCGTCATTGGACTGAGTCCTTTGGCTCGGCAAAGGCCTCTGAAGGCCACTAGGATCCGCCATGAGTTCGGGTGAACTTGGGCTATGCACACTTGGTGAAATTTTAGAACTTCCTTGAAGAAGTCATCAAGAGGGAATCACAGCCCGGCTTTTAGTTGCTCTTCGTATACCATGATCATATCATTCTCTTCAAAGAAGTGATCGGCTCGAAGATCGCCGTGACACTTAATAAGTTCGTATGAATCGGGCTGAATGTTATACTCTTGGCTGAACGACTGCAAATCGGTTTCTTGAAGGATTGATGGCAGCTCGTCCATGGGAAGGTTTTCTCTCCCTGAAGAATGTGTTTGCCTCGAGGATGCTGCTGGACCGCGGGCTGGAATGGAGGTCCTAGGGGGTTTAGATCGCCCGCTTGTTCTGACTACCTCTACCTCATCTGACGACCACGAGACCTGAACGGAAGGGGGGCTTGCCGCTCTCTGACCCTTAGCGCCGCTCATTTTCAAAGAAAAAAGGAAATTTAAACTAAAAGAAAGATCAAAACCTTTACCGGAGTGTGATCGGTGTCGGAAGAACTTGAAAAAACGAGATGATTTTGGAATCGCTCGTGAGAGGCTGAAAATGACATAAGGAAGCAACTGGCTGACCCGTCCCCTATTTATACCCGTCTGAGCATTTAATGCTCACGGTGTCCCAAGCGGCGCATCGGTTCGCAGGATTCGCCAACTTTTTCTGACACGTTTCATGAATATTCCAGAAATTCTATAATAAAAGAGATCGGCTAGTTAGAGATCGGTGAATTAAGGCGGATGTTTGGAAGTGCGGATCGGTTAAGAACATTGATCGAGAACGGATCGGATAAACACATCAGAGATCGAAAAATAATCAATGCAATAATAATAAAAATGATAGTTGTCAAAATAAAATTTTATTTCCGAAAAGGTCCGATTACATCATTTGGGTGATCTCTAGAGATCGGATTACATTAAAAGTCAGATTACATCATTTGGGCGATCTCTAGAGATCGGATTACATTTAAGATCTGATTACATCATAGGGGTGATCTTTAGAGATCAGTGGAACATCCTATCTAATAAAGGCCTATGTCAAAGCCTAGTCTCGTGGCTGAATCAAAAGATTTGTCCGGCCATAGACAGCGGATAGATGTACAGCTCAGATGGGGTGATTATGACTCTCATGAGGATGGAGAGTCATCTCCACTGTCATCAACCAGAACTGAGCTGTAGTCGGGACACCTAATGTGGTGAGGAGCCAAATGAACTTCAAGGGGCAGTCACCGATATTAAGGGGAATATTAGCAGTCTTCTTGCCCGGAATCAGTTCGCCGACTATGTCGATCGAACGATTCGAGATCGACACGATCGAGGTCCTCGATGTAGGTCGGCAAATTAGTCCAGTTCTCTCACTGTCATCAAATGAGGTTATCATAATTCTCCGATCACCGGGATCGTAAATTTTCAGTCGAGGAATAAAGAGGACAATCGGAAAAAGATCAAAAGCAATTATCATGGCCGGGATTATTGCCGGAGCGGTTAGAACAGGAAAATGTGAAAAGGAAAGAGGGGAAAATGAAATGCGGGAGGATTTCCCGTCGGGGGTATATATAGAGAAGGTCTGAGCATTTATTGCTAGCAGAAAACGAAGCGGACGTCTTGGAAATCGAAGGAATAAATTCTTTGACTGAACCAAACTAGATAAAGGAGAAGACTGGAATGGGAGAGATCAGAAGAAGGGGGCTCGGCATGAGAAATCGGAAAAGGATCGTATTAGAAAGATCGGAATGAAGAGGAGATCGAAAAGCAAGGAGAATAAGACAACTTCCAATAACTGTCGTCATAATCAGAGCCGAGATAGTTAAAGCGTTGCAGACGAGATCTCCACCGCGCGCCTCATTTGCAGAATCGCCCACATTACTGACAGGTGCCAGAGTATGTCATGACAGTACTGTACATCCCAATCTCTACCGTTGATCTTACTTGTAAGGACAAGTCCAGAGCCCTTGGATCAAAGAACAAGAAGACAAGACCGGCTCTCTTTATTCTCAGCCTTCGGATCGCCCTTGACAAGAAAATTCTGAGCCGTCAGATTAGAAAGGAGAAAGGACAAATATGCAGAAAAGGATTTCGGTCGTTCGTTTTGATTCTCTTAAATTCCCAACCATTAGATCGTGTCCTTTAAAATCCAAACCTTCCATTTCCCTCAAAGGGAATCCTGACCCTTCATTAGGGACATTTGTTCCCTATAAATACCTGCATGAAAACTGTTGAAAAGGAGGAACACAAAGAAAAGGGTGGTAATTATAGTGGAAAGGCTCTGAAAATTAATTCAATTTCGCTACTCTGCTATTTTTAAGCTAGAAAGATTTTAGAAACTAGTTTTCTCAAGTATTTTCTTTGAAGAAGTGTTGGACACTGGAACTCCTGATTTTCAGTTTGTTCATTGCTCTGTGATACCCTTTCTTAAGTTTCAGCTCTGTTTCACCACCTTTATATCCACTTTTATTTTCTGAGTTCAATCTCATTCATTATCATTCCGGTTTGATTATATGCTAACTAGGCATTCGTCATTTCAAGGCAAGAATTAGTCCCCAGATTGTTAGCCCGAAACTCTGCAACATTCGTGACTCCATAGTTAGTTCAATAGGTTCAACTTCCTTTAGGTGAGTGTTTGAACCGTTGCCTTATCCAGTGTTCGTCTTTATTTTCTTTTTATTTATGCTCGTAATTTTCGTTAAAGTTTGTCTTGTGTCAGAAGGTCCCACGTAGGTGGTTATTCTCATGAGTTTATCTTTTGATACAACAGTTCATGTCATTTATTTATTCTTGGTCTTTATTTATCTCCCAATGCGGGTGTTCGAGTTACGGGTAACGAATAGGTAGTTTGATAAAGTGTTGGTAGCAGTATCATAACCTAAGAGTTTTTTTTTTTTTTTTTAAATAAACGTTAGGATAATAAATCAGAGAGTCATGAAGTCAAACCACTAGACTAGCTCTAGAGGATGACTGGGTAAGGTGGAGAGTCAGAGTAAAATTGAATTTCAGACTAGCAAATAAAAGAGAGCGGATGTTGCTTGTCTAAGGGTGCTGGTAGGCCGATCACATAAGAGATCGGTAAAAATTCAGTCTGGTATTCCCTATCTAGTCACAAGGTACCGATGAGTTTTAAAAAAGGGCCTAATCTGGGTCCCCAATGTCCTCGGATGCCAAAAGCCTTAGCTCAAGGTAGGGTCCTTGCGCGATACGATCGTAATTAAATTTCAAGAGGTCCGGGGAGAGTTCTTATCCGATTCTCAACTAAAATTTTAATAAATATTTAAAAGAGATCGGAGGAGAGTTCTTATCCGATTCTCAACCAAAAATTTTAATAAATATTTAAAAGAGACCGGAGGAGAGTTCTTATCCGATTCTCAACCAAAATTTTAATAAATATTTAAAAGAGACCGGAGGAGAGTTCTTATCCGATTCTTAATCAAAATTTTAATAAATATTTAAAAGAGATCGGAGGAGAGTTCTTATCCGATTCTCAATCAAAAATTCTCATAAATATCTATAAGAGATCGGAGGAGAGTTCTTATCCGATCTCCAATCAAAATTTTAATCTAAAAAGAGATCGGAGGAGAGTTCTTATCCGATTCTTAAACCGAATTCTAACAAATATGCAAAATAACCCCTTAAACAAAACTGATACGCAACAGTAACTCACTAAGGGTCGTCTCATTTATTTGTATATCTGGGTAACCCGAATTGGTGAAAAATCAAATATTCACTTTTACCAAGAGGATTAACATCTCCGTTCGAACCTCCTAACTATCGATTTTAATTTATAAAGAGCTTAAAGTTAAATCTGCTCACCCTCATTGAGGGACGAGGTGGGGTGCTTAACACCTTCCCCACCCGTTTACGGACCCCGAACCTAGAATCTCTGTTTTTGAAGTAGTTTCATTTTAATTTATTTTCACGAGTGGTTTTCTTTAATTTCCCTCAAAATTAAAGTGGCGACTCCTCACTCTTTCCCACTTTGGTGAGGGTTCATCCAGGCGATCGCAAAATACCTTGCGACAATGACAAAAGTTTATACAATTTAATCAAAGCCATCCATTTCATTAAAGTTTAATTTTAGACCATTAGATTAGAAATTAGTTAAAGTATTTTGTACCTTTTAATCTTGCTCTTTATTTTTGTAAGAATAAATCTAGACCTTAAGATTAAAAAGTAATAAAAACAAAAATATCCCAATTAATCCTGGCCCCTAATTTTTTTTGGAGATTTAATTCCCACCTTTGGATTAAAATTATTTAAAGTAAAAAAAAGAAGAAGAAAATTTTAGTACTTTTTAATCTCAACCTTTAATTTAATTTTGGAATGAATAATTCTTAACCCTTGGATCAAAATAAATAGACAATAGTCCTCAATTTGATCTAAGCCCTTAGTCTTTTATTTCTTTAATTTTGGACCCTTAGATTAAAAGTAGAAAAAATAAATTTGTACTAATTAAATCTTAACCTTCCTTTTTTTTCCCCTTAAATTTGAACCCTTCTTTTTAGAGCTTTAACCCACTATATATACTATGCTACTATTCATTGAGGGAAACCTTTTTGGGGAGGAAAAAAAAATCATCTGCTTAAGTTTCTCTCAAAACATTTTGAAGGAAACGACATTCCTTGCTTGTCGTTTCACCATCTTCCTCTTCCTTCCATTATACCTAGCTCCCTCTCTTAAAAATCAACACGTCCTTCCATTATATCCAGTTCCATAATATTCATATAATTGATCTTTGTATATCCTAAAACACACAGTATCACCATTTGGACAAATTTTATTCCCTATATGCCTTTGTGCACTTAAAGGTTTTCTCTTTGTCAGCAATTCATCACAGACAGGAAGAAGAACCATATTACAATAGACCCATCTTAGCCAACGGTTCTCAGACGCCACTCATTCCATGACAGGTCATAATCGCAGCTCAACATTCGACTCCCCCCACGTCTCAGTTCATGCCTAACTCTAATTAATCCATGCTATTCTGCTTTCACACATAGAGGCTCGATTAAATCTCAGAAGGCTTTTGAATGTTGTTATAGGTAAAATTTTGTTTTGAACTTTAATGTTAATCCAAACAACATTCTGTCATTGATTGTCATGTTATAATGTGCAAAGTATGTGATTGAAATTTATTACTATAGTTGTTGGGTATTTGGTTGTATTTCGTAATTGAATATTTCTTTGGTTATATAATATTTCTTGCCCTTTTACTTTTGTTTCATGGTTGAGCTTTGTTGTGAGAATGGTATGATGAGATTCCATATCATATTACTCATTCTATTAATTTCTTACATATTATTTTAGGTTTTATTGATTTGGTCATATCAAAAAAAAAAAAAAAAAAAACAGTTTCAATGTCTGTAGAACCCACACAGTACCTCTACTTTAGTCTTAGCCATTCGTGACAGTGTAGGTAATATTAGGCTTTTTTTTTTTGGTGGATTGAATGTCTTTTATTTGTAGATTTTGCTAATTAAAAATGATATTTGGTGAAATGGGTATTGTTGGTTCTTTAAGTAGGAGGAATAACTTTGTTATTTATGAATTTAATATAGATTGTATGATTTGTTGATTGCTGGGTTTGAGTAATGATCTATATTTCATTTGTTCTAGTTTGGGTTTCTAGAAATCTGCCCTTCTTGATCGATTTCTTAATTGGGGCTTTTGGTTCATGTTTTTATTCCTTAAATAGAATTGTTATATCTATATAAATGAATTATTATTATTATTATTATTATTATTATTATTATTATTATTATTATTATTATTATTATTATTATTATTATTATTATTATTATTATTATTATTATTATTATTATTATTATTATTATTATTATTATTATTATTATTATTATTTTGAGTTACTGCTAATGTTAAGGGTGGCGTTTTGCTTGTTGAATGAGTATGTTGATATTTTATATGTTGAGGAAATATGTTGTGGTTGATTTAGTGAGGTCCTAATTCAAAATATATGTCACACCTTATCCCTCTGTAAAGCATAATATGATCCCGTAGAATACCTAATGAACTACTGAACTTCACCTACCAATAACTCATTAAATATATTACAAGAGATTTTAAAACCATTTTCTTACATTTTGGAAGTGGTGAGTGTTTTGGCAGGAATTAAAATCATTTAATTGAAATTTCAAAACTAGTAAAAATTTTTTGTCCATTTTTATTTGTCCGTAAAGTTTGGAAAAATTTCGGCAGAGTGCCATCTGTATTTGGAGAAGACAATTCTTCAAAAACCTGTAAAAACACTTCCAATAATTGTTTCCACAACTCCCAACCACCAAAAGGACTCAAGTCAACACAATTCAATTTAAGTCCACAATTCAACCAAAGTTTTCATCTCAAAATACTTCATAAACTCATTCACATTGCATATAATACTTAATTTATAAATACAGATCTTAATTTACAAAAGGAAAATTTAAAATATCATTATTACAATTTACTGTATAATTGCTCAACTTTACATTAATTCATATGAAATTACAATATTTATATCAAATAACAACAAGGGTATAAACAAATACCCGTACAAAAAAATCAGTGAAGTCCTTGTCAATTCAGCAGCTCACCCTGCTGCTTTTTCCTTGCCCTTATCTGCGACAGCAAAATAAGCTATCGTTGAGTATAAAAATACTCAGTGGTGCACAATAAAAATTTGAAATGCAGTATATATAACATTCATTGATAAATCACAATTTAAATATTTCGCAAATTATCAAAACTCATTATAGCATAATTTTGGTCAAACAATTTAATAAACATAGTGTTGCCAATTCATACACAACTTAAGCCATGACACAAAATTTCCGATCAATGCCACGTTGTACACCACGACGAAGCAATCTACAACCCCACTAATCGAAATCAATGAGGGAGGTGGCTAGCTAGCTAATGAGTACTCATCCGATTTACAACCTTAACTGGTAAACCAGAGAGGGAGAAAAATAATCGATCTCAACCCCATAAATGGAGGAGGAATAATAAGGCATTGTCATGCTAAGTGTGAATCCGAAATCAATTTAAAGCAATTTGTTCAAATATTTCATGTAAATCACACTAAATTTCCAAAGTCACTTTTTCATTCACAAAGTAGCAACACAAAAATTCTTAAACTCATAATTAACACAGAAATTTCATAATGCGTACTAAATCAATTTTTCAATGATAAAATGCTTAAATAAGGTTTATTGTGCACAAACCTGATGTGAGTTGCCTCTAGGCCTTGACTCAGTCCCTTAGAACTTTTGAGTCTTTTTCAGCTGAAACACGAAATTTATAGTGTCTCAGTATCTTTTCTTCACAATAATTCCAATAATTAATTTATATATGTTAAATTCTAGCCCCAATATGCTTAAACTTACATTCTTAAAAATTTTCATGTTGGGGTTACTATTCAAGTCAAAATATTGACTTTCTTATGCTTAAAGGTATGGAAAATCCAACTATACTCACATACCACATTTTGGACACCAATTTTGTTGGTTTTGGTTGTTTTCTCAAAACTTAAGTCTTTTAGGCAAAATTGCAAATTTTCAGTTTTGGTATCATATTTTTTACTGTTCCATTGGTCATGTTGCTGTTAGAATTTGGCTAAGTTTTCTTCATAGAAATTGTTCCTTATTGTCTTTACTTTATTTCCCTTTTTGAATCACTCCATTTGGAGTTTTGTAGCTCAAGTTATAGCCATTTGAACATGGCTGGCTGGATTGGCCTAACCCAGATTTTCTGGGCACCAAAACTGGTCCTGGCAGTTTTTGGTCACTAACTTTGGGTGGCTAAATGACTTAGTTAAGGGTATAATTTGGGTTTGTGTTCTTCATGATAGTTGTAGGGCTATGTCTCAACTTTCTATTGGTAAACTTTCAGGTCATTTGGACCTGCCTAGCCCAAGATATGGCCAAATGAACAAATATTGTTTATTTGGTCATTTTTGTACAGGGCAGAATACTCAATTCCAAATTTGGCCAATTTGTTCACTATGCTATGGTCACTTTTTGGGCATGATTCCCGAATGAAAAATGTGCCATTTTGTATCTAGTTTCATTCCCAATTGGCCTCACACCAATTGGTTTGGTAAATTTTCAGTTTTCGTCCTAGAAAGGGACCTTGGTCATGCTGCCTGCATAATGACCATATCCAATCCGAATCTCCATTTGATTCCAACACTTCCAACATACCACAATTGGTCACATATGACCATTTTTCAGCTTAAACAAGATCAAATACACCATTTGACCAATTCTCAAAGTTTTGTCTCCCAAACCCTAGGTCTAAAACCCTAACTCACTAATTTTGTTACATTTTAATAAATCAAAACATATAAACATACTTTCTCAACTCATTCAAGCTTTCTAACATGTTTAATTCAATCAAACTCATGCAAATCATTCTCCTACATAGGCTGGCCGAAATTCACATATAGTCCTCCAACAATTGTTTTCTTTTCCATTTTTCATAATTTCTAAGTTTATTCAACTATAAACACCATAATTAAACTATAAATACAAAGTTTAGCTTACCAACCTTTCTCTTTGAAATTCAACCACCCAAATCCTTCACTTTTCTTTCAAATTTTCTTGATCAATCTTCTTTTCTAGTTGCCCAAACAAGGTTTAATCAACAAAATTAGGGAATTTATGGGAGATTTTTAAGGTTTATGAAGCTTGAAATCAAGCTTCAATGGTGGATTTTGAGAGAGAAGAGAGAGGGATGAGGGACGGCAACAAGAAGAGAAGATGAAGACTTTTGTTTTTTTGCTTTTTTTTTGTGTTTTTAATCTATTTTAATTCACAATTATCCAAATAAATTTCAAATTTTTAATTGTTAAGTTTATTGCAACATGCATAATGTCATGCATGTTGTAATAAACCTTTTCACTTTTTTAACTTTTTCTTTTTCCTTTTTTTTTCTTTTTCTTTTTCTTTTGCATTTATTTTTCCATTAGTTCTTTAATTTAATTCTTGATCCCAAAATTTTCTTTTCTTCGATTTTATTTGACAGTTAGGTTAGGAGTCAGCTCTAGGGGTCAATTGACCAAATTGCCCCTCGCCAGTTCAATCCAATTTGCAAATAATTCAATATTTCTTCCGGATCCCTGACCTAATTATTTGACCGACTTAACAATTATTTTTCATGATTTTCTCTTTTCCACTGTGTTCGTAATAGTCCTAAGGACCGCGACGTCACATTTTACGGTTTGAAATTCGAGTTTAAATCGACCTCGCAGTCCTTCCCGAGAAGGTCACCCATCGCTGTGACTCTCGGCTCATTTAACTTTTTGTGTTCTGTTTTTCTTATTTATACTTAACTAATTGACAATCACTAATTATTTGTTTTCAGGGCTTATCTAGTTGTCTTAGATGTGATTCTAATCCTCTTAATTTTTCAGATCGACACCGGTCACTGGAATAGTAAAATATACCAGACTATACAAATAGGGGTGTTACAATATGGGTACTTTTCTTGTAATTTTGCTTGATTTTGAAAGGATATGATTAAAAAGGTAAAGTATTTTTTTTTTTAACGTGGAAATAACAATTTATTTTCTTCTCTCCTAAATTAGATGATGGTTTAGTTTCTTTAATGAATCTTGTTGATGAGAATAATTTGGTTTAATGGCAAATTTGCCTTAAATCATTTTAGAATTAAATTAAAATATAGGAAAAAGTACACTTTAGTACCCCGTGGTTTGCGCATTTTATTAATAAGGGCCCGAGGTTTATTTTTTTGCACTTAAGGGCCTGTGTTATTACGCTGTTAGCACTTCAGGACAAAATTGCTACATGATGTCAATATATGCGAACATGAAAAATCTTCCTATACTTTTAAGCTAGCATGGCAAGTAGATTTCATATATTTAGCTGTATATAATCATGTTATCCATCCAATGCCAAGTCAGAAAGAATGAGAGTAAACAAAATATGTTGATATTTACCCCTCTATTGTGAGAAAACCAGCAAGCAAACTGGTATATACATCTAAATAGGTTGAGCCCACTTGCCATCCTAACTTAAAAGTACAGGGAAACTTGTCACGTTAGTATATATTGAAATCGTTTAGTAATTTTTTCTTTAAGTGCTAATAGCGTAATAACACAGGCCTTTAAGTGCAAAAAAATAAATCTCAGGCTCCTATTAATAAAACGTGCAAATCACAGGATGCTAAAGTGTACTTTTCCCTAAAATATACAACCATTTAAAAATTACATATAATTTTTTATTCAATGACAAATTTGTCTTAAACTATTTTAGAATTAAATTAAAATATACAATTTTAGGTTTAAAAACAAGTTTTCCTTAAAACATTTATAAAAGTGAATTTTTTTTTTTTTGTTTAATGGCAAGTTTGTTTTAAATCATTAAAATTTTTTAATAATTTAAAAAATATATAATTTTTTGTTTAATAATAAGATTGTCTTAAATTATTAAAAAAATTAATTAATTTAACTTAAAGTATATAATTTTGGATTTAATGACAAGTTTGCCTTAAATTAATTAAAATTTAAATATATTAATATGATTTTGGTTTAATGACAAGTTTGCCTTAAACCATTCAAAAATTAAATATATTAATATATAATTTTTATTTAACAGCAAGTTTGCCTCAAACCATTTTAAAATATTAAAAAATAATAATGGACCATCTTGATTTAATAGAAAGCTTTCCTTAATCATATAAAATTTTAGGGTTTAACAGAAAATTTCCTTCAAATAATTTCTTTAAATGATAATAAAAAAATAGAAATTTTTAAATAGTGATATATATGATACACTTGTATTATATAGATATTTTTAAGTATATTTGTATAATATTTCGTAGCATTTAGATATGTAATCTCATGCATAATCATCAATTTCATCAACTTTTGTAAATTCCATTGCCAGGCTCTGAATTTTATGTTTTCTGTATGTTTCCAGGTGTTTTGAAGAAGTTCCAAGGTATAGGAGAACAGTAGAGAGCTTGGAAAGGCCAAAAGATTGAGAAATGTTGCTGATACACCTTACACGGGTCATGTAGGCAAAGCCACAGACCCGTGTAACCTACTGCCAGGAGAAAGCCAAAGAACCAAGGAAGAAACAAAGTACACTGGCCGTGTACCATGACCCATGTAAATTATGAAGACCCGTGTAAATTATGAAGACCTGTGTAAGTCTCTGCCGGGCCAGTCTTGAAGATTTCCTCGAAGTACAAAAGTACACAGGCCGTGTAATCAGGCCCGTGTAAAGTCCTGTCCCGATATAAGATGCAACAACTCAAGCTCCAGTAAACAACACGGCCCTGGGCCGTGCAGTGGCACACGGGCCGTGTATCACGCGACAGCCAGTTTCCTGATTTGGCTCCAGCTCTAATTTTTTACAAAAAAGAGAAACTTCTACTGTTGCTAGGATTCTGAAAAACCTAACCCTAAACATTGTATATAAATAAGAGCAGTAGAATGCAGAAAAGAGAGGCTAGACAATATCACCTTCACTATTTTCATACAACCGTCTAAAAGTATAGTGCATCAGTATCAAGGAGGAACCCTCAACTGAAGTTTCACAAGATCAAAGTTGCAGATTCTCTTCGGTTCTTTTGTTCTATTTCTTTAAGCGAATATTTCATGTTCTTTTATTTTATTTCTATTATGTTTGTTAAACTCACCATGAGTGAGTAATTTCTTTACTCTGGATTGGCAGAGTAACACTCGTAATTATTATTATGAATGAATATTGAGTTTTATTTATTGGATCTGAGTTTTGTTCTTTGGTTTAATTTCTTGTGATCTTAATGCATACTATGTATTGGTACCCACTTAGTATTGATTATAGATATTAATTGAAGGACTGAAAGATGAAGATTAATATTAGAAAATCAGGATTTTGAACCTAGGAAATCTAACCTAGAGATAGGCTGATGGCCTTTGTGGAGTTCCATAATTAATCAAAGATCTTAAAGGGTTTTTTTTTTAGGACTAATCACCAATGAAAATAGGGTTTAGCTCTAATCGAAACACACCTTAGGTGCCTTAAGAGAGGACCTAGGATATCTTAGGATTAATTTTCATCAAAGTGACGATCCTCAATCCAATGAATAGACAAGATTAAAATCCATAATAAGATTACAGTGTAAAATCTTAATTTTGGAATTGCTTCAATAGATAGTTTTATTTAAAGTTATTTTCAGCATCCCAAAATAGATTTAATTCATTCTTCATACATATCTGGTAGCCTAAACAGTCAAAATTGTTGTGTAGCTTGGTACTTGCTAACTAAATTCCTCGTGGGACGATACTTCACTCACTACTTTATTGTTAGCGATCTGTGCACTTGCAGGGTTGAAAAATCAGCAAACAAGTTTTTGACGCCGTTGCCGGGGAATCTAGCTTTAGTAATATTAAGCGATAGGCAATTTAACTGATTTTGTGACACCCTTTATCCGTCTACAGTGTAGCTGAGCAAGATATGCCACACAGTGTACCGGAACAACATATTTTATCTCAATTATTTTTATCCTTCCTTAATTTATTTCTTCATGGTTATGAATTGCAATTTGTGAAATTTAACTCATTTATTGAAATTTTAAATTTATTTGAGGTTTCGAAAATTTTATAAAAAATCCGACAGAGTACCGGCTAAAAATGGAGAAAACAGTTCTTCGAAACCTGTGAAAAACACTTCCAATAGTCATTCTATTCCACAACTCCCAATTATCACATCAATTTTCAATAATTTCTCAATAATTCTTCCATTTGTCACTCATTCATTTAACATCATAATCATGTACATTTCATTTATAAACACAAATTTACAAACACTGATATTCATACCAAATTATATTACATAGGTTTTAATTTATACATGAGAAAATAAAAAATAAAAGTTTGATTACAAACAGTACAAACAGTATAAAATATCAAAATGGGACCTGGTGTCCTACCAATGCACTGTAGCCTGTAAGGTGACACAGACACTATGCAGAACTATAAACGGCCTCACCCAGTCTTTGGTCTACTGGGCTCTCTGTCCAAATCTTCAGTACCTACACGTTGCAAAAGCGACGCGCTAAGCATAAAACTTAGTGGTGCCAATAATAAAAGAAAATATAATATGCAAATAAAAGTAAAAATTTCCTAGTTATTGTGCTTATAAGAAATAAATAATTACTAACTTATTGTTTAGTCGAAGGCTAATTACATCTTATGATATTAACTCTTTCTAGCATTTTATTAATCGTTTTCTTGATTATTTTGAGCCTCTTTTTATTGTAATAATTCTTGTTCTCTATCTTAATATTTAATCTCCTTACTTCCTTTAATAATCAATTTAATTTCATTTATACTTTTCCATGCCCAAGTAACTTACACGAATTGATCGAACTGGATAAATGGGTAAACTAGCACTGGGTACCAGGGACCTTGGGCCGTCACAACATCAGTCACAATGTGTCTCTCGGTGTGCAAATAGAATGGCTAATAAGCCATAAAAGCAATAAGGCATAAAGCTAAGTATAACATCACAATTAGTATAGCCATAGGCTATCATATCACAGAATGACATGAAGCCATACACAGTACTGCTATCAGAACCTTATTGGCATGCCAACCTATCCAAACCAATCACATTAGGCCTACTAGGGCATATTACAAAGTTATTTCTTGAATGTTTATACTTAATATGTAAGGTTACTATTCATTTGGTCATTTAAGTTAAAATATTGACTTTCTCATATATAATAGTTATATGAGTTTTAATCACATAGATTTACCATATTTTGGTTTCCTAAAGTGTTGGCATTAGTTGCCAATCATTGCTTCTAATCAATGGAGAATAAATCAAAAATTTCAGTTTTTGGGTGTTAGAGTTCACTGTTCCATTAAGCCATTTTACAGTGAAAATTTGGCCAAGTATTATTAATCAAAGTTGTTCTTTATTGTGTCTAGTTATATTTCAATTTTTGAATCACCCCATTTGGAGTTCTCTAGCTCAAGTTATGGCTATTGCACCATAACTAGTCGGATTGCCTTTACCCAAAATTTCTGGGCAATTTTTGGATATTGGCAGTTTTTATACATTGATTGCAGTGAGTTTTTGGACATGTTATGGTCTAAATTTGGTTTTTTTTCTTCATGAAAGTTGTAGGGCTATGTTTCAGCTTTTTATCGGTATAAAATTCAGGTCAATTGGACCTTTCTACACTGAGTTATGACCAAATGAATGAACACTGTTCATTTGGTCATTTTCTAGAGATAGCATATTGGTCACCCGGATTAGGTCAATTTTTAGGACCACTTAGGTTGGTTTTCTGGGTAGGGTTTCTTCACCAAAGTTGTGGCATTATGTATTTAGTTTCACCTCCATTTGGCCTTGCACCAATTGGAGTTACCTAGCTTGAGTTATAACCCCAAGAGCACACTGGACTCAAAGAGTCTAGAATGCACACTTAAGGCAGTCTAATTCTTTACATTAGTTAATGTCACCAATCACTCCATTTTCAAACTACACCAAATGGTCACTAGATGACCATTACAATATCATTTTGTATTCAATTGCATTTACCCCCATATTTGAGTTTCAAACCCTAGCCCTAAAGTTCCAAAGTTTCAAATTCTTGCACTGAACTCATAAATTAATGTTTTAAGTGATACAATCATATCAAGGGCAGCCTATTCACTCATTTAATCCAAAGAAATCATCAAAACCATAACAAATCCATGGCTGCCGAAAATAGGGTAACACTTTAACATGTTTATTTTTTTTGATGAAATATCACATATCCTAGCTCAAATTATCATTCTAACAAGAAATTTGAAGAAAAGAGAAAAGGAATTAGACACTAACCTCAATTGATCACTCTTCCAAGTTTCCAAATTTTCCTTTTCTTCTCTTCTTTTTGCTGCCTAGAGGTGTTCTAAGGTGTGAGGATCAAATTTAGTGAAGTCAAGTTAGGGATTTATGGTGATTTAAGGTGGGAAGTAAAACTTGGAGTAGTGTAAAAATGGTGAAATTTTCTTTTCTCTCTCTCTCTCTCTTGGTTTCGGCTGATTGGGGAAGATGAAGCAGATTTCTTTTTCATTTTTTCATTTTTGTCTCATTTTTATTTAGTTTTTATCCCTTTTAAGAGACTTGTCAATTTCCCATTGGTTAGCAATTTTAATTACCTCTTGCATGATGTCATTACTCTACTTATATTTCATTTTTCTTTTTTTTTTCACTTCTACTCATTTTCAATTAAATTTTTAATAATATTTATTCATATTTTATGTCATAATAATTATTTACTTAATTGGACAAGTCGGTCAAAAATCATCTCTGAAGACGAAATAACCAAAATGCCCTCCATTTGGCTTATTGAGCCAAAATTGTCTGTACTGATCGAAAAATTTTTCTAAGCCTTTTCTTGGCATTATAATGCCATAAAACCTCAATGACTCTTCTATGGAGTCCCAAAAATTATTTTATGAATTTTCTCCTGGGTTTAGGGCTTCTAGCTGCGAAGACTGCAACTTCCTTCTAGGTTACCCATTGCTAGGACATTGGCACGTTTAACTTGGTTGTATTTTATTTCTAAAATTTTTCTTATTAATATTTGAGTTAATTATGATTCCTCACTTTAGTCTAAATGTTTTTCCAGACGTTCTAGCTATCCGGATAGACACCGGTCACCTGAACACTAGAATATACGAAATTGCTATAGTGAGGGTGTTAAAACTCTTTCCCTCTAATTTAAATTTCGTCCTCGAAATTTATCTGACTTAAGTAATCGTGGAGTTGCTACCTCCTTGCTTCTTCACTTCCTTGTTTCGCCTCATCAATGTTTAGGTTCGGTTCCTCCTGAGCTTCCATAGCATATACCCGTGGTGCCACCCTAACTTCGGGCCTTTTGACTGTCTCAGAAACAATCTTCTGTGAAATGTCAGCCGTCTCTGCTCTACCTGATCTTTTACCCCTTTGAACTATAGGAGCAGGTCTATCAACTTGTATTGGAGCTGTTGAACCACTCCTCTGAGGGCAATCTCTTATGAAATGATCCTTAGCCCCACACTTGAAACACTCTCCAGTTAGCAGTCGACACTCCCCTCTGTGTCTCCTACCACAATGCATACATTCAGGCACTGGGGCTAATCCCCATGTTACTGTGCCTGGGGAGCTAGCTATAGATATCCCAATCTGGCCTCTCTGGCCCTGTGTCTGATCTTGTGAACCAAAACCCTTAAACTTCTTACTATCAGTTGGTATACTTGACTACCCTGGTCCAAATTCCCTCTTATGCTGCCTATCTTTTCTATTCTGTTCACTTACTTTAACCCTTTCCACTTTCAGTGCGGCTTCAACTAATTTTGTGAAGTCCGTAATCCCCAAGGCAGTGATCATTATTTTAATGTTGTCATTTAGCCCCTCTTCAAACCTTCTACAACTCTCTGCTTCTGTAGGGACTATCTCTCTTCCGTAGTGGCTTAGTCTGACAAACTCCTTCTCATACTCTGCTACTGATAGCTGCCTCTGCCTTAGGTTACTAAACTCTTTTCTTCTGTCTTCCAAATATACACTACCTACACACTTCTTTCTGAACTCTGAGAGGAAGAAGTCCCAGGTTATTTGTTCTGACTGCACTTCACTGGACATTATATCCCACCAATGATATGCATCGTCTTGCAGTAGAGATACAACAGCTTCTAGGTTTTGCTCTGGGGTGCAGTGGAGTGTTTTAAAACTCTTCCTATTCTGTCCAACCAGTTCTCAGCTACAACAGAATCATCTTCTCTCTTACCAAAGAAATCCACTGCTCCAAATTTTCTTAGTTTCTCTAGATGGGATTTCTACTGTGGAGGTGGTGGTGGTGGTGGCATTACCCCTGCCATTTGTCTGAAAAACTTGGCCATTTTCTGAAACATGGCTTGTGGAGGCTGTGCAGGCTCTGCTGGTGCTGCTGGAGCAGGTTCTCCCTGGCCCCCAGTCTCAGCTGCAAGTGGAGCACAACTCTCCACTTCCTCATTTATTACTCTCTGTGACGTGGGGTCCATATCCTAATCAAAATAAGAAAATCGAACAAATCTGCATTAGTGTCACCTCGACTCTTACAAATGCAATGCATAGTATGGACTCTATCTAGACCCAGAAATGCACTAAACCATACTCTGATACCACTAAATGTGACACTCCTTACCTGTCTATAGTGTTGCTGAGCAAGATATGCCACACAGTATACCGGAATACCATATATTATCTCAATTATTTTTATCCTTAATTATTTCTTCATGGTTATGAAGTGCAATTTGTGAAATTTAACTCATTTAAGTCATTTATTGAAATTTTAAATTCATTTGAGGTTTCAAAAATTTTATAGAAAATCTGGCAGAGTACCGGCTAAAAATGGAGAAAACAGTTCTTCGGAACCTGTGAAAAACACTTTCAATAGTCATTCTATTCCACAACTCCCAATTATCACATCAATTTTCAACAATTTCTCAATAATTCTTCCATTTGTCATTCATTCATTTAACATCATAATCATGTACATTTCATTTATAAACGCAAATTTACAAATACTGACATTCATAATGTAAACCCTTATTTTGTGATGAGTATGTGCATTGAGGCCTTGGGAAACCCAATGATTAAAAATTGTATGATTGTAAGATATAATTGAAGGCATGGAACTGAATTATTAATTCCGTTGCATGATCTTAAAAAAAATAATAATATGCTTTTTGGGAAATTAATTTAATTTAAATAAAATTTTGTTTTGTTTAAATTTAATATGGGTAGTTCTTAAATGAACCTAATTGAGTTTAATTGGGCGCCATGGGTCTAAACAAGCCTAGTTAGGAATTTTAAATAGGACCCATTTAATTTATTTTTTGAAAATTAAAATAAGAAAATATCTTTTTCTCTATCCCTCTCCTATACAAACTCTCTCTCCCCCATTAGCCCCATTCTCTTCCTTACTCCCTATTGGTGCCACCCCCTTTTCCTCCCTTCCTATTGGTTGGAACACCTCACCCATATCTCAGTCTCACCCAAATTCCTCAATCCTAGTTGTTTAAGTTATCTGAACCTTATCACACTAGGACTTCAAACTCTACAACACCTCTTCTTCACTTTCTATTGGTGTCTTCCCCTTCCCCTGTCTTCCTATTGGTTGAAGCACCTCATCCATATCTCAGTCTCACCTAAATTCTGCAATCCTAATTTTTTACGTTATCTGAACTTTATCACCTTAAAACTCCAAACCCTATCACACCTCTCTCCCAAAACCCTATAAATACCCCACTGATAAAAAATAAAAAGGGGAGGAAAAAAAGAAAAAGGAAAGGAGGTGGAGGAGAAGACAAAAAAAAAATATAAAAAAAGGAAAAAAAATTAAAGAGAAGAATAGCCAAAATTCTTTTAGTTCTTCTTTCTTCCTAGCGATATTTCTTAAAGTTTCTTTATTTTTTATTACAAATAAAATTGGTAAGTAGCCCTAAGGTAAGTACCAAAGAGGGCATTTGCGTGGAGCATATGTGGAGCTAAGCGGGAGTAAGCCAGGGATATCATTGTCATACTAGAAAAGAAGACCCTTTTTTAAGGGTAGCTTGCCCCAATGACAATTGCATTTACCAATAGGTAAGTAGTCCTAAACTCCTCGAATAACCATTGGCATGAAATTGTAGTAATAATAGAATTTTTATTTGGTAAATTAAAATTAACTTTGTTTTTAATTTAACCGACTTTTACATGTAATTAATTTAAATAAATACTTTGTAAATTAAAATTAATCTTATTTGTAAATTAAACTAACATTGGCATGTAAAATAAATTTAATTTAATACTTGGTAATTGTAAAATAAATTTGTATGTTAGAAATCTTTATTAGGTTGTGATTGTTTAGGCCTTATGTGATATTAGAATAAATTATACATGTACATAATTAACTTAGTTCAATTATCCTTAGGGTAACTTGGTAAAAATTAATTAATTAGGTTAAATAGAAATATAGGGTTATTTGAAATTGAATTTATTTGTAAATTAAATTCTCAATAATAAATTAATTTTAGTCATATGGTAAATATCATTTAAATAATTAGCAACCCCATAGAGAAGAATTACCTGTGCATGAAAATTGTGTGTAAACAACAACCCTTTTGTGAATTACTTGCGTGTATAGGATTAGAATTGCATTTTTTAGGATGAAGTTTAATAAAGGAATAATAAACAAGACTTTTAGAAACATTAGTAGAGGAATGGCACTCGAATTAATGAGGTTAGACCAGGCGTAAGGGGTGCCTAACACCTTCCCCTTATGTACCCACTATCCTGAACCTAGACATTGGGCTATGGTAATGACGGTTGTGGAAACTCTGCAAGGAGTAAGTTGCCATCCACGACCCTCGAAAGAAACACTGAATGTGTCCCGGTTATTATCCAGGTGGCGACTCCTGTCTATCTATGCCTTCGTGGCATAAATCCTTAGTACCGTGGTAGTATTATTGGAAGACGGTACTTACCAGTGATTTGATTCTATTAGGATTGTATGAAGTGTATGTCTAGGAAATGCTGTCTAAGGAGGTGGTACTTAAATGAAACCATTGTGACTCCACCATCTTTCCTGGGCATTACCTGGTGTATTTTATATAATTCTAATGGGTGATATTTCACCTCACGCCCCCCCTCCCTCCGTACAGTTTGGCGACTCCACTAGGGACTAAATGGATAGTTACTCCAACATGTTTCTATTAGTCTAATATTATTCCTCTGTTAAACTTTTTGCATTGCATTACACTATCACATGGATCACCCTTACCCTTTTAGCCCCGTTAGTACTAACCAAGGAGACCATGGTTCTACTAGAGCTATGACGAATTGGTGAATGCTAGCACCCCATGCCCATACCTTTGAGTATATAAAAGAGCCATAGCTCCGGCCGTTGTGCTTAATGGACAAGCTCTTGCATGAGTGACCCTTTTCCTACCCAATGAAGCCCATGAGCCATAGATTTCAACCCTAGGTACCTCGTTAATTTTTGTTGTACTGGATTTATAACCTTACTGTTTAAACCATAAATTCTAGTGGTAGTTGAGATGAACCTAGGTCTATGCATAAACCCAATGTGTGTATAGGTCTAAGTCCATTTCAAAACCCATGTTAAGCAAGAGGATGCTTACATATGGTTAAACTTTAAGGATATAAATCCTTTATTTATGAGGGAAGGATTGTCCTGGACCACCCCATATTAGTGTGTCCAGTGTACCATAGCCTAGGATAGAATTTTTCTTACCCTGCATGTGAGAGTTGAAGGTATAAGGGGGCGAAGATTCAGTTCTAGAGATTTTTTTTTTTTGTTTTGATTCAGTCTTTGGTTTGATTTTAGTTCAGTTTATATGGTCTGGTTTTGGTTCTATTGGTACGGTTCGGTTTTGATTTTGTAAAAGTAAAGGCAAAAAAAAAAAAAAAAGAAAAAAAATGGTCCATTCATGCATTGCATTCATGTACATCGCATACTTAGGTTAACCCTTAAATCCTATTTTTTTGAGCAAACATAGCCTCAAAACACACCAAAGAGACTTCCAATCAGGTCACTTGGGTTAGGGAAGGGAAGAGACTAGTAAGGATTTTGCCTACACTACTTAAGATGGAAGAAGCTATGGCCATGCTTGATGAAATATTAAACGCCAAGATGTTTGAGCTGGAAGAGAAAATCGTGGTCAACTTTAGAAAGAGGCCCCGAGGTAGGCCAATTAAGTAGCATTAAAGTTATTAAGGTTCAAATTGTGTCTCTCACCCCAAGGAGATTTTTCCAATTCAGCCAACCCTTATTCGAAGTTTTGGAGTGTCTCAAAGCTTAAGACCTCCTACAGCTCTTAGCACCCAGATCACTACCAAATCTACTCCTACCTAGCTATGATATTAACCAATGTTGTCGGTTCTACCAAGCCCACAATCATGACACCGACTGATGCTTTCAACTTAAGCATGATATCTAAGACCTAATTGATGCCAAAATGATAATTGACTTAGAAAGTTAACCAAAAAAACCACACTAGCCCCATGCCTAACCAAAATTTCCACCTACACCAGGTCTCTACATGATCTCCATCACCCCAAAATCCTAACAGAATCATTGACTTTATCCAACCCATCCAAAAGCCCAATTAACCTCAGTCTATAATGGTTGTTGACATTTGTCATAATTCTAGCTATGATGAGGGTCCTTTAGATGTTTGGACCAATTTTGATGAGGAGGTAGTTGCATTACAACTAGATGGTTCAGTTCCACTAGTGTCTGATTTTCAAGTTATTGGGATCTATAAAAACTAGATGGATCTAAAAATGGCTACTATGAAGAAAGGGATGAAGTTTTTTCTTATCATAGGCCTAGGAGAATGTATAGATGGTCTGGTGACTTTTCTTGAGATGAAAGGGCAGATTATGAGTCATGGTTTAGGCTATAAGCCAACAGAAGAGAAAGAAGAGCTAAAGCCACCTAAGTTCTTGAAAGGGGTTACCACATGTGAAAGAATTAGAGCAGAAAATCAGCACCATTGATCTAAAGACTACATGGAAGCCAAGAACCTAAAGTTACACTCCTAAGTTTGAATTTGTCTTTTGTAATGCTCACAGTAGTGATACTGATGTTTCTATTTCTGATGTACTTGATGAAGATTTCGAGGCAAAAATTACTAATATGACTTGTCCTTTTGCTTACTTATTTGATGTTTATTCTAATAGGCATATGCATGGCATTCATAATCATTTAAAATCAGATTCTATTAATGCATCAAAATCGATCTTTATTAATTTGGGCACACCAAATAATCCTAAAGACATTAAGTTAGCTGAAGATTTAACCCAAGAAGAAAGAGATAAATTTATAGCCTTGTTAACGAAGTACCAAGAAGCACATGCCTCGAGCTTAAAATTAGATGGCCGATTCCCAAGCCAAGCTAGTGTCCCCAAAGGAAAAGAATGATCAAAAGTTGATTTAGCTAGTTATCCTAATGAGGAGTAAAATTTCATACTATAAAGGATTAGTAGTAGCACATGTGGACCTAGAGGGAGAAAGAAAATGGTATGAAGACATAAGAATGTCTCTGAAAATGGAAGAATACTAGCAATCAGCCAATAAAAGAGATAGAGCAATAATTCATAGATTAGCCACTCAACTTACTTTAGCTGGAGGACAATTCTACAAACTCTTATGTGTGATAGAAAAATAGGCTGAGCAAATAATGAAAGAAGTACATGCAGGAATGTGTGATCCCCATATGAATGGAAAGGTTCTACTTGGGAAAAAAATATTCAAAACATATAAGGATTGGCTTGAAAAATTCCTTATGTTCTTTAAGGTTATCGTAGTACTGCAAGGACATCCATGGGGGCAACCCATTCTCTTTAGTAGATGGGACTAAAGCAATGTTATCCATTAGTAAGAGGTCAAATCCTTGAGGGTGATACTAGAAGCTAAGATCCAGGAAAATGAATGGGCCTAGAAAATATATGAAGAATTATTTTTGATTGATGAGAAGAGGATGCGAGCCTTGTATCATATGCAGGCTTATCAGAGGAAGATAGCCAGGGCCTTTAATAAGAAGGTGAAGCCAAGAAAGATCAAAGAAGGAGACATGGCTGTGAAACAAACTCGGCCCATCCCTTTTGATCCAAGAGAAAAGTTTTAAGCCAAACTGGGATGGTCTATACATAGTAAAAAAGATCTTGCTAGAAGGTGTTGTAAGAATATCAGACCTGGATGGGAATGAATTTGAAGAACCAGTCAACTTAGATAGGCTCAAACGGTACTTTGTGTGAGATAGGCCCGCTAGGCTAAAAACCTATAAAAGGCGGTCTAGGCAAAAGTAAGGGTAAAAAAAAAATGCTAGATTGAAAACCTATAAAAGGCGGTCTAGGCAAAAGGAGAGATGAGAGAAGATCTAGATGGAAAACCTGAAAAACCCATTCGGCAGGTTATAAAGCTTATTTTTAACTTTGGAAGGTTGAAAATTTGGTAAAATTAAATGTAAGAGGGAGTAATGGTGTACCTGAATAAATAAAGAAACTTTTATTGCATTAACTAGGAATATGTTTTATTTAATTATGATTGTGAATGTTTGTGTCTTGAGGGATACATCAAAATATTAAGTAATTGAACTGCATTGTTTTAATTTAACCTATTGTTTTGTGAGCATGGTAGAATAGGTGCTTGATATGAATTCCCTGGTGATTGTCTAATTTCAAAAAAAAAAAAAAGGGAAAAAAGAACAAGAAAAAGAAAAGAAAAAAAGAGAGCTTGCTAATTGGAAAACCTGAAAGGGCCGCTTAGGCAAAAGTTAGAGCAAGCCCGCTGAAATAAAAACTCGAAAGAGCATTTCAGGCAAAAGTTAGGGCACAAAGAATTGAGTTTATGGAAGAGAAAGAAGTCAAGGCAGAACAAGGTTTTGAAATAGCTATAAAATAATGAAGCATGGGGGAGAGAAGAAAAAGAAAAATCAGAGGGAAATTGTATTGTGACCTTAAGAAAGTCTTTTTAGTGAACGATTTTCCTAAAAAATTTTGAAGCTAAAAGAAAGTTTTTGCAAAAGAGGTCCCTCAGAGGACTATGTTTTTTATAGAATCTCCAATAAAATTTACATTCCCATGATAGAAAACAACATACAGGAAGCACAAAAATCAAAGAGAATTTTGAGACCTAGTCATCCTAATTTTTTCAAATAATGAATTAGATATTTTTTTGGTAAGTCCTTAAACGTTGTTTAGGGCACATGACATAGTTGTGTAAGGCATAGAAAAACATACATCAACATATTACCTGTAGGTGTGTAAGGCATAGAATAATATGCATTACCACAGTTTCAAGTATCGAACTACAAGGGGGTCTGATTCTTCTTCAGGATAGCAAGGGGGATACGTAGGTAGTTTAAGACTGCAGTCCTAAATACGAACCCACAACATTTCATGACAGATTTTTTTGGTAAGTCCTTAGACGTTGTTTAGGGCACACGACATAGTTGTGTAAAGCGTAGAAGAACATGTATCAACATGTTACCTGTAGGTGTGTAAGTAGTAAAAGAACATACATCACCACAGTTTCAAGTATCGAACTACGAGGAGGTCTGATTCTTCTTCAGGATAGCGAGGGGGATACGTGGGTAGTTTAGGACTGCGGTCCTAAATACGAACCCACAACATTTCATGACAGATTATTTTGGGAAGTCCTTAGACGTTGTTTAGGGCACACGATATAGTTGTGTAAGGCGTAGAAGAACACGCATCAACATGTCACCTGTAGGTGTGTAAGGCATAGAAGAACATACATCACTACAGTTTCAAGTGTCGAACTACGAGAAGGTCTGATTCTTCCTTAGGATAGCGAGGGGGATACATAGGTAGTTTAGGATCGCGGTCTTAAATACGAACCCACAACATCTCATGACAGATGTTTTTTGGTAAGTCCTTAAACGTTGTTTAGGGCACATGGCATGGTTATGTAAGGCGTAAAAGAACACGTATCAACATGTCACCTGTAGGTGTGTAAAACGTAGAAGAACATGTATCACCACAGTTTTAAGTGTCGAACTATGAGTGGGTCTGATTCTTCCTCAAGATAGTGAGGAGGATACGTAGGTAGTTTAGGACTGCGGTCCTAAATACGAATCCACAACATTTCAAATCACAGAGTTGCCATTATCATAAGACCATAGCTAGTCTCATGATATAGAGTGTATCGACAGAGCAAGATGCATTCGATTTTCACATGACAAAATTATCACTGTTATGAGACCGTAGCTAGTCTCATAACACAGAGTGTATCGACAAAGCAAGATGCACTCAATTTTCACATGACACAACTATCACGGTTATGAGACCGTAGCTAGTCTCATAACATAGAGTATGTTGACCGAGCAAGATGTACTCGATCTGTATAGCCAATGTTTCATAGATATTAGAAGATTGAGTTTCACTTTGACGAAACTTGAGCAATGCTTTCGCATTGATTTCAACTTTCGTCAAAGTGGGGGGCAAACTGTAGACCCTTATTTTATGATGAGTATGTGCATTGAGGCCGTAGGAAATCCAATGATAAAAAATTATATAACTGTAAGATATAATTAAAGGCATGGAACTGAATTATTAATTCCATTGCCTGATCTTGAAAAAAAATAATAATATGCTTTTTGGGAAATTAATTTAATTTAAATAAAATTTTGTTTTGTTTAAATTTAATATGAGTAGTTCTTAAATGAACCTAATTGAGTTTAATTGGGCACCGTAGATCTAAAAAAGCCTA
Source organism: Hevea brasiliensis (assembly GCF_030052815.1). NCBI lineage: Eukaryota > Viridiplantae > Streptophyta > Magnoliopsida > Malpighiales > Euphorbiaceae > Hevea > Hevea brasiliensis. Next base: position 107,079,402 of record NC_079493.1, read on the forward strand.
GTTAGGAATTTTGAATAGGACCCATTTAATTTATTTTTTGAAAATTAAAATAAAAAAATATCTTTTTCTCTATCCCTCTCCTACACAAACTCTCTCCCCCCCATTAGCCCCACTCTCTTCCTCACTCCCTATTGGTGCCAGCCCCTTTCCCTCTCTTCCTATTGGTTGGAATACCTCACCCATATCCCAGTCTCACCCAAATTCCTCAATCCCAGTTGTTTAAGTTATCTGAACCTTATCACACTAGGACTTTAAATCCTACCACACCTCTTCCTCACTTTCTATTGGTGCCTTCCCCTTCCCCTCTCTTTCTATTGGTTGAAACATCTCATCCATATCTCAGTCTCACCCAAATTTTGCAATCCTAATTGTTTAAGTTTTCTGAACTTTATCACCTTAGAACTCCAAACCCTATCACACATCTCTCACAAAACCCTATAAATACCCCACTGATAAAAAATAAAAGGGGGAGGAAAAAAAGAAAAAGGAAAGGAGGTGGAGGAGAAGACAAAAAAAAATATAAAAAAAGGAAAAAAAATGAAAGAGAAGAATAGCGAAAATTCTTTTAGTTCTTCTTTCTTCCTAGCGATATTTCTTAAAGTTTCTTTATTTTTTATTACAAACAAAATTGGTAAGTAGCTTTAAGGTAAATATCAAAGAAGGCATTTGCATGGAGCTTATGTGGAGCTAAACGGGAGTAAGCCAGGGATATCATTGCCATACTAAAAGAGAAGACCCTTTTTTAAGGGTAGCTTGCCCCAATGGCAACTACATTTACCAATAGGTAAGCGGTCCTAAACTCCTCGAATAACCATTGGCATGAAATTATAGTAATAATAGAATTTTTATTTGGTAAATTAAAATTAACTTTGTTTTTAATTTAACCGACTTTTACATGTAATTAATTTAAATAAATACTTTGTAAATTAAAATTAATCTTATTTGTAAATTAAATTAACATTGGCATGTAAAATCAATTTAATTTAATACTGATAATTGTAAAATAAATTTGCATGTTAGAAATCTTTATTAGGTTGTGATTATTTGGGCCTTATGTGATATTAGAATAAATTATACATGTACATAATTAACTTAGTTCAATTATCCTTAGGGTAACTTGGTAAAAATTAATTAACTAGGTTAAATAGAAACGTAGGGTTATTTGAAATTGAATTTGTTTGTAAATTAAATTCTCAATAATAAATTAATTTTAGTCATTTGATAAATATTATTTAAATAATTAGCAACCCCATAGATAGGAATTACTAATGCATTAAAATTGTGTGTAAACAACAACTATTTTGTGAATTACTTTCTTGTGTAGGATTAGAATTGTATTTTTTAGGATAAAGTTTAATAAAGGAATAATAAGCAAGACTTTTAGAAACATTAGTAGAAGACTGGCACTCGAATTAATAAGGTTATACCAGGTGTAAGGGGTGCCTAACACCTTCCCCTTATGTACCCACTATCCCGAACCTAGACATTGGGCTATGGTAATGACGGTTGTGGAAACTCTGCAAGGAGTAAGTTGCCATCCATGACCGTCGAAAGAAACACTGAATATGTCCCGGTTTTTACCCGAGTGGCGACTCCTATCTATCTATGCCTTCGTCGCATAAATTCTTAGCACGGTGGTAGTGTTATGGGAAGACGGTACTTACCAGTGTTTTAATTCTATTAGGATTGTATGAAGTGCATGTCTAGGAAATGCTGTCTAAGGAGCTGGTATTTAAGTGAGACCATTGTGACTCCACCATCTTTCCTGGGCATTACCTGGTATATTTTATATAATTCTAATGGATGATATTTCACCTCACGCCCCCCCTACACATACCAAATTATATTACATAAGTTTCAATTTATACATGAGAAAATAAAAAATAAAAGTTTGATTACAAATAATATAAATAGTATAAAATACTAAAATAGGACCTAGTGTCCTACCAATGCACTGTAGTCTGTGAGGTGACACGAATATTATACAGAACTATGAATGGCCTCACCCAGTTTGTGGTCTACTGGGCTCTCTGTCCAAATCTTCATTACCTACGCATTGCAAAAGTGACGCGCTAAGCATAAAGCTTAGTGGTGCCAATAATAAAAAAAAATATAATATGCAAATAAAGTAAAAATTTCCTAGTTATTGTGCTTATAAGAAATAAATAATTACTAACTTATTGTTTAGTTGAAGGCTAATTACATCTTATGATATTAACTCTTTCTAACATTTTATTAATCATTTTCTTCATGATTTTGAGCTTCTTTTTATTTTAATCATTCTTGTTCTTTATCTTAATATTTAATCTCCTTACTTCCTTTAATAATCAATTCAATTTCATTTATACTTTTCCATGCCCAAGTAACCTACACAAATTGACCGGATTGGATAAACGGGTAAACTAGCACTGGGTACCAGGTACCTCGGGCCGTTATACCATCAGTCACAATGTGTCTCTTAGTGTGCAAACAGAATGGCTAATAAGTCATAAAAGCAATAAGGCATAAAGCCAAGTATAACATCACAATCAGTATAGCCATAGGCTATCATATCACAGAATGATATGAAGCCAAATGCAGTACTGCTATCAGAACCCTATTGGCATGCCAACCTATCCAAACCAATCACATTAGGCCTACTTGGGCATATTACAAAGTTATTTCTTGAATATTTATACTTAACATGTAAGGTTACTATTCATTTGGTCATTTAAGTCAAAATATTGACTTTCTCATATATAATAGTTATATGAGTTTTAATCACATAGATTTACCACATTTTTGGTTTTCTAAAGTGTTGGCATTAGTTGCTAATCATTGCTTCTAATCAATGGAGAATAAATCAAAAATTTCAGTTTTTGGGTGTTAGAGTTCACTGTTCCATTAGGCCATTCTACAGTGAAAATTTGGCCAAGTGTTCTCAATCAAAGTTGTTCTTTATTATGTCTAGTTATATTTCACTTTTTGAATTACCCTATTTGGAGTTTTCTAGCTCAAGTTATAGCTATTGCACCATAACTGGTCAGATTGCCTTTACCCATAATTTCTAGGCAATTTTTGGATATTGGCAGTTTTTGTACACTGATTGCAGGTGAGTTTTTAGATAGGTTATGGTCAAAATTTGGGTTTGTTTTCTTCATGAAAGTTGTAGGGCTATGTCTCAGCTTTCTATCGGTATAAAATACAGATTAATTGGACCTTTCTACACTGAGTTATGACCAAATGAATGAACATTGTTCATTTGGTCATTTTCTAGGGACAACATATTGGTCACCGGGATTAGGTCAATTTTTAGGGCCACTTAGGTTGGTTTTCTGAGCAGGGTTTCTTCACCAAAGTTATGGCATTATGTATCTAGTTTCACCTCCAATTGACCTTGCACCAATTGGAGTTACCTAGCTTAAGTTATAACCCCAAGAGCACACTGGACTCAAAGGGTCCAGAATGGACACTTAAGGTAGTCTAATTCTTTACATTAGTTAATGTCACCAATCACTCCATTTTCAATTCAAACTACACCAAATGGTCACTAAATGACCATTACAATATCATTTTGTGTTCAATTGCATCTACCCCCATATTTGAGTTTCAAACGCTAGCCCTAAAATTCTAAAGTTTCAAATTCTTGCACTAAACTCATAAATTAATGTTTTAAGTGATACAATCATATCAAGGGTAGCCTATTCACTCATTTAATCCAAAGAAATTATCAAAACCATAACAAATCCATGGCTACCGAAAATAGGTTGACACTTTAACATGTTTATTTTTTTGATGAAATATCACATATCCTAGCTTAAATTTTCATTCTAACAAGAAATTTGAAGAAAAGAGAAAAGGAATTGGACACTAACCTCAATTGATCACTCTTTCAAGTTTCCAAATCTTCCTTTTCTTCTCTTCTTTTTGCTGCCTAGAGGTATTCTAAGGTGTGAGGATCAAATTTAGTGAAGTCAAGTTAGGGATTTATAGTGATTTAAGGTGGGAAGTAAAGCTTGGAGTAGTGTAAAAATGGTGAAATTTTCTTTTCTCTTTCTCTCTCTCTTGGTTTCTGCTGATTAGGGAAGATGAAGCAGATTTCTTTTTCATTTTTGTCTCATTTTTATTTAGTTTTTATCCCTTTTAAGAGACTTGTCAATTTCCCATTAGTCAGCAATTTTAATTACCTCATGCATGATGTCATTAATCTACTTATATTTGATTTTTCTTTTTCTTTCATTTCTACTCATTTTCAATTAAATTTTTAGTAATATTTATTCATATTTTATGCCATAATAATTATTTACTTAATTGCACAAGTCGGTCAAAAATCATCTCCGAAGACGAAATGACCAAAATGCCCTCCATTTGGTTTATTGAGCCAAAATCGTCAGTACCGATCAAAAAATTTTTCTAAGCCTTTTCTTAGCATTCTAATGCCATAGAAACCTCAATGACTCTTCTCTGGAGTCTCTTCTCATTGCTAATTAGTGATGAGCCTAGTAAGTCACACATATACATAAGTAATCACCAAGTTAAATGTGATTTAATTAATTAGTTAAAGAGTTTAATTGATTAATTAAATAGGTTTGGTTTGCAATTAGATTGCAAAGTCCCTAGCATGGCTTGAAAACAAATCTAGGTTATTGGATGTATAGTATAAGTTAAATTTACATTTAAAGTATATTTAACTATAAAAAATTAATTAATAGAGATTAATTAATTAATTTATATTTGATATAAATTGATTAGAATGAGAGAAATAATTATTTTGGGTTGAGAACTCAAAATTAAAATACAAGGGTATTTTGGTCATTTCACAGGGTGACATGTGGCACCATGAGATGTTGACACATGTCACTACACATAAGCTTGCTAATTGTCTTTTAATCATGTAAGATGATCAAGTCAAAATCAAATCTAAGGTTGACACTTGGCACAATGTGATTGGGTCAATTAAACTAAGAGCTAATCAGACGGTGACATGTGGCAAAGGTTTTAAGTGATGACCTAGCTATATAAGGAAAGGATGAAATAACAAAATACAATATGCTATTTCTTCAAAAGGTGCCGCCACCCTTGCCTTGCTCTTCCTCTCATCTTCTTCATCTCTCATCAATTCAAAGAGAATAGCCAACATTCTCTTGAATTAAAATTGCTAGAAATCGTTTCTAGTGTCCTATATACATCTGTAATCTCTTTAAAGGCAAAACCTGAATTTGTAATTGATTGAAAAGGCTTGAGAAGCTGTTCAAGGGGCTGCCATTGGTGATCTTGGTGTGGACAAGCTAGAGGAACAACATCTGGTGTCCTAGACGCATCCCAAAGGTGCCAAACACAATTGCAGTGTATCAAAAGGTTAGTGCACTTGTTCTTGATCTAATCTAGGGTTCTAATGAATTAATCTGTCAATTCTAAAATCTTAAATGGAAAATGTAGATCCAAAATATATTAAAAGTGTTTTAATATGCTGTTTATCATTGAAATCAAATAGATAAATAATGAATCTTGCATGATGCATGAGACCCTAGAAGAAAAATTTTGAATTCAATGATCTAAACTTATGTTTTTCATGCTTCTGCTCCTTCAAAACTCAATTGGTGGGAAATGGTCAATTGCCTCAATTGACCCTAATTGAGGTTTAGAAATGGTCAATTATGACCATTTGTGGTACGGTTGAATTGGTAGATTCAAAGTGCAATTCGGATTGGTTAGTAACCTATTCTGGCAGTTTGACCTAGGTCCCTTTGAGGGACTAAAATTGAAATTTTACCAACCCGATTAGTGTGAGTCCAATTGGAAATGAAAATATACACGTAATGACATATTTTTCATGTAGAGACCATGCCCAGAAAATGACATTAACATAGTGAACAATTAGGTCAAATCTGGGTATGGTGGACTGCCATTGTACCAAAATGACCAAATGAACAGTGTTCATTCATTTGGCCATAACTCAGTGTAGAAAGATCCAATTGACCTGAAATTTATATCAATGGAAAGCTTAGACAATTTAGAACAACTTTCATGGAGAATACAAACTCTAATTCTGGACTTAACCAAATGAAATTGTTAGCCAAAATGGGACTACCAAATCTAGCAGAATGGTATTCTGCCCAGAATTTCTGGGTAGATACTAATCCAGCCAGCCTTGCCAAAAGTGGCATATCTTGAGCTAGAAAACCCCAAATGGAGTGATTCAAAAAGGAAATTAAAGAAAACCATGAAGGAACAACTTTCATGAAGACAATATTTCCAAATTCTTACTGTACAATTAACTAATGGAACAGTAAACCAAGTACTTGAAATCTGAAAATTTTAAATAATCAACCCTAAGCTTTGAAATGGAATTGGCAACCAATGCTAACAATTTTAGAATGTAAAATGTGGTATGTTGGTGATATTAGAACCAATATACCTATTGTTTGAAAAATTCAACATTTTAGTTGACTAATGAAATGAATAGTAGCCATAAAATTTCAATTTCAAAGAATTACATAATTAAAAAGTGTAATTGCCCTAGTAAGCCTATAGTGATTGGTTTGGATAGGTTGGCATACCAATAGGGTTTTGTTAGCAGTACTGCACATGACATCATGTCATTCTGTGATTCATGGCTTAAATGGCCATTTTGTGATTTTATGGCTTTTAGCCATTCTAACATTGTTATGATACTTGGCCTTGTGCTTAATATTTATTACAGCTTATTAGCTGTTCTGTTGCACACCGGGAGACACTTTGTGACCGATGGTGTGACGGCCCAAGGTACTTGGTACCCATTGCTAGTTTACTCGATATCCAGTCCAGTCAACTGGTATAGGTTACTTGGGCAACCAAAAATAAATATTGAAAAATTTTAATCAATTATTGACCAAATAAATAATATTACAAATAATTATCAAAAATTTTTCTGTATGAAAAATTAACATATACACTGCATGTTTATTTCTTTTAAGTTTTTTTTATTTTATTATTGACACCACTAAGCAGTATTGCTTAGCGCGTTGCTTTTGCCACGTGTAGGTTTTGGAGAGATTGATAGAGAGCCCAGCTGACCACAAACTGGGTGAGGCCACAGATCTGCATAGAGTCAGAGTTACCTCTTAGGCTACAGTGCATTGGTAGGACACTAGGTCCCATTTTATATTTTGTAATTTTTGTAAACTTGTAATTAAACTTTTTTTTTATTATGTATATTTAAAGCTTCTGTAATGTAATTTTGTATTAATGTGATTTTCTGTAAATTTGTGCTTATAGATTAAATTTGAATATGATTTTGATATGAAATGAATGAATGGTAAATTGAGAAATTATTAAGAATTTGATGAGAAATTTATTGAGAAATAATGATTAATTGGAGTTGTGAGTTGAGAAAATTATTGGAAGTGTTTTCTACAGGTTCCGAAGAACTGTTTTCTCCATTTTTAGCCGGCACTCTGCCGGATTTTCTGTAAAATTTATGGAATCTTAAATTAATTCAAAATTTCTATAAATAAATTAAATGATATAAATTTCACTTTGTGATAAATCAATAAATAAATAAATAAATAAAGAAAAGAGTAAATTGTAATAAAATAAGATATGGTGCTCCAGCACACTGTGTAATATATCTTGCTCGGTTATACTATAGACGGGTAAGGGGTGTCACAACTTACATGTTTTGGATGCTTGAAGATCCATTAGGAATATTAAGTATGAAAGGTTGAATTGGATTTCTTTCTCTGTCAATTTTCTTCAATTCAAATTCAAAGGAGAAAGGTAGCTCCTCTACCCACCTTAATTTTCAAAAGGATTTGCTTATATGATTTGGAATGGGACATGTTGAGTAAAATGATTTGCATTTAAGAAATGAATTCGATTAAACCTTTTGAATCAAACTTTGGGGTTTTCTTTTCTTCTCCCTTTTAGTTTGGAATGAGCATGCATGTGTTTTGTTTTTGGTTTTTGGAAACTTGAAGTAAAAAATAGGAAGGCAGAAGTATATGTGTGCTGAGTTTTGGGACTTGGGGATAAGTCAAATTTATGGATTTTAAAGTTAGGAGAAGTCTTGCGATTTTGCTTGAATTGATGAATTTTCAAATGCATATTTTTTTTTTTTTTAGGTTTAATAGGAGTAGTTTATGTGTTTATGGCATGATAATATATTGTGAGTTGAGTTTTTTGCTCAGGAAAGAAAGAGAATCAAGTTTTGGCCTAGTTGAATTTCTGCAGTTTCGATTTGAGAATTCTAGAAATTTCCAAGTTTGGCTGCCAAAAACCATTGTTTTGGCAGCCAAAGTAAACATTGCTTCTTAAAGATTTTTGAGGTTCAGGACTTTAATAGTTTCAGTCTGCATAAAATAATACCACAATCTCTGCATATTCAATTATTTTAGTTTATTTTTATTTTATATTGGGACCACTAAGCTGTATTGCTTAGCACATCACTTTTTGCCATGCGTAGGTACTGGAGATACCGAGTGGGAGCCCAACAGACCTCAAACTGGGTGAGCATTTAGATCTGCATCGAGTCCAGAGTCACCTCCACTACTGTGCATTTTGGTAGGGCCACTAGGCTTCATTAGATATTTTGTATTTTGAATTTTGTAATTAGATTATCATTTTGCCATGTACATTATAAACTCATGTACTTATATACTGGTGTAATTAGTTGTAAATTATGTTAATAAATAATATTTTGAGTATTTCTCCATGAAATTGAGTTTGATTATGTTATGAATGGGATGTATGAAATTGTGTTGAACCATTGAGAATTGTTGAAATTTTATTGATGGTTATTGGATTTGAGAATATGATGAACATATTGGGAGTGTTTTTAATAGGTTATGAAGAACTGTTTTTCTAATTTATAGCCGGTACTCTGCCGGATTTTTTATAAAATTTGCGGAAATTTGAATTAATCAAAATTTCAATAAATGACATAAATAATATGAGTTTCACTTAAAACCTTTAAATCAATAAATCAAGAATTGTAATTGAGATAAGATAAGAGTAGTTGCTCTGGCACGCTGTGTAACATGCCTTGCTTGACTACACTGTAGACGGGTAAGGGGTGTCACATTTAGTGATATCAGAGTACGGTTTAGGCATTTCTGGGTTTAGATAGAGTCCATACTATGCATTACATTTATAAGAGTCGAGGTGACGCTAATGCAGATCTGTTTGTTTTTTGTTATTTTGGTTAGGATATGGACCCGACATCACAGAGAGCGGTTGAGGAAGAGGTGGAGAGTCATGCGCCACCCATGGCTGATGTTGGAGGCGGGGGAGAACCTACTCCACCAGCACTAAAGGCACCTGCACAGCCTCAGTTTGCCCTATTTCAACAAATGACTGAATTCTACAGACAGATGATGGGGGCTATTCCACAGCCACAACCTCCACCACCACCACAAAAGTCCCATTTGGAGAAGATAAGAAAATATGGAATTATGGATTTCTTGGGAAAGAAAGAAGATCATCCTCCACCAGCCGAGAACCAGCTAAATAGAACAGAACGGGTATTGAGATAACTATACTGCACCTTAGAGCAGAACCTAGAGGGTGCTGTGTCCCTGCTTTAGGAAGATGCTTACCAGTGGTGGGACACAGTATCTAGGGAGGTGCAGCCAGATCAGATAACATGAGAATTCTTTCTCACAGAGTTCAGGAAGAAATATGTTAGTAATGTGTACCTAGAGGAAAGGAGAAGGGAATTTATCAATCTGAGGCAGAGGCAACTATCAGTGGCAGAGTATGAAAGAGAATTTGTCAGACTGAGTCAGTATGGAAGGGAGATAGTGCCTACAGAGGCTGAGAGGTGCAGAAGGTTTGAAGAAGGGTTGAATGACAACATCAAGATTATGATAACAGCTTTGGGGATTACCGACTTTGCAAAATTGGTTAAAGCTGCATTAAAAGTGGAAAGGGTTAGAATTAATGAGCAGAGCAGAAGGGATAGACAGCAGAAGAGAGGTCCGGGTCAATCCAGTTCATCCTCTGCACCTGGTAAGAAGTTCAGAGGTCCTCCTACCCAGAGTGCTAGTCAGCCATAGGGTCAGGGCCAATCCCAAAGGCCCAGATCTTAGTTTACATCGAGGAAAGGCCAGTCCACACCATCAGCTCTCCAGGGACAGTGTTTAGGGGACCAGCCCCAATAGCCTCTTCAGGGTGTCCACACTGCCATAAGTGGCATAAGGGTGAATGTTGGTGAATGACTGGGGGTTGCTTCAGTGTGGGTCTACAGAGCATCAGATCAGAGATTGTCCAAGGAGGACTACTACAGCTACTCCAGGATAAGCAAATAGACCTGCACCTGCAGCTCAAAGGGGTAGAAGGCTGAGTAAATCTGAGGCAGCTAGTACATCATAAAGGCCAGCTTTAGAGTCAGCTGAGAGGCCAGAGGCCAGGGCACCAACAAGGGCGTATGCCATGAGAGCTCAGGAGAAGCAAGATGCTCCAGATGTCATTAGGGGTATGTTCTCTCTCTATGACATACCTGTGCATGCATTGATGGATCTAGGATCTACACATTCATACATCTGCATCGAGTTACCCGTGGAAAGGGGAATTCAAGTAGAGGAAAGTGACTAAGACATTTTAGTCACTAACTCACTAGGCCACAGTGTAGTGGTAAATAGAGTGTGCAAAGGTTGCCCATTGAGGATTCAGGGGTATGAGTTCTCGGCAGACCTGATTGAATTGCCCTTCCACGAGTTTAACATGATTTTGGGAATGGATTGGTTGTCATGCCATCAGGCAATAGTGGATTGTAGATTGAAGAGAATTACATTGAAAACTTCTGAGAATAATGGCATAACAATTGTGGGGGAAAGGACAGATTTTCTGTCTAATGTTATCTCAGCTACTGCTGCAAGGAGACTGATCAGGAAGGGTTGAGAAGCCTACCTGGCACATGTGATTGATACCAGAAAGGCTAGATCTAGTCTCCATGACATTCCCACTATGAGTGACTTCCCTTATGTGTTTTCTGAAGAATTTCTTGGTTTATTTCCAGAAAGAGAAGTAGAATTTGCCATTGAGGTCCTGCCGAGTACAACACCAATCTCTATTGCTCCTTATAGGATGGCACTGTCACACCCTACTCCTCGTAAGATGTAACATGCTCCCGTAGTACACCTAATAAATTACCGTACTTTATCTACCGAAAACCCATTAAATATACTACAAGGGATTTTAAAACGATTTTCGTTCATTTTGAAATTGGTGGATAAAATTTATTCCAAATTTTAAAAACCTTCAGTTAGAGTCCAAACATAAATTAAATTTTTGGATATTTAAAATCTCCGTAATTTTTACAAAAATTTCGGCAGAGTGCCGTCTGTATTTTGAGAAAACAGTTCTTCAAAACCTGAAAATAGAAACACTCCCAATATATTTCTCAATCACAATTTGCAACCACCAAACTTCAAATCAACAACAATGGCAACACTTCAACTCAAAATCCAAATTTCAAATTAAGAATCAATATCTCAAAACATTTCATAACTCATGCATATTGCATTTTAAATCATTAATTTACAATCATAAACTAATTTACAGATGCAAAATCTCAAAAATAATATTATTACAATTTTATCTGTACAACTGCTCAAATCACAGGGATACATATGCATACTATCATATTTACATCAAACTAAACTACCAGGTTATAGACAAATACCCGTACAAAAATTCTTCAATTGTGCTTCTCTCTAATTGTAACTGCTCGCTCTGTTATTATGTCCTTTTCTCTATCTGCGAAAGCAAGTTAAAGCTATCGCTGAGTATATAAATACTCAGTGGTGCACAATAAAGCATAAAATGCATAATATAAAACATTTATGAACAAATCATCATTTAAAAATCTCATTATCGCATTTCACAACTTTTTTTTTTCTCAAATCACATTTATAACAAATCATAATTTTCAAAGCTTAATATAGCACAACTTGATCAAACAATTTAATAAACATAGTGTTGCCAAATAATAACACAACTTAGGCCATGACACAAAATTTCCTAACATGCCGTGTGTACATCACGGCAAGGCAAACACCCTCACTAATCGAAATCAATGAGAGAGGTGGCTAGCTAGCTAATGAGTACTCATCCACACTCACCCCTTAGACTGGGAAGCCAGAAAGGGAGGAAACTGATCAAATATCATACTCACCCCACAAGTGGAGGAGGAACATATTAGTATTGCCATGTCAAGTGTGAATTAAAAACAATTTAAATCAAGTTTTTCAAATATTTTATACCATTCACAAATCATATTTCATTCTAAACTTTTCATTTACAAAATAGGCAACACACTATTTTTCAAATAAGATTCTCAAAGCCATAATTAAATTCAAAACCATATTGTTCAAATATTTCATACAAATCAATAATTAATTTCCATTCCAAATTTCCATTGTAAAATAGGCGACACAACATTCTCGAAATTCATAATGAACAAAAACATTCACAATGTATAATAAATCAATTTCCATTATGAAAACTATAATTTAAAAATTTTTGTGCACAAACATAATCAATTTTCAAAATCAAATTTCCATTAACAAGTGGCAATACCATAGTTCTCAAAACCCATAATTAACACAATGCATACAAATCAAGTTTTCAGTGGGAAAACAATAATTTAAAGTTATTGTGCACAAACCTGGACTTAATCGCTTCTAGGCCTTCTGGGTCCTTTTCAGCTGAAACACAAAATTTATAGTGTTTTGGTACCTTATTTCACAGTAAATCCAATAATTAATTCATAAATACTTAATTCTAGCCCAAATATGCTTAAACTAACATTCTTGGAAATTTTCATTTTGGAGTTACTATTCATGATACAATTCAAGTCAATTTGTTGACTTTCTAAGGCTTAATAGGTATGGGAACTCCAACTTCACCCACATGCCACATTTTGGTTACCAAACTTGTTGGTTTTGGTCATTTTCTCAAATTCTAAGTCTTTTAGGCAAATTTGCAATTTTTCAGTTTTGGTGTCTAAGGTTGCACTGTTCCATTGGTCATTTTACTGTTGGAATTTAGCAAAACTTTCTTCATAGAAAATGTTCCCTATTGTCTCAAGTTTATTCTCCTTTTTGAATCATTCCATTTGGAGTTTTTTAGCTCAAGTTATAGCCATTTGAACCATGGCTGCCGGATTAGACTCAACCCAAAATTCTGGGCAAATTTTGGTTCTGGCAGTTTTAGGTCACCAACTTTGGGTGGCCAAACGACTTGGTTAATGGCATAATTTGGGTTTGTGTCCTTCATGAAAGTTTTAGGTCTATATCTCATCTAACCAATGGTAAAATTTCAGGTCATTTTGACCTGCCTAGCTCAAGTTATGACTAAATGAACAAATACTATTCATTTGGTCAGTTTATACAGGGACAGACTGAGATTTTCCAAGTTTGGTCAATTTGTTCACTAGGTTTTGATCACTTTTTGGGCATGCTTCCTAAATGAAAATTGTGTTATTTAGTGTCTATTTTCATTCTTAATTGGTCTTATACCAATTGGACTTGTAAATTTTCATTTTTGGTCTCTCAAAGGTAACTTGGTCATGCTGCCAGCAGCATGACCACATTGAATCCGAATTTAACCTCAACTCCAACACTTCCAACACACTTCATTTGGTCAAAAATGATGATTTCTCACCTCACATTAGGTCAAAGACACCATTTACAAGTTTCTCACATTTTTATATCTAAATCCTAATGTCCAAAACCCTAACTCACACTAATTGTTGCATTTTATTAATTCAACACATATAAACTTACTCAACTCATTCAAGCTCATTTTTACTTTTAATTCAATCAAATGCATGCAATTCTCACCCCTACATAGGCTGGACGAATTTTCCTTTGGTCCTCCAAAGATTTTTTTTTTTCATCAAGTATATTTCTAGGTTAATTGAACTAAGAACATAAACATTTAACTAAAATATTTCAAGTTTAGATTACTAACCTTTTCTTGAATTTCCAATCTTCAAATCTCTATTTTTCTTCCTTCCTTTTCTTCTTCAATCTACTTTTCAAGTTGCCAAAGTAGGGTTTATCAAGAATTTTTAGGGATTTAATGGAGGATTTTAAGGTTTTTAAAGCTTTAAATTAAGCTTCAATGGAGGAAACAAGAAAGAGATGAGAGAGGAGAGAAGTGGAGGGCACATTTGGGTGAGGAAGAAGGCAAGCTGATTTTCTTTTCCTTTTTATGCATTTTTATGTCTTTAAAAATGTTTTTGACTTAGTCAATTTAGGTAGGAAATTTAAAATAAATTTTGATATCATGATGATATCATAAGGGTGATGTAATAAACTTTTTTCTTTTTCTTTTTTCTTTTTTTTTTCTTTTATGTCTTTATCTTATGGAAGACCAAAAATCAATATAATTAAATTTATTAATTATAAGATTTATGGCATCATGCATGATGTCATCTCTCTACACCTTTTTCATTTTTTTTTCTATTTATTTTTCTATTAGTTCTTTAATTTAATTCCTGACTCTGAAATTTTCTTTTCTCCGATTTTATTTGACAATTAGGTCAGGAGTCAGCTCTCGGGGTCAATTGACCAAATTACCCCTCGCCGGTTCAACCCGGTTTGCAAATAATTCAATATTTCTTCCGGATCCTTGACCTAATTATTTGACTGGCTTAACAGTTCTTTTTCATGATTTTCTCTTTTCCACTGTGTTCGTAATGGTCCTAAAAACCACGGCGTCACATTTTACTGTTCGAAATTTGAGTTTAAATCGACTTCGCAATCGTTCCCGAGAAGGTCACCCATCGCTGTGACTCTCGGCTCGTTTAACTTTTTATGTTCTGTTTTTCTTATTCATACTTAACTAATTGGCAATTACTAATTATTTGTGTTTATGACTTATGTAGTTGTCTTAAGTATGGTCCTAATCTCCTTAATTGTCCGGACCCACTCCGGTTACCGGAACAGTGAAATATACCTAGCTATACAAATAGGGGTATTACAGGCACCCATTGAACTGAAGGAGCTAAAAATTCAGTTGCAGGAGTTGCTGGATAAGGGGTTCATATGCCCCAGTGTGTCACCGTGGAGAGCTCCAGTACTGTTTGTGAAAAAGAAGGATGAGACTTTGAGGTTATGCATTGACTACTAGCAGCTAAATAAAGTAACTGTGAAGAACAAGTATCCATTATCAAGAATTGATGATCTGTTTGATCAATAGAAAGGAGCAGGCGTATTTTTCAATATTGATCTCAGATCAGGGTATCATCAGCTAAGGGTAAAGGATGCAGATATGCCTAAGACTGCATTCAGGACTCAATACGGGAACTATAAATTTCTAGTGATGCCGTTTGGGTTGACCAATGTACCAGCAGCTTTCATGGACCTTATGAACCGTATCTTCCATCCATATTTAGATCAGTTTGTAGTGGTCTTCATTAATGATATACTGGTGTATTTCAAGAACAGAGAAGAACATGATGAGCACTTGAGAATTGTTCTGCAAACTCTGAGAGAGAAGAAGTTGTATGCTAAGTTGTCCAAGTGTGACTTCTGGTTAAGTGAGATTTCCTTTCTTGGACACATAGTATCAGCTGATGGGATTAGAGTGGATCCCAAGAAAATTGAAGTAGTGATGGAATGGAATCCTCTCAAAAATGCAACTGAAGTCAGAAGCTTTTAGGGCTAGCTGGTTACTACAGAAGATTTGTGAAGGGATTTTCCTTAATAGCTGCTTCACTGACCAAGTTGTTACATAAAAATGTCAGATTTGACTAGAATGACAAGTGTCAAGCCAGTTTTGAGAGGTTGAAGGTTATGTTGACAGAGGCACCAGTGTTGACACAGCCAGTATCTGGGAAGGATTTTGTGGTCTACAATGATGCCTCACATAATGGGCTAGGGTGTGTATTGATTCAAGAGGGGAAAGTGATCGCCTATGCTTCTAGGTAACTAAGGCCATATGAAAAGAACTACCCTACTCATGATTTGGAGCTAGCAGCGATCATATTTGCACTGAAGACATGGAGGCACTATTTGTATGGTGAAAAGTGCTACATCTACATAGACCACAAAAGTCTGAAATATTTGCCAATCCAGAAGGAGCTCAACCTTAGACAGAGGCGGTGGATTGAGTTTTTGAAGGACTATGACTATGTGATTAACTATCATCCTGGGAAGGCAAATGTTGTTGCTGATGCTCTAAGCAGAAAGTCCATTGTAGCATTGAGATCACTGAATGCTCGTTTGTCTTTGGCTCATGATGGAGCTATTTTGGCTAAGTTGCAAGTGAAGCCAAACCTGCTACAGCAGATTCAGGATGGGCAGAAGGTAGATGAGAAGCTAATAGCTATAATGAGCAAAATCCCAGAGGGAAAAGAAACTGATTATGAGATGAAAGCAGATGGGTGTTTATACTACAAAGGAAGAGTGTGTGTACTAGATAATAGGGAATTAAAGACCAGTATTTTGAAAGAGACACACACCAGTGTTTATGCTATGCACCCAAGAAGTATCAAAATGTACCATGATCTGAAGCCTCACTACTGGAGGTCTGGGATGAAGAAAGACATAGCTAACTATGTGACTAGCTGTTTGACATGTCAGTAAGTCAAGGCAGAACATCAAGTTCCATCAGGTTTGTTACAACCTATAAGCATACCTGAATGGAAATGGGATTAGGTCACCATGGACTTTGTAAGTGGTCTACCTCTCACCTAGAAGAAACATGATGCAGTATGGGTGATTGTAACACCCCTATTTGTATAGTCTAGTATATTTCACTGTTCCGGTGATCGGAGTCGGTCCTGACAATTAAGGGAATTAGAACCACACTTAAGACAACTAGATAAGTCCTGAACACAAATAATTAGTAATTGCCAATTAGTTAAGTATAAATAAGAAAAACAGAATATAAGAAGTTAAATGAGCAGAGAGTCACAGCGATGGGTGACCTTCTCGGGAAGGATTGCGAGGTCAATTTAAACTCAAATTTGAAACCATAAAATGTGACGCCGCGGTCCTTAGGACTATTGCAAACATAGTGAAAAAGAGAAAATCACGAAAAAGAATTGTTAAGCTAGTCAAATAATTAGGTTAGGGAGCCAGAAGAAATATTGAATTATTTGCAAACCGGGTCGAACCGGCGAGGGGTAATTTAGTCAATTGACCCCGAGAGCTGACTCCTGACCTAACTGTCAAATAAAATCGGAGAAACGAAAATGTCAAAAGCAAAAATTAAATTAAAGAATTAGGGAAAAATAAATTAAAAAAAAAAGAAGAAAAAGGAAAAGTAGAAATTGGTGACATCATGCATGACATCATGCATGATGTCATAAACACTAATAAAAAAATAAAATTTAGATAATTTTGGTCTTCCTAAGGGATAAACTCATAAAAAAAAAAGAAAAGAAAAAAAAAACACTCATCTTCTCAAGTTAGCCGTCTCCCATCTCTCTCTCCCTCTCCATTTCTAAACCTCTATGGAAGCTTGCACTCAAGCTTTTGAACCCACCAATTAAACCCTGATTTCCCTAAATTATCAACTTAAACCTCATCCTTGCATCTTGAAAAGTATAGAGGAGCAAGAAATAGAAAGCAAATTGGAGAAAAGGGGAGTTAGAAATTGCTACACAAAGGTTAGTAATAAACTCTAATTTATTTCTTTAAATTTCATGCAAATATGCTTAAATAAACTTAGAAATTGTGTAAAATGAAACAAAATGATATGTTAAGGAACCCTATGAATTTCGGCCAGCCTAGGGTTGATGGGAATTGGAGTGTTTGATGAAGTTATAATATGATTTGGAGCTTAGGTAATATTGAATATGTGATTAGTGTAATGATTTGATTATGAATTAATCAATGGCATGAACTAGGGTTTTGGCACCTAGGGTTTTGGAAGACAAAAATGTGAGAAATTGTTAAATGATGTGTTTGACCTAGTTTGAGATGAAAAATGGTCATTTGTAACCAATTAGAGTATGTTAGAAGTGTTGGAACCAAATGCAAATTTGGATTACTTAGGGTCATGCTGCAGGCAGTAGGACCAAGGTGCTTTTTAGGAACCAAAACTGAAAATTTACAAGTCCAATTGGTGTGAGGCCAATTGGGAATGAAAATAGACACAAAATGGAACATTTTTCATTTAGTAATCATGCCCAAAAAGTGACTAAAACCTAGAGAACAAATTGACCAAATCCGGATTAGGCAATCTGACTATACAAAAATGACTAAATAAACAGTATTTGTTCATTTAGCTATAACTTGGGCTAGGTAGGTCTAAATGACCTGAAATTTTACCAGTAGAAAGCTGAGATATAGAACTAAAACTTTCATGAAGAACACAAATCTAAATTATGCCCTTAACCAAGTCATTTAGTCACCCAAAGTTGGTGACGTAAAACTGTCAGAACCAGAATTTGCCTAGAAATATGGGTTAAGTCCAATCCGGCAGCCATGATTCAAATGGCTATAACTTGAGCTACAAAACTCCAATTGGAGTGATTCAAAAAGGATAATAAAGTTAAGACAATAGGAAACATTTTCTATGATGAAAATTTTGCCAAATTCTGACAGCAATATGACCAATGGAATAGTGCAACATAAGACACCAAAACTGAAAATTTGTAATTTTGCCTAAAGGACTTAAAATTTGAGAAAAACAACCAAAACCAAAAAGTTAGGTAACTAAAATGTGGTATGTGGGTGAAATTAGAATTCCCATACCTATTAAGCCTTAGAAAGTCAACAAATTGACTTGAATAGTATAGTGAATGGTAACCGCGAAGCACAAAATTTAAAGAATGCCAAGTTTAGCATATTAAAGCTAGATAAAAGTGAATTTGAATTTATTTTTGGATTTATGATGAGTTATGACATTGAAACACTGTGAAACTGTGTGTGTTCAGTGAAAAAGAATACCGAGAAAGAACCCGAGGGATCGAGTCAAGGCCAAGAGGCCACTCGCTTAAGGTTTGTGCACAACATAGAATTTCTGTAAATTTTCTTCTGCACATTGTTTTGAATGAATTGAAATATTTATTTTGCTCTTAATTCAAATTGTTGAAATTTTATTTGTATATATTTGGAATGGCATTAAATGTTTAGTAAATTGTTAAGATAGTTTTGAAACCACAATGTCATGACCATATATTTGAATACCTCACTAGCATGACTAGTGGGGGAAATCAGTTTCGAATATTGATTCCTTCTCTGGCTGAAGTGTTGAGGTGTGTGCCAATAGAAGAAGAAAAAGAATGGGTTCCTATATATTTGAGCTAGCTAGCCTTGTGATGTGACTTCTCCTTAGCCTCTGGCTATTGAGATTATATTTGTTTCGAATGGTATGATTTAGTTGTGTTTTTTTGTCAAATTTGTTTTGAGACTTTTGAAATGAAATTGTTTGGAGTAAATGCATATAAATTATGTTTTGTATTTATTTCTCACTTCAGTTTAATTTTTGAATAAGTATGATTTAAATTCTACATAAATATTATTTTAGTATGTTGTGCACCACTGAGTCCTAGTACTCAGCGATGGCTATTATTGCTGTCGCAGTTATAGAGACTAGAGGAGCAGCAGAGTGAGCTACTGAGGATTGAGGAGCTACCTACTCTGAAGTTTATCGGGTATATTTTATACCCTGATTATAATGTAAATGTAGAAAACGGTCATGAGCAGTTGTATAAAACTTGTAATAAATTTTAGTTTGGATTTTTTTTAATGTAAATTTTTGGAATGATGTATATAAATTGTTTTATCTTTAATGAAATATGAATGGAAATATTTTGTTTTAATTTGAATGAAATTAATTGGTGGTATTTTAATGATTGTTGAATTTTGGAAATTGAGAAATGATATTGAAATTGGTTGGGATGGTTGTGAAATTGATGAAGTTGTTGAGATAAATCTTTGGAAGTGCCTTTTACAGGTAGTTGAAGAATTGTTTTCTCAAAATACAGACGGCACTCTGCTGAAATTTTTATAGAATTTGCGGAAAATAAAATGGGATAAAAATCTTAACTAGTTTTCAAACTCTAATTAAATGTTTTAATACCTATTAGAAAATGCTCACCACTTATAAAAGTAAGAAAATTGTTTTAAAATCCCTTGTAGGGTGCTTAATGAGTTATCGATAGGTGAAGTTCCGTAGTTCATTAGGTATTCTACGGGATCATGTTATGTCTTACAGAGGGGTAAGGTGTGACAGTGATAGTAGATAGATTCACTAAATCAGCACATTTTCTGCCAGTCAGAACTGACTACTCACTTAAAAAGCTAGCAGAGTTGTATATCAGTGAGATAGTTAGACTGCATGGAATCCCACTTTCCATCATATCCGATAGAGACCTAAGGTTCACATCCAGATTTTGGAAGAAGCTGTAAGAAGCCTTGGGCACACAACTCTATTTTAGCACGGCTTTTCATCCTCAAACGAATGGACAGTCAGAACGAGTAATTCAGGTAAAACTTAAAACTCATTGAATTATTACAAATATTAAATTAAAATGATTGTAATAATATGAAAAAAGTGATAGGTCCTTGAGGATATGTTGAAGAGTTGTGTTATTGAGTTTGAGGGAAGTTGGGATAGATACCTCCCACTAGTAGAATTTGCATACAATAATAGCTACCAAGCTAGCATTCAGATGGCTCTGTATGAGGCACTGTATGGGAGGAAGTGCAGGACACCAGTGTGTTGGACTGAGTTGGGCAAAGATAAGCTTGTGGGACCAGACCTAGTGAAACAGACTGAGGAGAAAGTGAAATTGATCAAAGCCAATTTGAAGGTTGCCTCAGACAGATAGAAGTCTTATGCTGACTTGAGGAGAAAAGACATAGAATATGAAGTTAGCGACAAGGTGTTTCTCATAGTCTCACCATGGAAAAAGGTATTGAGATTTGGAAGAAAGGGTAAGTTAAGCCCTAGGTTCATTGGCCCATTTGAAGTCATTGAATGTGTGGGTCCAGTGACCTATAGGCTAGCTCTACCATCAAAGTTGGACAAGATCCATAACGTATTTCATGTGTCTATGCTAAAAAGATACCGCTCAAACCCTTCACATGTCATCTCCATGGAAGAAATAAAAATCCAACCAGATTTGACATATGAAGAGGAACCCATATGAATTTTGGCTCGAAAAGTGAAAGAACTGAGAAACAAGCAGATTCTTCTGGTGAAAGTGCTTTGGAGGCACCACAACACTGAGGAGGAAACTTGGGAAAGAAAAGAGACGATGAGGTAAAAATTCCCTCAACTGTTTGCATCAGGAAAATTCAAGGATGAAATTTTTGTTAGAGAGGAAGAGCCATAACACCCTCATTATAGATAGTCCGCACATTCTACTTTTTCGGTGACCAATATCTATCCTGATAGTCAGAATGTTTAAAACTATATTTAAACTAGGGTGATGAGTCATAAATAACCCAAATAATGGTAAGAAAAATTAAGGAAAAATTTTAGAAATGAAATGCACTAAGGTTAAATAAGCCTAAGCTACGGCGATGGGTGACCCCAATGTGAAGCTACTGTGAAGACAGTTAGCAACCCTAGACCCAGGGAAATCCTGTGGAATAATTTTTGGGACTCTAATAAAGAGTTATTGAAGCTTAAATGACAATAGAATGCCAAGAAAATACTAAGAAAATTTTATAAATAGGTACAGACAATTTTAGCTCAATAAGCAAAACAAAGGGTATTTTAGTCATTTCACTTTCAGAGATAATTTTTTACCAACTTGTCTATTTAAGTAAATGAGATTTATATCATAAAATATGAAGAAATATTGATATAAATTTAAATGGAAATAGAAATGAGAAAAGAAGAAAAGAAAAGAAATTTAAATTCTAAATTATGATGTCATAATAGATTAATTAAAATTTCTAATCAATTGGATCTAGACAAACACTTATAAATGGATAAAAACAAATTAACTATAATAAAAATTAAAGTCTTCTTCTTCCTCTCTCTTGTTGGCCAAAACGCACACCCAAAGCTACCCACCATTAAAGCTTCTTCAAGCTTTAAATTTCCATCATTTTCCACCATATTTTCCTATCCTCCAAACACAAAAATTATTTATTTCACCTTGAGAAGAAGATTGGTAGCAAGAATAAGAGAAGAAAGTGAAGATTTGAGAATTTTAGAATTGTGCCAAGTGAGGTTAGTGCCACCTTTCTCTATCTCTCTTCTCATATTCATGTTAGGACATTAAATTAAGCTAGGAATTGTGAAAAATGAAGAAAAATATGTATGTAAGGGTACACCTTGAATTTCGGTACCATGAAGGACTTTAGGGTATGATGATTTTGATGGAATTTATCATGTCTACTAATGCCAAATGATGTGTGTGTTTGAGTTGAAATGGAAGGTTACATGAATTGCATGGTGTATGCATGAACTAGGGATTTGAAGTTAGGGTTTTATGACTAATTTGGAAATTTTGTGCTTTGAGGTTTAATTGGTGTTCTGATGGTCAATTAGTGACCATTTGAGGTGAATTGACCATAATTTGAAATGAGTTGTGAAATTGGATTAAGAATTGGTATGCTGCCCCAATTGTGCCAGAATTTCTAGACTTGAGTCCAGTGGGTTTGGACAGCCTTAACTGAACTTATGTAGCTCCAATTAGTGCAAGGCTAATTAGAGGTGAAATTAGACACATAATGCCACATTTTTTTATGGAGAAATGCTGCCCAGAAAACCAACTTAGGATGACCTAAAAATTGATCAAATCCGAGTAACTAATTCTGGATCTGGCAAAAATGACCAAATGAACAATATTTGTTCATATGGCTATAACTTTGTATAGGAAGGTCCAAATGACCTGATTTTTGAACCAATGGAAAGCTTAGACATATTAGAACAACTTTCATGAAGAATATAAACTCAAATTCTGACCTTAACTAATTCAAATTGCTAGCAAATTTTAGGTCACAAAAACTGTCAGAACCAAATTCTACCCAGAAAATCTGGGAATGAACCAATCGGACTAGTTATGGTAAAAAGACTATAAAGTGAGCTACAAAACTCCAAATGGAGTGATTCAAAAAGAGAATTAAATAAGATATATTAAGGAACAACTTTGATGAAGGACGTTTATCCAAAATTCCATTTGTAGATTGGTCCAATAGAATAGTAAACATTGGCCATGAAATCTAAAAATTTGAAAAAACTTTTAATGAATTTTGAATTGAGATTGGCATTTGATGCCAACAAGTGTAAAATTCAAAAATGTGGGATTTTGGTGTAATTAGAACTAACATATCTATTATATATAAAAAAGTCAACATTTATGCATGAATAGTAAGGTGAATAGTAACCACCAAACATTAAGTGTAAAGAATCAAACAATTAATTTTGTAATATGCCCTAATATGCCTAGTATTATTAGTTTGGATAGGTTGGCTTGCCAATAGGATTTTGATAGCGGTACTGCATATGCCTTTATGTCATTCCGTGATTTGTGGTATTTTATATCATTTTATGATATTATGGCCTGTGGCCATTTTGCTATGCTTGACACACTTGACCTTGTGCCCGATGCTTGTTATGGCTTGTTAGCTATTCTGTTGCACACCTAGCAGATACTTTGTGACCAATGGCATGACGGCCCGAGGTACTTAGTATCCAGAGCCAGTTTACCCGTTTATCCAATCCAGCCACTGGTATAGGTTACTTGGGCAATCAAAAATAAGTCTTAATAAATTATAACCAAATAATGAATATAAAAAGTACTAAATGAATAATATTACAACTAATTACTAAGAATTCAGTCTTCATAAATAATACCACAATCTCCGCATATTCAATTATTTTAGTTTATTTTTATTTTATATTGGCACCACTAAGCTGTATTACTTAGCGCATCGCTTTTTGTCACGTGTAGGTACTGGAGATACCGAGCGGGAGCCCAGCAGGCCTCAAATTGGGTGAGCATTCAGATCTGTATCGAGTCCAGAGTCACCTCCACTATTGTACATTTTGGTAGGGCCACTAGGCTTCATTAGATATTTTGTATTTTGGATTTTGTAATTAGATTATCATTTTTCCATGTACATTATAAACTCATGTACTTATAGACTGGTGTAATTAGTTGTAAATTATGTTAATAAATAACATTTTGAGTATTTCTCCATAAAATTGAGTTTGATTATGTTATGAATGGGATGTATGAAATTGTGTTGAACCATTGAGAATTGTTGAAATTTTATTGATGGTTATTGGAGTTGAGAATATGATGAACATATTGGGAGTATTTTTAACAGGTTCCGAAGAACTGTTTTTTCAATTTATAGCCAGCACTCTGTCGGATTTTCTGTAAAATTTGCCAAAATTTGAATTAACCAAAATTTCGATAAATGACATAAATGGTATGAGTTTCACTTAAAAGCCTTTAAATCAATAAATCAAGAACTGTAATTGAGATAAGATAAGAGTAGGTGCTCCAGCACACTGTGTGATATGCCTTGCTCGACTACACTGTAAACGGGTATGGGGTGTCACATAGTCACCCATCGCCGGGGCTTAAGCTCATTTAACCAATTTGTACTTCATTGCTCTTATTTTTATTCAACCTCATTTGATCTTTATTAATTTTATTTATGATTTCTCTCTGTGATTTAGGTATGGTTCTAGACATTCTAGTAGTCTGGACAGACATCAGTTGCCGAAATAGTAAAATGTACGAACTACTTAATGTGAGGTTGTTACACTCCGCTAGATTGCTGTAAGGTTATGGCAATATATCTCCAGGACATAACAAAGTCTGAAATCTGCAAACAGTAACTCCTAAAGATTTCTCTTAAGAACTTTTTATACGAACCGAATTTAGAGAGATTACAAGAGAAGAAGAAGAAGAAGAAATAGAAGTAGTATATATATAAATTGAAAACTCATCCATATTTATAGATAATGAAAAGTCATGGCACCTATTCTAAATAAACATATATGTCTATTTCCAACAGCCATAACTGTTTATTTAAATAGGTGTATCTTCTAACATATGTGATTATGTTTATTTATTAAAAGATACATCTTCTAACAGTCATAACTATTTGTGTGTAATAAATATGTCTATTTATTAACAGATACATCTACTTGTTAACAAACACATCTGTTCGTAATTTATTTACGAGAATTAAAATAAGATAATTATTTTATTTTACACACATATGTGTCAAGTGCCATAATAAATTCATACATATATATATATATATATATATATATGGAGTATTCGGTTCTAGTTCAGTTCGGGATTTACCTAAGAACCGGAACCGGAACCAAATCAGAATTTCGAAATTTCGGTATGGTTCATATATGTATATATATATATGGAGTGTTCGGTTCCAGTTCAGTTCGGAATTTACCTAGGAACCGGAATCGGAACCAAATCGGAATTTTGAAATTTCGGTATGGTTCATATATATATATATATATATATATATATAGTTCAGTTCGTGATTTACCTAGGAACCGGAACCGGAACCAAATTAGAATTTCGAAATTTCGGTATGGTTCATATATGTATATATATATATGGAGTGTTCGGTTCCAGTTCAGTTCGGAATTTACCTAGGAACCGGAATCGGAACCAAATCGGAATTTCGAAATTTCGGTATGGTTCATATATGTATATATATATATATATGTATATATATATATATATGTATATATATATACATATATATATATATATACATATATATGTATATATGGCGTGTTCGGTTCCGATTCAGCTCGGGATTTGCCTAGGAACCGGAACCAAATCGAAATTTCGAAATTTCGGTATGGTTCCAGTTTGGTTCTTCATTGTTTCAGTTTCAGTTCGGTACAGTTCTCGGTTCTTCGATTCCGATTCGGTTCGGTATGATTCCAGTTTGGTTCTCGATTCTTAAAATAATTTTATATAATTATTTCCTAAAAAAGTCATTCATGAATTAGCATTTAAGTTTTGAATTGAGTTATTAATACATAATATATCATATAATATATCTTTTAGCTATACCTAAATTATATACTCTTTAATTATATACTCGAAATTTCGGTATGGTTCATATATGTATATATATATATGGAGTGTTCGGTTCCAGTTCAGTTCGGAATTTACCTAGGAACCGGAATCGGAACCAAATCGGAATTTCGAAATTTCGGTATGGTTCATATATGTATATATATATATACATATATATGTATATATATATACATATGTATATATATATACATATGTATATATATATACATATGTATATATATATACATATATATGTATATATGGCGTGTTCGGTTCCGATTCAGCTTGGGATTTGCCTAGGAACCGGAACCAAATCGAAATTTCGAAATTTCGGTATGGTTCCAGTTTGGTTCTTCATTGTTTCAGTTTCAGTTCGGTACAGTTCTCGGTTCTTCGATTCCGATTCGGTTCGGTATGATTCCAGTTTGGTTCTCGATTCTTAAAATAATTTTATATAATTATTTCCTAAAAAAGTCATTCATGAATTAGCATTTAAGTTTTGAATTGAGTTATTAATACATAATATATCATATAATATATCTTTTAGCTATACCTAAATTATATACTCTTTAATTATAATGTGCATATATAATTTATGATTAAATATATTATATAATATAATAGTATATCGTATAATATATATTTTACCTATTTATTAATCATATAATATTTAACTATAAGATACAAATATAATTAAGAATTAATATATATATATATATATATATATATAAGATAATAATATATTTATAATTAAGAATAATAAGATAATTTAATATATTTATAACTAAAATTATTAAGAAAATATAGAAAAATGAAATGTAATATTAAGTTATATTTAGTTCATAATTATATATACACACATAAGTATATATAATTATATTGAAAGTATATAATACATCTAAAAAAAAACATAGAAAAGCATATATATAAATTTGGTTCTCGGTTCAATTCCGGTTTATTTTGGTACGGTTCCGGTTTGGTTCTTAGTGAAGAATCAGAACCGAACCAAAGTATCAAAAGAAATTCGATTTGGTATGGTTTTTTGGTTCAGTTCGGTTCCCTCAAGAACTGTGCATAGTCCTATTATATATATATATATATATATATATATATATATATATATATATATATATATATATATATATATATATATATCTTTTCACTTCTTTCATGTATTTCAACAATGTGAGAATTCTCTCTCTCTCTCTATTATCTAACATACAAGCTATTTATAACAATCCCCCACTCAGCTTGTATTATTAGATCCCATTGTTTCATGTATAATAAAATGCATCTTTTGATTTAAACTTTTCCTTAGTGTAAGTATTTTAAAGTTCTAAAGAAATCATGGTGGCCTTAGCTTAAACTTAGATTCCTATTAAATAGAACCGAAAATACTACACACATGAACCAATTAGTTCGAATTAAAAGTTCATCAAAATTTTAGCACGAATATGGCTTTGTGCTACCTTTTATTTTCAAGAACATTTATAAAAGTTATTATCACATTTTGTTGAAGCAGCACCACTTCCTATGTTCATATAGGTGAAGTTTCCTTTGTGATAATATTAAACTTCATTAAAAGTATAAATACTTATCCTCATTCTATTAACTTAGTACATTAAGTACTTAATTACAATATTTACTAATGACTTGTTGTTACCCTTTAAACTTTATTTAGTAATAATACTATAAAGTAGAGTTCCCATCACTAGTAAATTTAATGAAATATTTTTAATCCTAATCCAACATATGTATTTTTTATCATATCTCTCAAGAGCCCTTTTGTAAACAGATCTGTCAGATTATTACAAGACTTGACATAAGTAATAGTAATAATTCTATCAGAGATTAATTGTCTCACATACTCATGTCTTATGCCAATATGTCTAGACTTTTCATTATAAATTTTACTATAAGCTCTAGACATTATTGCTTGACTCTCACAATATAAGGAAACAGCAGGCATCGGTGGTGGCCACAACTTGATATCCAATAAAAAATTTCTCAGCCATTCTGCCTCCTTATCAGCTGCTGCTAGAGCTATAAATTCTGATTCCATTGTAGAACGGGTTGTACAAGTTTGTTTCTTTAATGCCTAAGAAATAGCACATCCTCCTAAGGTAAAAGCCCAATCAGAACGTGATTGATTATCATTAATACTAGTTATCTAACTAGCATTTGTATAACTTTCTAATACAATTGGAAATTTATTATAAAATAAACCAAAGTTTATAGTTCTTTTTAAATAACCAAGAACTCTTGAAATTGCTTTTCAATTTTCAATACTAGGCTTACTAGTGTATCTTGATAATTTATATATTGCAAAAGTAATATCAGGTCTAGTGCAATGCATAGCATACATTAAGATACCAATAGCACTAGCATACTCAATTTGAGCAATTACCCTATTAGAATTTTTAGTTAATTTAGAAGAAACATCATACCCAGTTTTTTCTTGTTTGACTTTTAAATAATTAAATTTATTTAATATTTTCTCAATATAATGAGATTGGCAAAGAGCAAAACCCCCACCATGTTTCTTTACTTTGATGCCTAAGATTGTATCTACCTCCTTTATGTCTTTCATTTTAAATTTTGAGGTTAGATACTTCTTTGTATCATTTACACCTTCCATATTTATTCTAATTATAAGCATGTCATCAATATAAAGACAATTTTTCACACCAAAATCATCTGTAAACTTCGAATAAATACATTTATCAGCACTATTATCTAAAGCTGTATTCCAAAATTATAGAATCAAACTTCTCATGCGATTGCTTAGGTGTTTGTTTTAAACCATATAAAGATTTAATTAATTTATAAGCTTTTCTTTCATTCCCTGGTAGAACAAAACCTTCAGGTTGCTCCACATATACTTCCTATTCTAAGTCACCATTTAGAAAGGCTGTCTTAACATCCATTTGATATGCATATAAATTATATATTGATACTAAAGATAAAAGTACTCTAATAGATATTATTCTAGCCACTAGTGCATATGTATCAAAGTAGTAAATTCTCTCTTTTTGTTTAAAACCCTTTGCAACCAATCTAGCTTTAAAAGTTTAAATCGATCCATCTGTGTTATATTTTCTTCTGAAAACCCATTTACATCGTATTGGTTTGGAACCAGGTGGCAAATCAACTAGAATCCAAGTATTATTAAATAATGATGAATCCATTTCATCATTGATTGCCTCCTTCCAAAAAGCCACATCCCTTGAAGCCATTGCCGCTTGTAACGTTTTAGGATCATCTTCTACATTTAACAAAATTGATATTTTGTTAAGTACAGCTGACCTATTGCCTTCTATTAGAAAGACAATAGCTTGAGAAGATATAAAATCTAGATTTAAATTCTTTTCTTTTGTACCACGTTGACTTCCTCTAATTTCATTAGAAGAATCTAACTTTCTTTTGTTGCTAGAAGCTGATTCAAAATTAACATCAATACTAAAATCATTACCTTAACTTGAACTATTCATGGGCTCATGTATAGAATCATTATGAAATTTATTTTCAACAAATTCAACATCTCTAGATTCTATAATTACATTAGAGTCTAAATTGAAAATTCTATAAGCTTTGGAATTTTTAACATAACCAACAAAAACTCCTTTCAAAGCTCTAAGACCTAATTTAGTCCTTTTAAGATCTGAAACTCTATAATATGCTAAACAACCTTATACCCTAAGATAGTTCAAGTTTGGTTTTCTATTTTTCCATAATTCATATGGAGAAACCTTAAATTTTCTAAAGGGAATTATATTATGTAAGTGATAAGTAGTAAGTAAAGCTTCTCCCCACAAATTTATTGGTAAATTAGAATTCACGAGCATAGAATTAAGCATATCCACTAAGGTTTTATTCTTTCTTTCTGCCAACCCATTTTGTTGTGGTGTATATGGTGTATTGGTTTGATGGATAATTCTATTTTCTTCACAAAATGAAGAAAATTTAATGGGAAATACTCACCACCTCTGTCACTTCTCAAAATTTTGATCTTTTTTTCCTTTTTGATTCTCAACTTCAGATTTATAAATCTGAAACATTTGGAATGCCTGATCTTTATTTTTCATTAAATAAATATAAGTATATTTAGAAAAATCATCTATGAAAGTTATCAAATACCTATTTCCTCTAGTCAACATTCTATTTAATTCACAAATATCAGAATGCACAAGTTCTAATAACTTAGATGATCTTTCAACTTTTGGAAAAGAATTCTTAATCATTTTTTCTTGTATATAAATTTCACAAGATTTTTGGTTGTCATCTATATATGAAATTAAACCATGTTTAGCCATGTATTTTAAAGATCTAAAACTAATATGTGCTAAACAATCATACCAAAAAGATAAAGATAACTCAATAGTATAAACAAAAATATTCATATTATTATTAATACTGAGTTTAAACATTCCATCACATGAGTAAGCCTTTCTCACAAATAGTCCATTTATGGACACAATTATTTTATCAAACTCCAAAATAGCCTTATAACCTTTCTTACACAATAGACTAGCAAATACAAGATTTTTCCTTATTTCTGGCATATATAGTACATTTACTAATAATAGCTTCTTTCTAGAAATGAAGTTTAATTCAACTCTTCATTTTCCCACTACTTTAGCAGAATCATGATTGCCTATTAGAACTTGTTGCCCATCTACAAAATCTTCACAATTTTTAAATTGAGTCTTGTCATTGCAAACATGAACAGTAGCCCCAGAATCATGCCACTAGTCATTGGATTGGTTGTTGTAGCCATATTTCAAACATATTGAGTTCTGTTACCATTTCAATATGCAAATATGATATCATTGCAATCAATTTAGTATTTTGTTCAATTATATTTGCTTTATTGTAATTCTGAGCATTATTATTCGTATCTTCTTTCTTATGTTTCTTTAGAAACCTGCATTCACGTTTGTAATGCCCTTTCTTGCCACAATTGTAACAAGTTCTTCCTTTCTTTGATTTGTTATTGTTGCCATAACTAGTACTATTGCCTACTGCTTCAAAAAACTTTCTTTTATTTCTAGAATTTTTCTTTTGAAACTTCTGACTTCCTTGCACAAAATTAACTTTCGTGGTAGATTCAGCTACAAATTTCTTATCACGATTTCTTGTTTCTTCTTCAATATTCAAGTGTTTTTGAATCTGTTCAAGAGAAAAATCTTCTGTAGCATGCAATAATTTCTTCCTATAATCATTCCAACTAGAAGGAAGTTTTGTTATTATTCCTCCTACTTGCAATGATTTAGGAACTATCACTTTCAAATCTTTAAGTTTTGACACAAGAATATGTAACTCACGGACTTGATCCATAACAGACATATTATCAACCATTTGGAATTCAAAACATTTCATGATGAGAAATTTATCTACACCTTGTTTTTCTGAGTTATATTTGAACTCCAATGATTTCTAGATTTCCATTTGAGACTCCACAGAAGTAAATAGATCATTTAGCCTATCTAACAATATGACCTCTGCATAACAATTTATCTTCTTCATGTTTTTCCTGATCTGCTTTTACTTGTTCAGAATCTTCTAGTGTTGTTGGTGAAATGGCAGGTAGACTTAGATCAAGTATATAAGAAATCTTCAATGTAATAAGTAAGAATAGCATCTTGTTTGTCTAGTAACATAGTTTGTCCCATCAAAATGATCAAGTTTTACGAACTCTTGATTCATCACGGAAACAGCCTTGGACTCCATTACAATTAATACCTTAAAATTATTGAGGCAGTGGGTGTAGAATAGGCTTTGAGGCATGATGAATTACTATCTTTAAGGTATTAATTGCCCCTAATAGATTGCTGTAAGGTTATGACAAAAAATCTCCAGGATACAACAAAGTCTAAAATCTGCAAACAGCAACTCCTAAAGATTTCTGTTAAGAACTTTTTATATGAACTGAATTTAGAGATATTAGAAGAGAATAAGAAGAAGAAATAGAAGTATAATATATCTAAATTGAAAATTCATCCATATTTATAGATGATGAAAAGTCATGGCATCTATTTTAGACAAAAATATCTGCCTATTTCCAATAGACATGATTGTTTATTTAAATCGATATATCTTCTAACAGATGTGATTATATTCATTTATTAAAAGATACACCTTCTAACAGTTATAACTATTTGTGTATAATAGATATGTTTGTTTATTAACAGACACATCTACTTATTAACAAACACATCTATTCGTAATTTATTTATGAGAATTAAAATATGATAATTATTTTATTTCATACACATAAGTGCCAAGTGCCATAATAGAATTATATATATATATTTTCACTTCTTCCTTTTCATGTATTTTAATAATGTGAGAATTCTTTCTCTCTTTATTATCTAACATACAAGCTATTTATAATAGCTTAATTCATAGAGATTTTGATAAACTACGAGCAATCTAGATTAGCTCAACATTGATCCATCATATGTACTCAAATAACATAGTGTTACAAATATAAAGTGAAATGCGTAATTTAATGTAAAGTAATTCAATATACACATAATGAACATTTAGAAAATATAAAAGGTAATTCCATTCAAGTGTGATGAAGTCAGTTCTTTTAAAAATAAACTGAGTTGATATGGGTTTAAATTTTCATTATTCTACATTGGCAATGCAATCTAAAGTTGTTAATCAATACCTAAATATTTTGACTCGTTAGAGGACGAATCTGGCTAGTTTATCAAAGTCTCATCATCAGCGAAACTAACAATTAGCTTAAAGCCATATTACTTAAATTTTATTATTATTATTAACACACAAATTAAATCAAATATATTTTTTAAGGGTCACAAATCTACCAAAAAATTCAACATTGAATATTTGCTAATTATCAAAAAAAATATGCATAAGCCAATCATGAGGTAGTCTAGTTGGTTTTCCTACACTTTAAAGGTGTAGGTATTAGAGAAGTCTCAATTTCGAGTCTCACTTTCTACCTCTTCTAAGATTATTCACCATTATGGTAAGAAAGGGAGAGGGCTACCTCTCACTATATATCCCATCAGTTGTGATCGTCCTATTGTGCATCCATTGCATAAAAAAAATGTATAAAAAAGGTAATCCTGACTTGCACATTTTATTCACAAGCATCTTCCTTCTTATCAAAACATCAAGCATTGACAAATAAAGCAATAATTTTAGGCTCTATTAAATGAGCCCTAAGTCTCAAGCGAGATCATAATTGAGGTATGAAATTAAAATTGGTAGCTATTAAGTATGAGAACACTTTTATTCCAATTTATTAGAAATTTTTATTTTTGAAAAAAAATTATAAAAAAGGAACAATTGAAGTCCAGCCCCTAACCATTAAAAAAAAAAAAACTACATTCTTGATGCTAAAAAGATTTTGATTTAAAAAGATGCGAGAGTAGTTCAAGCGCAGTCCCTTTGAACCACTAGAAATCACTTTTTTTTTATATTGAAAACACTTGATTTAAAAGGATATGAAGGTGATTCAGCCCTTCAAACTAAAAAAACTTTATTTTTAAATTTAAAAAAAAAATTAAAAAATGGGAAAATGATTCCAAGGCAACCCCCTTGAATCACTAGACATAGTATTTTGATTTAAACAGAACTGAAAGTGATTCAACGACAGCTCGTGAACCATTTTTAAAGTTAACAAAAGTTTAAAAGTGTAACACCCCTATTTGTATAGCCTGGTACATTTTACTGTTCCGGTGATCGGGGTCTGTTCGGACAATTAAGGGGATGAGAACCACATTTAAGACTCCTAGATAAGCTCTGAACGCAAATAATTAGTAATTGCCAAATAGTTAAGTATAAAGAAAAAAAACATAATACAAAAAGTTAAATGAGCCAGGAGTTACAGCGATGGGTGACCTTCTCGGGAATGACTGCAAAATCAGTCTAAACTCAAATTTCGAACCATAAAATGTGACGCCGCGGTCCTTAGGACTATTGCGAACACAATGGAAAAGAGAAAATCACAGAAAAGATTTGTTAAGCAAGTCAAATAATTAGGTCAGAGATCCGGAAGAAATATCGAATAACTTGCAAACCGGATTAAACCAGCAAGAGGCAATTTGGTCAATTCACCCCTAGAGCTGACTCCTGACCTAACTATCCAATAAAATTGGAGAAAAGAAAATTTCAAGACCAAGAATTAAATTAAAGAACTAATGGAAAAATAAATGAAAAAGAAAAAAAAAGGAAAAAGTGTTATTACATCACTTGGATGACATCATGGATAATGTCAAAATTAATTTAATTTTTTTCCTACAAATTTGGACTAAGTCAAATAGCCAATTAAAGACAAAAATTACATAAAAAAAAAATCACTCTCTTCTTCCTCCTAAACCAGCTGCCCATCTCTCTCTCATTCCTCTCTCTCTCAAAACTCCATTGAAACACAACTCCAAGCTTGTGTGAACCCAAAAATCAGCCATAAAACTTGTAGATTTCTTAAGCAAATCTTGTCCTTGAACCTTGATCCATCTACTAACAATAAAAAGAAGAGGAAAGAAGTGGAATTTGGAAAGAAGAAAAAGCTCTAATTGAGGTAAGTGATTGAATTTGAAAATCTTAGTTTATTTGTTGTGTATGTAGCTCACTTAACTTAGAAATTGTGAAAAATCAAAACAAAACAATTGTTGGGGGAGTAATATGGAATTTCGTCCAGGTAGGGTTAGGGTTTGATATGAATGAGTTTGATGGTTTTGAATAGTTATTTGAAGTGAATTAGGTGTATAGATCATGAATATACACTTTAAATTTGCATTAGAGTTGAAATGTATGTAACTGGGGTTTGGAGCTTGTGAAAAATTGGAGAAAAAAATTGAGAATTGGTCAATTGATGTAGTTGACCTTATTTGAGTTGAGAAATGGTCAATTGTGACCATTTGTGGTGTGTATGAATTATTGGAACCAAGTTCCAATTCGGATTGGTGAGGGTCAATCTGCAGGCAGCTTGACCTAGGTCACTTTCAGGGACAAAAAATGAAAATTTACCAACCCAATTGATGTGAGACCAATTGGGAATGAACTAGACACAAAATGGCACATTTTTCATTCAGGAATCATGCCCAAGAAGTGACCATAACTTAGTGAACAATTAGGCTAACTCCATAATTGGGCAAACTAACCTGTACAAAAATGACCAAATGAACAGTAGTTACGTAAATAACCATAACTTGGTCTAGGAAGGTCCAAATGACCTAAATTTTATACCGATAGAAAGCTGAGACATAGCCCTACAGCTTTCATGAAGAAAACAAACCCAAATTTTGACCATAACCTATTTGAAAAACCACCTGCACTCAACCCACAAAAACTGCCAATAACCAGGAATTTGCCCAGAATTATGAGTAACACCAAATCTGGCTAGCCATGTTCAAATGGCTATAACTAGGGCTACAAAACTCCAAATTGAGTGATTCAAAAAGGGAAATAAATTTAAGACAATAAGGAACAACTTCTATAAAGAAAACTTAGCTAAATTACCATAGCAACTTGACCAATGAAAAAGTGTAAAACAAGGCACCAAATCTGAAATTTTGCAAGTTTCACCTAAAAAACTTAAAGTTTGAGAAAACAAGAAAAACTAACAAATTAAGTAAACAAAATGTGGTATGTGGGTGAAATTGAAATTCCCATACCTATAAAGCATTAGAAAGTCAACAAGTTGACTTGAATAGTGTCGTGAATAGTAACCCCGAAATACAAATTTTAAAGAACGTCAAGTTAAGCATATTAAAGTTAGATATAAATAAATTTGAATTTATTTTTGGACTTATGATAAATTATGATGCTGAAACACTGTGAAACTGTGTGTTTCAATTGAAAAGAATAGCAGGAAAGAACCCCAGGCATCGACTCAAGGCCAAGAGGCGATTCGCATAAGGTTTGTACACAACATAGAAATTTCTATAAATTTTCTTCTGCAAATTGTTTTGAATGAATTGTGATATTAAATTGTGACTTGATTGTATTGAAATGTTTATTATGCTTTTGACTTAAATTGTTGAAAGTTTACTTGTATATGTTTGAAATGGTAATAAATGTTTAGTAAATTGCTAAAACAGTTTTGAAACCACAGTATCATGACCATATATTTGAATGCCTCACTAGCATGACTAGTGTGAGAAATTAGTTTTGAATTTTGATTCCTTCTCTGGCTGAAGTGTTGAGGTGTGTGTCAGTAGAAGAAGAAATTTGAATGGGTACCCATATATTTGAGCTAGCTAGCCTTGTGATTTCTCATAAGCCTCTGGCTATTGAGATGAATATTGTTTCGAATAGCATGATATAACTGTGTGTTTTTATGAAATCCGTTTTGAGACTTCCTAAATGAAATTATTTGGACTAAAAGTTTATAAATCATGTTTTGTGTTTGTTTTCATATTCAATTCAATATTTGAATAAATGTGCTTTGAATTATGCATAAACTATTATTTTAGTATATTGTGCACTACTGAGTCATAGTACTCAGCGATGGCTATTATTGCTATCGCAGATATAGAGACTATAGGAACAGCAGAGTAAGCTGCTGAGGATCTTGGAGCCCCATCCCTGAAGCTTTGTCGGGCATATTTTATACCCTGATTGTAATATTTAGTTAGATGTATGTAAATTTATGTACATGTAATAACTTGTAACATCCCCACTGTACGTGTTATGTACGTTCTGTTACTCTAGTGGCCAAATAACAGTCCAAGCAAGTTAGGATGTCTGGAACTACACTTCGGTGATAGTGAACAGACATATAATGATGAAATAAATAAAAAGAAAATACAAAAAAAATCAAACAAAAATGAAAGAGAGAAAATGAAGCTAAGTTAAACGAGCCGACACCGCAGCGATGGGTGACCGCACTGGGAAGGCCGTTGCCTACCCCAGGACAGCGAGGAACCCTCAGAATTTAATTCCGGGACGTAAGTAAAGGTCTATTGAAATATAATTGACACTAGAATTATTAAAAAAAATTAATAAATTAGTACAAAGAAAAACGAAAAATCGAGAAACAGACAAAAATTGGTGTTACCGAAAAATCGGGAATATAACCCAAAATAGGGTATTTTGGTCATTTGACACCTAGAGTTGCCTTTTGACCTCAATGTCCATTAAAAATAAATGGAATTAAACTTTGAAAATTCCATGAAAAATGAAATTATAAATGAAATGCAATTAAAGGAAATATGGGGCTATAATTAGAATTATGAAAGTTTAATTATTTTAACTATTATTTAAATGTTTAGTGGGGTATAAAACCATAAGTGGACAGCATTTTCCACTAAACCATTTCATCTTCTTCACTCCTTCATCACCATTGCCGAATTTGATTTTCTCTCCCAAGCTCATCCATGGATGTCCATGAAGCAAGCTTCATCAACCCATGATCAAGCCATTTTTTCCTATAAGTTTCTTTATTAAAATTGTTCTACACATCATGGGCAACACATAGAAAGGAAAAAGGGCAGCTTTTGATGAAGTTTGATCAAGCTCCATAAAAGGTTAGTGCTAGTTTTCCTTACCTCACTTAATTAAAATTTGTACTAAGGTTGAGATGAGTTGAATTATTGAAAAATTAGAAGGATTGGATGAATATTTAATGGTGATTGAATTTGGCAGCCATGGAACCTAAAGAGGTTTGAATTATCTTTACATGTATTTGATGGGAAATGATATTGATTAAGGTAATTAGAGGTCCTAGCTAATTAACTTTATGTATATGTTGAGATTGAGTGATTGAATTAGGAGTTTGAAAGAATTGTTGAAGACCTTGGATAATTGTTGAATTGGGGCAGCCTTGAGAAGCATGAAAATGGTTAATTTATGCATATTATTGTTGATTAATGATGCTCAATTTATGTGATTATAAGTGTTAGAATTTAATTATAAGAGTACATGTGAGGTTGACAATGTGAAAGTGGGTTTTGAACAAAATTTTGAAGACTTGGACATTTGAGCTTGAAATTGGCAGCCTATTAAATCATGAATTTGTGTGTGTGAATATTTAGTTCATTAATGAAATGTAATGGTGTTAAATTGTGGGCAGTATGTATAGTTAAAATGGAAGTGTTTGTGTGTAACATAAGTGTTGATGCACATTGAATTTGGGTGGATGTAAATGTTGAAGTTTAATGGTGTATTGTGTGCCTTGTGCACTTGAGTATTCTGCCCAGAATTTTTGCTGGAATTGTGTACAATATATATATGGAAGTGTTGTTGATTGAATATTGTAGTAATGAGGAGGAGAAGGAACATCAAATTGGGAGTGTATGTGCTTTGTGCAGGTTGTGTATCGAAGGCAGCACCTAAATTAGGCCATAAGTGCCAAACTGTGAACCCAATTGGTATGAGGCCAATACAGGGTGAAACTAGACACCAAATAGACCAACTTTCATGTAGAAATGTTGCCAAAAAATTCTGCCTAGAAACTGACCTTAAAAAGTGACCAAATCCGGATTAGTGCATTTAAGGCCTGAAAACTGACCATTTGGGCAGCAGTTAGTATTTAGGCCATAACTCACTCAAAACAGGTCCAATTGACCTCAAATTTTGAACATGAATAGTTAAGACCTATATCTACAAGTCTTATGAAGACACCCAAGCCCAGAAATGACCATAAGCAAGTCAAAAAGCTTGCACAAGTTTGGGTCCAAAAACTGGCCGAACCTAAAATGACCTAAAATGACCTAAAGTGATCAATTTTGATACAATCTGTCTAGCTTTAGTAAATTGACCATATCTTGGTCTATATAACTTAGAATGACCTGAAATTTTGCCTCAAGTGCAATAAGACATAGAGCTACAATTCTTATGAAGACACCAAAGCCCAGAAATGGCCAGAACCAAGCCAAATAGCTTGCACAAGTTCAGGTACCAAAACTGGCCGAACCAAAAGTGACCTAAAATGACCAAAGCCTACTATTTTAGTGCATTCTGTCCAGCATTGGTAAATTGACCATATCTTGGTCTACACAACTCAGAATGACCTGAAATTTTGCCCCGCGTGCAATAAGACATAGACCTACAAGTTTGTAGTTTGGACTGAAACCCAAAAACTGAGGGAACTAGGTCGTCCGGCTAGGTCAAAATAGTAGACCGAAATTCGGTAAATTGCAATAAAATGCAATACACTTGGAAATAAAATTGGTAACATATACCAACACTAAAGGGCTATAAAATGTGACATATTTATAACATTAGAATTGACTTACGTAGAGTGCATCAAGGGTCAACATTATAGGTTGACTAATGAAATGAATTGAAGGAAATAGTACCAAGAGAAATAAGACTTTAAGCTAGACAAATCTAGCACACAAAAATTGAGAAATTAACCAAAATTTGCACCAAAGGTGCAAACTGTCCAGTTTTAGTTAATTGACCATAACTTGATCTATACAACTCGGAATGACCTAAAATTTTGCCCCGCGTGCAATGAGACATAGAGCTACAATTTTGCTTCTTTGACCAGAAGCTAAAAACCAAGAGAAATAAGACTTTAAGCTAGACCAATCTAGCACACTAAAATTGCAAATTGGTAATTACACAAAATGATGCTTGAAGTGATTTGGCAATGAATGCCAACTTGTGAAAAGGGTAAATTGCATTATATTGACAATATATTGAATTGTAAGTTGTGACATGTTGATGCTAGAATCAACCTATCCATGATGCATAAAAAGGTCAATAATTTTATTGACCAGTGAAAGGCATAAAGATGTATAAAACCTATGAATAAAAAATTAAATATGTAACATTGTAATATGCCCTAATTTGTCTAGTTGACTAGTTTGGATAGGTTGGCATGCCAATAGGATTCTAACAGCTGTTCTGTAAATGACTTTACGTCATACTGTGTTTTATGGCTTATTATGCCATACTATGATTTTAATAGCCTATGGCTATACAGTTTGTGTTATTATACTCGGCTTAATGCCTGATTAATTATATGGCTTTTTAGCCACACTGTTTGCACACCGGGAGATACTTTGTGACCGATGGTGTGACGGCCAGAGGTACTAGGTACCCAGTGCTAGTATATCCATTTATCCAAATGCAGTCGATGTATAGGCTATATGGGCAGTCATTTAAAACATTATTCAATTCAGGAAGCTAAGTTAAGTATAATGAAATTTCAGTATAATTAAATTAAGTATTGAATGAATGAGTAAAAGAAATTAGCAAAAGAAACATAATAAAAATATAAATTGCAGAATCGTAGAGACTTGAAATACAATACAGTTGGAATAAATTGTATACTGGGTAGTATTACTGAAAAGTTATAAACTAAGCACTTCCAAAGAGGAACAAATTAGTATATAAGATCGTTGATACTAGAAATACCATACCAAATTAAATTGATTCTTGAGTATATGAATTATGATTTATTTCTTTCTTTAATTGTATATATTATTTCTTATTATACTATTGCACCACTAAGCAGAAATGCTTAGCGCGATGGAATTGCTTTCTCGCCAGTATCAAGGTAAGACCGATGGGTATCAATCGAGATTTTTGGAGTCCAGATCTGCAGAAGTGTCAGAAGGGTTCAAGATTGTCACCTCCTCAGCAATGCATGTAGATAGGGCTCATTTTATACATGTTATGTATATTGTTCATTCCTAGCACATTGTAAATTATTTGTATATCTTGTGCAAAATAAACTCATGTAATTAACCTATGAATTATGGAAGCTACTCAAAGTAAGTATTTTAATATGTGAATTGAATTTGAGTTATAATGAGATTGTACTTGTGAATATTGAGATGTTGAAAATCTGATGAGATATCTGAGAAATCTGGACACTGTATTGAGATACATTATGTTCAAAAATTTTTGAGACTATTAAGTTTGAGAAATTGAGTATATATTGAAATTGTTTTTGGCAGGTTCAGAAGAACTGTTAGTCCAAATTACAGTCGGCGCGTTGCCGGATTATCGTTAAAATTTTTGAAATTTCCAAATTAGTTAGATTTTGATAAAAGTAAAAATAGCCTAAACCTTAAATAAAGTTTTTGAACAAGTAAATTAAGAACTGTAATGAAATCATATAAGATCAGGTGCTCTGGCACGCCGTGTAGCACGCCTTGCTCGGCTACACTGTAGTCGGGTGAGGGGTGTTATATAACTGGTCATGAGTAGTTGTATAGAGTTTGTAATAATATTATTTTGGTTTTGCTAATGTAAAGTTTGGTTGATGAATGTAAAATGTTTTTACTTTAATGAAAAATGAATAGAATTATTGAGTGTTATTTTTTATGACAATTGAATTGGGAAATGATGTTGAATTGTGTTGAGGTAGCAATGAGTTTGATGAAATGAGATATTGGAAGTGTTTTTACAGGTTTTGAAGAACTGTTTTCTTAAAATACAGATGGCACTCTGCAGAAATTTTTTCAAAATTTGCATAAAAATAAAATGGATAAAAATTTGTACTAGTTTTTAATCTTATATTAAATGTAAGAGAATGCTCACCACTACCAAAAAGTAAGAAAATGGTTTTAAAATCCCT
Organism: Hevea brasiliensis; assembly: GCF_030052815.1. NCBI lineage: Eukaryota > Viridiplantae > Streptophyta > Magnoliopsida > Malpighiales > Euphorbiaceae > Hevea > Hevea brasiliensis. The sequence goes on from NC_079493.1 coordinate 107,120,873, forward strand.
TGTAAGGTACTTAATGAGTTATCGGTAGGTGAAGTTCGGTAGTTCATTAAGTATTCTATGGGATTATGTTAGGCCTTACAAAGGGGTAAGGTATGACATGTTTTAGTGGTATCAGAGCGAATTTTTTGAAATATGTTTTAACTTGTGAATTTGTGTCTTTTCTTTGATAAGTACAACTGCTCAATGTCCTTATTTATTACATATAATGCATTACATCATAAATATGAACTAATGGAGGGAAATCTCCTTGTGTTATTTGTTCAGGAGATATCCTAACTCCAGACTGAAATGGAAGAAGGGGATCGCTCTGTTGAGCAATCGGTAGAGGCTGAGGCCCAAGGGGAAGCCCCAGCTCTCCAAAATGTTAGTGGGTCAGTGGCACCAGCCCCACAAATGCCATAATTTCCGACACAATTTGCCCAGCAAATGGTTGTGATGTTCCAACAGATGGCTGGGGGTATGCCTGCTCAAGCTCCACCTATAACACTCCTCACCCGTCTACAGGGTAGCTGAGCAAGGCGTGCTACACGGCGTGCCGGAGCACCTGATCTTATCTGATTTCATTATAGTTCTAGATTTACTTATTCAAAAGCTTTATTTGAGGTTTAGGCTATTTTTACTGTTTATCAAAATCTGACTAATTTGAAAATTTCAAAAATTTTAACGATAATCTGGCAACGTGCCGACTGTAATTTGGACTAACAGTTCTTCTAAACCTGCCAAAAAAAATTTTAATATATACTCAATTTCTCAAACTTAATAGTCTCAAAAATTTTCAAACATAATGTATCTCCATACAGCATCCAGATTTCTCAGAAATCTCATTAAATTTTCAACATCTCAATATTCACAAGTACAATCTCATTATAACTCAAATTCAATTCACATATTAAAATACTTACTTTGAGTAGCTTCCATAATTCATAGGTTAATTACATGAGTTTATTTTGTACAAGATATACATATAATTTACAATGTGCTAGGAATGAACAATATACATAACATGTATAAAATGAGCCCTATCTACATGCATTGCTGAGGAGGTGACAATCTTGAACTCTTCTGACACTTCTGCAGATCTGGACTCCAAAAATCTCGATTGATGATCTGGTTTTACCTTGATACTGCGAGGAAGCAATTCCATCGCGCTAAGCATTTCTGCTTAGTGGTGCAATAGTATAACAAGAAATAATATATATAATTAAAGAAAGAAATAAATCATAATTCAGATACTCAAGAATCAATTTAATTTGGTATAGTATTTCTAGTATCAACGATCTTATATACTAGTTTGTTCCTCTTTGGAAGTGCTTAGCTTATAACTTTTCAGTAATACTATCCAGTATACAATTTATTCTAACTGTATTGTATTTCAAGTCTCTACGATTCTGCAATTTATATTTTTATTATGTTTCTTTTGCTAATTTCTTTTACTCATTCATTCAATACTTAATTTAATTGTACTGAAATTTCATTATACTTAACTTAACTTAGCTTCCTGAACTGAATAATGTTTTAAATGACTGCCCATATAGCCTATACACTGACCAGACTGGATAAACGGATATACTAGCACTGGGTACCTAGTACCTCGGCCGTCACACCATCGGTCACAAAGTATCTCCCGGTGTGCAAACAGTGTGGCTAAAAAGCCATATAATCAATCAGGCATTAAGCCGAGTATAATAACACAAACTGTATAGCCATAGGCTATTAAAATCATAATATGGCATAATAAGCCATAAAACACAGTATGATGTAAAGTCATTTACAGAACAACTGTCAGAATCCTATTAGCATGCCAACCTATCCAAACTAGTCAACTAGGCAAACTAGGGCATATTACAAGATTAAATATTTATTTCTTTATTTTCAGGGTTTACTGGTCATTACACAATTCACTGGTCAATGAAAATATTGACCTTTTTATATATCATGGATAAGTTGATTTTAGTATCAACATGTCACAATTTGCATTTCAATATGCTGCCAATATAGTGCAATTTACCATTTTTATAAGTTGGCATTCATTGCCAAATTGCTTCAAGCATCATTGTATGTAAATGTCAAATTCTCAATTTTTGTGTGCTAGATTGGTCTAGATTAAAGTCCTATTTTTCTTGGTTTTTAGCTTCTGGTCAAGGAAGAAAAATTGTAGCTCTATGTCTCATTGCACGCGGGGCAAAATTTCAGGTCATTCCGAGTTGTATAGACCAAGTTATGGTCAATTTACTAAAACTGGACAGATTGCACCTTTGGTGCAAATTTTGGTCAATTTCTCAATTTTTGTGTGCTAGATTTGTCTAGCTTAAAGTCCTATTTCCCTTGGTTTTTAGCTTCTGGTCAAAGAAGCAAAATTGTAGCTCTATGTCTTATTGCACGCGGGGCAAAATTTCAGGTCATTCCGAGTTGTGTAGACCAAGATATGGTCAATTTGCTAAAGCTGGACAGATTGCACTTTTAGTGCACAATTTGGTCAATTTTTAGGTCACTTTTGGTTCGGCAGTTTTTGTGCCCGAACTTGTGCAAGCCATTTGACTTGGTTCTGGTAATTTCTGGGCTTTGGTGTCTTCATAAGACTTGTATATATAGGTCTTAACTATTCATGGTCAAAATTTCAGGTCAATTGGACCTGTTTTGAGTGAGTTATGGCCTAAACACTAACTGCTGCCCAAATGGTCAGTTTTCAGGCCTTAAATGCATTAATCCGGACTTGGTCACTTTTTAAGGTCAGTTTCTAGGCAGAATTTTGGCAACATTTCTACATGAAAGTTAGCCTACTTGGGTCTAGTTTCACCCCATATTGGCCTCATACCAATTGGGTTCACAGTTTGGCACTTATGGCCTAATTTAGGTGCTGCCTTCAATACACAACCTGCACAAAGCACATACACTCCCAATTTGATGTTCCTTCTCCTCCTCATTACTACAATATTCAATCAACAACACTTCCATATATATATTGTACACAATTCCAGCAAAAATTCTGGGCAGAATACTCAAGTGCACAAGGCACACAATACACCATTAAACTTCAATATTTACATCCACCCAAATTCAATGTGCATTAACACTTATGTTACACAAACACTTTCATTTTAACTGCACATGCTGCCCACAATTTAACACCATTACATTTCATTAATAAGCTACATATTCACACACACAAATTCATGATTTAATAGGCTGCCCAATATGGCAATTTGCCCAAGGCATTAAAGCTCCATTTCACACCCTTAATTCAAATGTTCTAATTCAACAATTCACATTCAATCAATTCAATTCCTATGCATATATCCATATCAAACTTCATCTTTAAACTCATCTACATCATTTAAATACATCAAAATCCCATGAATTTCTTGGCTACTAAAATGAAGGGCTCACCAAATATACATTAATTTATTTAATTTCTTCACAAATTAACTCACCCAAAGCTCAAAACAAGATCTAATGAAAGAAAATGGGGGAGATTAAGCACTAACCTTAATTCAAGAACTTCCCAAGCTTGTGAAACTTCAAAATTTTCCTTTCTTTTTGCTGCCTATAGCTTTCCCATGAGCTGAGGACCAATTTTAATGAAGGGACTCTTGAGTTTTAAGTGGAAAATGATGAGTTTGGTGAGCTTGCATGGAACTCATCCATGGAGGAAAGGGAGAGCTCCATTTCGGCATTTTAGAGAATTGGAGAAGATGAAGTGAGTTAGTGGATTGTTCCTTGTCATCTTATGTGTTTTATATGCCCACTAACTTAGGTTTATTATTATTATAATTCAAAGTTTCAATCTTTGCAAATTCATCCCCCACTTTTCCTTTAATTGCATTTCATATTTAATTTCATTTTTCATTAAATTTTCAAAATATAATACTTATTTTTCATGGAAATTTAAGTCAAAAGTCAACTCTAGGTATCAATTGACCAAAATGCCCCACTTCGGGTTATATTCCCGATTTTTCGGTAACACCGATTTTTGTCTATTCCTCGATTTTTCGTTTTTCTTTGTACTAATTTATTAATTTTTCTTTGATATTTCTAGTGTCAATTACATTTCAATAAACCTTTATTTATGTCTCAAAATTAGATTCAGAGGGTTTCCCGTAGTCCTGAGGTCGGCAACGGCCTTCCCAATGCGGTCACCCATCGTTGTGGTGCCGGCTCGTTTAACTTAGCTTCATTTTCTCTCTTTCATTTTTGATTGATTTTTTTTGTATTTTCTTTTTATTTATTTCATCATTATATGTCTGTTCACTATCACCGAAGTGTAGTTCCAGACATACTGACTTGCCTGGACTGTTATTTGACTACTGGAGCAATAGAACGTACAAAATATGTACAGTGGGGATGTTACACCACCCTAGACTTCTGTGGTGCAACCTCAAGCTCTAGTCAGACAATATGACAAACTGTTGAAGTATGGGGCAACAAAATTCAAGGGTACAGTAGACCCTTTAGAGGCAGAGCAGTGGTTGGAGAGAATGGACCGAGTGTTTAAGAAGCTGCACTGCCCGGATGAACTAAAGTTTGAATACTCAGTGTCTTTGTTGCAAGGGGATGCGTATGACTAGTGGAAGACCATCCCCCACAGTTTGGCAGAATCGCCAGCATTGACCTAGGATGACTTCAACAGAGAGTTCAGACAGAAATACGTCCCAGATGCATATGTAGATCAAAAATTGCAAGAATTTCTGAGTCTGAAGTAAGGGAACAGATCAGTCGCAGAGTATGAGAGGGAGTTCTCCCGCTTAAGCCACTATGTTTGGAGTCTCCTGTCTACCAGCAAAGAAAGGTGCAAGAGATTTGAGATCGGTTTGAAGCCTAGTCTGAGGATGCAAGTGGTGGGATTCAGACACATTAACTTCTCTGAGCTCATCTCTCATACACTTGAGTTAGAAAGGATTGAATTAGAAGCAACACCAGTGAAAGAGAAATCAGAGAAGACTGAGAAATCAGAGAAAGAAAAAGGTGAAAAATCAGTTGAGCAAAGTCCCAGTGGTACATCTGGAAAGAAGAAGAAATTTGGGGGACCAAGCAGAGGTAGAGGAGGAAGGTTTGGAAGAGGCAGATTCTTTGGACAGAGACCCCTAAGGTCTAGTCAGCAGTCGACCAGGGGTTCATATCCTCCCTGCCCCTGTGAAACATGTGGCAAGATTCATGGGGGAGAATGTTATTGAGCAACAGGAGCTTGCTTTAACTATGGAGGCAAGGGCCATCTTACTAAGGACTGCACCAGTGCCCCTAGATTTGGTCCAGCTCCTACTACTGCAGAAGGATCCATTCAGAGTCCTGCTACCAGAGGTTCACAACCAGTTAGCAGAGGAAGAGGCAGAGGTAGAGGCAATGCTTCTGGCAGTCAGGGTACTGTTAGCTAGTCAGCACAAGGGAGTGCTCCAACCAGGGTTTACACAATGAGACAGCGGGAAGAGGCTGAGACTTCCGATGTTGCAGCCAATACATTCTCTATCTCTGATTATGATGTAATTGTATTGTTTGATCCGGGTTCTACCCACTCATATGTTAGTGCTAGCATAGTTAGTTCTCTTGCTGTTCCATGTGCCAAAATGGATTTTGAAGTGCTAGTAACTAGTCCGTTATGACATGAGGTCCAGGTCAACCGAATATATAGAGATTGTCCTTTGGTGATCCAAGGACATATTTTTCTATCAGATTTAATTGAAATGCCCTTTAGAGATTATGATATCATCTTAGGCATGGATTGGTTAGCCAGACATCTTGCCATGATTGACTGTAGACTGAAGACAGTCACTTTTGGTCTCCCTCTGTATGATGATGTGGTAATACATGGGGAGAGGCAGTTACTACCATCAAACATCATTTCGGCTACACTAGCCAGAATGATGATCAGAAAGGGGTGTGAAGCATATTTGGCACATGTGATAGACACCCAAGTGGAGAGTCTAGCACTGAGGGACATCCCTACGGTATGTGACTTTCTGGATGTGTTTCCTGATGAATTACCAGGATTACCTCCAGAAAGAGAAGTGCAGTTTGAAATTGATGTTATGCCTGGTGTGGATCCAATCTCCATAACGCCATACAGAATGGCACCAACAGAACTGAAAGAGTTGAAAGTGCAGTTGCAAGAGCTGCTTGATAAAGGCTTTATCCACCCTAGTGTGTCACCTTGGGGAACACCAGTGTTGTTCGTTAAGAAGAAGGATGGCACTCTCCGCTTATGTATTGACTACAGGCAGTTGAATAAGGTGACAATAAAGAATAGATATCCATTGCCCCGCATTGATGACTTATTTGATCAGCTGAGGGGTGCAGCTATATTCTCAAAAATTGATCTGAGATCAGGTTATTATCAACTAAAAGTGCAAGAGCAGAGTATTCTTAAAACTGCCTTTAGAACCCGCTATGGCCATTATAAGTTCTTGGTCATGCCAATCGGGTTAACTAATGCTCCGGCTGCTTTTATGGATCTGATGAACACTATCTTCATACCATACCTCGACCAGTTTGTTGTGGTATTCATAGATGATATATTGGTCTACTCGAGGAGTGCAGAGGAGCATGATAGACATCTGCAGATTATACTACATACTTTGAGGGAGAAACAGCTATACGCCAAATTGTTGAAGTGCGAATTTTGGTCGAAGGAAATATCTTTTTTGGGGCACGTAGTATCGGTAGAGGGCATCAAGGTAGATCCAAGTAAGATAGAAGCTATCCTTAATTGGAGACCACCCAGAAATATTACGAAAATTCACATTTTTTTAGGTATAGCTGGATACTACCGTCGATTTGTGAAGGGATTCTCCATGTTGGCATCTCCATTGACTAAGCTACTCCGGAAAGATGTGAAATTTCAGTGGATGGATAAATGCCAACAGAGTTTTGATGAATTGAAGAGATGTTTGACTGAGGCTCCAGTCCTTACTTTACCTACCCCGGGTAAAGAGCATACTGTTTACAGTGATGCTTCTCACAATGGGTTAGGCTGTGTACTGATGTAAGAATGGAATGTCATTGCCTATGCATCACGCCAGCTGAAACAGCATGAGAGGAACTATCCAACACATGACTTAGAGCTTGTAGCTATTGTGTTCGCTCTTAAGATCTGGAGACACTATTTGTATGGGGAAAAGTGCTACATCTATATAGATCATAAGAGTTTGAAGTATCTGGGCAGTCAGAAGGAGTTGAATTTGAGACAGAAGAGATGGTTAGAGTTGATAAAAGACTATGATTGTCTGATAAACTATCAGCCAGGGAAAGCTAATGTGGTGGCTGACGCCTTAAGTCGCAAGACTATGGCAAGAATACAAGTTACTCCTTTATCTATGGTACATGAGTTGAGAGTATTGCATGCCAGCTTAGAGATTAATGATGAGGGGCAAACAGCAGTTGTATGGCATATACAGCCAATGTTGATTGATCAGATCAGAATGGCTGCTCATATTGATCAGAAGTATCAGAAGCTGTTAAAGGAAGTTAGACAGGGCAAGAAACAAGAAATCTCAGTAAGAGATGATGGTCTACTGCTTCACCGGGACAGAATGTGCGTTCCTAATGACGTTGACTTGAGACAGATCATTTTGAAGGAAGCACATGAGTCTCCTTTTGCTATGCACCCTAGCGGCACAAAAATGTATAGAGGGCTGAAAAAGCACTACTGGTGGATGGGTATGAAAAGAAATGTAGCAAAATTTGTTTCCAAATGCCTAACTTGTCAGCAAGTAAAGGCAGAGCATCAAGTACCAGCTAGTTTGTTACATCCACTACCAGCACTGGAATGGAAATAGGAGAGAATAACAATGGATTTTGTGATGGGACTTCTGAGGACACATAAGAGCTATTATGCAGTATGGGTCATTATTGACAGACTGACCAAGTCTGCTCATTTTCTGCCTGTCCGGATGGACTACAGTTTAGAAAGATTGGCCAAGTTGTACATTCATGAGATAGTAAGACTGCATAGAGTGCCAGTATCCATCGTATCAGACATAGATCCTAGGTTCACTTCTAGATTCTGGGGTAGTCTTCAAAGAGCCCTAGGAACTAGATTGAACTTCAGCATAGTATTTCACCCACAGACAGATGGCCAGTCTGAGAGGGTAATTCAGATCTTGGAGGACATGTTACGAGCTTGTGTGATTAAGTTTGAAGGCAACTGGGACACACACTTTCCTTTGATTCAGTTTGCTTATAACAACAGCTACCAATCAAGCATTGGAATGCCTCCATATGAAGCTTTGTATGGCAGAAAATGTAGAACCCTGTTGTGCTGGGATGGGGTAGGTGAAAGAAAGATGATTGGGCTCGAAATTGTTCAGCAGACTGAGGAGAAAATCAGATTGGTTAGAGATCGACTCAAAGCTGTATCAGACTGTCAGAAGTCCTATATTAATCTGAAGAGAAGGGATATTGAGTATGCAGTGAGTGACAAAGTATTCCTCAAGGTTTTCCCTTGGAAGAAAATTATGAGATTCGGCAGAAAGGGGAAACTGAGTCCTCATTTCATTGGGCCATTTGAGGTTCTGGAGAGAGTGGGTCCTTTGGCATATCGTTTAGCACTACCTCCAGAGTTAGAGAAGATACATAGCATTTTCCATGTGTCTATGTTGAGGAGGTATAGATCTAACTCATCTCATGTACTACCAGTAGAAGAGATTGAAGTGAATCCAGACCTCACATATGAAGAAGAACCCATAGAGATTCTGGCTTATGAGGTGAAACAGCTACGGAACAAGTAGATACCGTTAGTGAAAGTGTTGTAGAACCATCATTCGGGCCAGGAGGCTACTTGGGAATGAGATGAGGACATGAGGAGACAACACCCATAGCTGTTCAGAGACTGATACCAAGTAAAATTTCGAGATGAAATTTATTTTAAGGGGGGGAGAATTGTAACACCCCTATTTGTATAGCTTGGTACATTTTACTGTTCCGGTGATCGGGATCGGTCCAGATAATTAAAGGGATTAGAACCACATCTAAGACACCTAGATAAGCCCTGAACGCAAATAATTAGTAATTGCCAAATAGTTAAGTATAAAGAAGAAAAACATAACACAAAAAGTTAAATGAGTCAGGAGTCACAGTGATGGGTGACCTTCTCAGAAATGAATGCGAGGTCAGTCTAAACTCAAATTTCGAACCGTAAAATGTGACGCTGCGATCCTTAGGATTATTGTGAACACATTGAAAAAGAGAAAATCAAAGAAAAGAATTCTTAAGTAGGTCAAATAATTAGGTCAGGGATCCAAAAGAAATATCGAATAACTTGCAAACCGGATTGAACCAGCGAGGGGCAATTTGGTCGATTCACCCCTAGAGCTGACTCCTGACCTAACTATCCAATAAAATTGGAGAAAAGAAAATTTCGAGACCAAAAATTAAATTAAAGAACTAATGAAAAAATAAATGAAAAAGAAAAAAAAAAGAAAAAAGTGTTATTACATCACTTGGATGACATCATGGATGATGTCAAAATTAATTTAATTTTTTTCCTACAAATTTGGACTAAGTCAAATAGCTAATTAAAGACAAAAATAACATTTAAAAAAAAAAAGAAATCACTCTGTTCTTCTTCCTAAACCAGCTGCCCATCTCTCTCTCATTCCTCTCTCTCTTAAAACTGCATTGAAACATAACTCCAAGCTTGTGTGAACCCAAAAATCAACCATAAAACTTGTAGATTTCTTAAGTAAATCTTTTCCTTGAACCTTGATCCATCTACTAACAATAAAAAGAAGAGGAAAGAAGTGAAATTTGGGAAGAAAGAAAAGCTCTAATTGAGGTAAGTGATTGAATTTGAAAATCTTAGTTTATTTGTTGTGTATGTAGCTCACTTAACGTAGAAATTGTGAAACATCAAAACAAAACAATTGTTAGGGGAGTAATATGGAATTTCATCTAGCTAGGGTTAGGGTTTGATATGAATGAGTTTGATGGTTTTGAATGGTTATTTGAAGTGAATTAGGTGTATAAATCATAAATATACACTTTAAATTTGCATTAGAGTTGAAATGTATGTAACTAGGGTTTGGAGCTTATGAAAAATTAGAGAAAAAAATTAAGAATTGATCAATTGATGTAGTTGACCTTATTTGAGTTGAGAAATAGTCAATTGTGACCATTTGTGGTGTGTATGAATTGTTGGAACTAAGTTCCAATTCGGATTGGTGAGAGTCAATCTGCAGGTAGCTTGACCTAGGTCCCTTTCAGGGACCAAAAATGAAAATTTACCAACCCATTGATGTGAGGCCAATTGGGAATGAAACTAGACACAAAATGGCACATTTTTCGTTTAGGAATCATGCCCAGAAAGTGACCATAACTTAGTGAACAATTAGGCCAAATTCGGAATTGGGAAAACTAACCTGTACAAAAATGATCAAATGAACAGTAGTTACGTAAATGACCATAACTTAGTCTAGGAAGGTCCAAATGACCTGAATTTTATACCGATAGAAAGCTGAGACATAGCCCTACAACTTTCATGAAGAAAACAAACCTAAATTTTGACCATAATCTATTTGAAAAACCACCTGCAATCAACCCACAAAAACAGCCAATAACCAAGAATTTGCCCAGAATTCTGGGTAACACCAAATCCGGCCAGTTAGTAGAAGAAGAAATTTGAATGGGTACCTATATATTTGAGCTAGGTAGCCTTGTGATTTCTCATAAGCCTCTAGCTATTGAGATGAATATTGTTTTGAATGGCATGATATAACTGTGTGTTTTTATAAAATTCGTTTTGAGACTTCCTAAATGAAATTATTTGGACTAAAAGTTTATAAATCATGTTTTGTATTTGTTTTCATGTTCAATTCAATATTTGAATAAATGTGATTTGAATTATGCAAAAACTATTATTTTAGTATGTTGTGCACCACTAAGTCATAATACTCAGCGATGGCTATTATTGCTGTCGCAGATATAGAGACTATAGGAGCAGCAGAGTGAGCTGCTGAGGATCTTGGAGCCCCTTCCCTGAAGTTTTGTTGGGTATATTTTATACCCTGATTGTAATATTTAGTTTGATGTGTGTAAATGTATGTACATGTAATAACTGGTCATGAGTAGTTGTATAGAGTTTGTAATAATATTATTTTAGTTTTGCTAATGTAAAGTTTGATTGATGAATGTAAAATGTTTTTACTTTAATGAAAAATGAATAGAATTATTGAGTGTTATTTTTTATGACAATTGAATTGGGAAATGATGTTGAATTGTGTTAAGGTAGTAATGAGTTTGATGAAATGAGATATTGGAAGTGTTTTTATAGGTTTTTAAAGAACTGTTTTCTTAAAATACAGACGGTACTCTACCGAAATTTTTCTAAAATTTGCGTAAAAATAAAATGGATAAAAATTTGAACTAGTTTTTAAACTTCTATTAAATGTAAGAAAATACTCACCACTACCAAAAAGTAAAAAAATGGTTTTAAAATCCCTTGTAGGGTACTTAATGAGTTATCAGTATGTGAAGTTCGATACTTAATTAGGCATTCTACGGGATCATGTTAGGCCTTACAAAAAGAGAGAAAGATACAAAGGTGATTCAATGGCATTCAACAATAACAATAATAAAATTCTAAAACCTAAGGACTATTGACCAACAACATGAGCTAGGAAATAAAAGGCCTCACAATATCCAAATGCTAGAAAAACAAGAAACAAGAATATATCGAACACTAGGTCAAACAACCTTCAAATTTCAGGTTTAGCATTTTTGTTATATAAGCTATGATCCTTTTAATTTACAGAATTATCAATCATAGTTGGTCACAAGGTCCTAGAACTAACTTAACCTAATTTAATTTGCTTGTAATATCAAACAAAAAAATAGTAACCAAAACTATTTTAGACAACTTAATATCCAAAATCAGTACTATATATATTAGGATTGATAAAGGTAAGAGAATGATACTATTGCCCTTGAAAATGGTATTCATGGTCCGTTATCCAAGTAACATGCCAATAGGTGGACTGGCAAAGAAAGGGGATTAAAAGTTTAATGTTCAACCGAGGTCGAATGGGGTTTAATCGGTATATTATTAAATAAATATTATAAAATTAGTAATAATAAGTTAATAACTATATTTTTATATATTTTATAAATCATTATTAAAATAAATGTAGTTAAATTTTAATATGTGAATATTATTTAAGAAAAATTAAAATTTTAACTAATAATAATTCATTATTTATTATAATTATAATAAAGAAATATTTAAGTTTAAAATTTTATGAAAATATCAGTGAAAAAATGTTAATATATTAAAATTATAAAGCATAATAAATAATAATTTTAGTTAATATACTAATAAAATAAATTATTGACATTATCAATTATATTAAGTTTCAAGGAGGTGAATATTAATTTTATATATATATATATATATATATATATATAGAGAGAGAGAGAGAGAGAGAGAGAGAGAGAGAGAGAGAGAGAGAGAGTAAATTGAACACAAAAGTAAGTTGTAGTCATGTGGTTATAGCAGCGGAGAAGATTCTCTATGTTCCACATTCGATCCTTAGTAATGCCAAACAATTTTTAATTGAGTTAATCGAATCTGATTACTCAGTTCAAATATGGTTGGGTTGTTCGGTTCATCGGTTACCCAGTCGGTTCACTTTGATTCAATTTGGTTTTCCTAAAAAAGGGTCTGAGCGTTAAACAGAACCAAATTGGGCTCTGATTTCCAGTTAAATTAGTCCGACTGGCTGGTCCGATCCGAGTTTCACAACAATGGTGGGTGTCTAAGGCAACTAGAGGTGGCTATGAGGCTTGGGTGATTCATAAGGGGTTCAAAGGAAATTATTAGCAAGTGGAGAGGGTTGAGTTTGGCTAGGTGTTCTATGAGCTGGATGGAGATGAGTTAGTCGCTAGCTAGGTGTTCTATAAAGTAGAAGAAAAGGTCAGTATATTGGTTTGAAAGAGTGATTGGAGCTATACTAATGGTCTGGCATTGAGGGAGAAAGCATGGAGCTAGGGTTAGAGGTGTTGTGACCTTGGGAGGGATGTGTAGGTAATGGTGAGGGAAAATGGTGGGTATGACATAAAGAAGAGGGATAAGGTTGTTTAGGCATGAGGGAAAGAAAGGTGAGTGGGTGGGAATGGCGGCGTAAAGGAAAAGGGCATAAGGGAGAAGGGTGTGCAGGTGTTTTCTGGAGGCCATCAAAGATGAATGAGAAATGCAATTCAGGAGTGGTAAGGTTAGTTGATCTATTATGAGGGAAAAAAATGGAGCTAGAGGTCTTGGCTAAGGATGAAGAGGCAATGTGGAGGAGAATGACATGGGTCAAGTAACTATGTGAGGCTAAGATGGAGAATGACATGAAGGAGAGGAGCGTGGAATTGTTTGGGAAAAATTATTTTGCTCTTTTTTTTTTTTGTTAAAGTTCCCCTCATAAAGGTTTTTTAGGTTTTATTTATAGCCTAAAAAGTCGCAATTTTTTTATCAAAATTGAGTAAAATTAAAAAGAAATTTGGTTTTATGTATATTTGGGAAAGAATTTCTCAAAACGGGGTGAAAAATGACACTTCGGATGAGACTAACTCAAAATCGATTATGTAAAAGGTCGTAATGCATCTGATAGTCATACTATTGGTAATGTGTTAAAAAAAAATAATTAAAACTGTACACTGACTCTTACAGTGTTAGCATTATTATTGCAAAATCTCGTCACTCAACTTTTTAGTACAAAGATTCCTGCAAGTTACTTCTATAAGAATATCTACTATATCAATGTCAGTATTGTTTAAAATTCAAATTTCCTTGTGATCCCTCAATATGTCTCATCTATACATTCACTCTGTATTGTCTCTGTAGTATACATTTGCTCACGCAAAGTTGAGAAAGAGAAGTAAACAAAGGGGTATTTGATAGTTTATAATATTTTAGTTTACACTTTATAATTTTTGGTTTTAATTAAGTTTTGAGTTACAATTTTGTAATTTTTTTATGTGTTGTAATTTTATGTTACAATCTATAATTTTAGAATACAGATCATTTATATAATTAGTTAAATAATATATATAAATTTAGTTAGTATATCATTTGTTAATATAACTCAATAATTTTTTTTTATATTTTTCTATAGTTTACTATAATTCAATGTTCTTTTTATATATTTAGACTATGTATATGTGATAACCTAAAATATTAAAATCAATATATTTCTAAAAAAGTAATCAATATATTTCTAAAGTAGTATACTTTGTAAACAAATATAATGATTATAATAATATATTTAAAATAATTTTTAAAAATTAAATAAATTTTGAAATGTTATATTTTGAAAATTAATAAAAATCATATATTATTTAGGTAATATTGTAAATTAGTTAGCACTGCTTGGGGGCACTTATATATAGATGAGATATTACAAGAAGCCATCAGAACTCATAACAAGTTTAAACATTACTTTCATAACCAATGGAGAGGCTCTTTACCATCATAAAACACATTTAAATATATAAAACACATTCAAATATATAAAAAAATTATTTATATCATAAACTTTTAGGTACAAGCACAAAAAATCTCTATACATTTAAATTTCATCAAGAGTTCCATAAACTTTAAATATACCTTTTACAAAATGAGTTAATAGCCTCTGGAACTTATATGCAGGACATGCTAATGGTATCTTCAATTTTTATAGTTTCACGAACTCTTGATTCATCACGGAAATAGCCTTAGACTCCATTGCGATTAATACCTTAAAATTATTGAGGCGGTGGGTGTAGAATATGCTTTGAGGCGTGATGAATCACTATCTTTAAGGTATTAATTGCCCCCACTAGATTACTGCAAAGTTATGGCAATATACCTCCAGGATACAATAAAGCCTGAAATCTGCAGACAGTAACTCCTGAAGATTTCCCTTAAGAACTCTTTATATGAACTGAATTTAGAGAGACTAGAAGAAAAGAAGAAGAAGTAGAAGTAGTATATTTCTGGATTGAAAAACTCATCCATATTTATAAAGAATGAAAAGTCATGGCACCTTTACTAGATAGACACATCTGTCTATTTCCAATAGATACAGCTGTTTATGTAATAAACATGTCTGTTTATTAAAAGATACCTATACAAATAGTTGTAGACATATTTGTTTATTAATAGACACCTATACAAATAGTTATGACTTTTTGTATAGAATAGACATGTCTGTTTATTAACAGACACCTATACAAATAGTTGTGACTGTTTGTATAGAATTGACATGTCTGTCTATTAACAGACACATCTACTTGTTAATAAACACATCTATTCGTAATTTATTTACGAAAAATTACAATATGATAATTATTTTATTTCACACATATATGTACCAAGTGCCATAATAGAATAATATATATTGAATTATATATATATAATTCTATATATATTTCACTCTTGTCATTCCCTTATATTTTAACAATATAGGAATTCTTTCTCTCTATATTGTCTAACATACAAGCTATTTATAACAAAAAGTACCCTTTTCTCTCCTCCCTTAAGTAAGTTCAAGAAGAAATGGGAGAAACTCCTCCCTTCGAAGCTATAACAAAAAAGGTTAGCTTCCTTCCCATTCTTTTTAGTTTGTTTAAAGATCTTAGGGTAGTATTTTGTAAAAAGAATGGTTTACATTTAGTTTAAAAAGTGGTTTCAGGATTTAGAGTGTAAATTATGAGATTTGACTAAAAAATAAAGAGATTTAAGTTAATAATGGATGTCTATAGTTGTTTTAAGTACAAAATGATATAAGGAACCTATAATGAGAAATTTAAGATTTGATATTGGGATTTGAAGGTTGAAACCTAGCTTTATGCATTGTGGATGTATTTTTGGAAATCCTAGGTTTGCAGTCAAACCATAGATGTTTGGCCACTAAATCATGTGAATAGTTATGTAAATAGTGCATGGCAACCTTTAGCCGCCAAACCTACACTCACTGAGAAATTCCAAATTAATTTGTTATGTTTAAGTCCTAAACTAAGAACTTTTAAATCTCTTTTATTGTAGACATGAAGATAAGAAGTAGAAAGCATACATTCAAGGGATCTTAAGGTCTAAAAACAGTAAGTGAGGTATTAGAGTCCAACAATCCCAAGGTGAGTGGATCCTACTAAACCCGTTTAAATAACTATTTTCTTAGTGCATACATATCGTAACAACCCAACTACGAGGCAACTACCGACACTAGGGAATGGATCAACTTAAGGCCACGAGTACCTGTAGCAAGCCTAAAACTTGATAAATACATTTCTTTAATCCATTTGATCCAAAACCCTAAGCATCTCATAAGCAACCACACTTTAGCATTTCCATCTTAGCACAAAACATTTTTTTTAAATGGCTTAGAATTTTGAACCTTCTCATGACATTCATAAAATGCTAAAGTGTAATTCATCCATTCATACCTAATCATAAAAGAGTGCTTGGAGATTAAGGCAAACATATATACTATTCTATTCTTGCATATTACATATTGACAAAACACTAAAGTCAAACATAGTATCTAACGGTTTATAATTACATGTCCACTATAAAAACCTCAAGTCATATATTAAAATTGTTAGACCTTTATAATTGGCTAGTCTTGTTATTGACACCTTCTATTCTTTCTATTCTGCACTTGGGTTAAGAGAAAGGGGTAAGTTTTAGGAAGTTTAGAAAGTAAACTAACAGATTTTCATTTGTCATATTATTCAGTTAATACATATGCAAGCATCAATCACATGATTTTTACACAACACAAATAATTCGAATAAGATAAACTTATCACCAGTGATTTTCTAAAAACCAATTTGCTCGGCTCATAAAAATGCTCATTTGGATGTCCTCTTATTACATAACATAAACCAATATGCCCGTATCATAAAGAAGCTTCTTGGGACTTCCTCTATCATAAATAGTAAGCCAATGGCTTATTAGGCCTCACTTAGTCTTACTATATCATATCATACATGATAATAATATATCCATATCCATAACATAGGGGAAATTAGTGCGTCATCCAACAGCTATCGAGATTCAACAATTAATTATGCAATAACGTAGCATATTTGTGTTCTAGATATATACAACCTAATAATATCATGAAATGATACATGTGAATGATCATGAGTTTAGTTACAATTAAGTAAGAAAATTATTATTTATTGGAGTTAGTGTTACTTACCTCTTGCAGCCTATTAACACCCAAAACATGAATGGTAACTATTCCTTTAAACCTTAGTTTTCCAAGCCCCTCAAGTTCAATCTTATAAAAAGATGGACCCTAATGAGTTATCTGAACTTCTAAAACTCTACATACACATCATACCGATTATTTTAGGTCATTTCTATACATGAAATTGGGTTTTGGAGTCTTGGAATGAGAAGGGAAAATGGGTAGGCATAAGCAATTTCGGCTATCGAAGTAGGAAACTTTGGTTGCCGAAGTCCTGAACTTCAAGTGTCCTCGAGAAGTAGTAGCTACTTTTGAAGGAACGGAAGCGTGAAAAACACAAGTTTATACCATTGAATTCAAAAATTTTCACCTAGGGTCACATGCATCATGCAAGATTTATTTTTATCTATTTGATTTCAATGATAAACAACATATTAAAACTCTTTTAATATGTTTTTGGATCTGTATTTGCCATTTAAGATTTTAAAATTAATCAGATTAATTTTAGAACTCTAGATTAAATCAAGAATGATTACACTAACCTCTTGATGCACTGCAGCGTGTCTGCGCCTTTGAGATTCGTCTTCAGGACACCAGATGTTGTCCCTCTAGCTTGTCTACACCAAGAACACCTATGGCAGCCCTTGAATAGCTTCTAAAGCTTTTTCTATTAATTAGAAAATCAAGTTCTGCCTTTTAAGAGATTAAAGATGTGAACAGGACACTAGAAACAATTTCTAGTGTTCTTAATTCAAGAGATTGATGGCTAATCTCTTTGAATTGATAAGAGATGAAGAAGAAGAGATGAAAACCCTCAAAGTGGCGTGACAAAGGAGTGTGGCTGCTGGTTGTCTTTTATTTTCTCATAACAACACTTAAATAGCTAGGTTAACACATTAAACCCTTGCCACATGTCACCCTTTGATTAGCTCTAGGTTTAAGTGACCCAATCACATTGTGCCAAGTGTCAAACCTATATTTAATCTTGATTTTAATCATCTTACATGATTAAAAAACATTTGGCAAGCTTATTTGTAATCCCATGTGTCACCATCTCATGGTGCCACGTGTCACACTGCAAAATGACCAAAATGCCCCTGTGTCTTAATTTTGAGTTCTCAACCCAAAATAATTATTTTTCTTCTTCTAATTAATTTATATCAAATATAAATTAATTAATTAATCTCTATTAATTAATTTCTCATTAATTAAATTCATATTTAAACACTTTAAATATAAATTTAATTTATACTACACATCCAATAATCTAGATTTGGTTTCAAGTCATGCTAGGGACTTTGCAATTTAATTGCAAACCAAACCTATTTAATTAATCAATTAAACTCTTTAATTAATTAATTAAATCATATTTAAATAGGTGATAACTTGTGTATGTGTGTGACTTACTAGGCTCATCACTAATTGGCAATGAGACATGATATCAACTCTTAATATCATCAGAACTCTTTCTTACCATAAATGATTTCTCTAAATCATTTTATCCTCATAGACCATGGTTAACACCTAGCATAGCATGCCATGGCCACCCAATTAGTAATAAGGTTTACCTTAAATGAACCTATAATCATATGTTATCATGCACTAAAATCTCTCTGTTACAAAATCCCAACTCAAGCTGGAGTCATGGTTTATGTCAAACTCCATTTGCTATGAATATTATGTTCTCTTTTAATTCCAGTTCTTGATTAAAAGATTTTCTCATCAGAAACTCTTTTCTGAATAAATCTATCTGTCCTGGCCAGGAACTTGAAACATCAAGAACAATTAAATGAACATAGGATTTTATCTCTATTTACTTAGAGGAACAGATTCCATCTTGATCAACACCTACCTCCATATATAACTAGTAGGAGCCAACACATGCCCATATACCCATACACAGTACAAGTATGAAAGCAGTATCAAACTCAAACTACCTATATACAAGATAACTGTGCTATCTCAGGTCTAAAGATTATATGCACTGATATGTTTTATGACAAAACATTGACAAGAGTAAACTCCATGTGCTTGTCATAAGTGTCACTGGTTCGGCCTACTTATCATTTATAAGTGCCTATCATGTTTGTTATATGGCATGAGACTCACCATTCCATCTTATTTATATCTCATATCAATAACTTGGGAATAAACATGAATACAATCTTTCTGGATAAGTCATGTCCTTATTATGAAGTATCCTCGATTGTGAACCTATTTATGATACTTCGTGCTAGAAATATTGTCACTCATATTCTTAACAACTTAAGAATAATATTTCTAACAAAATATCAATGGACCTTTTCTATTACACATAAATATATTATGTAAACGGAAAAGTGGAAATGCCTTTTATTAATAAAAATATGTACAAGATACATACTAAATGATATGCTCTAGGGCATACTACTAACAATCTCCCACTAGCACTAGAGCCATTCATTACAATATCTTAGACCCATCTTCTCAACATGTCAGTCTAACTGAGCTTGTGACAAAGGCTTAGTGCATGGATCAGCTGAATTTTTTCAGCTGATGTTATTTTTCTGCATGGCTATATCGCCTTTGCCCAACTATATGTCTGATAATGTGGTAGTGCCTTTCTATGTGTTTGGATTTTGGGTGAGACCTTAGTTCCTTAGTTCAGATGATCTGTTCCATTGTTGTCACAGCAGTAGTGAACCGCCGACTCAATGGAAGGAACTATCGTAAGTTCTGTCACGAACTTCTTTATCCAAACAGACTTCCTTTGTAGCATCCGATGCAAGAATATACTCGACCTCTGTAGTGGAATCTGCAATGTGCTCTGCTTGGAACTCTTCCAACCGATCGCACCTCCATTACAAATGAACACATATCTAGAGGTAGACTTTCTATCATCAATATCCGATTGGAAATCGTAATCGAGATAACCATCCAATTGCAAGTCTCCACCTCCATAAATCAAGAATAAATCCTTAGTTCTTCTCAAGTACTTAAGGATATTCTTGATGACTATCTAGTGTTCCAAACCTAGATTGGATTGATACCGCTAGTCAAACTAACGAGATATGCGATATCCGCCTAGTACACAACATTGCATACATTATACTTCCAATAGCCAAGCATATGGAATCTGGCCATCTTATCTCTTTATTCAGTGTCTTTGGAGACATCTCTTTAGAAAGATGGATACCATGTCTCACTGTAAACAATCATCTCTTGGAATCAAGCATGTTAAACCTCTTTAACACCTTTTCCAAGTATAGACTTTGGGATAAACCAATTATTCTTTTCGCTTTATCTCTATAGATGCGAATCCCAAGAATATAGGTTGCCTCCCCTAAGTCTTTCATGGAGAATGTATTTGACAACCATACCTTTATAGTTGTCAACATACCTGTGTCATTACCCATCAATAGTATGTCATTCACATATAAGACAAGGAAAGTGATAGCATCACTAACCTTCTTATATACACATGGCTCATCCTCATTTTTGATAAAACCAAAGGATTTAATGGCTTCATCAAAACGGATGTTCCAACTCCTCGAAGCTTGTTTCAACCCATAAATGGATTGCTTTAGCTTGCATACCTTGGAACCATCTTGGGATTCAAATCCTCTAGGTTGTTCCATGAAAATGTTTTCTTCAACGTATCCATTGAGAAAAGCTGTTTTGACATCCATCTGCCAAATCTCATAATCATAGTACGCAGCTATTGCTAATAAAATCCTAATTGATTTAAGCATGGCAACAGGTGAGAAAGTCTCCTCATAGTCGATTCCTTGCCTTTGGCGAAACCCTTTCGCTACTAGCCTTGCCTTATAGGTCTCTACCTTTCCATCAGAACCAATTTTCTTCTTGAAAACCCATTTGTTCCTTATAGGTACAATACCTTCAGGTGGGTCAATAAGATCCCAAACTTGATTCTTATACATGGAATCAATCTCGGATTTCATAGCATCAATCCATTTTGAAGAGTCTATATCTGATATAGCTTCTTCATAGGTAAGTGGATCATCTCCATGATCTACTTCTTCATGAGTAGACAACTCTTGTTCTTCTTCATAAAGAAAACCATATCTCACCGTGGATGAGATACCTGGTTATTCTACGAGGAACAAATTGTAGATGTTTCATCAACGGGTATTGGTTGACTAGATGGATCTATATCCATCCTGATGCATTGGTTGGTCAGAATTCTCCAATTCTAACTCTATTTGCCTTCCTTTGCCTCCTTCTTGAACAAACTGTTGTTCAAGAAATGTGGCATCTCTACTTATCACAACCTTTTGTGAAGTAGGCAAATAAAAATAATATCCAAAACTATCTTTTGGATATCCAACAAATCGACCTTTTCTCGATCCGGTCTCCAATTTATCAAGATTCACTTTTGATATAATTTGTCGACAACCCCAAATCTTAACATGCTTAAGACTTGGTTTTCTTCCATGCCATATCTCATAAGGTGTGGAAGAAACTGATTTTGATGGAATCCTATTTAGAATATACAAAGCTGATTCTAATGCAAATCCCCAAAAGGAGATTGGCATATCAGTATAGCTCATCATACTACGTACCATATCCAATAGGGTACGATTTCTCCTTCGGATACACCATTCACCGTATGCGTTCTGGAGGAGTCAGCTGAGAAACAATGCCATGCTCTCTCAAGTATTCATGAAATTCAGTACTCAAATATTCACCTCCACGATCTGATCGAAGAGCTTTAATATTCTTTCCTGTTTGATTTTCTACTTCAGATTTAAATTCTTTGAACTTTTCAAAAGATTCATGTTTGTATTTCATCAAATACAAATACCCAAACCTTGATTTATCATCAGTAAAGGTAATAAAATAATGAAAGCCCCCTCTAGCCATTTCTTTAAATGGACCACATACATCACTATGTATTAGCTCCAAAATATTTTTAGCTCTTAGCCCCTGTCCAACAAAGGGTGATCTAGTCATTTTGCCCTGAAGGTAAGATTCACAAGTTGAAGTAGGCTCAGAGTCCAATAAGGATAGAATCCCCATTTTCTCCAATTTTGTAATCCTATCTTCTGCAACATGACATAACCTTAAGTGCCAAATATATTTTGAACTTGAGTTGTTTTTCACCACGGCATTGTTTTCATTTAGATTGCTATACTCTAACCAGTGGAAACACTTTCTTACTGGTAATGGAAACACTTTCTTATTGGCAATGGAAACACTTTCCTGTTGGCAGTGGAAACACTTTCCTTTGCCTTCATCAGCTTTAGTCTTCCTTTTCTGTTTAGCTATTTTCTTAGAAGGACCAGGAATCTGAGGTTTCTTTTTCTTATTGCCCTTCTTCTTATTGGACTTTCCAGCAAAAGAAAATGCAACCAAAGCTACCTCTTTTCCTTTATTGCCTGGCATATTCTTTTGGGCAATAACTAGCATGTTGAGTAAACCAGCTAAGGTGCATTCCTGTTGAGTCATATGGAAATTTGTCACAAAATTTCCCAAAAGACCTGTGAAGGGATCAAGGATCAAATCCGTCTGTAGTTGGAAATCCATGTTGAAGTCAAGATATTTCAACTGCTTAATCAGCCGAATCATCTTGTGGACATGATCCCCAACATTCTGTCCCTCAGACATCCTTATGCGGAACAGCTGCCTAGATATCTCATACCTAGCATTCCTGCTGTGCTCACCATACAACTCTTGTAGGTGAAGGAGGATCTCACTCGCACTCTGCATGTTCTCATGTTGCTTCTGTAACTCATTACTCATTGAAGCAAGCATGTAACACTTAGCTCTCATATCATGCTCCTTCCACTTGTCCAAAGTTTCATGTTCCTCTTGTGTGGCCTTTGGAGGTAAGGGACCAGGAACATTTGAATCTAGAACATATCCTATATGTTCAAGGTTCAGGACAAGTTTCAAATTTCTTAGCCAATCGCATGATTAGGTCCTGTCAACCTATTGTGATCAAGTATGCTTGCAAGGATATTGGATGGTGGTGGTTGTTTTGTGATCATTTTTATCAGAAAATTAACTGCAGAAAATAACCAGATTAATTAGTAAATGTATCATGTAATTAACCAAAATGATTATGGTCTTTTAATCAAATTGGTCCTCCCACTAACTTAGCGAATCCTACACTTCCAAAGTAGAAAATGAAAATCCTAGTTGGATGGATTTCTAGTGGGTGATTGAATTCTTATAATTCTATTGATCATCCTCAGGTACATCCATTATTGGAATTACAATAAACTATAAGTGAGCAACTCTTTGCCCATCACATCTCATGTGAGGTTCAATTCTTTACCTAGCCCCTAATGCTCAAAATCTCAGGTACATCCATTATTGACTTATCTTGCATTAGTTAAGTTGATCCCATTGAGCCAGTAATTATGCAAATAATTTTAATGTCCTCAGGTACATCCAATATTGGCCACTAAACCATTTACATATTTACAACATCTCATGCTTAACAATTATTCTTAAGAAAATCTCTTAAATAAATTGCATCTTATGCAACTATTTAAAATTTCTTAAAATAATTGCCCCAATGGAGGGCCTATGTTATAATTACTTTAATTATAGCATTTTCAACTTAATCATTTGTTTGGAAGATTTTATGGTCATTCTAATTACTATTAAGGTCTCACTTTGCACATTATCCATTTAGCATGCATATATCATATAATTGCATACATTCCCATACATCTCATGCATTCATGGATAAGCAGTAAATATGGTATGATCATGGACTTTCTAAGGGATTCAATTCTGAGCCACCAAGAATTGAATCAGGGCATTCCTAGGTGCATTTCATTCATTTATTTTACAAGAGTTGCTGAAGGAGTACATAATCAACACTTGATCTTGAATTCCTCCCACTGGTCCCACCAATGCTCTTGACCTCCTTGAACTTCTTGCAATCCTATATTACATAGTAATCCTTGGCATACCAAGGTGAATTTACAAGAACTTAAATAAATGAAATTACAACCCAAAAATTATTACAAACTTAATAATACATGCCCAAAATAAATTAAAATAAATTAATTAATTTACAATCCCAAAGAAACATAAAAGAAATAAATCCAATCACATTGGTCTTTTATAGTCCATGATCATCCATCATGCATATCACTATTTAACAATTAAATAAAACATACATACTTAAATTAAATTGAATATCTCATATTCAACTTAAAAATTCAGATTTGAATATGATTCAAATAAATTTAAAAATTCAGATTTGAATCTCATTCAAACAAATTTAAAAATTCAGATTTGAATCACATTCAAACAACTTTAAAAATTCAGATTTGAATCACATTCAAACATTTTTTAAAAAAATCAGATTTGAATCACATTCAAATAATTTTTAAAAAATCATATTTGAATTTTATTTAATCAATTTCAAAAAATCAGATTTAAATATGATTCAAACAACTTTAAAAATTCAGATTTGAATCACATTCAAACAACTTTTAAAATTCAGATTTGAATCACATTCAAACAATTTTTAAAATTCTGATTTGAATCATAATTTAATTGTGTGATAAAAATTCTAATTAAACAATTTAATTAGACATAAAATGGATCTTAAATCATACAACAATTGCACATTTACCATCCATTTACCTTTGCACACCATTGTGATGCATCAACCATGCACACCATGGTGTTCATCATTTGTGCCGCCACTTTGACTTTGCAACCAGCAATAAACTCTTGATCTCATGATCAAACACACAATTAAATCATATAAACATCAATCTAAATGGCAAATATAGTGGCTCTGATACCAATTGAAGGAACGGAAGCGTGAAAAACACAAGTTTATACCATTGAATTCAAAAATTTTCACCTAGGGTCACATGCATCATGCAAGATTTATTTTTATCTATTTGATTTCAATGATAAACAACATATTAAAACTCTTTTAATATGTTTTTGGATCTGTATTTACCATTTAAGATTTTAAAATTAATCAGATTAATTTTAGAACCCTAGATTAAATCAAGAATGATTACACTAACCTCTTGATGCAACCGCAATGTCCTGCGCTTTGAGATTCGTCTTCAGGACACCAGATGTTGTCCCTCTAGCTTGTCCACACCAAGAACACCTATGGCAGCCCTTGAATAGCTTCTAAAGCTTTTTCTATTAATTAGAAAATCAAGTTCTGCCTTTTAAGAGATTAAAGATGTGAACAGGACACTAGAAACAATTTCTAGTGTTCTTAATTCAAGAGATTGATGGCTAATCTCTTTGAATTGATAAGAGATGAAGAAGAAGAGATGAAAACCCTCAAAGTGGCGTGACAAAGGAGTGTGGCTGCTGGTTGTCTTTTATTTTCTCATAACAACACTTAAATAGCTAGGTTAACACATTAAACCCTTGCCACATGTCACCCTTTGATTAGCTCTAGGTTTAAGTGACCCAATCACATTGTGCCAAGTGTCAAACCTATATTTAATCTTGATTTTAATCATCTTACATGATTAAAAAACATTTGGCAAGCTTATGTGTAATCCCATGTGTCACCATCTCATGGTGCCACGTGTCACACTGCAAAATGACCAAAATGCCCCTGTGTCTTAATTTTGAGTTCTCAACCCAAAATAATTATTTTTCTTCTTCTAATTAATTTATATCAAATATAAATTAATTAATTAATCTCTATTAATTAATTTCTCATTAATTAAATTCATATTTAAACACTTTAAATATAAATTTAATTTATACTACACATCCAATAATCTAGATTTAGTTTCAAGTCATGCTAGGGACTTTGCAATTTAATTGCAACCAAACCTATTTAATTAATCAATTAAACTCTTTAATTAATTAATTAAATCATATTTAAATAGGTGATAACTTGTGTATGTGTGTGACTTACTAGGCTCATCACTAATTGGCAATGAGACATGATATCAACTCTTAATATCATCAGAACTCTTTCTTACCATAAATGATTTCTCTAAATCATTTTATCCTCATAGACCATGGTTAACACCTAGCATAGCATGCCATGGCCACCCAATTAGTAATAAGGTTTACCTTAAATGAACCTATAATCATATGTTATCATGCACTAAAATCTCTCACATAAAATCCCAACTCAAGTCGGAGTCATGGTTTATGTCAAACTCCATTTGCTATGAATATTATGTTCTCTTTTAATTCCAGTTCTTGATTAAAAGATTTTCTCATCGTAAACTCTTTCTCAATAAATCTATCTGTCTCCGCCAGAACTTGAAACATCAAGAACAATTAAATGAACATAGGATTTTATCTCTATTTACTTAGAGGAACAGATTCCATCTTGATCAACACCTACCTCCATATATAACTAGTAGGAGCCAACACATGCCCATATACCCATACACAGTACAAGTATGAAAGCAGTATCAAACTCAAACTACCTATTGTCGCAAGGGGTTTTGCGGTCGCCTAGACGATCACTCACCGAAGTGGGAAGGAGTGAGGAGTCGCCACCTTAGTTTTGAGGGAAACTAAAGAAAACCATTTGGAGGAAAAATGAAACCACTTCAAGACAGAGATTCTAGGTTCGGAGTCCGTAAACGGGTGGGGAAGGTGTTAGGCACCCCACCTCGTCCCTTAATAAGGGTAAGTAGATTTAATTTTGGCGTTCTTTATAAATTGGTTAGGAGGGCTTGAATGGGAATGTTAGTCCTTTTAGTAAAAGGAATATTGGATCTTTCACTAAATTCGGATTACCCAGATACATAAGTAAATGAGACAGCCTTAGTGAGTTGGTGTCGCGAATCATCTTGGTTTTGGGATTATTTTACGTACAGGTTAAGATTTGGTGTGAGAATCGGATAAGAACTCTCCTCCGATCTCTTTTAAGTTATTTATTAAAATTTTGGGGAAAGATCGGATAAGAACCCTCCTCTGATCTCCTTTTAATGTTTATTAAAATTTTTGAGTTGAGACCGGATAAGAACTCTCCTCCGATCTCCTCTAGACGTTTATTAAAATTTTGAGTTGAGACCGGATAAGAACTCTCCTCCGATCTCTTTTTAATGTTTGATCGCAGCTATATATCTTAAAAGCCTAAGTTTAAGAGTTCTGGTACTTAAAGGCGCCAAAGGTCGAAATAAGACTTCTTTTAACTCGTTGGCATTTTGTGACTAAATAAGGGGCGTCATGCGGGATTTTGCTGATCTCCCCTAAGGTCACTTTATCAGTATCCTATCTGTACCCTTTTACTTACCTGAGTTTTGATTTTTATTCCGCCTTATGGCATTTTGCCGGATCGCCTTCTACGTCAGCCTAGTGATTCAAACACAGTTACCTACATTTTGTCTAGCTGTTTCTACGTAACTCGGGACTAGATGACTTACGTTCAGAAATAATAAAGATTAACGGAAGTGTGGGTTAACCAGCACGGGAGTAAACTAGAACATATTTTTGCTTTGTTTTTTATTTAGCGTGACACAAACTTAAAGAAAACAACAGGCATAAGAAAGAGAACAAAGGAAATACGTGAAACGAGAGCTAGACTTAATAAAATGGCGATATTAACACTGACCTGTAGGGAGTCGAGTCTATTGATCTAACTACAGAATCGTAAAAAGTAGCAAGATTGCAGGTTGGCAGCCGGAGGACTGTGGTTTGCCTCGAAATGAAGTATTCTTTGTTAAAATGTAAACAGGTCAAAATAACCAAGCTTGAGTGGAGTTGAGCTTAGATAATATGAATGGAAATAGAGGATAACAGAGACAGAAAGTGGGAGTGTCACAGGATAATGAACGAACTGAAAATGAAAAGTTTCAGTATTCCAGAATCCCTTTTGCAAGAAAACACTTCAGAAAACTAGTTTCCAAAGTTTTTTCTATGAAAACTCAAAATAGCAGAGTAACAAACTGAATTAAGTTTCAGAGTTATTCCACTATAGTCACTGCCTCTTGCCTATATTTTCCGTCCTTTGAACAGTTTTTCATGCAGGTATTTATAGGAATCGGGTGCTCCCCATGAAGGGTCAAGATTTATTTTGAGGGAGACGGAGGGTCAAGATTTCAAAGGACATGATCGGATGTTCAGGAATTAAAGAGAATCAAAATGAATGGCCGAGATCACTCTTCAGAATATTTGTCCTCTTCTTCTTTCAATCTAACGGTCCCAAATCTTCTCGTCCGGAACGATCTGAGGGCTAAGAGCGAAAGACGCTGGTCTTGTCGTCTTCTCTCTTGATCCAAGGGTTCCGGGTTCGTCCTTACAAGTGAGATCAACGGTGGAGATTGAGATGTACAGGACTGTCATGACATACCCTGGCACCTGTCAGCATTGCGGGCGATTCTTAGGCGTGCGGTGGAGATCTCGTCTGTCACGCTTTAACTACCTCGGCTCTGATTCTGACGACGGTTATTTGAGATTTGTCTTATTCTTTTTGCCTCCCGATCCTCCCTTTTCCGATCTCTTTTAATATGCTCTTTCTCCGATCTTTTATGCCGGTCTCCCATTTTCCGATCTATTATCCTGATCTTTCCCTTTCTCAGGTTTGGTCCAGTCAAAGCATTAATTGCCCCTCGATTCCGGCGTTAAGCCGTTTTACGCCAAAGAATAAATGCTCATTTTCCCTATATATACCCACAGCGTGAGACATTTCCTTCATCTGATTTCCTCTCTTCCTTCTGACTTCCTAGTTCTAGCTGCTTCGGTGGAAGTTCCGGCTACAACTGTGGCCTAGATCTTTTTCTGATGGACTTCTTTACTCACCGACTGAAAATTTACGATCCCGGTGATCAAATAAACGTAGTGACTTTAACTGATGATGGTGAGAGAACTGGATCAATTGACCGATCTGTATTGCGGACCTCGATTGTGCCGATCTCGAGTCGCTCAACTAAGTTTTTCGGCTTCTCATCACATTGGGTGTTCCGACAGCGGCTTCCCTCCACATTGGGTGTTCCGACAGCGGATTAAGCTCCGGTCGGCGACATCCTTGGGATCAGTTACAAACTTGGGCCCTTTTAGATAGGATGTTCTGCTGATCCTTAGATCGGCCTTTTGATGTAATCCGATCTTTTGTAATCCGATCCCTAGAGATCGCCCAAATGATGTAGTTAGACCTTTATTGTAATCCGATCCCCAGAGATCGCCCAAATGATGTAATCCGATCTTTTGGAAATAAAAATTTATTTTGCCAATTGTTATCTTATTAATTATTTTCCGATCTCTGATACATTTGTCCGATCCGGTTCCTAACAAAACGACTCTTAACTGATCCTTTATTCAAAATATTCAACTTATTATGCCGATCTCTTTGGAACGTTCGAGAAACGTGTCAGAACAGCTGGCAAATCCCGTTAATCGATGCACTGCCTGGAACCTCGTGAGCATTAAATGCTCGGACTAGTATAAATAGGGGTGAGGGGTCAGCCAGTTGTTCTCTCATTCCATTTTCAGTCTCCTGCTCACAACCTCAAAGTTCTCTCGTTTCCTCAAGTTCTTCCGACGCCGATCAGACTCCGGTAAGGGTTTTGATCTTCTTTCTAGCTTAAGTTTTTTATTTTCCTTGAAAATGAGCGGTGCCGAAGGTCAGGGGGCGGCGAGCCCTCCTTCCATTCAGTTTTCGTGGTCGTTCGATGAAGAAGAGGTGGTCGGGCCAAGCACACAACCAGAACCTCCTAGGGTCTCCGTTCCAGCTCGGGGGCGGATCATACCATCAAGGCATGGACCTTCTTCAGGGAGGGAGACTCTCCCTATAGACGAGCTACCGTCGATCCTTCGAGAGACCGACCTACAATCGTTTAGCCAAGAATACAACATTCGGCCTGATTCGTACGAGCTCATTAAGTGCCGCGGCGATCTTCGTGTCGATCACTTCTTCGAAGAAAATGACAGGGTTATGGTATACGAGGAACAGTTAAAGGCCGGTCTTCGATTTCCTCTGGATGACTTCTACAAGGAGGTCCTAAAACTTCACCGAGTGTGCATTGTTCAAGTTCACCCTAACTCGTGGCGGATCTTGGTAGCCTTCCGAGGCCTATGCCGAGCTAAGGGAATCAGACCTACGGCTAAGGTGTTCGTCGAACTGCACAGGCTAACTCGCCGAAAGGACGACGAGCACTGGTTCTTTCAGGCGAAGCCTCATTGCGGGCTCTTCACCGATCTGCCCTCCTCCCTTAAGAATTGGAAGAACCGTTTCTTCATTCTGAGGAGCAAAGATCCGAGCTGCTTTGAGGACTTCCCCCGTAGCTGGTGGTACCAGGGGCCCTTGCTTCTGAGGCGCGTTACTCTGAACCAGGAGGAAAGCTTAATAGTGATGGATCTGAAGAGTCAGGCTGCCACTCAAAAGTATTCCTGTTTGGATGCGGTGACTGCCGAGCTGCACCATTGGACCATACAGCTGCTCACCGGCCAAGATCGCGAACTTCCGCTCTCTGACCTCGGCATTGGTATTTTTATATCTCAGATCTCAGGACCTTAGCGATCTCACTGACCTCTTCTTTGTGCAGGTATGGCGGGTGGTGAGGGTTCCAGGAAGCGGAAGAAAGACAAAGAGATTTCCCGGAGGATAAAGGAGATGAAGCGTTCGGAAACGCTTCGAACGCCCGGTCATGAACCTAGGGAGGTACAAGGGGACCCGCCCCACTCTTCGGGACCGCCGATCACTGAAGCAGTCCGATCTCCTCCTCGACGAGAAGAGCCGGCTCGATCTCCCCCAGCTGCTCCAAGCACAGAAAGGGGGCCTACTCAAACTT
The DNA here is from genome assembly GCF_030052815.1 of Hevea brasiliensis. NCBI lineage: Eukaryota > Viridiplantae > Streptophyta > Magnoliopsida > Malpighiales > Euphorbiaceae > Hevea > Hevea brasiliensis. Next base: position 107,151,717 of record NC_079493.1, read on the forward strand.
CTGGGCAGGCCTCTTCTCGTGGAGCTCAAACGCTGATCGCTTGTCTGGAGAATAACCGGACTGTTCGGGAGAACCCCGATTTTGCCAAAGTCTTGGGATCTTCCATTTGCCTTCGAGAGGATCGGGACAGGCTATCCCCAGACAGCCTTGACGATATATTGACTCGATCCATGAGCCTGAACGTGGAGTGTCTGGTGAACCAGACCATGATCCGGGAAAAGGCTCATCGCCTGGGTAAGGAGGTTGAGAAGAAGAATCAGGAAGTGGCTTCCCTCCGATCCCGACTCGCATCCACTCAGGATTACGTATCTCAAGTTGAGGGACGGGCGAAGTTCTATGAGGACAGGCTGGCCGAACTGAATCTTGTTCTGGCTGAAAAGGATCGTGCTTTCGGGGAAGTCCAAGCGCTTCGGGCCAACGAAGCTTCTCAGGTCGCTCAACTCATCGAGGAGCTTAAGGAGAAAGACGGGGAGCTTAAGGAGAAAGACGAAGAGATGGTGGCGGGAATAGCCGGAGCCTATGTGAATGCTCATAAGGACCTTTTGGCCGAACTCCAGAAGCGTTACCCAGAGGAGGACTTCTCTTGGATGGCCGACCTGGCTCCTGGGGGTGATGGTGAAGATAGTGAGGAGGAGGGAGAGGGTGAGAGAGAGAGTGAGCAAAATGTAGATCAGGCTGGGGGTGATCCTCCAGCCGAATAACTTGTACAAATTCTGAAATGAAATGAAATGAAATGACTCTTTTTGTTCGATGAATGGTTGTGATCGGGAAATCTTTAAACACTTGATTGTCTGAGTATATTGAAATAACTGAAAGCGATTATTATCCTAAGTGTGAGAGATCGGAAAACACAACATGCATGAAATCGGTAAGGACCCAACGTTAAACAGAACTTAATTGAAGATTTGGCTTGAACATTTAAGATCGGGATTTTCATTTAACTTGATTATTCTTTAAACTTTTAAAAGGGAGATCGGCGATAAAACTGGCGACATAAAGATCTAGTGTTGGTTCAATTTCGTTTGTTAGGAGAGCTCGGGAATGTAATAGACTAGTCAGAAGATTTGTCAATTGGTCTGAGAGGTCGGTGAGGCTTTAAATGACATGGGGACTTAGCATTGATTCAATTCCTTTTTGAGGAGAGTTCGGAAATATGGTTATCTGGCAAAGAAAGATAAAGAGAGATCGGAAATGTCATTGGCTGGCACAGGGAGACCTAGTGCTGGGGATCGGTTTCAAAGTTTTATCGGTTTTGGGGATCGGCCAAAATATGGTGTCGACACCTATATACAAGATAACTGTGCTATCTCAGGTCTAAAGATTATATGCACTGATATGATTAATGACAAAACATTGACAAGAGTAAACTCCATGTGCTTGTCATAAGTGTCACTGGTTCGGCCTACTTATCATTTATAAGTGCCTATCATGTTTGTTATATGGCATGAGACTCACCATTCCATCTTATTTATATCTCATATAAATAACTTGGGAACAAACATGAATACAATCTTTCTGGATAAGTCATGTCCTTATTATGAAGTATCCTCGATTGTGAACCTATTTATGATACTTCGTGCTAGAAATATTGTCACTCATATTCTTAACAACTTAAGAATAATATTTCTAACAAAATATCAATGGACCTTTTCTATTACACATAAATATATTATGTAAACGGAAAAGTGGAAATGCATTTTATTAATAAAAATATGTACAAGATACATACTAAATGATATGCTCTAGGGCATACTACTAACAACTTTGGCTTCCAAAGTTATGGCTTTTGGCAGCCAAACCTAGGAATTTTCAAAATTTCCAATTCGAAACTGTAGAAACTCAACTTGGCCAAAACTTGATCATCTTTCTTTTACAAGCTCAAAACTTTACTTAAAACATATAATCATGCCATAAACTAATCAACCCACTCCATGAAACCTAGAATTTCAACATACATCCAAGAATTCATTTCCACATTCATAGGAAATTCAACTTTTCATCAAAAAAACCAAAACAAGAGAAAAAAATTAGTTTTAATTGCATAAAACCCGAAACCAACAACTTGTAAACTATTAACGAGGCTTTAAACAATAGAAATTAAATTAAATGTGTAAAACATCTATTCAACACTTGTATACCCACTCTAACACTATAACTATCCTTAAAAGACCTAACACTGAATATGCATCAACTTGGACTTGTTATAAGCATCACTCCTTAACAATACCCAATTAAGATTGTAACAACAAGAAAACTTACCTTCCTTGAAAATTTAACTATACCCTTTGAAAACTATGACTCACCCTTTGATGTAACACCATAGCATGATGGAAATTACCAACTCTTGTTCAAAAAGGAAAGATTATTGAAAAGAATAAATAAAAAAAATTGAGAAAAATTTGTCTAAACACTCTGTTTGCATGTAACAGTAGAAGAAGGGTTGTTGAAGAAAATTTTTGAGTTCCCTTTTACAGAAACGGGCCACTTAAACCTTTTATACCCTTGGCTGTAAAGGGATTTTCGACTGTCAAAATTTCAGCTTTCGATTGCTGAAATTTTAGCTTTCGGTTACCGAAAGTCATTCTGCTCGAAAAGGAACATTATGCTTAACTTGCAAATTCTAACCATTAAAACTCTCTATCATAACACTTGTAACACATACAAACATTTACCACTATTTCCACCATTTGTAAAACTCTAAGTTTCACTAGAATTTCCCATCAACAACAAAATAAAAAATGGTGGATGTTACACATATGCATTTATACATCATGATGGATGTGATTAGATAAAATGTATTTTTAGGATTATTATATAAGCTAGCTAAATGCCCATAGTTTTTCACGTGGATTTATTAATTTTTAATTTTTAGTATTTAAATGGTTAATATATTTATATTTATAATTGATTTAATCAATCATAATATAACAAATATAAATTTAATATTATATAAATTATTAAAAGACATATCTCTAAAATGCATTAAGAATATAAAAAATGTTAAAGAAATAATTCTTAGTATAAACTTACATTAATATCCCAAATAATTAAAAAAATATATAAAAAAGCAAAATAAAACATAAAAAATATACTTTAATTTAAAAAATTTCAATCAATTCATTTTAGGTATAATATTATCAATTAATACACTTTATTATTTTTTGATTTGTATATTTAAAGTTGATTGTAAAAATTTTGAGAGTTGAATACGCAATTAAATAATATTTTTTGAGTGAAATAATATGAGATTATTTAAATAATATTAGGTAAATTATACATTAATTATATGTAAATAAGTTTAATGTAATAGATATTTAAGTGGATAATATTGTAATAATATACAAAATTCTCTATAAAAGTGAAGGCAAGTTTGAAATGGTAACAATGATTTTTCAATAATGCATTTAATTACAAAGGCCTTAATTTTTTAAAATCATTTTTTAATGAAAATAATAATTTAAATAATAAAAATTATGAAAATAATAATTTAAATAATAAAAATTATGATAATAATATCAGTAATAATGATATATTTAAATTTTGACAACATATTTAGCTAAATATTTGAACTATGCACAAACTCAATAGAAATCAACTTTTTTATATATCTAATTTAAATTTTATTATTTCACTTCATATTAAAATGATTTAATATTTTTTTTTATAATTTGATTATTAATATTTATAAAATGTAACTATAATACTTTCACTTTAATACTTTATTTTTAATATTTATATATATTCAATTTAGATTTTCAATAAAATTGCATTTCCTATCACATTTTGTAATATTTTTTATAAAAAAATAGTTAATATATATAATTTAAATATATCATCATTCATAAAAATAAACAAATAAAAAAGATTAAAAAAATATAAAAATGTCATATGATGATCATTACATAAATAATCCTAAAAATATTCAAATTTTATTGAATAAATATAGCTATATATTTTGTAAATTTTAGTTATAATTATAGTATTAAGCTAAATTAATTTTATTTTAAATGATAGCAACAATTATGATAATTAAATGAAAATTAATATTATGACAAAAATAATTATTTTATTTTATTAATTAATTACAAAGATTACAATATATATTAATTTTAAGAATGTGAGCATTAGATAAAGGAAATAATTTTACAAAGCCAGTTAGTGTGATTCTAAAGTGACATCTTAAATATAACTTAAATGATTTTAAAAAATCAAACATTAAACAAAATAATTTTTTATTAGTTTACATATAAAAAGAATTAAATAAGTTAATTTTTATTAATTAGATCACAAATTAATTACATGGTTGTAATTAAATCTAAATTTTGATAGAAAATAATAATAAAATATTAATTTGAAGCGTGGTGATACTGTCTTTAAGGAATATAAAAAAATTTATAAAAAAAACCAATATAAAAAATTTTAAATTATGCATTTAATCATACTCAACTCAACTCATGTAATGGCTCGGCCCACTAGTGATATTGTCCGCTTTGGACTGAAGCCCTCACGGTTTTAAGACGCGAAACCAACTTATAAACCCAGCATCTCTCCCGTGTTTTGTCGATGTGGGATTTGCCTAGGGTGTTACAATCCACCCCCCTTATGAGACTCAGCGTCCTCGCTGAGGTTTGCCCCACCATCTCCTAAGAGGACACATTCGGCCCACTAGTGATATTGTCCGCTCTGGACTGAAGCCCTCACGGTTTTAAAACGCGTTACTAGGGGTTACTAACCACCAATATATAAACCCAGCATCTCTCCCGTGTTTTGCCGATGTGGGATTTGCCTAGGGTGTTACAACTCAACTCAACTAAGCCTTTATCCCAAAAATTTGAGGTCGGTTATATGGATTCACTTTCTCCACTCTAAACGATTTTGGGTTAAATCCTCAGAAATGTGTAATGCTTCTAGGTCATGTTGTACTACTCTTCTCCAAGTCAATTTAAGTCTACCCCTTTTTTTCTTTCTATCCTCTAACCTAATATGCTCTACTTGTCTAAAATCATAAAGGCCTTAATTTTTAAAAATTAAATTTTAAAGAAAATAATAATTTAAATCATAAAAATTAAGACAGTAATATTAATAAAAATAATAACTAAAAGAAAAATAAAATTCAAAAATTTTTAAATAATGCATTTAATCACAAAGGCCTTAATTTTTTGAAAAAAATAAATTTTAAAGAAAATAATAACTTAAGTCATAAAAATTAAGATAGTAATGTTAATAATAATAAGTTATATACTCATCTTTTATGGAGGGTGACGGGCGGGCGGTAAATTCTTAAAGGAAAGTGCCACGTGGCAGTACTAAGGGAATATTTACCTACTTTATATAGATAGATAGATGTATACAGTGTGTCACGAATATGCTGCATTATATATTTGTGTTTTATTGGTGATTTATGGACGACCTATTGGTTCCAATTGGGAAAGGAAAGGAATTAAATGAAAAGGCATGCATGTGTATGAACTCATTTATGCAAAGTAAAAGAAAGGGATGTCGGGAAAGACAATTTTGTATCTTTGACATTCGAATTTTAAGGATTATAAGATCCACTTTAGGTAAGTAATAAATTATTTGTTCATTAAGAAGAAGTCCAGATGAGCTTCTTTAATGAGCTGAGCACACTAGACATGTATGATTGCTAAGGGACCATTGGTGATATGAATTATCTTGTTGTGAATTATTTGTGTTGTGGAACTATCATGAAAATGATGCATTGCATATGTTTGAATGTAAATATTTTATTTTCTCTTAAGTAGACTTTTATTCACTGAGTCCAAGCCTGATCGTTTTAAGGAATAAATTATGTTCACTGAGAAGGTAAAAACAGATCAGGAAAAGAAGATGAATTGCCATGCAGAGGTCATATTCTTAATAACTCATCAGATATGCTATAAGATTTGTTTACCTCTGTCAATTCTCCAAATGAAATCTGGAATTCGTTAGAATTCGAATATAATACAGAAAAAAAAAGGTATGGATAAATTTCTCATTATGAAATATTTTGAATTCTAAATACTTGATAATATGCTTGTTATGGATAAGTCCATGAGTTGCATATCTTTATTTCAAAGTTTAAGGATTTGAAAGTGGTAGTTCCTAAATCACTGCAATTAGAGGAATAATAGCACATCATACTTCTAGTTTGAATGATTATAGGAAGAAATTACTGTATGTCACATACAACTTTTCTTTTAAACAGATTCAGAAACACTTACATGTGAAAAGTTTTTTATGTGATAATTTGTTTTATGTTGATGACATGCTTATAATTAGAAGAAGTATAAGGTTATATTATGATGCTAAAGCTCATGGTGAATGTGTTAAAGAAGGTAATAAGATTTATGTGCATAAGTCGAAAAACACTTTTATATGCATAAATCCTAATTCATATTAATTGTGTCTATCACTAACTAGGTAGGGATATTGTTAAAAATATTAGTGATAATAAAATTTGTCTCATTTTGAAAGAGTTATGTCTGTTCATTAAAAGGCATCGAAATTAACTATTTATTGCCAATAGTTATATCTGTTTTAAAAGGTGTAAATGAACAAATATAATTATTCTAAGAGATACAAAGTGAATGGTTATATCTGTTCTAAGAGGTATAAGTGAATGGTTGTATCTGTTCTAAGAGGTATAAGTGAACGGTTGTGTATGTTCTAAGAGGCATAAGTGAACAGATGTAATTATTCTAAGAGATACAAAGTGAATGATTGTATCTGTTGTAAAAGGTATAAGTGAAAAGATGTAATTGTTCTAAGAGATACAAAGTGAACGATTGTATTTATTCTAAAAGGCGTAAGTGAACAGATGTAATTATTCTAATAGATACAAAGTGAACTATTGTATATATTCGAAGAGATGCAAATATTTTAAAATTGCTGTCTAGATTTATATTTTGATTATTATCCTTGAGGGATCTGCCTAAACTACCTAGTTGTAACATAGTGGGGGTTTTACTCTTTGTCAATTTCATTATATTGAGGGAAGCAAATACTCCATATGATATTTATTGCAAATTGACTAGAAATTTTGGTAGAATAATTACTCATATTGAGTATACTAATGCTATTGATAGCTTAATATATGCTATGTATTACACTAGACCTGATATTGCTTTCACAGTATTTAAATTATCAAGTTATACTAGTAATATTAGTATGGAATACTGAAAAAAAAAATTTCAAGGTTTGGATATTAAAAAAAAAAGAATTATAAACTATAGATTATTCTGTGATAAATTTCCAAATGTACTAAAACCATATAAAGAGTTGTATTTATATAAAGAGTTGTCTCTTGGCCAAAAGATGTAACTAAATAAAAAAGATGCAATTCTTCTTAATAGTTATATGTATGAAGAGATGAATTTATTGGCCAAAAGGTTGATACATTTTGAGTAGTAAATATAAGAGCCTTACAAGTCATTTGTAAGAAGTGACAAAAGGACAAATGAGTATGCATTTGTGTGTATGTGCAAGTTTAGCTTGGTTCTTTATTGCTGGATACTCTCATTTTAAATAAGTTATGGAGCAATTTATTTCTAAAAATAAGGTACAAATCTAGACTGTGAATTATTTATGTAGTTCATATTATAAACATGTGATTATATGATTGACTAGTGATTAAAATATGGTGGAGATCCTAAAGTGTTATAAATGCCAATTGGATATGTAGTACTAAGGATAATAAGTTAACCTTTGGTTGGGTGTCCACTTTAGGTGGAGGTTTTGTTTCTTGGGCATCAAAGAAACAAACTTGTATAACTTATTCTACGGTAGAATCCGAATTTATAACTTTGGCGAATGTTGGTAAAGAAGTAGAATGGCTGAGAAACTTGTTATCGGATATTAAGTTGTGGCCACAACCCGTGCTATCTATTTCTTTATATTGTGATAGTCAAATCACGATGGTTAAAGCTTATAGTAAAATATACAATTGAAAGTATATATATATATAAGCTTAAGACATGAAAATGTAAGACAATTAGTCTCTAATGGTGTTATTACCATGTTTATGTTAAATCCTATAATAATCTAACAAATCCTTTAATAAAAGGGCTCTCGAGAGTTATGATCATAAGTACATGTGCTGATTAGGATTTAAAATATTTCATTAAATTTACTAATGATGGGAACCCTACTTTATAATATTATTACTAAATAAAGTTTAAAGGGTAACAACAAGTCATTAGTAAATGTTGTAATTAAAGTACTTAATGTACTAAGTTAATGGAATGAGGATGAGTATTTATATTCTTAATGAAGTTTAAAATTATTACAAAGGAAACTTCACCTATATGAACATAGGAAGTGGTGCCGCTTCAACAAAAGTAAAAATAACTTTTGTAAATGTTCATGAAAACAGGAGGTAGCACAAGGCCATATTCGTGCTAAAATTTTGGTGAACTTTTTAAGTCAAACTAATTGATTCATGTGTGTAGTATTTCCGGTTCTATTTAATAGGAATCTAGGTTTAAGCTAAGGCCACCATGATTTCTTTAGAACTTTGAAATACTTACACTAAGGAAAAGTTTAAATCGAAAGATACTTTTCATTATGCATGAAACAATGGGATCTAACAATACAAGCTAAATGGGGGATTGTTATAAATAGCTTGTATGTTAGACAGTATAGAGAGAAAGAATTCCTATATTGTTAAAATATAAGGGAATGACAAGAGTGAAATATATATAGAATTATATATATATAATTCAATATATATTATTCTATTATAGCACTTGGTACATATATGTGTGAAATAAAATAATTATCATATTGTAATTTTTCGTAAATAAATTACGAACAGATGTATTTATTAACAAGTAAATGTGTCTGTTAATAGACAGACATGTCAATTCTATACAAACAGTCACAACTGTTTGTATAGGTGTCTGTTAATAAACAGACATGTCTATTCTATACAAAAAGTCATAACTATTTGTATAGGTGTCTATTAATAAACAGATATGTCTATACAAATAGTCACAACTATTTGTATAGGTATCTTTTAATAAACAGACATGTCTATTACATAAACAGTTGTATCTATTGGAGATAGACAGATGTGTCTATCTAGTAAAGGTGCCATGACTTTTCATTCTTTATAAATATGGATGAGTTTTTCAATCCAGAAATATACTACTTCTACTTCTTCTTCTTTTCTTCTAGTCTCTCTAAATTCAGTTCATATAAAGAGTTCTTAAGGGAAATCTTCAGGAGTTGCTGTCTGCAGATTTCAGGCTTTGTTGTATCCTGGAGGTATATTGCCATAACCTTGCAGCAATCTAGTGGGGGCAATTAATACCTTAAAGATAGTGATTCATCACGCCTCAAAGCCTATTCTACACCCACTGCCTCAACACTTTTTACCCTTTGAAGAGGTTTAGCATGATCTCCTATGGTAGGGAGTATTAAGCCTTGGGGATAAAGGAAATAGGGAGAGAGGGAAGAAAAGGGAGAGAAATAGAGAAAATGAGAGAGTGAGTTGGTGAGATTCCCCCAGTTTTGGGTTTTATATTCTGTCCTAGAGCAACTTCGGCGATTGAACTAGCCTGGATAAGCTTATTACAATTTAATCCATCTTTTTCTATTATCTCTTCGAAGCACACTACTCCTTTTGGTCTTTCTTCTCTTTGGGACTTTGTGGGACATTCTCTCTCCGGGTACGAATTCCAGCTACCCTAGGTGTGGGGTATTGCATTGAGGAACCATAGGAAAATTTGAATCCTAAATAATACTAACATTGATATAATTGGTATTCTTGCAGAGATTCTATTCGTAACTTGTGAGAATCTTTGCACTGAAAAGCTGAGCAATTGGATTTCATAATAAGAATACCAACACTATGAGAGCCAGTATATGGTTTTAATTATTTTTTTAACACATTATCAATAGTATGATTATCGGCATGCATTACCACCTTTTTACATAATCGATTTTGAGTTAGTCTCATCCAACGTGGCAATTTTCACTCTGGTTTGGGAAATTCTTCCTAAACTCATACAAAATTGAATTTCTTTTTAATTTTACTCAATCTTGGTAAATAGCTCTTAAATCTAATGGTCTGAAATGAAAATCTAAAATCAATGGTCCAAATCATGTAAGCACAAATTTTTTTTCTTTTATTTATTTTTTTAAACAAAGGCCTCCAATCCAATGGTCTAAATTTTAGACCTAAAATCAATTGCTTTGATTGAGCCAACCAAAATTATAATGAAATTGTTTCTCTTTTTTTTTTCTTTTACTTTTTTTCAAATACGAATAAATAAAATTAAGTTAAACCTAAACAAGCTAAATTAAAAGACTCATGTAACACCCCAAAATTTTAAATTTTATGAGCATTTTTGGTATTTTAATTTTATTTAAATTTTAGGAATTTTTTTGAGATTTTTCGGATTTTAAAAATCGGGTTCGATTTTCCGAAAATATAAACTTTGATGAATTTTAAAAATTAATTTAAAGACCACGAGACAAAACTAAAAATATATTTGGAGTCTACGTATTTTTCTGAGTTTTCTGGAATTTTTTCGAAATTTTTAGACCTCGTTTTCGGTCCCGAGGCAAAGTAAAAATTTAAAATTTTATATTCTGAATCGAACCGGCCGAATCGAACCGGACTGGATCGGACCGATCGAATCGGACCGGTCTTCTTCTCTTTTTCTTCCTCCCGCGCGCGACGTTCCCTCTCCCTTTTCTCTCTCTTTTCTCTCTCCTCCCTCCCCTGCCGCTGGCCAGCCACCTCCCCCTGCCACCCCATTCGATCGGCGCCGCCACCCTGCCACCCCAGCCAGCCGGCCACCGCCCAGAACGGCCGGAAACCGCGCGCGAATCCCCTCCCTCGCGCGAACGGCGTTTCGGCTTCTCCGGCCAAAATCTGGCCGATCCGGCCACCAATTGGACTGGGTCTTGTGTCTAAAATCATCTACTCGACGAGAGCTTTCCATAGACACCAAGAACGCCGAAATCCATCGAGCGGTTTGTCCGATTTTTGCTCGGGAAGTTTTTAGCCCATTTCGACTTTTGAGCTAGATTTCTCGAAAATCGTGAATCCCACGAGAAAACCGAGGGTACCAGCACGCTCCACTCGTCGAGAGCTTCGTGGCGACATAAATTTCAAATTTTTCCGACACTGTTTTTCGGTGGGTCCCACGAAACTTCGTAGTGTTTTTCCGAGCATTTAATGAGCTTAGAAAATTCTGAAAAATTTATGTACTAACCCCCGTGTTATGGGCTTCGTGTAGGTATCCTCGATTCGCGGAAATTCGACAGTTGACCGGGTTTGTGAAATTCAGGCCAGACAGACCCGTTACTGGAAAAGTCTCCGAATTGGACCGAGGTTTTGGCTAGCCCCCCATTGTCAGACGTTCCGAGCGCGTTCCCGAAGTTGGAATTGGCAAAGGTAAACCCGAACCTTGCTTTTTCGTAATTTTCTAATGCTTAAATAGGATTAAAAAATCCATAAAATATTCGTGGTAGCTTAGAAAATTATGATTCTTTTTGCAATAGTTTAGTAATATTGCTAAGGACCGCGGGGCAAAGTTTTAGAATTTTTAGAGTTTATTTGGGCAGTTTTTGCAAAAATGGTTAATTATAGGGACTAAATTGAAATTTTACATGTTGTGATGGATGATTGATTTGGTGGGCCCAGGAGGGGCTGTGTGATGTGATTGAGTTGTGGACATATGGATTGTGAATATAGAAGTGTGTTTTGAGCCCTTTTGCAGGTTGGGTAGGTCCTAGGTATAGGGGAGACTCACGATTTTACACGACTTAGGACGTATTGGTCTTTTTCTTTATTTGTATTGAGTCAGATTTATTAAATGATTGTAATAAAATTGTCAGGTGAGTCGGGACAGCCTTTTTCCTCCGCCCAGCCGCCACAGTGATTGTCGTCAAGTCTGTGAGTAAAATATTAATTTTAATTGTAATTTCGATATTATTATATGTTCAGCATGCCCATGCATCACTTATATGCATATATTTATGTAGTTAAACTCTAGGCACGATTTATGTTGCATTCATAACTGTTAAAGTGCCATGAATGTTGTTACGGTAATTTGGAGCAGTGTGCGTGCGTTGGCGTGCGTGTGATGTGGTATGGACTATGGATAGGACGGGTAGTCACGGCTTGAGTTCTTCGCTGGGACCCTCGATTTGGTTATTAAGTGGAAGTCCGAGCTGAGTTCTTCGCTGGCACCAGGTTGGATTTAAGAGAGCTGTATAGGGGATCAGCTCCCATATATTATGATTGATGTTACAGGGTGCGTGAGTGCTCCAAATTACATTTTTGATGTTATGATGTGAAAATGTTGTTGCTGTTGCATTTCACTCCACAGGTTGCATTAGTACTAGATAGTTATAGAGATTATGGTTAAAATTGATATTTTACTCTCTGAGTCGAACGCTCACTCCTGTTCAAAAATTTTTTTCAGGCCACAGGAGGATATTTTATTCTGGGTTAACCTACTTTTCTAATTCGCAGGTTGTTTATCAATATTTGTGTAATTTTATTTACTCCTAGAATTTCTGCATGTGTTAGCAGTAATTATTTGAATTTGGTCTGTAATATTATTATCATGTCGGACCTGTAAACTTAATATTCTATGTCTGTTTGATGGATTGGATGAGGGAGCTGAGCTCCCATTTCTTTTATGATGCTATGAGTATGTGGAGGGTGAGCTGAGCTCCCCAATTGAGTATTATTATGTTTACAGGTCGGATGAGTCGAAAACTCCCCGTTGGGAAGTCCATTTTATGGCCGGACTCTGTCCGTTTGTTTTCTTGAATTTGGGCCCAAATGGGCCTTAAAGTTGGGTTAATGAACAGTTAAGCTTACTACGGGCCTCGGGGGCTTTAGGCTGGCCCAGGTCCTAGTGCCGGTCCGGCCTATAGGTTGGGTCGTGACAACTCAATTTTATGGAGATTTAATTTTCAAATAGTAAGAGAATATAAACTTTAAATTTGCATTTAATAAAAAAGAAAATTAAATTAAATTTAAAATTAAAATAAAAAATTAAGGTTAATTAAAATTAATGTTAAAATTGAAATAAAAATTCAATTAAAATAAAAAATAAAACTAAAGACTAAAAATTAATTTTCTTAATGATTTAAATTAAAAAAAAAAAGATTTGGATTGGTGTCTATATTCTCCAACACTCAATCAACGTAGGACTTAACATATCCTTTCATACATAGAACTGGATATTTAGAACTTGAAATTTATAAAATTCAGCATTTACGAGCGATTCGATATTAAGACTGTAATTAACTGGATACCATATTAACAAAATGGATTGGTAAGGATTTTCAAGTCATATATTATGCATTTTTTCCAATAACAATCTATGTGAGACTTAACAACCAATGCATGCTCTTCGTGCAATTTCATGCACATGTGCATGTTGTTGGCCACTAAGACCACACTTTGTGCATTCACATTGCTACTTCAAAATAATCACTTTGTGGCGTTCGATCACTAATGCTGTCAGGGGCAAAAGCAAGGGAGCATTAAAATTAATTCATAACGTTTAAACCTTCATAATAAATAGTTTAAAATATTAAAATCATCTTATTAATGTATATTTCAAAGGCCAATCAAAGAATAGATAAATAAAATTTTCTTTAAAAATCATTAATTAAAAACAACTAATTAAAAGAATCTAATTAGTCTTTTAAATTTTTTATTGGCCCCTCCAAATATTTATAAGAAATTTTAAATAGGTACAGTAAATTTTAATTCTTTTTATTAATTGACCCCTCAAATTTTTCTATTGGTCTTTAATAATTTATAATTTATTTATTATGATTTAAATTGGAGTATCAAACTTGCATGGTAGTTGGAGTATATATCAAAGTTTAATTAAAAATTAATTAGTCAAACTTTATACTTATAAATTTAAATTTTATTGGTAGTTGTTATTTGAAAATTAAAAACAAGTCAATTTAATAATTTTCTTTCATATAATCTCAAATCAAATATAAACTTTTCAATTTTATTTTTGCTTTTAAGTATATATATATATATATATATATATATATATATATATATATATATATGTGTGTGTGTATTGTGTTCTCTTCCATTTAGCTTCTTATCCTTTATGTCATTGAAATTAAAAAAATTATTTTATTTATATTTATACAAGTAGATAAAGCTAGTGATCAACTTTAACTGTATCGTTTGTTTTTGTTTGTTACTATGTTATTTTATTAATCTATAATTTTCCATTTATCTTTAATATTAATAATTATTATTTTTTTAATTTTATACCAATATGCCATATGTATAGTCTTGCTGTATAAGGCTTATATTTATTTTTTTGCCTTTTATATATATGACTTTTATGTGAATATTTGGTATAATATTTGATACCCATTAATTTTTATTTTTTAAATAATAGAATTTATGTTATGAAGTTATATAATCACCAAAATTATAATTATTTAAGACATATTTATTATAAAAAAATTTTATAATTTTTCTTAAATCGGTAAAAAATTGTTATTGGTTGATATTTTGTGCTATTTTATTTATTGTATATATACATATGATTGGTCCTGTAAAACTTTTCGGGCTTCTCTTCCGTGTATTAAGGTTGCCTCAAGTGAACCCTCTTGGGGGTACGGATTTGTAAGACGAGATGTTTAATAGTGGGTTAGCTTGGCAATCTCTCTAATGCGGTCAGTAAGGTCACTAAGATCAAAAAAAAAGGAATCAATAAGAGAGAGAATGACAGACTTTGCTAAAAATAGTGTGAGCTCTTTACACAGCTCCACCTGATTTATATTTAGAACGCAAAACACGCAGCCACAATGTCGTTGAGTCTAAAATAATTTTCCAACCCATAGCTTTATCATAAAGGCTAAGTTCAATAACCTCATATCCTAAGACTACCACAAAGTTTAGGCCGTTGAACCTCTTACTAAGGAACCAACGAGAGTTTCAAGTTGTTGTTAGTTCTCTGCCGAACAAATTGATGACAAGAATTTTCTATCTCGTCACAAATATATATATATATATATATATATATATATATATATATATATATATATAAAGTGAAAAGGTTTTCAACTTAGTGTAACATGACATTTTAAGAGGAGAGTTTGTCATATTGACATATTTTTTCTTAGTTTTAATATATAGCATTTATTATATAAAAATTATTATATTTTATAATTATAGTAATTATTATCTTTTATACTAAATATTTAATTCTATTTTTATTTAATTCTCTTTTTAATTTCTTTTTAAATATTATATCTTATAATATTATTGTTAACATGATTTTCATGACTAGCTAATTAAAAATATTAAATATATTTTAATAATTTTATAAATTTCTTATTTAATGATTTTTAAATTTTTAATTATTTCATTTAATTATAAAAATTTAAGAATTATATATTTTAAAATTAATAAAATAATTTAAAATTATATTATAAAAGTAGTCCTTTCTCTCTTTTTTATATATTTAATAAATTTTATTTTACTTTAATATTATTTTATTTTTATTTATCTTATTTTAATACTCATATAATAAAGACATATTTTTAATTATATATATATATATATATATATTTTTTTTTTTTTTGAATGCTTATACATATAATGAATTATAGAAAAATGAAATAAAATTTTATTTCATATTTATGGTCAATAAGAAATTTATATTAGTATTCAATTTTCATTATTGTTTTATATTTCTAAGGTATAATTAATAAATAATTAATATTATTACTTTGGTTAATATTAATCATGTTATATTTTTTTTGTATTATTATTTAGAAAAAATTTTAAATTATATATATATATATATATATATATATATATATATATATATATATATATATATGTATATATATATATATGTATGTGGAGTAATTTCATTAAATTTTCTCTATTTTTTATTAATTAATTATATAATTTTTTTAATTCTCTAATTATGTATATATAAGTTATAAATTATTTAACTATTACACTTATTATTATTATTATTATTATTATTATTATTATTATTATTATTATTATTATTATTATTATTATTATTATTACAAATACTTGAAAAGTTTAATTTAATTAGAAATAGGAAAAACTAAGAGTTAATTAGACTAATTTATTAATAATATCCAATAAACACATATGTTAATTCTATATGTGACATCCCTTACCCGTCTATAGTGTAACCAAGCAAGGTGTACTACATTCGGCGTCGGAGTACCCTATCTTATCTTACTTTATTCCTTTAATCATTTTCAAGTGATTATCTTTTAATATCAATTATTTTTCAATAGAGAAACTAACGAAGTTTCCCCTATTTTATTAGTTTAACGTGTTTCACTCTTCACCTGTTTGAAAATTTTCAATAATATTTTAAAATAAAAATCTCATCATTTCATGCATCATCTATATATTTCAATTCCGTATTCAAATCCATAAAATTTCATTCATATCAATTTCCATACATTCCCATTCATGCTCAACTCATATATAAAAATTTTCAATCTTTATTAATTTACATGATATACAATTTAATCACATATGAACTAACCGATTTATTAATTTACATCACATACCTATTAATTATATTTTCATAATCTACATTACAATACTATAACTAAGCATTTTATACAACATACAAATTATGACCTATATGGGCCCTAACTACATGCATTGCTGAGGAGGTGATAACCTTGAATACTTCAGACACTTCTACAGATCAGAACTTCAAAATCTCTGTTTAATATTCGCTGGGCTTTACCTTCAATACCTGATCGAGAAAACAAATCTATCGCGCTAAGCAATGCTGCTTAGTGGTGCAATAATATAATAAGAAAATAATATACAATAAAAACAAAAGAAATTGATCAAAATTTGGATACTCTAGAATTTAATCTAATTTCATATAATACTTCTAGTATTATATGTCATTTGTTCTAATTTATTCCTCTTCAAAAGCGCTCAATTCTTTCGTAATAATTAAATATTCTTACTCATTTATTTAATTGCTAATATTTTCAGTTGCTAATATTCTTAACTTATTTCAATAAATTTCACTGCCCAAGTAACCTATGACAGGCTGACGAAACTGGATAACGGGTCGTTGGCACTGGACACTGTGGTGCCTCAGGCCGTCATACCATGGGACGTGGAATGTCAACTACGTATGCAGTCAGTATGGCTAAAAAGCCATAATAACACATAATCGGGCATAAAAGCCATGAGTACAGGCGTAAAGCCATGAGTACAGGCGTAAAGCCATGAGTGCAGACATAAAGCCATAAATACAAGCATAAAACATTTCGCAGTATTGCTAAAACAATACCCTATTGGCATGCCAATCTATTAAATCTGACACACGTGTCTAGACAATACATGGACACATAGTACCATTAATTGTTCATAAGTTTCATAATTTCATTATAAGTTCTAATTATAATTTCTAGCATTTTAATCTTTTCATAATAGAAACATAAATTTCTAAGTTTAATATTTACATAATGTATGCATTCATCGTAATTTATATATTCATTATGTTATCCATAATGATCACAATTCAAAACAATGGTTCTCATGCACCATTGTACTCAAAATACTTTTTCTTGTCCTTTCTCCCATAATGGGAGCTAAAGTCTTATTTATACATTCATTTATTCATTGCCTTATTTATATAAATCATTATTCATATTCCAAGTAGTCCATGAATATTTCATGGATTTCAAATTTAACTAAAATTTTCTTAAATCCTAGTGTCACTCAAATTCAAAAATTTAAATCAACTATTTACATTATCTATATCTTAACCATTATAATAGCTTTCTAATTTATTATATCATTTCCTATATCATTGGGGTCACTCAACTTCACCATTCACCATTTTACCTACCACATCCTATATTAACAACTACAATGGTTCTTATAGTTTATTTTTCTATTTCACATAACTTAGTGGTTACTATTCATTTAACCGTTTCCATTCAAAGGTTGACTTTTTGATTTATAATAGATTTGTTAAGCCTAAGTTCACCAATATACCACATTTTACATTTTATTTTTGTTGGCATTGATTTCTAATACCATTTCAAAGCTTACTTTATGTTATTCAAAATTTTCAGATTTCATACTTTAAGTTTGTTGTTCCATCGGTCATTGTTACAGTGAAAATTTGATAAAATTTTCTTCATCAAAGTTGTTCCTTATTGTGTCTAGTTACATTTCACTTTTTGAATCACCCTATTTGGAGTTTTTTAGCTTAAGTTATGACTATTTTATCATAATTGGTCGGATTGCCTTTACCCAAAATTTTTAGACAATTTTGGTTCTGCCAGATTTGATAGTTCAATGTTAGCTAGCAATTTCATTTGGTTAAGTCCAGAATTTGAGTTTGTGTTCCACATGAAAGTTGTTCTAATTTACCTAAGCTTTCCATTGATATAAATTTCAGGTCAATTGGACCTTTTTACACTGAGTTATGACCAAATGAATGAACACTATTCATTTGGTCATTTTGCACAGACAGAATTGGTGCTACCCGGATTTGATCAATTTTTAGGGCATCCTAAGTTTGCTTTTTAGACAGGTTTCCTTCATCAAAGTTGTGTCATTATGTGTCTAATTTCATTTTCAATTGACCTTGCACCAATTGAACCTACACAACTCAAGTTATAGCTGCCTAAACTTGCTAAACTCACACCCAGTCCTACAGGTCACTCAAGGCAGCACACCCAACCTCAAATCCAAATCTACAATTCACTTCAATTCCTCATTATACTCAGTCTAATGGTCACTAATTGTCCATTAAAACTTCCATTCACCATCAATATGGCCAAACCCTAATATATCTCAAAACCCTAATTTTCAATATCTCAATTCATGCATAAGACCTTATAATTCAACTTCTACCATATACAACTCATCAAGAATATTACTAATCAAATTTAATTTCATCAATATCATAATTTCCTCAAGGTTCCTCATGGCTACCGAAATTTATGGCTTTCAATTCCTCAACATATTCTTTCAATTCTTTAAATTTCTAACTCATTTCATACTCCTAACATCAATTTTAAAGAGAAAAGGAAGAGATATGGCACTAACCTTGTGAGCAGAATTTTCCCTTAGCTAACTTCAATTTTTCCTTCGCTTTCTTGGCAACCAATCACCTTAGCAAGACTCTAGGACAATTTTTAGTGTTGGGACTTAGGGTTTCTATGATGAAATCCTAAGGGAAATTGAGCTAAAGAAAAGAAAAATGGTGGATGGGAGAGAGGGATGAGTTTCGGCTGAAATGAGGAAGAAAACTGCTGGAATGTGTTTTATTTTTGTCCTATTTTATGTCATATTTATCTCTTTAATTTATTTTTCAAGTGGTGATTGGGTGGAGGCATTGTAATGACATAAGCATGAGGTCATAATTTCAAATTTAACTCATTTTCTCTTCTTTTTTTTTTCTACTCAATTTCAATTTAATTTGTAGCAATATTTATTCATATTTTATGTCATAATAATTATTTACTTAACTGGACAAGTCGGTCAAAAATCATCTCCGAAGACAAAATGACCAAAATGCCCTCCGTTTGGCTTATTGAGCCAAAATCATCTGTACCGATTGAAAAATTTTTCTAAGCCTTTTCTTGGCATTATAATGCCATAGAAACCTCAATGACTCTTCTCTGGAGTCCCAAAAATTATTTCATGAATTTTCTCCCGAGTTTAGGGCTCTTAGCTGTGAGGACCACAACTTCCCACTCGGTTACCCATCGCTAAGGCATCGGTTCATTTAACTTGATTGTATTTCATTTCTAAAATTTTTCCTAAATTTTTCTTATTATTATTTGAGTTATTTATGACTCCTTACTCTAGTCTAAATATTTTTTCAGATATTCTAGCTGTCCGAACCGACACTGGTTATCGAAACAGTAGAATATACGAAATTGCTACAGTGAGGGTGTTACATTATATATGTTCCATTTTCACTTCCTAATGAAGAGGTGGTTTAGATTTTTGTAAAATAAATTCAAAATGAGATAAGATTTTAAATATATCACATTTATGCCAAGTGACAATTTTTAATTGAATTTATTAATAATAATTTTTTTTATATTTCCTAAACAGTTGTAATATACAATTATATATAATTTAATTTTCTAAATACGTTAATTTGATGTTTCAAATTTAAATAATGAAAAAGTAATAATTACTAAATCTAATTATCATTCATTATGAGGTTTCCTAATTTTTAATGAATATCATTCATTATGAGGTTTCCTAATTTTTAATTTGAAAATATCAATGGCAATAAAATCAATACTCACGTTTATTTAAAAAAAAATCATTCAGTGGAATATTTTTAAACATTTTTACTGTAATTAAATTTAATATTTAAGTATTAATAATTTGCCTAAACTCTAAACGTTTGATTTCAAAATTCAATGAATATTATCTGCTCCCAATTAGAACCAACTATCAGAGGATATTTGAATTTTTTGGAGATATTAATGATTAAATTCTTTTTAAATATGTCTAATTATTAAAGGTAATGACTATCCATTAATTTTTAATTTTTTTAAAAAAATTAATATTAAATTTTTTTTGTATTTAACAACTGTGATATATAATTACTAAATATAATTATCACACATTATTATATTCCCTAATTTTTAATTTGAAAACGTCAATAACAGTAAAATTAAAACTCATATTTACTTTGAAGGAAAATTAATGCTTAAAGATTTTCTCTCTCCCTTTTATATATTTAATAAATTTTAATTTTATTTAATGTTATTTTATTTTTATTATTTTAAAATAATTTAATAATAATAATAATTATTATTATTATTATTATTATTATTATTATTATTATTATTATTATTATGATAAACAAAGAATAACTTATGGCCGTTAAGACCACTAATTTAAGAGCAACTGTTAACTTATTTGATCAAAATTTATTACTAATATTTTAGAGTTTTAATATTTTAAATAATAACATTAAAAATTTTTAATTAAAAGAATAATATTTTTTTAATTAATAATTTTTAATATATATATATATACACACACACTACCTTACATAACTCGGGTATTCTGCTAATATA
Source organism: Hevea brasiliensis (assembly GCF_030052815.1). Classification (NCBI taxonomy): domain Eukaryota; kingdom Viridiplantae; phylum Streptophyta; class Magnoliopsida; order Malpighiales; family Euphorbiaceae; genus Hevea; species Hevea brasiliensis. Next base: position 107,172,816 of record NC_079493.1, read on the forward strand.
TAAAAGAAAGCTTGAATGTTTGCGTGGCATAGAGAGGCATCGCAAAGGGCATTTATTGTGCTAATGTGACTCGTCCAACAAGAGATCATAGGCATGTATTCCAGCCTTTTAGGCATTTATGGACATTACCAAAAAATGTACTCATAAAACTCTAGAGTGAAATAAAGGCACATCAAGATATTTGCCTAAATCTATAGTGATTTCAACTGCCTATTTTGAAATTGCATGTCCTAAAAAAAACCCTTATTTTTTGAACTCACACACTAATCCAATCAAACACAAAACAATAGTAATTAGAATCCCTTTCTACTTCAATAATTTCAAATTCACACGCAAATTTTCATTTTTTTTCCCTTAATTACATAAGAATGGCATGTATAAACTGAGTGTATCTATGGAGAGCTCGAGGTCATATAAGAATAAGTATATCAATCATTAAATTGAATTTTTACATATAAATACGTGCACTTCATATATATAATTTAATTAATTCTGCATATATTTAATATAAATATTTAATCTAATAATAATTAAACTTGTTTTTATATGAACTTAAGTTTATATTAGATGCATCCTACGTAGGCTAGATGTTATATATAAAGCAAGCACTACTTGGTTCCTATAAGCCAAAGTTTTCTACAATATATAGCCTTGCCATTTTTATAAAGCAAGATCGAAATGTATAGAAATTAAAGTAGAAACTTATATATGTTAAGAAATTTATATTAATAGAATTTTTGCAAAATTAAATTAAAAATATTCTATAAATAAGATTTTATTTAGAATCACGAATGTAAACTATAAGGAATTAAAAATTATATATTATAATTTAATAATAAAAAAATAATTTTATTTTACTTTCTTTTTAATTTCTAATTTCTTATTGCATCCCAACCATCATATATAGGTTAGAAAATCAAATTTATTTAAATTTTTGTAATTATATTTCATCTTTTTAATTTTAATAATTTTACTTTTGAATAAAAAGATTTGTATTAATTTATCAAATTGACCATTTTAATTAAAATTTATCAAAATTAAAATAAAAGACATATGTTTTTCTAATAAAAATAGAAAATATATTTCATTAATTAGAAAGAGTACAAAAAAAGAATACAAATCAATATATTATATTTTTATATAAATAAAACTAATCACTAATAAAAAAAAAATTAGCCAATAGGCAGGCTACATGCTCTACTTTTCAACTCAATGGTCTTTTTACGAGTCCATCATATAATCTTCAAATTTATATTTCCTATTGAACGAAAAATCAACATCTTGCTTGCATAGTACTCTTTCTCAAAAAATAAAATATTTTAATAATAAAAACACATAATAATTTCATTAAAGTAAAGAAAACACCATAAAAATTAAAGATTTATCAACAATGACAAATTTATTCACTCAACATTATTAAAGATGATAAATTTGAAAAAATATACCTAAAATCTATTCTAAACGGATAATGATATGTGAGTTATTAAAAAAATAAATAAATAAACCAACTTAAAAAAAGGGTGAGGATGCCACTGGTAAAAACAACCAGTGGTATCCACCCAAAAATAGATCAAAAGGAGAAAATGATAGAAAAAAGGAGAAAAATGAGAGAGACTTTACCTTCTATCTAAAACCCTTTTTTTCTCTCTAATGAAAAACATATGTTCCCAGTAGTATAATAAGAAAATGGTAAATTACATTTAAAGTTCTTGAGTTTTAACAAAACTCAATATTAATTCTTGGTGTACGTTTGATAACGATTTGAACACTATATTTTATTTTCGTTAAAGATTTAATCCTTAAGTTTGGTAAGATGTGAAGATCAAATTGTTAACGAAAATAGAATTTAAAAATCAAATCGTTATCAAACTCACACAAGGAATTAATTTGTAAGTTTTGTAAAATCACAAGCACTTTATCATAATTTACACTAAGAATTTTTTTTATTTTTTGTTTTACTTCTCCTGATTTCCTATTTCATCCCTCATCATTTTTATCATTTTAATGCAATTTTATTTCTATAACAATATAAAGTAAAAAAATAACAAAAAAATATTTATTAATTTTCAATAATCAAATATTATTTTCATCAATAAAATATTATTTTTTGAAAAAATTATTTTATTATTTTCCTCGTTAAAATAACATCTAAAAATAATGATACAATTATTTTCCTTGGTGATTAAGGTAAGAAAAAGAATGAAAAATAATTTTTTTATTTAAAGCAAGAATTATATTTTGCCTTGTTATGTTTCACTCCTTAATTTGTTTTCTCGCTGCACAGCATCGATGGGCCCAGTGCCGGTGTGCCTGAAAAAGAGAAACGGGAAGGATATCGTGTTTGGATGATTAAATGGTAAAAATACGCACACAAGCTCACTGTATGAACGTTTCGTTTTCAGTTTGTCCATTTGTCTTCCTAAATTCTTCTACTTTGCGTCTTATGGGCAACGTGATAACGACTAAAGGTCGAGGAAGGACTCCTCAGTCGTTTTAGTGCGTCATCTCATAAATCGAGGAGATTTGGAAATGAATTTTCTTCTACGTTCTCTGATTTAGCAAGAGAGGAAAAGGATTTGGGAATTCGTGATTTGTTTGGTTGCCGGGAAAAAGTGAGGATTGAGAGATGGGGTTTTTCAGTACGATTTTCGGTTTCTTTGGATTTGGAGCTGGCGTTGCCATAGGTCTTGTGATTGGATACTATCTGTTCATATATTTCTATCCCTGCGACGTTGAGGCAAAACTTTCGATCTCTATGTTTCTTACATTCAATTGCTCTGATGTTCATTCTTCTTTTTTGTTTCTATGGATTGCTTTTGTTCCTCATTTTCTGTTTGGTTGCTTAGAAATGCAATGGATTCAAATTGTTAGATACAACTATAGAAGAGTAACGGTGCATAGGCGCGTAAATGTTGTTTCTTTAATAATTGTGGTTGGTTTTTGAAAGTGATGCCCTATGTGAATTCTGGTAATCATGTCAATTACACATTTATGCGAATGGAGGAGCAATGCTCCAGGCGGATTTAATAATTGCCTATGCTTCCTCTTTTGAGAACGGACTTTCCACTATTTTCTATTATTTTCCTTCATAATAAAGTTTTATTTTCCAATTTTTTTCTCAATGAAAACAATTATTTTTTTATAATTAAAATTATATTATAATTTAATTAATTAAAATTAAATTATTATTTAAAAATTTTATTTTCTATGATAAAAAAAAATTTATCATATTATTATAGAAAAATAATAATATATATTAAAAATTTTAAAGTAAAATAAGTTTTTTAATTATATTTTATAATGATTTATTTTATTTAATTATGAAAGACATAAATAATTTTTTTATTTATTTTGAATTAAAAATTATTTTTTTATATTTTTTCTGAAATCTGAAATTTTCTTTAATCTTTAATCTAAGGGTTTGAAAGTCATTTTGATTTTATATTATACGCGCCGAAAATTACTTGGTACAGTTACGCTGGGCTTCATTTAAAAACTGACAAACTAGAATTCAGAAATTTTTTATATGTAGATGTAAGCTTGTTAGAATCTTATATGGTTGACTGTTTTCTTGTTTAGGATCCTGAGATTCGCCCAATAGATGAGCAAGACTCAGAAACTTTGCAACGAATGCTTCCAGAGATACCCCTGTGGGTGAAAAATCCAGATTATGATCGTGTGAGTAATTAACATCTCTGGCCTTCATACTATGCTATGAAATTTCACAACCACATGCTGAATTTTGTTTGGGCAACTGTATTAATGTTGCCTTCGGTTTTCTGCAGATTGACTGGCTGAACAAGTTTCTTGGGTATATGTGGCCTTATCTGGACAAGGTTTGAACTTCGTTTATTTTCAAATTCCTTTTTTATTATTTTTATTTATTTTTTTATTAGTAGTTGCTTCTTCTCATCTGTCTGCGTTGACTATTTTTAACTTTTACCTTTTTTTTTTTTAATTACAAAGGCCATTTGCAAGATTGCAAGGAATATTGCAGCCCCCATAATCGCTAAGCAGATTCCCAAATATAAAATTGATTCAGTTGAATTTGAAACACTTACGCTAGGATCCCTACCACCAACTTTCTCAGGTCAGTAGAGCTGACATATCCTTTTTAATTTTGTTTCTTTTATTGTATCAATGTACAGAGAAATGAAAATTGTTGTTTAAAATGGCATCTTAAGCCCTGTGGGGAGACATTTCATAGTTAGTAGTGTTAACTTTAAAGGCACATAACTGTGCTTTCACATTTTACATCAGAAGTTACATTGTAATCGCAATGTGTTATGATCATTTATAACTTAATGCTATGCATGGCTAGAAGTTTAAGAGTATGAAAGGAGGGAATTTCCCTCATCATCTTGTTTGGCTTTCAATTTTTTCTTGGAGAGGAAAAGGAAAGACGCGTAACCATTCCTCTTCATTTCCCTCCTACTAGTTGAAATTTGTTTCATTTTACCCAATTAGGGTATAAACAATTTCACCTTTGGACAGGGGAACAACTTTTATTTGTTTGACCTTTTTACCCTTATTTTTTATTAGGCAATTAGAAATTAATTTAAATGATATGGGTTTATTTTGTCTGCGCTATTATCTTCACCTCTGTGGCCATCTCACACTAAATATATACAATTTCACTTCCCTTCCCCTTCTTATCTAATTTTTAATTCCCAAATCACTTCTCCTGTTCCCCTCATTATTTCCATGCATAGTGTAAAGGGTTAAGTGAGCCTTGGAGATAATGCAGTGATTATCCAGAAGAATTCACTTGCCAGCCTATTATCCCTGGATACAGTTATGTCATTTATCACATATAAACAATGTTTTCATTTCAATGTTCTATTCATCTTTTCCACAAGTTGTTCTTATCAGGAATGAAAGTTTATGTCACTGATGAGAAGGAGCTGATAATGGAACCATGCTTAAAATGGGCTGGAAATCCTAATGTCACTGTTGCTGTTAAAGCATTTGGGTTGAAAGCAACTGCTCAGGTTAGTGGCTTCTTCTCTTACTCTGGAAGGAAAATATGATTCTGTTAACCTATTTTTGAGAAATCTGGTTTTCTTATTATGTGCTGTTTGAATAATTTCAGGTGGTGGATTTGCAAGTGTTTGCTTTACCACGTATAACTTTGAAGCCCTTGGTTCCTAGTTTTCCTTGTTTTGCCAAAATCTATGTGTCTCTTATGGAGAAGGTTGGTGATTCTGTTTGTCCTTTTACCCTGATAGTTTAGCAAAATAAAAATATTTACTAGAACTTCTGCAACATCGATACTTGGACTTATCCTTGTCAGGCACAACATGTGCCACTTGTGCGGCATATGTGTATGCCGAAAAATTCTTTTGACGGGCATGGGCATATTTGAAGGAAAGTAAGGCCTGAATATGTTTGCTTTGTGCCGTGTTGCAATATTAATCATTTCTTACCACATGAATATTCAGTGTTTCAATATCAACTATTAAGCAATCAAAACTACTAGCCTAGCACTAGCAGGATCTAGGACTCACTCCTATCAAGAAAGTATCACTTTCTAGGTTTAGAATCACATCACACAACTCAGAAACAAAAGGCACAAGTTGCTGGAATTTGTGGACTGAAAATTGAATAGTACGCTCTACAAGCATGGGTATTTATAGACCAGAAATAATCCTAAACCATTACTTTGACTCCTGTTCCATTTGGAGATTCTAAGCAAAGAATCCTCCTTTACTTGACTCCTATGTTGACTAGGATTATTAATATGACTAAAAAAAAAAAGAAATAACTCTTTAAGACACATAAAACTAGTACTCAGAACTGACAAAATTATACCTACTGTGTCTGTACTGCTGAATCCTTCAGAAACTAATTAATCCAATTCCCATGTGAAATTCTCTCATCCTTTGCACCAGTGATCATCTTAGATAATTACTGTACTCTTGATAAGTTTCTCTAATGGGTGTAAGACCTTTAGAAGTTTGCTTTGGGACTTGCTTTAAAATATTTATGATAGACTAGGGGTGATGAGGTCATTAACAAAAACTGGTTGTGCCAAGTTTGCATGCCAAATATGTCTCCGAGTTATTTGAACTTGGGGTTGGGGCCTGTTGCTTCTGCACATACCTTATTTAATATATTAGTGTGTCAATAATCATTGCTACTTTATACTCATTTTCTTTTGGTTCCTAATTATTTTATTGAATTTGCAGGATGTTATCTTATGATTAATATTCTAGCTTAGAACTGTTTGATTTTGGTTCTTATACAATAACATGGAGTATGTATCTGATGCTTTTAATATAAACCCTTTCCTTTTGATTTACTTGTCTTTGTTTTTGCAGCCACATGTTGACTTTGGGCTAAAGCTTGTGGGAGCTGATCTCATGTCAATACCTGGCCTCTACAGAGTCGTCCAGGTACAGTATCTTTTATATTTCTTTCTGAATATATACCCTTTTTTTATTGCTTTTTGCCATTCAGCTAGTTGGCAGATTAAGGTTTTTTTTTTTTTTTTAATCAATTATGTTGCCGCTTAAGGCTGGATTTGGCTGCTGATCATTTGGATATGCTGTCTACCTGGTGGCAAGCATTATTGAGAAATTTACATACTATTGGTTTGGTATCTCATCTCAGCATCTGGTGCTAATAATTTTCAACTGAAAAGTTTTTGAAGCTCTAAGGATGCAACTTTTTTTTTCCTCTCTTTTTATTTTTTTTTAATTGAGTGATTAACTTGTTCTGATAGATAAGATGCGAGAAAGAGTCAATAGAAAGCTAGAGTTTTGGAGAAGTACTCTAGAGTCAAAGGGTTTTAAGTTAAGTAGAACGAAGACAGAATACATGCATTGCAAGTTCAGTGAAGGCTAAACTGGTGATAGGGAAAGAGTTAGTTTGGATGGAGTGGTACTGTCCCAAAGTAATCACTTTAAATATCTCGGCTCAATCCTTCAAGTAGATGGGGGATGTGAGGAGGATGTTAGTCATAGGATTAAAGCCGGATGGTTGAAGTAGAGACGTGCCACGGGAGTTTTATGTGATCGCAAGATTCCTAATAAGTTAAAAGGAAAATTTTACCGAACAGGCATATGACCGGCTATGTTATATGGTAGCGAGTGTTGGGCACTGAAAGAGTTGTATGCGTCTAAGATAAGAGTTGCAGAGATGAGAATGTTAAGGTGCATGAGTGGCCATACTAGACTAGATAAAGTTCATAATGAGGGTATTAGAGAAAAGGTAGGAGTGGTACCAATTGAGGATAAGTTGAGAAAAGGGAGATTGAGGCGGTTTGGTCATGTGAAGCGTAGACATACGGAGGCTCCAGTTAGACAAGTAGAGCACATTAGGTTAGAGGATAGAAAGAAAAAAAGAGGTAGATCTAAATTGACTTGGAGGAGAGTAGTACAACATGACCTAGAAATATTATACATTTCTGAGTATTTAACCCAAAATTATTTAGAGTGGAGAAAGCGAATCCATATAGCCGACCTCAAATTTTTGGGATAAAGGCTTAGTTGAGTTGAGTTGAGTTGAGTAATTAACTTGGCTTGCTTATCAGAGTCAGAGGAATAGAACACATTTGTCTCAAGTTGTTGTCAAAATGGGCATGGGGGAAATTTTAATGTAAAAGCATTTGTCATTAATTTAATGATTCTTACCGGATATTAAACTTGCATGTTAAAACATGTATTGTGTGACACCATTTTCATTTGCATAATTACAAATGATTTAAGGTCAGATGGTGGATGCCATGTGTTTTGAGCAAGTTCATAAACTTTGTAGTTGCCCGATGAGGGACAAAAGCAATTGAGCTTAAAGAAGTTCTGATCACATCGCTCTCTGGAAGATACTATGCATGTCTCTCTTTAATAGATTTATTTGCTAAAATAATAAAATTGGTGTGCAACTGTCTTGTCATGGCATTTTAGGATTTGAAAGATTTGGTAGCCAATATTGGTTTTTGAGGTTTGTGATTTTAACAGTGAGATATTTTTCTTTCCTTGCAGGAGATTATTAAAGATCAGGTTGCCAACATGTACCTATGGCCTAAAACCCTAGAAGTACCGATCATGGATTCTACAAAGTATGTTTCTCAACTGTTCTGAAAACTTATATGAGCTGTGACAATTTAAAACTAGTTCTAGATTATGACAATTTTTTCCCCTTGACATTTGCATGTTTTTTGTTTTCTAAATTAATTGGAAAATGCAGAGCCTTGAAGAAGCCTGTGGGAATTCTTTGTGTGAAAGTTCTGAGGGCAATGGAGCTGAAGAAAAAAGATCTGATGGGTGCATCAGATCCTTATGTCAAAATAAAGTTGACTGAGGATAACCTTCCATCAAAGAAGACAACTGTAAAACACAAGAACTTGAACCCTGAATGGAATGAGGAATTCGATTTGGCTGTTGAAGATCCAGAGACCCAGGCAGTAGAGTTTCATGTTTATGATTGGGAGCAGGTATAAGATTTCCATGTGCTTACTGGAAGTCATCATCTTCTGCTACGTATTTGTTCATCTCAAATTGTTTATTCCATTTTCTTAGGTTGGCAAACATGATAAGATGGGTATGAATGTGGTTCCTCTAAAAGAACTTCCACCAGAGGATCCAAAAGTTATGACTCTTGACCTCCTTAAAAATATGGATTTGAATGATCCTCAAAATGAAAAGTCATGTGGGCGGCTAGAGGTGGAATTGACATATGTACCATTCAAAGAGGAGGATTTGCCCAGTGGTTTTGAAGAGTCAAGTACAGTGCAGAAGGCTCCAGATGCAATCCCTGCTGGTGGAGGTCTGCTAGTAGTGATTGTTCATGAGGCTCAGGATGTTGAAGGAAAGTATCATACTAATCCACATGTACGGCTTATTTTTAGAGGGGAGGAGAGGAAAACTAAGGTATATTATTTGTAAATACATTACTGGCATTAGCATTATAATTGTGTCTTAGTGTTATTTACAGGTATTTATGTGAATATATGTTGTGTTCTTTTTTGTTTGAATTCCACGTGATACATTGTGACTTGAAATTTTTCGGTGAACTGTATTGAAATGATACTCTGAAACTTTGCTTTTAGTTTGGCCTCTATATGCTTTGTGGTAATTACCTCAATTTAGCAATTGACATGGCATGTGCTGTGAAATAAATGGTGGCTGTTGCTTTCTAAAGGAATTAATGATTTTTTGGATAGCATTAAATAGATTCATTTTAAGTTCATTTCATTTTATTTATTTATTTTCGTATGGTTGATTATGTCTGCCGTTGAAGTGATAGGATTTAAGGAATTAATGAAACTGGTCTGTGCAATGCAATGCAATAGGATATCTATGGTTGATAATTCTGTCTTCTATTGGAACAGCATTTAAAGAAGAACCGAGATCCTAGATGGGAGGAGGAGTTCCAGTTCATGTTGGATGAGCCTCCCACTAACGATAAGCTACGTGTAGAAGTTGTTAGCACTACATCGAGGATGGGCTTGTTGCATCCTAAGGTATGAGTTGCATAATTTACTTATATCTTTATTCAAAGTATTGGGAGAGAATGCTACTGAAAGTGTAATTATTTCCACTTCAGTTGTGATTATAATATGCTGATGCAGCACCATTTCTATTTTATGCATTGAACCTGAAAAAGAAAAGAATTCTGTTCAATTTCTATGGAATTTAATTTTTCTCATCAGGCTCAAAGTACTAAGAACACAGAAATCTAGCAGATCATTTTGAACTTTGGCATGGCTTGATTAAACTTTAATTCGTTGTGCCATGCTGTCTTAGAAGATCATGGAACTTTGCACATTCCTTGATTATAGAAATATATTTCATGAAAGAAAGGAATGTTGGTTTTTTAGGCTGTAGTGTTGTCTGGAAGTTTTCCACTGGAGTTGCTTTCTCTATCATGACATATGGTTGAATGAAAACTAAAGGTTGTTTATGAGCAGAAGCTCCATTTCTTGGATTTGTTGTAGTTTTTGGTTAATTATGTGCCGCATTTAGATGAATTATAGCATTTACGGTGGCTTTAGTCAAACAAAAATTTTTCATATTTCCTTGTTGTTTGATCAGGAATCTCTGGGTTATGTGGACATCAGTCTTGCGGATGTGGTTAGCAACAGAAGGATCAATGAGAAGTACCATCTTATAGGCTCCAAGAATGGTCAGATTCAAATTGAGATGCAGTGGAGAGAACAGCTTCATGAGCTTTAGATTGTTTGTTTTTTCATTAAAATCACTTTTTTAATTTGAATTTTGATTTTAGGTAGCACGTTATAGGAATAATTGTCTGTTGTTTTTGCCCCAAACTCCTACGATTCTTTTTGTTGTTTTTGTAAGCTTGTAAGTTGTTGCAGTAAATAAATAAAAATAAATAAATAAATAAATAAAAACCCGCATTTACTCTTCAACCGGAAAGTTCTGCAATTTAAAAAAAATAAAAATTACTGGCTGGAGTTATGACCTTTATAAATATTTGTTTTGTAATAAAAAAAAAATAAAAAAAACAATGCCCTTGATAATTACTCTAGAGTCAAATAGATTTTTGCCAATCTAGTTGATTTTTTTGAACTCCTGATAATTACTCTTAAAGTTAAATAAACTCTTTTAAATTTAGTTTATTCTTTTAAAAATATGACAATTACTGTTAGAGTCAAGTAAGTTATTATCAATTTAATTGATCAATTGAAGTATTATAAATCGAAAATTCATTTTTACAAGTCTTTACTTAATGTTGTATGTGCTCTGTTAAATGCAAGTCCAACATACGTTGTGCCACTGAGTCTTGCAGTGCTTGAAACTTTTCTTTTGCATTCAGTATGGGGCAAAGTTGAAAAGCATTAAAATTTAGCACTAGATATGATGAATGGCAATAACAATACATAATATTTATATTTTCAATCATATATCTTCTATTGATAGCACTAAGAAAATGTTCATACTAATGCACATAGTTATCAATAATGTTTATTTTAATATATAAAAATAATATAATATTTTAAATTTTTTGTCAATTATTTTAAATTTTATTTTTATTACTTTTATCTCTTAAAATTTTTAATAAATATTTCATAATAGGAATAAATAAAATATATTTAAATATAATATAGATATGGATATATGTAATTAATATATATTAATATATTGTAAGTTACCTCATAATAATAGTTATTTATTATAATATTAATATGATAACTATTAAACAAATTATAACTTAATGCTACATGACAATACTATAAATGAAAATATTACATATAAGTTACGTGAAAAATAGAACATCACGTGTCAAACTCTTGGAAATATTTTTTAATTTATACATATTTTTTTCATTTTAATATATAAAAATAATGAAATATTTTAAATTTTTTATTAATTATTTCGAATTTTATTTTTATTATTTTCATCTCTTAACATTTTTAATAAGGATTTCATAACATAAATAATTAAAATATATCTATACGTAATATAGATATAAATATATATAATTAATATATGTTAATATATTATAAGTCATCTTATAATAATGGCTACTTATTATAATATTAATAGAATAACTATTAAATAATTTATAAGTTACATATAATAGAGAATATCATATGATAATACTATGAAAAAGAATACTACGTGTTAGCTACATGGCAATGTTATAAAAAAATATCACATGTTAGATTCTTGTAAATACCTTTTTATTTTATATATATAATAACTAGGTACATACTCAAGCTTTGCACGTGATTAATAATAATTTTAATATATAAAATATTTATAAAATTAAATTAAATAATAATTATATATTATAACCGTTTAAAAAATAAAAAAAAAAGTAAGTTGATATTTTTTTTAAATTTAAAAATTAGTGGATAATTAACTATCCAAATTAAAAAAAAATAACTTTTTTAAATTGTCAAGGATTTAATTTTCAGTTTTTTGAATTGGTCAATAATTAATTTCAAATTAAAAAAATAAAAAGGAAGTAGTTACAATTTCCAATTAATAACTGTTACTATTGCCATGTGATTCAAGAAGAGGATTATATATTTATAATTTTAATTGGCTAGTTATAATTATAATTGTATCAATTTTTTAAATTAGTATAAAATCAATAAAATTAAAAGATCAATCAATTAAAATTGAAAATAAAAGTAAACATTTAAATTTTTAGTCATTATAATTATAACATATAAATTTTCAAAACATAATTTTTAAGAGATTGACCGAATTTTGATGAAAATTTATATTTTTTAATAATTAACCTTTAATTAATAAAATAATTGTTATTTTTAAGAAAGTTTAGATTAAAAAATTGTACGTTTTGAAATTTTAATAATTATTTTGATAAGGAGACATTACATTTACAAAGTGATTTTTACTTTATTTATAAGATTTTATTTATAAATAAAATCTTATCTTTAATAATTAGACATTTTTAAAAAAATTCAATCATTAATTTCTCACAAAGATTTAAATATGTAATTTTCATAAATAAATAGTAAGATTATTTGAATTTGAAAAGTTAAATTAATTAAGTAATTATATATTATAACCATTTATGAAATGCATAAAGTTTTATTATTAACACTTCTCTCTTTTCTTTTAAAGATATTTAAAATTAGTTAACCAAATTTAATATTGAAATTAGTAGACAGTTAACTATCTAAATTAAAGACAATTAAATCTTTTAAATTGTCAAAATTTTGATTTTCAACACAATTAATGCTTTTTTATTATTTAGATTTAAAAGATTACATTAATTAAGAGTGAAATTTGGATTGTATTTAAAACATTAAATTAAATAATAATTATGTATTATAAAGTTTAGAAAATACAGAAATAATTTACCATTATTAAAAGTTAAAAAATCAAAATTAATTTAGAGGTGATATTTGGATTTTAATTGAGTAATTAAAGTACATGATTGTTATTGTTATTTTTTTAGAAAGTTTGAATAAAAAAATTGTGCATTTTGAAATTTTGATAATTATTTGAGTAAGAAAACATTATATCTGGAAAGTAATTTTTTTTACTGTACTTATAATATTTTATTTATTTAGTAAAATACCCAAAGTTACTATGATGTTATTAAATTAATTAAGAGTAAAATTTAAATTGTATTTAGAAAATTAAATTAAATAATAATTATATATTATAACCATTTAGGAAATACTGAAATAATTGCTATTAATAAAATTAAATAATAATTATATATTATAATTATTTAAGCAACACTGAAATAATTGTCATCCATAAATTTAATTAAAATCTGTCACTTGACATAATTGTGATTCATCTGAAATTTTATATGACAGTATCAAGGGAAAATATGCTTGCTTTATATATATATTACATTACATTACATTTAATCACAAAGGCCCTAATTTTAAAAAATCAAATTTTAAAATAAATAATAATTTAAATCATAAAAATTAAAGTAATACGATAAATAATAATGATAACTAAAAGAAAAATAAATAATAATTAACATAAAATAGAGTTATTTATAAAGGGTGACATATGATAATTGTTGACTCCGTGTAGATTCACCCCCACCACCCTCCCCCCTCTTTAATTATTTTGGGACAACAATAAAGCTTCAAAGAAAGTATCAGATAACAACATCACTCTTTTTTCATAAATGAATTAATAAAAGAAAAACAACATAGATAATTTTTAAATATTGCATTTAATCACAAAAGCCTTAACATTTAAAAATTAAATTTTAAAGAAAATAGTAATTTAAATTATAAAAATTAAGGCGGCAATAATAATAATAATAATAATAATAATAATAATTAAAAGATAAATAAAAAATTTAAATAATAATTAGTATAAAATAAAGTTATTTATGGAGAGTGATATGTGACAAACTCTCTAACAAAGGTTTCGGCGGACTTAAAAAGCCACCTATAGACACTTTACGCTTAATCATTTTAGATAACGCTTGCATCATCTGTATTACTATAGCTACTGGCATAGAGTTAGCCGATACTTATTCCCCAGATACTGTCATTGCTTCTTCAGAAAAGAAGTTCACGATTATGAGATCTTCCTTAGAGAGTTTGTCACATGTTACTCTCTATAAATAACTCTTTTTACATTAATTATTATTTTATTTTTTATTTCTCTTTTAATTATTATTATTATTATTATTATTATAATTATTGTGATTTAAATTATCAATTTCTTTAAAATATAATTTTTAAAAATTAATATATATGTGTGTGTGTGTATTAAATCAGAGAGAGAAAGAAGGGGAAGTGGGGGAGGGGGAGAAGCCGAGAGAGGAAGTGAGGGAGCAATAAAAAGTTTAATTTCATATATGTAACAAAAATGGACATTAACTAAATGCATGCCTAATAGATGTAAGTCACATAATAGAGATTAGGTCTTTTTGACCTAAATTTTCAATGTTTGAACTTTAAGAGTTCCTGTCGGGAGTAGGACTGTGCATGGTTTTTGGGGGTCCCAAACCAAAAAATTGTATCAAATTGACAGGAACCATATCGAACCGAACTTATTTAGATATTTTAGTTCGATTCTGGTTCGTTTATTATGATTCTTTACTAAGAAACGAATCAGAATCATATCAAAACTAAACCGAAACTATACTGAACCAAAACTAAACAAAGAATCAGATTTATACATATTTTTTCTATAATTTTTTTAGATGCATTATATATATATATATGAATTAAATACAACATAAATATTATATTTCATTTTTTTATATTTTCTAATAATTTTAGTTATAAATATATTAAATTATTTATAATTAAGAATTATAAATGTACTATTATATTGTATCTATTAATTTATAATTATATTTGTATCTTATGATTAAATATTACATATTAAATAATTAAAATATATATTGTATGCTATACTATTATATTATATAATATTCTTAATCCTAAATTATATATGCACTTTATAGTTAAAAATTATATAATATAGAATAGTTAAAAGATATATTATGTCACGACCCAACCTATGGGCCGGACCGGCACTAGGACCTGGGTCAGCCTAAAGCCGCCGAGGCCCATAGTAAGCCTAACTATTCACTTAACCTAACTCTAAGGCCCATTTGGGCCCAATTTCAAGAAATCAACCGGACAGAGTCCGGCCATAAAATGGACCTTTCAACGGGGAGTTTTTGACTCACCCGACCTGTAAACACAATAAATACTAAATTGGAGAGCTCAGCTCACCCTCCACATACTCATCAGCATAAAAATAAATGGGAGCTCAGCTCCCTCATCCAATCCATCAAACATGCATAGAATATTAAGTTTACAGGTCCAAAATAATAATTTAGTTTACAGACCCATATCAAATAAACATTTCTAACACATGCGGAAATTCTAGAAATTTATAGAATTACACAAGCATGAATAAATAACCTGCGAGGGAGAAAGCAGGTTAACCTCAAAAATATCCTCCTGTGGCCTGGAAAAATATTGAACAGGAGTGAGCGTTCGACTCAGAGAGTTAAATATCAATTTTAACCATAATCTCTATAACTATCTAAAACTAATGCACCCTGTGGAGTGAAATGCAATATCAGCAACAATTCAGATCATAACAGCAAAAAGGTAATTTGGAGCACTCACACACCCAGTAATATCAATCATAATATATGGGAGCTGATCCCCTATACAGCTCTCTTAAATCCAACCTCGTGCCAGCGAAGAACTCAAGCCGGACTTTCGCTTAATAAATCAAATCGGGGTCCCAGCGAAGAACTCAAGCCGTGACTACCCCGAAGGACCGGGTCCCAGCGAAGATCTCAAGCCGTGTCTACCCGTCCTATCCATAGTCCACACCACATCACACGCACACTAACGCACGCACACTGCTCCAAATTACCACAACAACATCCATGGCACTTTAACAGTTATAAATGCAACATAAAACGTGTCTAGAGTTTATCTACATAGATACATACATATAAGTGATGCATGAACATGCTTGAACATATAATAATAGTGAAATTACAATTAAAATTAATATTTTACTCACAGACCAACGGTCACTGTGGCGACTGGGCGGAGGAAGAAGGCTGTCCCGGCTCACCTGACAATTATATTACAATTATTTAATACAAATGACTCAATACAAATCAAGAAAAGACCAAGTACGTCCTAAGTCGTGCCGAAAATCTGGCAGAGTCTCCCCTATACCTAGGACTTACCCAACCTGCAAAAGGGTCCAAAACACACTTCTATATTCACAACCCATATATCCACAACTCAATCTCATCACACAGCCCCTCCTAGGCCCATCAAATCAATCATCCATCACAATATGTAAAATTTCAATTTAGTCCTTATAATTGATCATTTTTGCAAAAACTACCCAAACAAGCTCTAAAAATTCTAAATCTTTGCCCTGCGGTCCTTAGCAATATTACTAGGCTATTGCAAAAAGAATAATAATTTTCTAAGCTGCCACGAATATTTTATGGATTTTTAATCCTATTCAAGCACTAGAAAATTACGAAAAAGCAAGGTTCGGGTTTACCTTTGCCGATTCCGACTCTGGGGACGCGCTCGAGATGTCTGACAATGGGGGGTAGCCAAAACCTCGATCCAGTTTGGAGACTTTTCCGGTAGCGGGTCTGTCTGGCTGAAAATTCACACACCCGGTCAACTGTCGAATTTCCGCGAATTGAGGATACTTACACGAAGCCCACAACACGGGGGTTAGTACATAAATTTTTCAGAATTTTCTAAGCTCATTTAATGCTTGAAAAAATACTGCGAAGTTCCGTGGGACCCACCGAAAAACGGTATCGGAAAATTTTAAAATTTATATCCTCGCGAAGCTCTCGACGAGTGGAGCGCTCTGGTACTCTCGGTTTTCTCGTGGGGTTCACGGTTTGCGAGAAATCTAGCCCGAAAATCAAAATGGGCTAAACCTTCCCGGGCAAAAATTGGACAAACCGCTCAATGGATTTCGGTGTTCTTGGTGTCTATGGAAAGCTCTTGACGAGTAGATGAATTTAGACACAAGACCCGGTCCGATTGGTGGCCGAATCGGCCGGATTTTGGCCGGGAAGTTGAAAAGTCGCGGGCGCAAGGGAGGGGCGTTCGCGCCCGTTTTCCGTCCGTTTGGGGTGGCAGCTGGTGGGCTGGGACGGCTGGGGGTGGGCGCCGGCGAGCTGGGAGGGCAGGGGAGGCGGCGGCGCGGCAAGGGGAGGAGGGAGGAGAGAGAAAAAGAGAGAGAAAGAGAGGGAGGTCGGACGCGCGCGGGGAAGGGGAAAGAAGAAAAAGAAAAGGCCGGTCCGATTCGACCGGTCCGATTCGGTCCGGTTCAATTCGGCCGGTTCAATTCAGGATACAAAATTTTAAATTTTTACTCTGCCTCGTGACCGAAAACGAGGTCCAAAAATTCCGAAAAAATTTCAGAAAACTCAGAAAAATTCGTAGACTCTAAATATATTTTTAGTTTTGCCACGTGGTCTTTAAATTAATTTTTAAAAATCATCTAAATTTATATTTTCGAAAAATCGAACTCGATTTTTAAAATCCAAAAAATCTCAAATAATTTCTTAAAATTTAAATAAAATTAAAATATCAATAATACTCATAAAATAATAAAATTTAAAATTTTTAGGGTGTTACATTCTTTCCCCCTTACAGAAAATTCGTTCTCGAATTTTACACAAGGCAGAATAAAGTACAGGATTACACATTGAACAGATAAGGGTACTTGCTACGCATGTCCCATTCTGACTCCCAGGTGCACTCTTCCACTGACTGGCTCCTCCACAAAACCTTAACCATAGGGATCTGTTTTGATCTTAGCTGTCTCACTTGATAGTCTACTATGGCTACAGGTTGCTTCTCAAATGTCAAATTCTCTTTTAGCTCTATTACATCTGGCTGTAGTACATGAGAAGGATCTGGAATGTATTTCCTGAGCATGGAGATGTGAAATACGGGATGAACGTGAGAAAGGTTGGGTGGTAGCTCCAACCGGTAGGCAACTGCTCCAACTCTATCAGTAACCTCAAAAGGTCTAATATACTGAGGTGCCAACTTGCCCTTCTTTCCAAATCTCATGACTCTCTTCATCGGAGAAACCTTCAGGAATACATAGTGGCCTACTGCAAACTCCACACCCTCCGTCTGGGGTATGCATAACTCTTCTGCCTACTAAAAGCTGTTTTCAATCGTTCCCTGATTAAAGGAACTACCTCTGAAGTGTACTGCACTAGATCTACATCATGCGCCTTCACTTCTCCCATTTCTGTCCAACACAGAGGAGACCTACATTTTCTTCCATATAATGCCTCATAGGGTGCCATCCCTATGCTGGAATGGTAACTGTTGTTGTAGGCAAACTCCACCAAAGCTAGCTGATCATCCCATTGACCTCCAAAATCCAAAACACTCATGCGAAGCATGTCTTCCAATGTTTGGATTGTCCTTTCGGACTTTCCGTCTGTCTGAGGGTGGAAAGCCGTACTGAAGTTCAATTGTGTGCCAAGTGCCTCCTGCAGCTTCCTCCAAAACCGAGAAATGAACTGGGGCCCTCTGTCAGATATTATGAAAGCCGGAACTCCATGCAATCTGACTATTTCTAGAATGTAGAGTCGGGCGTACTATGCCACAGAATGTGTAGTCTTCACAGGCAAGAGTCAACTGATTTGGTTAGGCGGTCTACAATTACCCATATCGAATCATATCCTCGCGTGGTACGAGGCAACCCAGTCACAAAATCCATAGTAATCATTTCCCACTTTCATTCTGGGATAGGGAGCTCTTGCAGCTTCCCTGACGGTCTCTAATGTTCAAACTAATGTTCAAACTTCACCTTCTGACAAGTCAAGCACTTGGACACAAAGTCTGCTATGTCTCTCTTCATGCCATTCCACCAGTAGCTATCTTTCACATCATGGTACATCTTGGTGGAACCTGGATGGACATTGTACAGGGTATAGTGTGCCTCTCGCATGATTTCATTTCTGAGATTGTCCACATCGGGCACATATATCCTAGAACCTTGCATAAGGGCGCTATCATTGGCAAACTCGAACTCACTACCTTTACCTTGCTGTACTCTTTCTATGATCTTCATCAATTGTTGGTCTCTGTGCTGGGAAACTATAACTCTGTCCCGCAAGTCTGGCCTCACTGAAAAATGAGCCAACAATAACCCCTCATCTGAAAGATCTAGGATTAAACCTTGATCCATTAACTCATGTACTTCCCGAATCAACGGTCTCTTCTCCACTGATATGTGCGCCAAACTGCCAGAAGATTTCCTGCTCAAAGCATCTGCCACTACATTGGCCTTCCCAGGGTGGTACTGGATGGTGCAATCATAGTCTTTCAGAAGCTCCATCCATCTCCTCTGTCTCAAGTTTAAATCCCTCTGTTGGAAGATGTACTTCAAACTCTTGTGGTCGGTGTATATCTCGCACACTTCACCATACAGGTAGTGTCTCCAGATTTTTAGTGCAAAGACTATAGCCGCCATTTCCAAATCATGGGTGGGGTAGTTCTGTTCATGCCTCTTCAGCTGTCTTGAAGCATAAGCCACTACTTCTCCATTCTGCATCAAAACACACCCTAGGCCAACTCTGGAGGCATCACAGTACACGGTGTATCCTTCACCACTCATAGGTAGTGTCAACACAGGGGCGGTGGTTAGACACTCCTTAAGCTTTTGGAAGCTCTTCTCACAGTTATCTGTCCAAATGAATGGAACATTCTTCCGAGTTAACTTAGTTAAGGGAGCTGCTATCCTGAAAAAATCTTGCACAAAACGCCTATAGTAGCCAGCTAGGCCCAGAAAACTTCGCACCTCGGTGGATCGTTGTAGGCCTAAGCCAATCGATTCTGACTTCAATTTTCTTAGGATCCACTTGAATACCTTCCCTAGAAACCACATGTCCCAAGAATGAGATGCTTTCTAGCCAAAATTTACATTTTGAAAATTTGGCATATAGCTGGTGCTCCCTCAAAGTCTGCAACACCATTCTCAAGTGCCATACGTGCTCTTCCTCGGTCTGAGAGTATACCAAAATGTCATCTATGAATACGATGAAAAAATGGTCCAAAAATGGCTTGAACACCAGGTTCATCGAGTCCATGAAGGCTACTGGTGCATTAGTGAGTCCAAAAGACATCACCAAGAACTCATAATGACCATATCTTGTCCTGAATGCCGTTTTGGACACGTCATCATTCCTGATTCTCAACTGATGGTAGCCTGATCGCAGGTCTATCTTGGAAAAGAATCTAGCCCCTTGGAGCTGATCAAACAGATCGTCGATCCGAGGAAGTGGATACTTGTTCTTCACAGTCACCTTGTTCAGCTGTCTATAGTCAATGCACAACCTCAATGACCCATCCTTCTTTCTCACAAATAGAACAGGAGCACCCCAGGGTGAAGTGCTCGGACTTATGAAACCTTTGTCTAATAGCTCCTGTAGTTGCTCCTTTAACTCTTTCAATTCTGCTAGGGCCATCCTGTAAGGTGGCATTGATATTGGGTTTGTACCCGGAACAACATCAATGCAGAACTCTATTCCCCTTTCTGGTGGCAACCCTGGAAGCTCTTCAGGGAAGACATCCATGAATTCTCTGACAACAGGAACATTTTCCATGTTGACACCTTCTACAGATGTATCTCTCACCAATGATAAATACCCTTGGAATCCACGCCTCAACATTTTTCTAGCACTAATTACTGACACCAAGTTATATGCAGCCACGCTCCTGCCACCATCAAAGCTAAACTCTTCCACACCGGGTATGTGGAAATACACCTTTTTGTTCCTGCAGTCTAAAGTGGCATAATGAGTTGCCAACCAATCCATCCCCAAGATTACATCGAAATCCATTACTGGTAGAGGAACTAAGTCTGCTGGGAGAATCTTTCCATCCACTACTACTGGGATACCCGAAAAAACCATATCTACATCTATGTTGTCACTAAGTGGGGTAGCTACCAACAAAGGGCATTCTAAAGTTGTAGGGTTTCTACCCAACCTCATGGCAAACACAGGGGAGAAAAATGAGTGCGTAGCACTCGAATCTATTAAAACACGAGCTTCATAGGAACAGACTAGTAGAATACCTGCCACAACTGCATTGGAAGCCTGAGCATCCTAATGGGTCAGGGTAAAAACCCGAGCTTGACCCCTACCCTGAGTGGCAGAACCCTGATATTGACTTCTACCTCCTGATCTGCCTCCAAATCCACGCCCCCCTTGTCCTCGGCCCTGTTGGCCACTAAGCGATCACTGCCATGCCGAAGCACCCGGATACAACTGGCGAGGAACATTTGCAACAGAACCCTGTGACCCCATCTGTGGCTCACTGAACACGGGGCATTCCCTAGCAAAGTGACCTGGTTGGCCACACCTGAAGCATACTCCTAAACGCATCATACAAGGTCCTGAATGTCCTCTTCCACACTGTGCACAAGGTGCCAAGGAGGATCCTGAACTGCACCGAACCGCTGCACTTCGAATCGTGACCACTGCTGGATCCGTACCCTGGTCTGAACCCTCGGGATTTGTGTCTAAAACCACTCTTCTTGTTCCTACTTCTTCCTCTGAAATTACTCTGGCCACCACTATCTGGAGCACCCATATGGGGAGCACCTGAAGAACCCTCTGCTCTGTTTTTCTTTGCTCTTCCACTGTCATCCGCAGCATAACTAATCTCTATTTGTCTGGCTCGATCAACTACCACATCAAACGACTGATCAGACATCATGGCCAGGTTTGCATACCTCCTGTCAAGCCCCTTTAGGAACCTCTTCACCTTCATAGTTTCTGTAGCAACTGCTGTAGGGGCATACCTGCTCAACTCAAGAAATTCTGTAGCATATTCATCTACAGACCTGCCATTCTGTCTTAAGGCCTCAAAGGCCCACTGCTTTTGATCCCTGAAGCTTTCTAGCACAAAGCGATTGATGAATAGTTCCACAAACTGAGTCCACGACAAACCCTCCATCCGAGGTAATATGTAGTCATTCATCCATTGTCTAGGCATAGGCTCCATGACATGCTGCATACACTCTATTAGTCTTCTATCAGTCAACTGCAATTCTGTTCCTGCCTGTCTGCAGAAATCCAAAAACCGATATGCATCGTCTGACACGTCATAAGTACCAGGCACCAACTTCTTGAAATTGATGATCTGTTTTTAAGGTTCCCCTCTTAGTGCGGTGGACTGCTGTTGCTGTGGAGGGTGGACCATATACTGCACCATCATGTCGATGGTTCTCTGCAACCCAGCTAGAGTAGCTGCCATGAGGTCCATGGGACCCTGTGCCATGAAAGACTGATCCTGAACTGTAGGCAGCTGCTCTTCTGCTTGAACAGCTCTTGGCCTCCTACCCCGCCTCTTCGGGGCAGGCGCCTCATCCTGTGTCGACACCTCGTCAAGCACATCTGGTTCTGGTGCAATGGCAGCTCTCCTGCTTCTATGCATTTTCCTGAAATTCAGCAGCATTAGCCCACAAAATTTAAAATTACTCATTACACAGCTCTATTAACTCATATTTACACACAATATATTAAGCAGTAACTA
Organism: Hevea brasiliensis; assembly: GCF_030052815.1. Classification (NCBI taxonomy): domain Eukaryota; kingdom Viridiplantae; phylum Streptophyta; class Magnoliopsida; order Malpighiales; family Euphorbiaceae; genus Hevea; species Hevea brasiliensis. Next base: position 107,195,326 of record NC_079493.1, read on the forward strand.
GAAGCAAAGGTGACAATGCAAGACGAATGTGGACCCTATTTTTCCGCATGTGACTCCTAGTAGACTCTTCCCAATACTTTAGACAAACATTCCTTAAGAATCTGGAGCCCAAGCTCTGATACCACATTTGTCACGACCCAACCTATGGGCCGGACCGGCACTAGGACCTGGGCCAGCCTAAAGCCCCCGAGGCCCGTAGTAAGCCTAACTATTCACTTAACCCAACTCTAAGGCCCATTTGGGCCCAATTTCAAGAAATCAACCGGACAGAGTCTGGCCATAAAATGGACCTTTCAACGGAGATTTTTTTACTCACCCGACCTGTAAACACAATAAATACTAAATTGGGGAGCTCAGCTCACCCTCCACATACTCATCAGCATAAAAATAAATGGGAGCTCAACTCCCTCATCCAATCCATCAAACATGCATAGAATATTAAGTTTACAGGTCCAAAATAATAATTTAGTTTACAGACCCATATCAAATAAACATTTCTAACACATGCGAAAATTCTAGAAATTTATAGAATTACACAAGCATGAATAAATAACCTGCGAGGGAGAAAGCAGGTTAACCTCAAAAATATCCTCCTGTGGCCTGGAAAAATATTGAACAGGAGTGAGCGTTCGACTCAGAGAGTAAAATATCAATTTTAACCATAATCTCTATAACTATCTAAAACTAATGCACCCTGTGGAGTGAAATGCAACATCAGCAACAATTCACATCATAACAGCAAAAAGGTAATTTGGAGCACTCACACACCCAGTAATATCAATCATAATATATGGGAGCTGATCCCCTATACAGCTCTCTTAAATCCAACCTGGTGCCAGCGAAGAACTCAAGCCGGACTTTCGCTTAATAAACCAAATCGGGGTCCCAGCGAAGAACTCAAGCCGTGACTACCCCGAAGGACCGGGTCCCAGCGAAGATCTCAAGCCGTGTCTACCCATCCTATCCATAGTCCACACCACATCACACGCACACCAACGCACGCACACTGCTCCAAATTACCACAACAACATCCATGGCACTTTAACAGTTATAAATGCAACATAAAATGTGCCTAGAGTTTATCTACATAGATACATACATATAAGTGATGCATGAACATGCTTGAACATATAATAATAGTGAAATTATAATTAAAATTAATATTTTACTCACATACTTGACAACGGTCACTGTGGCAGCTGGGCGGAAGAAGAAGGCTGTCCCGGTTCACCTGACAATTACATTACAATTATTTAATACAAATGACTCAATACAAATCAAGAAAAGACCAAGTACGTCCTAAGTTGTGCCAAAAATCCGGCAGAGTCTCCCCTATACCTAGGACTTACCGAACCTGCAAAAGGGTCCAAAACACACTTCTATATTCACAACCCATATATCCACAACTCAATCTCATCACACAGCCTCTCCTGGGCCCATCAAATCAATCATCCATCACAATATGTAAAATTTCAATTTAGTCCTTATAATTGATCATTTTTGCAAAAACTATCCAAACAAGCTCTAAAAATTCTAAATCTTTGTCCTGCAGTCCTTAGCAATATTACTAGACTATTGCAAAAAGAATCATAATTTTCTAAGCTACCACGAATATTTTATAGATTTTTAATCCTATTCAAGCACTAGAAAATTACGAAAAAGCAAGGTTCGGGTTTACCTTTGCTGATTCTGACTCCGGGGACGCGCTCGGGACATCTAACAATGAGGGGGTAGCCAAAACCTCGATCCAGTTCGGAGACTTTTCCGGTAGCGGATCTGTCTGGCCGGAAATTCACACACCTGGTCAACTGTCGAATTTCCGCAAATTGAGGATACCTACACGAAGCTCACAACACGAGGGTTAGTACATAAATTTTTCAGAATTTTCTAAGCTCATTTAATGCTCAGAAAAATACTGCGAAATTCCGTGGGACCCACCGAAAACGGTGTCGAAAAATTTTGAAGTTTATATCCCCGCGAAGCTCTCGATGAGTGGAGCGCTCTGGTACTCTCGGTTTTCTCGTGGGGTTCACAGTTTGCTAGAAATCTAACCCGAAAGTCAAAATGGGCTAAAACTTCCCGGGCAAAAATTGGACAAACCGCTCGATAGATTTCGGTGTTCTTGGTGTCTATGGAAAGCTCTCGACGAGTAGATGAATTTAGACACAAGACCCGGTCCGATTGGTGGCCGGATCGGCCGGATTTTGGCCGGGAAATCGAAAAGTCGCGCACGAAAGGGAGGGGCGTTCCCGCGCGTTTTCCGGCCGTTTGGGGCTGCGGCCGATGGGTTGGGATGGCTGGGGGTGGGCGCCGGCGAGCTGTGGTGGCAAGGGAGGCTGCAACGCGGCAAGGGGAGGAGGGAGGAGAGAGAAAAAGAGAGAGAAAGGGAGAGAGGTCAGACGCGCGCGGGGAAGGGGAAAGAAGAAAAAGAAAAGGCTGGTCCGATTCGACCGGTCCGATCAGATCCGGTTTGATTCGGCCGGTTCGATTCAGGATACAAAATTTTGAATTTTTACTCTGCCTCGGGACCGAAAACGAGGTCTAAAAATTCCGAAAAAATTTTAGAAAACTCAGAAAAATTCGTAGACTCCAAATATATTTTTAGTTTTGCCACGTGGTCTTTAAATTAATTTTTAAAAATCATCTAAATTTATATTTTCGGAAAATCGAACCCGATTTTTAAAATCCAAAAAATCTCAAATAATTTCTTAAAATTTAAATAAAATTAAAATATCAATAATACTCATAAAATAATAAAATTTAAAATTTTTGGGGTGTTACATATTATATAATAATTATATATTAATAACTTAATTCAAAACTTAAATGCTAATTAAAGTATAAATTTTTTAAGGAAATAATCACATAAAATTGTTTTAAGAATCAAGAACTGAACTGAAACCATATTAAACTGAAGAATCGAGAACTATATCAAATTAGAATCGAAACAATGAAAAATCGAAATGAAATCGTACCAAAATTTTGATTTGATTCGAGTTTCTAAGCAGATCCCGAATCGAACCGAAACCACACACCCTTAGCTAGGGGCTTAAATGTATCAACTAAATTAATAAGGGCTTATTTGATTCTAAGAATAATTGTCATAAATTTAAATAGATGAACTAAATTGATAAGAACTTATTTGATTTTAAGAGTTAAAGACTTAAAAGGTATTTTTACCTCAAAAAACCTAAAAAAAAAAAAAGAGATTTATTCTTGAGTAGAAAATGTGAATCCATCAATAAACAAAAAGAATAAAATCTCATAAAGGGCAAATTATGTAATTATACGATTTGATGGTCATGAACAACTTTAGATTTAATTTTTTTTTTAAAATAGATTTCTTATTTTTTTAGAAAATTATTATTTAATCTATCCATTTTAATAAAATTAATCACTTAAAGTCTCTCTTTTTGACACTTTTTAAAAATACATAATTTAGTCTCCCTATTTTTAGTTTGTTAAATTTTTTTTATTAGTCAATGAATCTTAATATTAGTCAAATTACTATTTTGTCTCCTTATTTTAATGAACTAATTAGTTGATCATTGTATTCTAAAAAATACTACTATCTAATTTTTCTATTTTATGTCATATTTAGAAATATTAGTTATTTTAATAACTGTTAGCAGTTTTAGTAGTTGTCAACTATTTTATTAGCAGTTAGCTATTAGATATTAATTATTAGTGGTTAGCTATTTATATGATATTTTAAAACAAAAGTATTTGATAAAAATAACTGTTGAATTAGCAGTCAAATGTATAAATAGCTGTATAATTTTATTAGCAGTTAGCTATTAGATATTAATTATTAGTGGTTAGCTATTTATATGATATTTTAAAACAAAAGTATTTGATAAAAATAACTGTTGAATTAGCAGTCAAATGTATAAATAGCTGTATAATTTTATTAGCTTTAGTCAAAACGCTCATTCAACCTCTAAAAGTTAGGAGGAGTAACTTTTTATGAATTACTACTTCAATCTCTAAATACTCGTATAAACCCTATATCACCAAATAATATAAATAAGAGAGATTGTATTTTTACTATAATCAAAATACTAAACGCTATCTTGAAAGTTGTTGCCGAATAAGACCTTAATAAAACTAATTAGTTAATCACTATATTTTAAAAACACATTAGTTATTCTTGTAATTTAGTTTATTAACTCTCTATTGCCTTAGGTAGCATTTAGATTATAAGTTATAAATTTGAAACTTGAATTTTAAATATTTCATTTAAAATTTAGAATTTGAAATTCATAAATTTAAAAATATTTTGTTTGAGTAATAAAAAAAAATTCCATCAAAGTGCCTAGAACTTGTGATGTCTAGTTGATACATTTAATTGTAATGATGGTTATTTTAAATTTTTAGTTTTAAAGCTATCTGACCAAATTAAATCCATTATCATTTAGAATATCTAAATAATGCATTGAGCCTAAATCCAAATTCACATGGTCAAATCCTCAATCTAAACATAGCATTGTGTTGTTTTTTTTATACCAAATACCTCTCCGATTTATTTTTTCTTAACCTCTCTTATTTATATTTCCCCTTGTTTCTTCCCATCTCCTGTGGTTCTTTCTCCATTTTTTTCATCTTTTTTATAGAAAAATAATGCAAAATATTTGTAAAAAAAAAAAGAAAGAAAATATAAAAATAATATCAAAAAAAATAAATAAAAATATTTAAATAATTTTTAAAAATACAAATTCAGATTCAATTTTTCTAACATAAAATTTTTTATTTTTATTTAAGAATATATTTTTTTAAAATATTTTATTTTTTAAAAATATAAAAATTAATTAATTAATTTTATTAAAATAAATAAATTAAATAATAATTTAACTAACGTTAGACAACAAAATTTAACAGGAGGTTAATATATGAATTAAATAATATATTGGTTAAAATATATTATATATTGTGAAATAATTTTGACAAACAACAAAATTTTCGTGAGGAGCTGTGGTGTAATCAAAGCAGCCACGTATTGATCTCAAGCATAGCTCAGCCCGCAGGAGATAAAAACTTCATAGTCTATCTACCTAATCTCATACCATTGGCCCTGCTTAGCTCCGAAAATCAAATAAAAAAAAAATTATATATTAAAATAAATCTGCAACAATTTCCTCATTTATCTGATCACTTGTTCTCTATCGCGGCAGATACACACAACACTAGTTTTTTTGCGCAGCAGAGTTGGAACTTGTTGAAGAGTTTCGATGGCGTTACCGGTGGTTGATACAGAGTACCTGAAAGAGATCGACAAGGCTCGTCGCGATCTCCGTGCTCTCATTGCCTGCAAAAACTGCGCTCCTATCATGCTCCGCTTAGCGTAATCGTTCTTTCTGTCACATTAGTTTTAACATTTGATTGATGGATGGATTGTTTGATTGATCGAATGGTTGTTTGTTTGTGAAGGTGGCACGACGCAGGGACTTACGATAAGAACATAAAAACTGGTGGACCTAATGGCTCCATAAGGAATGAAGAGGAATATACTCATGGCTCCAATAATGGCTTGAAGATTGCTATTGATTTTTGTGGTCGACTTCTTTCTTTTTTCTCTTTTCCCCCCAATTTGTATACCTGTGTGTGTGCGTGTGCGTGTGCGTGTGCGTGTGTTTGACTATATGCGTGCTAGTACTAAAACGGGTTGTTTTCATTTTTCAGAAGAAGTGAAAGCTAAACATCCCAAGATTACTTATGCAGACCTATACCAGGTGATCTTTTTTTTTTTAGGGATTTTATATATCGGTTTTATTCATAGATTAGTTGTTTTTCTTTTTATTTTTTTAGTTCTCAATTGAATCATATGTGGAATTATTTTGGTTCATTTCTTCCTGCCAATCCTACGATCATGGTTTGTGATGGATTCACATTGTATGATATGGTTTGCCAATATGAGGAGTTAGTTATCTCATAATAGTTACTTCTGTTTTTAGCTTGCGGGTGTTGTTGCAGTCGAGGTCACTGGAGGCCCATCCATTGACTTTGTTCCTGGTAGAAAGGTACGTGATTATGGCATTTCTTGAATTTATGGCAGATTTTCAAAATATAGTATCAATAACTATTTATCCTCTTTTTAGGATTCAAAAGTTTCTCCTGAGGAAGGGCGACTTCCAGATGCTAAAAAAGGTGTTAATCTTTAATTAATCTCACTTTTTTGATTCATCAAGCCATATGCATTCTAAAATTTTTGGATTGTAGCTTTTAAATTAATTCTGTGAATGATAATTTTCGCACTTCTGAGTTATATCTTTTTATGTTAATGCTGCGAATGATAAATTTTGAACTTCACTAATAATGTGGCATAGAATGATGGGGAAGGTTTCCCTGTATTGCAGGTTTGGAAGATTATATGTTGGTTAATGATGCAAATATTGGCTTATAAGCTAACACCAGCAAGAAACTAAAATTAGATTTCTAGTATGATTATATGTTGCATCCTAAGTTTCCAATGCTTAATTACAATGAGATGCTACAATTTCAACACCCTTAATTTGCAATTGTATAGTGAAGTGCTTGTTTGGATGACAACTTGTGAGAAAGAGAGTGTGTAATAGTTGTTAAATTGAGAATCGAAATCTTCATTTAGTGAATGGAGAATCGAGTCGAATCATAGGGTTTGATAAAAATTTTCAAAATTAATTAAAAATGATATGTGTTCTTAAAAAATAAGTAAAAGAAAATATATCACAATTATATATTTTGATAAATATAGAATTATCGTTTAGCTAATGAGAAGGATGCTTAAAATAGCACTATACATTCTTATTATGTTATGCGATTATATGTTATAAATTATGAACTGTTGAGTTGTTGACAATGATTACCATTATGCATGTGTTGAAACTCCTATTTAAATTTGATCAAATAATTAAATAATAAAAAAGAATAGTGTGTTAAATTAAAAGGTTAGAATATATTAATATAAAATGTCATAATTTGACAACTATATTTAGAGAAGTAAATTAACAAAAATAAGAAAAAAAGAAAAAGAAAGAAGAGGGAGAGGGAAAACAATGGCTAGTGGAAGAAAAATAACTAAGGGATGGTTTTATGTGCACTTTTCACAGTAAAAATAAAGTGAAATCTAAAATTTTGAAGCTATAGGATCTAACAAAAAAAATGACTAAATCAGTAAATTTATATTGATTCACCTCAAATCGTAAGATTCGGTTATGATTCAGGTACATTTATGATTCACCCCATAGGTTTGAATCATTAGGATGGGAAATCAAATCAAATCAAATCGTAAGATTCTAAGAACAATGTTGTGTAAATGTATGTTTTTCACTAGCACAATAAGCAAATTTGTGACGTCCCCTCCCCTGTCTTTTCTGTTAAAAGGCATGATATTTTGAGGGAGCTAATCTGTTTGACCATACTTGTAATCTTTTGGTGCACCTATAAGTTTCTAGTGGAATACACTTAGTTGCATCTCCTTCCAAATCTCAGGAACTTTAATGATGAACTCGGATTTTGTTAGGTTCAAACCTCCGCATTTTACTGCATTAATCTTGTTTAGATTCAAGAAATTCATACAGCATTTACCATTCAGTTGCCTCATGGTTTAGTTCTCCAACTAGAATGTCCCTCTACGTCTACAGTGATCATCACTTGTCTAAACTTTTATTTTATTTAATATAGAAAATCAGTTTGGTGAATATGGTATTTATTCTCTGCATGATTCAGAATTTTTTTGCAGTTTCCGGTTTTTAAAATAGGGTTGTAATCACAGTTTCCCATACCTAACTTTCCTTGACGTTTTTGAGTTGGAATCACAGTTTTTTAATTTGTGATCCTTCCTTCTTGTCAAGAACTTTAAGCGATTTATAGTATCACATTTTTTTCTAAACAGGAACATAAAGCACTGAAGTGATATCGTGCAACTTGAATTGTTGCATAAAGATCTTAATTGAAAGTCAAATTTCTACACAAAACTACTTCCCCATCAAGAAGTTTGGGAGGGGTATTCTGTTTGGGACATGGGAAAAATATAATTGCATTAGTTGATTACTATTTGAGAATAGTTCATGAGCTATGTTGGGATCTCAGTGGCAAAGCAAAATTTGGTTCAGGCCGGATCAAGTGAATGGCAGTGGATTGTGTGCAATCTTAATTGATGCACCAATAAATGCACTGCTGTCAAAAACTACTAACCGTAGGAGATTCATCTATTATATGTTAACAAAATCATTTCAAACTATTAGACAAAGGATTCACAGTATAATGTAAAGTTGTATTAGGCCAGTTCCTTGTATTAGCAATTATTTGAATTGAGATGTCTGGATCTGCTCTTATCAGTTAGACTAGATGAGCACAGAGCAATACAGTATCTTGTCATTGGGATTCAAAAACTTATTATGAGAGACTTGATATCATGTAAATTGGCAAAGCACTAGAAAAGAAGATACAATGTTTGTTTTTTTGCAAATAGGAAACATAAGACAAACATGGAGTGACATATTTGGGGATCTAATGCTCATTAATTGCGAGATTCAATGAGTTAGTTTTTGTCTGTGCAATTGTGGACATGGTTTTGAAAATATTGTTGGTCATTTTTTAACATTATTGTGTTACAGTTGTATAATACTGATTTGTGGCTTTGATTTTGTTATATCACATAAAAATTCTTAAATTAGGAAAATGTAGAGTGATATATGGCTATTAATTGAATTTGTTGAATAAAAAAGATACTAAAAGTTGTTATTGGGAGGAGAAAGACAAATTAAAATACAGTGTTTCATGAAGTTTTGGAAGAGGGGGGGGGGGGGGGGGAGTGGAGAGAGAGAGAGAGAGAGAGAGAGAGAGAGAGAGAGTGGTGGCCTTTGGCATAAGGGATTAGGCTGTTGTACAACTTGAGATGACTAATATTTTAGTAAATGTAGATTAATATGTGGGCTAGTTGGGGGATGGTGTCTAAATAATCCCAAGTTTCAACCATATATTTTGTTTATAGACATGCATGCTGGTATTCGGTCTAAATGCTTGTAGCTGAAACTTTTAATGTTCTATTGTTTGGTTACGACGGAACCTTGTTCTTCCCCATTGCCTCTTTTCTCTCCCTCAATTTTTTTCCCTCAAGTTCTATGCATAATATATGAGTTACCATCATAGAAACTTTGGATTCCAAGAAGGATTGTTTCTCTTACACTTACTCCTACAGTATTAGAAATATGTCTCATACACTTGCTCTAAAATTCATATAAAATTTTTGGTTGGTAGGAGGTTTCTGTTCTTGCAAAATCAGTCCAGTCATCTCATAACATTAAAATGTTTCTGGTGTCTTTTCATCAGAACGGTTTCTCTAAGTGTTCTTTAACGTCATACCATCGTTTAAATTGATGTTTACTTGTCCTTCATGCAAGTTAATGATTGAAACTGTTTAGCTGAGGAGGAAGTCAAAAAAAAAAAAAAAAAAACGTCGAAGTGAAACTCAAAAGTTCCAGAAGGTTTCACTTTTGAAGAGACTTTATGTTAATGGATCCCTGGCAGAATTGGCAGGATCTGAGTTTTGAATATTTTCTTTCTGAATTTTGTGGTAGGTCCACGACATTTAAGAGATATCTTTTATCGGATGGGCCTGTCTGACAAGGATATTGTGGCACTCTCCGGGGGTCATACACTGGTAACTATCTGTGACTGTTTTTATTCAGTAGGTTAAGCTGTAATATGCAAAATTATAATTCTTTGGTTGGGCTATGTGATACATAGGGAAGGGCACATCCAGAGAGATCAGGTTTTGATGGCCCTTGGACCAAGGAGCCTCTGAAGTTTGATAACTCATACTTCGTGTAAGATTTAAACCAAGAACAGTAAAATTTTTTGGACTTCTCTGTATGGAGCGATTAAACTCAAATTATTCTATTCATATTTATTGTTGATTATAGGGAACTGCTGAAAGGGGAGACAGAGGGACTGTTGAAACTCCCAACTGACATTGCTCTGTTGCAAGACCCTGGGTTCCGTCCTTATGTTGAGCTGTATGCAAAGGTAACATAAACATCCTTACTTTTTTGTTCTTTCCAATCAAATGATAATACATTCAGACATGTACCATTGGCAAATAATCACCTTTATGATCACTCCTGTTTGCAGAACTAATTTTTGTGTTTGAAGAATTTTTTATCATTTCTTCACCAAAAAAAAAAAAAAAAAGAATATAGGTCAAGTTTACCCTTCTTACTCTAAAAAAGTTGTCTATTCTGGTCCTCATATGCATCTACAAATCCACTTGGAACAAATATTAATTGGAATGAGCCACTGATCAAATGATTTATTTTTAATCCCCTTCCAACCTGAATGCTGTTCTTTCTTGCAAGTTGGGTCTGGATTACTACTACTGATTTGGTTAACTTGAAGCTATGCTTAGTCCTTTTCAAGTACAATTCTGTAATTCTCGTTTCAGGAGAATGTCTTGGTTTGTCTTCTAGTTATATAAATATGATCACCTCTTGGTTTGGCTGGTGGAAGCTAGTCTACCTAAAGTTGGGCCAAAATCTTGGCTCTTCTGAAGAATATGTATCAGTAGTTTAGTACCTACTCAGGTGATTATCTCCACTTGAAAACTGATAAATTCTAGGGAAAGATTGTGTCTTGCCTTTCTTCTTGAGCTAGAATCATTTGTAATAGTTACATTTGTATATGTCATATGTAAAATAATTTATTTATTTTTTCATATGCAAACTTTTGTTGGGTGGCAGGATGAGGAGGCATTCTTTAGAGATTATGCAGTGTCACATAAGAAACTTTCAGAACTAGGGTTTACTCCAAGGTCCAAGGTAATTGCTAAGGACAGCACCGTACTGGCACAAAGTGCAGTTGGAGTTGTAGTTGCTGCTGCTGTGGTGATAGTTAGCTATTTGTATGAGGTTCGCAAAAGAATGAAGTAGAGAGTGGTTGATCTTTATTCCCATAGATTGTTCCTTGTGAATCAGTGGCATGAAGTTCATTTTCACGGCCCAGCCAGGAGCTGATTTGTGATATTTGTACCTGAAGATAACAATAATACGCCCCATGCTGAAATGCTAAAGTGATTTTTCTTCCGTTCCAAAGTAAATATTAAGGTGGTTGTGAATCGCCACATGCTGCTTTTGGTTACTATAATTTACTGAAACACCGAATCAAACCCTTTGGATAAATGAAAATTTAATCTTTAGTGTGTCTTGAAAATTTCGGTTTGTGGTTGTGGGTTTGTTTTTTATTAGAATGAAATTTAAAAATTTAATAAACTTTAGAAATATGTCAAATTGTATCAATATTTAAAAGTTTAAATTAAATCACTATAATGCTAATGCGAAAATGTTTGATTTATTTCTAAAATTAGACCATAAATAAACCTTGGTGTTTATTTATTTAATTGAAAAAAAAATTTTAATTGGTGTTCATAAGTGGGAGAGAAAATCCACTCGTGATTTGAGGTTATGATTTTAATTCGTAGAAGCTGTCGTATAATTATAAATGTAAGTTCTAGAAATCTAACAACAAGGTTCCATGGTCTAGTGGTCAGGACATTGGACTCTGAATCCAGTAACCCGAGTTCAAATCTCGGTGGAACCTAACTTCAAGATATATTTTTCCCCCATGCCTACTTCCTGACCTTCTCTTAAAATTTTCTGGACAACTGCAAGGTTAAATGCATAACATGATGTTTGGATTCGAACAATGCTTGCTTTACTTAATGAATGAAGAGGAATACACTCATGGCTCCAATAATGGCTTGAAGATTGCTCTTGATTTTTGTGGTCAGCTCTTCTTTTCTTCCCCCTTTTTTTTTTTCCTTTTATACTCGTGTGTGTGTGTGTGTTTGAGCATGTGTTGTTTTCATTTTTTGGAAGAAGTGAAAGCTAAACATCCCAAGATTACTTACGCAGACCAAATGATTATTTTTGGTTGTTTATAAATTGGGATTTGGTGTTATATTGTTAACCCATGATTTTTTTTTTCAATTTACTGATTTCTTGCTTTTATTTCCCCCTTACATATCTAAATACCATTTCAGGAGCACATAAATATTTTCCTGTGCAAGAAAGGACAGGTTTTGATTCTAAGCTTAACGAGTTGGCATTTTTTTTTTCCATGGATGAAGAGAGAACTAGAGCATATGAGAAAGACACCTGTATTTAGATTATTGCTTCTCTGGATTCATTTTCTAATTTGCGCAGGAGCAGATGGAGATATAGTTTCTAAAGATATTACAACTACAACTCAACTCAACTCAACTAAACCTTTGTCCCAAAAATTTGGGGTCGATTATATGGATTCACTTTCTTCACTCTAAATGATTTTGAGTTAAATCCTCAGAAATTTGTAATGCTTCTAGGTCATGTTGTACTACTCTCCTCCAAATCAATTTAGGTCTACCCTTTTTTTCTTTCTATCCTCTAACCTAATGTACTCTACTTATCTAACTGGAGCCTCCGTATGTCTACGCTTTACATGACCAAACCACCTCAATCTCCCTTCTCCCAACTTATCCTCAATTGGTACCACTCATACTTTTTCTCTAATATTCTCATTACGGACATTATCTAGTTTAGTATGGCTACTCATCCACCTTAACATTCTCATATCTGCAACTCTTATTTTAGACGCATATGACTCATTCAATGCCCAACACTCACTACCATATAACATAGCTGGTCGTATGATTGTACGGTAAAATTTTCCTTTCAACTTACTAGGAATCTTGTGATCACATAAAACTCCCGTGGCACTTCTCCACTTCAACCATCTGGCTTTAATCCTATGACTAACATCATCCTCACATTCCCCATCTACTTGAAGGACTGAGCCGAGATATTTAAAGTGATTACTTTGGGACAGTACCACTCCATCCAAACTAACTCCTTCCCTATCACCACTTTGGCCTTCACTGAACTTGCAATGCATGTATTCTGTCTTCATTCTACTTAACTTAAAGCCCTTTGACTCTAGAGTACTTCTCCAAAGCTCTAGCTTTCTATTGACTCCTTCTCACGTCTCATCTATCAGAACAATATCATCCGCAAACATCATGCACCAAGGAATACTCTCTTGTATATGTTTCGTCAATTCATCTAAAATTAATATAAAAAAGTAAGGGCTTATAGCTGATCCTTGGTGTAATCCAATTGAGATTGGAAAATCTTTTGTGTCCCCTCCCACTGTGCGCACAATAGTAGTTGTTCCTTCATACATATCTTTCAACACTTGTATGTACTAAATAGATACCATTTTTTGTTCTAACACACTCCATAGTACATCTCTTGGAACACTATCATATGCCTTCTCCAAATCAATAAAAACCATATGTAGATCTTTCTTCACATCTCTACATTTCTCCATCAAGCTTCTAATGAGAAAGATCGCTTCCATAGTTAAACGACCGGGCATAAAGCCAAATTGATTGAGAGAGATAGAAGTATCATGACGTAGTCGATGCTCCACAACTCTCTCCCACAACTTCATAGTATGGCTCATGAGTTTAATTCCCCTATGGTTCGAACAACTCTGTATGTCTCCCTTATTTTTAAAAATAGGTACTAAAATACTCCTCCTCCATTTATCAGGCATTTTTTTTGAGTTTAGAATCTTATTAAATAATTTAGTTAATCATGTCACTCCGATATCTCCCAAACACTTCCACACTTTAATTAGTATTCTATCGGTTCCACAGGCTTTACCCACTTTCATTCTCTTAAGTGCTTCCTTTACTTATAAAGATCTAATCCTTCTAGTATAATTCACATTCTTTCCTATCATTCTATAGTCTATATTCACGCTATTACCATTTTGACTATTATTAAAGAGATCATTTGTCACGACCCAACCTATGGGCCGGACCGGCACTAGGACCTGGGCCATCCTAAAGCTCCCGAGGCCCGTAGTAAGCCTAACTGTTCATTAATCCAACTCTAAGGCCCATTTGGGCCCAATATCAAGAAATCAACCGGACGGAGTCCGGCCATCAAATGGACCTTTCAATGGGGAGTTTTTGACTCACCCGACCTGTAAACACAATAAATACTCAATTGGGGAGCTCAGCTCACCCTCCACATACTCATCAGCATAAAATAAATGGGAGCTCAGCTCCCTCATCCAATCCATTAAACATGCATAGAATATTAAGATTACAGGTCCAAAATAATAATTTAGTTTGCAGACCCATATCAAATAAATATTTCTAACACATGCGAAAATTCTAGAAATTTATAGAATTACACAAGCATGAATAAATAACCTGCGAGGGAGAAAGCAGGTTAACCTCAAAAATATCCTCCTGTGGCCTAGAAAAATATTGAATAGGAGTGAGCGTTCGACTCAGAGAGTAAAATATCAATTTTAACCATAATCTCTATAACTATCTAAAACTAATGCATCCTGTAGAGTGAAATGCAACATCAACAACATTTTCACATCATAACATCAAAAAGGTAATTTGGAGCACTCACACACCCAGTAACATCAATCATAATATATATGGGAGCTGATCCCCTATACAGCTCTCTTAATTCCAACTGTGCCAGCGAAGAACTCAGCTCGGACTTCCACTTAATAACCAAATCGGGGTCCCAGTGAAGAACTCAAGCCGTGTCTACCCAGAAGGATCGGGTCCCAGTGAAGATCTCAAGCCGTGTCTACCCATCTTATCCATAGTTCACACCACATCACACGCACGCCAACGCACACACACTGCTCCAAATTACCACAGCAACATACATGGCACTTTCACAGTTATGAATGCAACATAAATCGTGCCTAAAGTTTATCTACATAGATATATGCATATAAGTGATGTATGGGCATGCTTGAACATATAATAATAGTGAAATTACAATTAAAATTAATATTTTACTCACAGACTTGACAACGGTCCTTTGTGGCGGTGAGCGGAGGAAGAAGGCATCGGCTCACCTGACAATTACATTACAATTATTTAATTCAAATGACTCAATACAATCAAGAAAAGACCAAATACGTCCTAAGTCGTGCCGAAAATCCGGCAGAGTCTTCCCTATACCTAGGACCTACCCAACCTACAAAATGGCTCAAAACACACTTCTATATTCACAATCCATATATCCACAACTCAATCACATCACACAGCCCCTCCTGGGCCCATCAAATCAGTAATCCATCACAATATGTAAAATTTCAATTTAGTCCTTATAATTGATCATTTTTGCAAAAACTACCCAAACAAGCTCTAAAAATTCTAAAACTTTGCCCCGTGGTCCTTAGCAATATTACAAGGCTATTACAAAAAGAATCATAATTTTCTGAGCTACCACGAATATTTTATGAATTTTTAATCCTATTTAAGCACTAGAAAATTACGAAAAAGCAAGGTTCGGGTTTACCTTTATCGATTCCGACTTCGGGAACGCGCTCGGGATGTCTGACAATGGGGGGTAGCCAAAACCTCGGTCCAATTCGGAGACTTTTCCGGTAACGGGTCTGTTTGGCCGGAAATTCACAGACCCGGTCAACTGTCGAATTTCCGCGAATTGAGGATACCTACACGAAGCCCACAATACGGAGGTTAGTACATAAATTTTTCAGAATTTTCTAAGCTCATTTAATGCTCGAAAAGACACTGCGAAGTTCCGTGGGACCCACCGAAAAACGGTGTCGGAAAAAATTCGAAATTTATGTCGCCGCGAAGCTCTCGACGAGTGGAGCGCTCTAGTACTCTCGGTTTTCTCGTGGGATTCACGGTTTGCGAGAAATCTAGCCCAAAAGTCAAAATGGGCTAAAACTTCCCGGGCAAAAATTGGACAAACCGCTTGATGGATTTCGGTGTTCTTGGTGTCTATGGAAAGCTCTCGATGAGTAGATGATTTTAGACATAAGACCCGGTCCAATTGGTGGCCGGATCGGCCGGATTTTGGCCGGGAAGTCGAGGAGTCGCGCGTGCGCTGCGCGTTGTTTCTGGGGTCGTTTCAGGCGTTCGAGCCGTAGTGGGAGAGGGGCGGCGCGTCGGAGTGGGAAGGCAGGGGAGGTGGCGGCGCGGCAAGGGGAGGAGGGAGGAGAGAGAAAAGAGAGAGAGAAGGGGAGGAGGTCGGGACGCGCGGAAGAAAAGAGAAGAAGAAAAAGGAGCCAGTCCGATTCGATCGGTCTGATCCGGTCTGGTTCGATTCGGCCGGTTCGATTCGAAATACAAAATTTTGAATTTTTTACTCTGCCTCGGGGCCAAAAACGAGGTCCAAAAATTCTGAAAATTTTCCAGAAAACTCAGGAAAATACGTAGACTCCAAATATATTTTTAGTTTGCCACGTGGTCTTTAAATTAATTTTTAAAAATCATCAAAGTTTATATTTTTGGAAAATCGAACCCAATTTTTAAAATCCAAAAAATCTCAAAATAATTCCTAAAATTTAAATAAAATTAAAATACCAAAAATGCTCATAAAATAATAAAATTTAAAATTTTGGGGTGTTATATTATTCCCCCCTTACAGAAAATTCGTCCTCGAATTTTACACAAGGCAGAATAAAGTAGATGATTATACATTGAACAGATAAGGGTACTTGCTACGCATGTCCCGTTCTGACTCCCAGGTGCACTCTTCCACTGACTGGCTCCTCCACAAGACCTTAACCATAGGAATCTGTTTTGATCTTAGCTGTCTCGCTTGGTAGTCCACTATGGCTACAGGTTGCTCCTCAAATGTTAAATTCTCCTTTAGCTCTATTACATCTGGTTGTAGTACATGAGAAGGATCTGGAATGTATTTCTTGAGCATGGAGATGTGAAATACGGGATGAACGTGAGAAAGGTTGGGTGGTAGCTCCAACCGGTAGGCAACTGCTCTAACTCTATCCGTAACCTCAAAAGGTCCGATATACCGAGGTGCCAACTTGCCATTCTTTCTAAATCTCATGACTCCCTTCATTGGAGAAACCTTCAGAAATACATAGTCGCCTACTGCAAACTCCACATCCCTTCGTCTGGGGTCTGCATAACTCTTCTGCCTACTGAAAGCTGTTTTCAATCGTTCCCTGATTAAAGGAACTACCTCTGAAGGGTATTGCAATAGGTCTACATCATGCACCTTCGCTTCTCCCATTTCCGTCCAACACAGAGGAGACCTACACTTTCTTCCATATAGTGCCTCATAAGGTGCCATCCCTATGCTGGAATGGTAACTGTTGTTGTAGGCAAACTCCACCAAAGCTAGCTGATCATCCCATTGACCTCCAAAATCCAAAACACTCATGCGAAGCATGTCTTCCAGTGTTTGGATTGTCCTTTCGGACTGTCCGTCTGTCTGAGGGTGGAAGGCCGTACTGAAGTTCAACTGTGTGCCAAGTGCCTCCTGCAACTTTCTCCAAAATCGAAGTGAATCAGCCCTCTGTCAGATATTATGGAAGCTGGAACTCCATGCAATCTGACTATTTCTCGAATGTAGAGTCGGGCGTACTGTGCCACCGAATACGTAGTCTTCACAGGCAAAAAGTGAGCTGATTTGGTTAGACGGTCCACAATTACCCATATCGAATCATATCCTCGCGTGGTACGAGGCAACCCAGTCACAAAATCCATAGTGATCATTTCCCACTTCCATTCTGGGATAGGGAGCTCTTGCAGCTTCCCTGACGGTCTCTGGTGTTCAAACTTCACCTTCTGACAAGTCAAGCACTTGGACACAAAGTCTGCTATGTCTCTCTTCATGCCATTGCACCAGTAGCTATCTTTCACATCATGGTACATCTTGGTGGAACCTGGGTGGACACTGTACAGTGTATAGTGTGCCTCTTGCATGATTTCATTTCTGAGATTGTCCACATCGGGCACACATATCCTTGAACCTTGCACTAGGGTGCCATCATTGGCAAATCCAAAGTCACCACCTTCACCTTGCTGTACTCTTTCTATGATCTTCATCAATTGTTGGTCTCTGTGCTGGGAAACTCTAACTCTGTCTCTCAAGTCTGGCCTTACTGAAAAATGAGCCAGCAATACCCCCTCATCTGAAAGATCTAGGATTAAACCTTGATCCATCAACTCATGTACCTCCTGAATTAACGGTCTCTTCTCTGCTGAAATGTGCGCTAAACTGCCAGAAGATTTTCTACTCAAAGCATCTGCTACTACATTGGCTTTCCCAAGGTGGTACTGGATGGTGCAATCATAGTCTTTCAGAAGCTCCATCCATCTCCTCTGTCTCAAGTTTAAATCCCTCTGTTGGAAGATGTACTTCAAACTCTTGTGGTCGGTGTATATCTCGTACACTTCACCATGCAGGTAGTGTCTCCAGATTTTTAGTGCAAAGACTACAGCCGCCATTTCCAAATCATGGGTGGGGTAGTTGTGCTCATGCATCTTCAGCTGTCTTGAAGCATAAGCCATTACTTTTCCCTTCTGCATCAAAACACACCCTAGGCCAACTCTGGAGGCGTCACAGTACACGATGTATCCTTCACCACTCATAGGTAGTGTCAACACAGGGGCGGTGGTTAGACACTCCTTAAGCGTCTAGAAACTCTTCTCACAGTCATCTGTCCAAATGAATGGAACGTTCTTCCTAGTCAACTTAGTTAGGGGTGCCGCTATCCTGGAGAAATCTTGCACAAAACGCCTATAGTAGCCAGCTAGGCCCAGAAAACTTCGCACCTTAGTGACTGTTGTAGGCCTAAGCCAATCAGTTACAGCTTCAATTTTCTTGGGATCTACTTGAATGCCGTCATTAGAAACCACGTGTCCCAAGAATGAGATGCTTTCTAGCCAAAATTCACATTTTGAAAATTTGGCATATAGCTGGTGCTCCCTCAAAGTCTGCAACACCATCCTCAAGTGCCACACGTGTTCTTCCTCGGTCTAAGAGTATATCAAAATGTCATCTATGAATACGATGACAAAACGGTCCAAAAATGGCTTGAACACCCAGTTCATCAAGTCCATGAAGGCTGCTGGTGCATTAGTGAGTCCAAAAGACATCACCAAGAACTCATAATGACCATATCTTGTCTTGAATGCCGTTTTGGACACGTCATCATTCCTGATTCTCAACTGATGGTAGCCTGATCGCAGGTCTATCTTGGAAAAGAATCTAGCCCCTTAAAGATGATCAAACAGATCGTCGATCCGAGGAAGTGGATACTTGTTCTTCACAGTCACCTTGTTCAACTGTCTATAGTCAATGCACAACCTCAATGACCCATCCTTCTTTCTCACGAATAGAACAGGAGCACCCCAGGGTGAAGTGCTCGGACGTATGAAACCCTTGTCCAACAGCTCCTGTAGTTGCTCTTTTAACTCTTTCAATTCTGCTGGGGCCATCCTGTAAGGTGGCATTGATATGGGGTTTGTACCCGGAATAACATCAATGCAGAACTCTATTCCCCTTTCTGGTGGCAACCCTGGAAGCTCTTCAGGGAAGACATCCATGAATTCCCTGACAACAGAAACATTTTCCATGTTGGCATCTTCTACAGATGTATCTCTCACCAATGCCAAATACCCTTGGCATCCACGCCTCAACATTTTTCTAGCACTAATTGCTGACACCAAATTATATGGAGCCACGCTCCTGTCACCATCAAAGCTAAACTCTTCCACACCAGGTATGTGGAAATGTACCTTTTTGTTCCTGCAGTCTAAAGTGGCATAATGAGTTGCCAACCAGTCCATTCCCAAAATTACATCAAAATCAATCACTGGTAGAGGAACCAAGTCTGCTGGGAGGATCTTTCCATCCACCACTACTGGGCTACCCGGAAAAACCATATCTACATCTATGTTGTCACTAAGTGGGGTAGCTACCGACAAAGGACATTCTAAGGTTGTAGGGTTTCTACCCAACCTTATGGAAAACACAGGGGAGACAAATGAGTGCGTAGCACCCGGATCTATCAAAACATGAGCCTCATAGGAACAGACCAGAAGAATACCTGCCACAACTGCATTTGAAGCTTGAGCATCCTGGTGGGTCAGGGTGAAAACCCGAGCTTGATCCCTACCCTGAGTGGCGTAACCACGATCGACTTCTACCTCTGACCGCCTCCAATTCCACGTCCCCCTTGTCCTCGGCCTGGCACCGAATCGATCACTGCCATCTTTGAAGCACCCGGATACAACTGGCGAGGAACATTTGCAACAGAACCCTGTGACCCCATCTGTGGCTCACTGAACACGAGGCATTCCTTAGCAAAGTGACCTGGTTGGCCACACCTGAAGCATACTCCTGAACCCATCAAACAAGGTCCTGAATGTCTTCTTCCACACTGTGCACAAGGTGCTAAGGAAGATCCTGAACCAAACCCGGCTCATTGTACTCGAATCGTGACCCTTTGCTAGATCCGTTCCCTGGTCTGAACCCTCGGGATTTGTGTCTAAAACCACTCCTCTTATTCCTGCTTCTTCCTCTGTAAGTAGTTTGGCCACCACTATCCGTAGTACCCATGTGGGGAACACCTGAAGAACCCTCTGCTCTGTTTTTCTTTGCTCTTCCATTGTCATCCATGAGATAGCTAATCTCTATCTGCAGCTCGATCAACTACCACATCAAGCAGTGATCAGACATCATGACCAGGTTTGCATACCTCCTGTCAAGTCCCTTTAGGAATCTTTTCACCTTCATAGTCTCTGTAGATACTGCTGTGGGGGCATACCTGCTCAGTTCCAGAAATTCTGTAGCATACTCATCTACAGACTTGCCATTCTGTCTTAAGGCCTCAAAGGCCCACTGCTTTTGATCCCTGAAGCTTTCTGGTACAAACCGGTTGATGAACATTTTCACAAACTAAGTCCACGACAAACCCTCCATCCGAGGTAATATGTAGTCATTCATCCATTGTCTAGGCATAGGCCCCATGACATGCTGCATACACTCTATAATTCTTCTATCGATCAATCGCAATTACATTTCTGCACTGCGAGAATCCAAAAACCGATATGCATCATCTGACACATCATAAGTACCAGGCACTAACTTGTTGAAATTGATGATCTGTTTATAAGGTTCCCCTCTTGGTGCGGTGGACTGCTGCTGCTGTGGAGGGTGGACCATATACTGCGCCATCATATCAATGGTCCTCTACAAACCAGCTAGAGTAGCTGCCATGGGGTCCATGGGACCCTGTGCCATGAAAGACTGATCCTGAACTGTTGGCAGCTGCTCTTCTACTTGAGCAGCTCTAAGCCTCCTACCCCACCTCCTCGGGGTAGGCGCCTCATCTTGTGCTGACACCTTGTCGAGCACATCAGTTACAGTGCGATGCGCTCTCACCTTCTACGCATTTTCCTGAAATTCAGCAGCATTAGCCCACAAAATTTAAAATTACTCATTACACAGCTCTATAGACTCATATTTATACACAATATATGAAGCAGAAACTAGAAGCAAAGATGACAATGCAAGACGAATGTGGACCCTATTTTTCTGCATGTGACTCCTAGTAGACTCTTCCCAACACTTTAGATGAACATTCCCTAAGAATCTGGAGCCTAGGCTTTGATACCACATTTGTCACGACCCAACCTATGGGCCGGAACGGCACTAGGACCTGGGCCAGCCTAAAGCCCCCGAGGCCCGTAGTAAGCCTAACTATTCATTAATCCAACTCTAAGGCCCATTTGGGCCCAATATCAAGAAATCAACCGGACTGAGTCTGGCCATAAAATGAACCTTTCAACGGGGAGTTTTTGACTCACCCGACCTGTAAACACAATAAATACTCAATTGGGGAGCTCAGCTCACCCTCCACATACTCATCAGCATAAAAATAAATGGGAGCTCAGCTCCCTCATCCAATCCATTAAACATGGATAGAATATTAAGATTACAGGTCCAAAATAATAATTTAGTTTACAGACCCATATCAAATAAACATTTCTAACACATGCGAAAATTCTAGAAATTTATAGAATTACACAAGCATGAATAAATAACTTGCGAGGGAGAAAGCAGGTTAACCTCAAAAATATCCTCCTGTGGCCTGAAAAAATATTGAACAGGAGTGAGCGTTCGACTCAGAGAGTAAAATATCAATTTTAACCATAATCTCTATAACTATCTAAAACTAATGCATCCTGTAGAGTGAAATGCAACATCAACAACATTTTCACATCATAACATCAAAAAGGTAATTTGGAGCACTCACACACCCAGTAACATCAACCATAATATATATGGGAGCTGATCCCCTATACAGCTCTCTTAATTCCAACTGTGCCAGTGAAGAACTCAGCTCGGACTTCCACTTAATAACCAAATCGGGGTCCCAGCGAAGAACTCAAGCCGTGTCTACCCCGAAGGACCGGGTCCAAGCGAAGATCTCAAGCCGTGTCTACCCGTCCTATCCATAGTCCACACCACATCACACGCACGCCAACGCACACACACTGCTCCAAATTACCACAGTAACATATATGGCACTTTCACAGTTATGAATGCAACATAAATCGTGCCTAAAGTTTATCTACATAGATATATGCACATAAGTAATGCATGGGCATGTTTGAACATATAATAATAGTGAAATTACAATTAAAATTAATATTTTACTCACAGACTTGACAACGGTCACTGTGGCGGCTGGGCGAAGGAAGAAGGTTGTCCCGGCTCACCTGACAATTACATTATAATTATTTAATTCAAATGACTCAATACAATCAAAAAAAGACCAAATACGTCCTAAGTCGTGCCGAAAATTCGGCAGAGTCTCCCCTATACCTAGGACCTACCCAACTTGCAAAATGGCTCAAAACACACTTCTATATTCACAATCCATATATCCACAACTCAATCACATCACACAGCCCCTCCTGGGCCCATCAAATCAGTAATCCATCACAATATGTAAAATTTCAATTTAGTACTTATAATTGATCATTTTTGCAAAAACTACCCAAACAAGCTCTAAAAATTCTAAAACTTTGCCTCGCGGTCCTTAGCAATATTACTAGGCTATTGCAAAAAGAATCATAATTTTCTGAGCTACCACGAATATTTTATGAATTTTTAATCCTATTTAAGCACTAGAAAATTATGAAAAAGCAAGGTTCGGGTTTACCTTTGCCGATTCGACTTCGAGGCAGCGCTCGGGACATCGACAATGGGGATAGCCAAAACCTCGGTCCAATTCGTAGCTTTTGATAGCAGTGCATTTGGCGGAAATTCCTGAACCGGTCAACTGTCGAATTTCCTCGAATTGAGGATACCTACACGAAGCCAACAACACGGGGGTTAATACATAAATTTTTCAGAATTTTCTAAGCTCATTTAATGCTCGAAAAGACACTGCGAAGTTCTGTGGGACCCACCGAAAAACGGTGTCAGAAAAAATTCAAAATTTATGTCGCCGCCAAGCTCTCGACGAGTGGAGCGCTCTGGTACTCTCGGTTTTCTCGTGGGATTCACGGTTTGCGAGAAATCTAGCCCAAAAGTCAAAATGGGCTAAAACTTCCCGGGCAAAAATTGGACAAACCGCTCGATGGATTTCGGTGTTCTTGGTGTCTATGGAAAGCTCTCGACGAGTAGATGATTTTAGACACAATACCCGGTCTAATTGGTGGCCGGATCGGCCGGATTTTGGCCGGGAAGCTAAGGAGTCGCGCGGGCGCTGTGCGTTATTTCTGGGGCCGTTTTCCGGCGTTTGGTGTGGTGTGGGGAGGCGAGGCGGCGCGCGAGGTGGGAAGGCAGGGAGGTGGCGGTAGCAAGGGGAGGAGGGAGGAGAGAGAAAAGAGAGAGAGAAGGGGAGGAGGTCGGGACGCGCGGAAGAAAAGAGAAGAAGAAAAAGGAGCCGATCCGATTCGACCGGTCCGGTTCGATTCGGCCGGTTCGATTCGGAATACAAAATTTTAAATTTTTTACTTTGCCTCGGGGCCGAAAACGAGGTCCAAAAATTTCGAAAAATTTCCAGAAAACTCAGAAAAATACGTAGACTCCAAATATATTTTTAGTTTTGCCACGTGGTCTTTAAATTAATTTTTAAAAATCATCAAAGTTTATATTTTCGGAAAATCGAACCCGATTTTTAAAATCCGAAAAATCTCAAAAAAATTTCTAAAATTTAAATAAAATTAAAATACCAAAAATGCTCATAAAATAATAAAATTTAAAATTTTGGGGTGTTACATCATTAAAATAATTTCTCCATCTTTCTTTAATGTCCTCATCTTTCACCAACACTTTTCCTTCTTCATCCTTAATGCACCTAACTTGATTGAGATCTTGACATTTCATTTCTCTCCTCCTTGCTAATCTATAAATATCTTTCTCCCCTTCTTTAGTTCCAAGTTTCTCATATAACTTTTCAAATGTCTGTGCTCTTACTTGACTAACTGTCTTTTTTGCCTCTTTTTTTGCTATCTTGTACTGTTCATATGCCTCATTATTATCACATTTAGGTAATTTCTTATACCATTCTCTTTTTCTCTTCACTGACTTTTGTACTTCCTCATTCCACCACCATCTCTCTTTTGAGGGTGGTCCATGTCCTTTAAATTCTCCAAGTACTTTTCTTGCTACTTCTCTAATCTTTGATGCCATTTGTATCCACATATCATTGGCCTTCATATTCAGCTTCCATGCTTCAGACTCGAGAAGCTCATTTTTGAACTTCACTTGCTTTACTCCTTTGTTCGAGCTACACTATTTTTTCTGACCTTACTTGAATTGTTCCTAAACTTGACATCCAAGACCACTAACCAATGTTGACTTGTTAAAGCCTCTCCTGGAATGACTTTGCAATCCTTGCATAGAGCTCTATTTGTCTTCCTGGTTAAGAGGAAGTCGATTTGGCTTCTATATTGCCCACTTTTGAAAGTCACTAAATGTGACTCTCTTTTTATAAAGTAGGTATTTGCTAGTATTAGGTCGTATGCCATAGCAAAAACCAGGATGTTTTTTCCCTCCTCATTTCGACTGCCAAAATCAAAACCCCCATGAACATTCTCATAGCCTTACTTATCACTTCCTACATGTCCATTCAAATCTCCACCAATGAAAATATTCTCTTTATTCGGTATGCTTTGCATTAAATCATCCATATCTTCCCAAAACCTTTGTTTACTCTCACTATCTAGTCCTATTTGTGAGGCATAAGCACTAATTATATTTATTATTTTTTCTTCTAGTACTAGCTTTACTAGTATAATTCTATCTCCTACTCTTTTCACAGCTATTACAACGTCTTTCAATGTCCTGTCTATGATTATGCCCACTCCGTTCTTATTTCTCTATTTTCCGGTAAATCATAGTTTATACCCTGAATTACCCACTTCCTTGCTTTTCTCTCCTACCCATTTAGTCTTCTAAATGCAAGCAATATTCACCCTTCTCCTTTCCAAGGTATCCACAAGCTCCATTAATTTTCCTGTAAGTGATCCAACATTCTAAGTACCAACCCTGATTCTCCTCCTATCCTGTTCCTTCCTAATTGGTCTCCTTTTATGATATCTTTTATTATTTTCTATGTCTATCTTGTGTTCTGTTCCACTATTTGTTCTATTATCTATCATATGCACTAACTTCTTTACCCACACCCGTCCATGATGTGGGAATCCTTGCTTACTTAACACCACACCCGGGCGCTGGCATGGCGTGTCGCTTTCAGTGAACGTCCTACACCCTTGCATATTTCTCATTACACCTGGGCTCCGATATAGCTCGTCGTTAGTAGAGGATGCCCCAACGTTTATATCATTTGAATCTATATCATAAGGTGTGATGAAATTTTTACGCTGGTTGTCACCTACCGCAATCCTCTTCCTTTATCCGGGCTTGGGACCGGCTAAGCGCAAACTACTTAGACGGAGTTAAAGATATTACAACCACATACACAATAAAATCAATATGGGGATTTTTGAGTTCAAATCTTCTGGCCAATCCTACCCTAAATGGGGGAAAAGGAGGAAATGTAAATTCATTGTAAAGAGATTGAGGAATTCCACCGCTTGGAGTATTGGTACATAGTGGATTCTGGTGTACTGTCTCTTGCCGTTTTCGGTTTCTGGTGCATGCTAAATTGCTCAATAGAGTACTGGCTAGATATCGAATTATGGGGAGAGTAACTTGGAGAGATATATTGCTCAATTATATTAGGAAGGATATGGATTTGGAAACACTTGTTGCACTTCCAAAGTGACCATCCAATTTCTTCACAACTTACACCAACAGGTCTTGGACGGAGCTTAACTTCATAGTGGTTAGATTATTGCATCAAGATTGAAGCTTATAGATAATTTTTCCTCGTGGTTGGTTACCTGCCCCAGTCAAGGGTTTACATTTTACACGCCTACTTTCCTCATCCTAACATGATAGTGTGGATGGACCATCTTGTTAAATATTTGAGCGATGGTGGTTAATATTGCTGGCTTTCAATAAAATAATCTTGTTTATGTCCAACAAAATTGTCCCTCATTTATCATTCAGTTGTCTTATGCTTATATTCTCCTACTAGAATGGATCTCTAGTGATTGTCACTTGCTACAAAATTACTTTTGTTTTATAGATTCTTAAGTTTTCTGATTACAGTATTTTTAATCTGCATGTTTCAGGCCAGTTTTGTAGTTTCTGTGCTTAAAATAATGCTCAACTTGAGCCCTCATACTTGTGGATTCAGAGTTCAGACAATAGAAAAATCTATTTTATTCGTAGTAGGAACCTACTTGATGCTTGATATGTATCTTGGTATCGTTTGCTTCAGATTCTAAAGCTATTGTTGCTTCTTTGTATGTTTCTTGAAGGTAAATGACTGAGAAAGCTGATGTGCACACTGCGCACACATAATTCATGCAATAAGGTAGCTTAACATGAGCTTAATTGCTTGGTTCAAGTTGAGGCTTGCAGTTTGTTATGTTAATATCTAATAGGCAAATGGTGCAAGACCTTTGAGGCCTAAGTTGTGTTGCTCTGTCTGAGTTGGAATGGCAGTTTTTAAGTTGCTGTGGTCCTTCCTTTTCAAGAACTTCAGTGTTTTACAGGATTCCAGTATCTTTTAAATGGGGACATAGGGCACTGAACTAAAGTCATGCAAGACTGTTGGTTAAAAGTCTTAATGGCAAACAAACATGCTGTGCCAATATTTGGCGATTCAATGCCTGTTGGTTCTAAGAATCAGTTGTTTATGGTTTACTCGTACAATGTTTGCAGTTGAATATTTTGTGGATATGGCTTCAAAAATATTTCAGTAATTTTTTTATATTATTTTGTGTTATAGTTGTATAAAAATGGCATGTGGTGTTGATTTTGTTCAGCCATTTCAAAATGAGAAAAATATAGTGATAGATTATGTTAATTGAATTCATGAATAAAAATATCAAAATTTTTCTTTAGAAAGAAATAAAAATGTCAGTAGTTGTTACTGCGGGGAGATAGGCAGATTAAGTAGGGTGTTGTCTAAAGGAGAGAGAGATTGCTTCATATGTAAGAGAGAGAGAGAGAGAGAGAGATATTTAATTCAAGTGGTAACTTGAGATGGATGCTATTTTAATAAGTGTATATTAATACGTGCGATAGTTGGTGAATTATAGCTAAACAATCCCATGTCTCAAAATACATGTAGATCTGCATGCAGAGATGCAGTCCAAATGCTTGTAGATGAATCTTTTTTTTTGGTTTTGACAGAACCTGGTTCTTCTCCATTGTCCCCATAGGCCATCTCAATGGTCATTCTCTGGTAACTATCTGTAATTGTTTCAATTTAGTAGGGTGAGCTAATTATACAAAAGTATAATTCTTTTGTTAGCTATGTAATATATAGGTTTAGGTTTTGATGGCCCTTGGAACCAAGGAGGCCTGAAGTTTAATAACTCATATTTTGTGTAAGGTCTAAACTGAAAATGGAAAGATTTTACACCTCTTTGTATGGAGCATATGAATTGAGATTAATATATTCATAGTTAGCATTGATTCTAGGCAATTGTTGAAAGGGAAGACAGAAGGGAGTGTGACTTCCAACTGACAAAAGTTTTGTTTGGATGACCATGAGTTTCATCCTTATGTTGAGCTTTTATGCAAAAGGCAGCATAGGCATCTTTTCTTCTTCATCTGCTTTTCAACCAAAAGATTATTGTGTGATTGCTACGTAATCTAATTATGTAATGACATTCAGACATATATACCTTTATGGCAACTCCTATTTGTATATAATGTTTTCATTTAAATAGTTTAGTATCGCCACTTACGCGTTTCAATATACCTAAAAGTTCAAGTTTGCCATCTTATTTTATCTGGTCTGACATTCGTCTATCAATCCACTTAGAATAAATAAAATCAGAATGAACCATTAATCAAATTAGTTATTTTTAATTTCCTTCCTATCTGAATGATGTCTTTTCATACAAGTTGGGTCTGGAATAGAAGAAAGCTTTGCCTTATCCTTTTCAGCACAATTTTATAATTTTTTTCCTAGAAAAATATATGGGTTTACATATTAGTTATTTAAATATAGGTCATGTCCAAGGTTTAGCTGATGGACACTAATCAGTTTACCTAATGTTGGGCCAAAATATCTGCTTTTTTAAGCTAGTTTACAATAATTAGTACCTCTTCAGATGATTTTGGCCACTTGAAATCCGTTAAAAGTGCTAGGGAGAGCTTGTTTCTTGCCTACTTCTTGAACTAGAAGGTTTTGTAATGTTATATGTGGTTTTCTTTCATGCAAATTTTGTTGTTGGGGGGATGGATGAGGAGGCATTCTTTAGAAATTCTGGTGTCACATGAGAAACTTTCAAAACTATAATTCACTTCAAGTTCCTCCTCTTGATCCAGTGTAATTGCGAAGGACAGCACCAGACTGGCACAAAGTGCAGCTAGAGTTGTACGTCTTTTAGTTGTTTCCCTGAAGTTTGCATAACAAATGAAGAAAAGAGTGCTTGAACTTTATTCCCGCTTATTGTTCCTAAAATGAGTCATTAGCATTGTTCATTTTCACAGCCCATGAGCTGATTAGTGAATGTTTATATCAGACAATAACGATAATACACCACTGAATGAATAGAAACTATTCTTCTTCCATTCTAAATGAAGTACTTAGATGCATGGATGACAAATGAGCTATTGCGAATATCTTTGATTAATCTTTAGCTTTCTGCAAAACAAACAAGCAATCAAAATTATAGTGGTGTCTTGGCATATTAAAGATTAGCACATACAGTCAGGTGTATGCCCAAGTTTTGGTGCACTGGCTAATCATGGTTAGAATGTTAACCATGATGATATAACTAGCAGTAAAACACTATGTAGTATTTGTTCTTCCACATGTTAATTACTCATTATCTTGTCCTAATGCAGATGTTCCAAATTCCATCATGAATTGCTTTAGCCTGTCTATTTCTCTACTCTTCCACTTTGACCCTAAAAACATGGAATATCTAAAGTCAGCGCACCTGAACTCAACCATGATTAGATGTCTGTTTTTTTTCTATTCCTTCCTGTTCTGCTGTTCTCGGTCTTGTTATAGAAATTATATTTGGAATGTTTTGGATGTTTTCTTTTAATTTCATATATATGTGTATGATTAATATCTACCATCATTGACTTGTACTAAAGCATGTGCAGAACAAAAAAAAAAAGTTCCATTTTTTAGGTGTTCTTTAACATAAACCTCAATACAGAGGTCAGAACTCAGAAGAGTCCTATTTGCTATTGAGACTGCAAGACTGGGTATGGGATTCTTGAACTCAAAAGTTGTCTGGTGGGGAGATTCCAATTCATGAAACAGTGGATGCCCTTAGGAATGAGGATGAGGAAGATGTGATTGGTTTTCCTCAGTCAATAATGTAGCCAAATAATAAATGAGAAATAATTTGAAGAAAGCATTGTTTAGAGCTTTTATCCTAATGTGGGTCACTGAAGCTGACCCTTGTGCTTAGATTGAGGAGTCCCACATGGGGGAGGATAGCCAAAGAGGTAGGTAAGTGTGTTTGGCATCTGACCCACGATTCTTGTTCAGTACCTAAGCACATGACATTCACGTGTTTGCTTTGCTGGCTATCACCACTCGTTCTTGATTGTTGCCAACCCTCTTATCTGAGTCCCCTCCCTTAAGTCTCTAAACCTAGTTAGGTATATAAATTTTAGTTGATCTTTTTTAGGAAAGAAAAATGAGAATAAAAATCCCTTTTAGGAGGAGCCATGTGCCTGTGTGTGCATTTGTAGAAAAGAAAGGTTGCAATATCAAATAGTGTTAAAACAACCTAACTGACAGTGATGATGAGTTCCATCTGATTGAAGCAAAAGAGGCTTCAATAATTAAATTTTAGTTATAAGTCATTGATGTATATAGAGTCTTTAGTTAGGAAATTCTTTTTTTATTTCTTTTTTTTTTTAAACTCTTTTTGTTTATGAGCAGTGCTTGAATTTGGTTTTGATGGTTGTAGGTTTAATTTCTGAAAGCAAAATGGATAAGCTTAGGTGGTTTTATGTGAAAAAAAAAAAAAAAGAACTTCTATGGGAATAAAATCATAAAAAGTTTCAACATCAAAGTGAGGCCAGTGTTGGACTTGGTGCAGGGACAGTCAGGAAGGGTGAAAAAGTAGGTGAAATACACACAGATTATTGCCCAAGCGGATCTCTCTCTCTCTCTCTCTCTCTCTCTCTCTCTGCTTGATAGCAACTTCTGCCCATGATCCTTAACCCTTACCAATCCACTTGAATGTCATGATGAGAGAGAGAGAGAGAGAGAGAGAGAGAGAGAGTCCCAAATAAATGGTGGTGGTGGGTAACAAATAATCTGCAAGTTGGAGGGGAGATAACAACAAAAAGGGTTAATCAACCTTCCCATCCCTAACCCTACTTTTGTTGCCTAAACTTGCACCACAAGGTTGGGGTTAAAAAAAAGGAAAAGTAGATGGTGAACCAAAGCCCACATACAACTACAACCACACTCATTATCTTTTTTTTTTATTATTATTTTCCTTCTTCCTTTCTGTTCTTCCCTTTTCTTTCATCATTTTTTCTTGAATCCAACCTCCAACTCTTCTAGAAATGCTCTCTCTCTCTCACACACACACACACACACACTCTCTCTCACTCTCTCTCATGCATGATAGTGTAGTGTACCAATAGAATAAAGAACCACAACTACCATCTCTATACATAAGCACAAGAATAACACAAGAATAGCCAAACCAGTTGAGCATCTTTTCCAATTGCCCACCACAACTAACATACTCAATAATAATAATAATAATAAACACAAAATTTCTTGTCTTCTCCCAAAATCATATTCCAACTCAAGTTCCGGAGTGAGCATTTTCCATGGATTTCCAAGAGAGAATATATATCAAATTAAATTGTACTTGATTTGTTACATAAATGATAACTTGTTAGTCAATAATGTATATCATTAAGAAAAGCATGATATAGCCAATTTAGTTGCAATATAAGGCCTATTAAGAAGTATTGAAGCAACCCTGCTTGGTTATATACCTAGAAGATATGAAGGTGGACCTTTCTGCAGACCCACCCCAATTTGTGAGTTCCAACAGCATGATATAATTAATAATATAGGCTATGTTAGCTATAGCTATATGAATTATGTGTATGTTGTCCAGTGAGTTGGGGAAGATTTTTACAGATAAATAAAAGAAAGAAGACTTGATCAAAAGAAAAAAAGGAAGAAAGAGAGAGAGAGAGAGAGGAGGGGCAGTGTTGTACACCATGTCTTGCCTATACTTTAATATACATTACTTTACACCTACCTGAAGGTTACCTATAGTTAATGTCCTTTTAACTTATTATATGATTGACGCTAATATCATCAAGAGAGAGGCCACCAGCCACTCCCTCAAACCTGTCTCACCAACTCACATCTAGAAACACTTAGGGTCACTACCCTCTCTCTCTTTCTGAGTCAAAAGCCTATATAAAACTCCATCTCCATTACTCTGAAGGGCCGGCCTTAATGTTCCAGCAACTCTAAGAACAAAGGTCTCCACTTCTACCAAATTCACCAAAGAAAAAAAATTATATATTGTTTTTGAAAGAAAAATAAGAACTTGCTGATACTGCTTCTTCTACTCCAAAATGGGAAGGTCTCCTTGCTGTGAAAAAGCTCATACAAACAAAGGTGCATGGACCAAAGAAGAAGATGATCGTCTTATTGCTTATATTAGAGCTCATGGTGAGGGTTGCTGGCGCTCTCTTCCCAAAGCTGCAGGCCTTCTTAGATGTGGCAAAAGTTGCAGACTCCGTTGGATTAACTATTTAAGACCTGACCTTAAACGTGGAAATTTCACCGAAGAAGAAGATGAACTCATTATCAAACTGCACAGCCTCCTTGGCAACAAGTAAGCCATATATCTAACCTACATAATTGCTTTTCACGAGTTGTTTGAAGGCCTTGAGGCTAATGGGTATTGTTTTTTGTTTTTTATTTTCCTGCAGATGGTCTCTTATAGCTGGGAGATTACCAGGCAGAACAGATAATGAGATAAAGAATTATTGGAACACACATATAAGAAGAAAGCTTCTGAACAGAGGAATAGATCCTGCAACTCACAGGCCACTCAACGAGCCAGCACAGGAAGCAGCAACAACAAGGACGACGACGACAACGACGACAACAATATCTTTCAGTCATGTTAAAGAAGAAAAAGAAAAGATTAGCAGCACAACTACACTTGTATGTAAAGAAGAGAAAAACCCAGTTCAAGAAAGATGTCCAGACTTGAATCTTGAGCTCAAAATCAGCCTTCCCTACCAAAGCCAGGTTCCTGAGCCGATGAAAACTGGAGCAAGAGGTCTTTGTTTTGCTTGCAGGCTGGGGCTACAAAACAGCAAAGACTGCAGTTGTAATTTGGGTTCTAGCAGTGGCAGCAGCAACTCTGGCTATGACTTCTTAGCCATGAAAAGTGGTGTTTTGGACTATAGAAGCCTGGAAATGAAATAAGATATATGAAACTATTCTTGATCTTGTAGCTGAAAAGAAATGGAGAGAAATGAGAAAGGGATTGCTATTAGATTGGAATCTCCCTAAGCTCTCTTTTTTTTTTTTCTTCCCTTAATCTGTATGATTATTAGAACATAAATATATAAATACAGTGCTAGTACAGGTGATTATAATTGATAAATGTTTTCCACTCATTAAAGTATAATTTTTCTTTCTTTTTTCTAGTGATTTTATGATTTTTCAATGGATTTTTCTGCCCTCTTTTCCGGGAAAGTAGAGCTTTGTCAGCCTCTTATCAGATCTCAAAAGGGTCATGTTCTAGTTGTTGCTATACAATCAGCAGGTAAAGGTGAAGTAAGAATTAATAATTAATAATAATAGTAATAACATTAATAATCTAGTACAGGAGCTAACTCTATATAGCTTAATTGATTTTTCATTATTCTTTCCAATCAATCATGACCCTTTTAACAAAAACACTTAAATTTTAATTTATATTCTACGGGACAATTATTTTAATTAAATTATTGCCCTAATGATGAATGATAAACAAATATAGAAATTATGCAAAATTTTGTATGATAGAAGAAAAGGTTTTCTCGACTTATTATTATTATTATTATTTTAATGAAATATCAATTATTATACATAGAGAGAGATTCTTTATGGGGTTGGGCTCTCTTGCGGCAGAAAAAAGGACGACTTTGTGCAGTGGGAAACGGATAAGCAGTGAGAGGAGGAGAAACGAAGAGTAGTGGAGTGGTGCTGTGGGTAACCTAACTTTTTATTTTTTCAAAGTACGATGAGCAGAGTATCTCTCTTCGCGGAAAATGGCCTTTAATTTCTTTTTATTATAAAGATTAATAATTTTTAAATAATTTTTTTAAAAATATTTTAAAATATAATCACAAGATAATTTCTTATTTTTTACACTTTAAATGTTAAAAAAATTAAAAAATATTTTTAAAAAATATATTTCAAAAACTAATAATGTAACCTAACCTATCTCTTCCAAATGCAATCAATAAAAGCAGCAGAGGAAATACCCTTTAAAATAAAAAGCGTGAAGAAACTACCAACTGCCGGTAGTACCACAACTATCCTTCTAAGCTCTACCAAACAAATATTAATTATCTATGCCATGACCCAATCAACTCTCCTTTCATTTCATTTTATTTCCACAACTATAATTTTGTTTTTTCTTCTCTCTACATCTCTGCACATTTCTTTAAGCTTTAATTGATATAACGTACATATAATGAAATTAAAAAGTTATAATGTAATGTGATATATATATATTGCTTTATTTAAAATAATAAATATTTAATATAATTATTATTATAGTTTCATGTTTGTTTTTATATATATACATTGATAAAATATGATCAAATTATTAATAAAATTTTAATATATAATATGATTTTATTAAATATTAATTGAATTTAAAATTATTAACATTTTCATCTTTAAGTGACAGTGATAGCAGTTAAATAGTGGTGGTGATGTTGATAGTGATTAAGTGGTAGCAGTGATAGCAATAACAAAAATTAGGTAATGATAGTGGTGGCAATAATAGTAGTAGTGATAAAATTATCAATAAATAAAATAAAATAAGTAATCATGATTTTAATATATAATATTATTTTTATTAAATATTAATTTAATTTCAAATTTCAAATTTCTTTTTAAAATTTTAATATATAATATATTTTATTAAATATAAATTTAATTTCAAATTATTAACATTTTCACTGCTAAGTAACGATAATAATAGTTAAATAGTGGTGGTATTAGAAGTAATTAAGTAATGGTGATAATAACAACGACGTTGATTAAGTGATGATACTAACTGTAATTGCGATGGTAAGAGTGATATTGTTGCCAATAAATAAAAAAAAAATTAAAATAAATAATTATAATTACATGTTCAATAATTAATGATAATTATCATTTTTAAAATATATTTAATTACATTACATAATTCATATATATATATATATTCATCGTAAATTCACCATTCAAATTACAAATACATATTTTGATTGATTATTTATATATATCCAACTTAATTTATCTCTCAAATCCATCCAAGGAAAATATATCTCAAAAATTGAATAAATTAAATGGTTTTGCAGCAAATTAAAATAATATCTCACCAACCAATAATAGTAATTTACCTTCAATTATTTAATTAATTTAGTTAATGGAGTGCGTTGTTGTTGCAAATTAAGTTCATAATAAAGATATATAGACTTAATTGTTTAAAAAATAAATTTATCTATATATCTAAAGCAGGTAGATATTATTAAGGGGTTGACATATAATATTATTTTTCATGATATTATCACGTGTCATTTTCTATTGTATTGTCACATATTATTTTTTATAAAAAATTTACCTTACATCTTAATAATTATCTTTTTATATTCAGATTAATTTCCTTCTTTTTTTTTAAGTGTCATCATCATCATCATTTAATTTTTATAATTTAAATTATTATTTTCTTTAACAATTAATCCAAAACTCAAGATTTTTATAATTAAATTTGTTATCTATAAACTATTATATTATTTCTTTAATGAAATATATATATATATATATATATATATATATATATATATATATATATATATATATATATATATACACCACATAAAATTATGAAATTATGTTAAGTGAAAATTTATTTTATAAAATATAATTTATTTAATAAAATTTATTAATTCTCTAATTATGTATATGCAAATTATAAATTATTTAATAATTTTCTCTTAATACTAATATAAGCAACTATTATTATAAAACAAGTTACAATATATTAACATACATTAATTACATATATTTATAAATTTATATTCATTACATATATTTATATTTATATATATAATATAGATAGATTTCAATTATTTCTATTATGAAATTTTTATTAAAAAGTTTGAGAGATAAAAATAATAAAGTAAAATATGGAATAATTAATAAAAAAATTTAAAATATTATATTATTTTTATATTTTAAAATTAAAATAAAATATAGAAATTAGAAATATTAATAGTCACATGCATTAGCACGAAAAATTCCTTAGTCCAATAGTATTACTATTGGAGTCCATAATTTGAGAAACATTATTTTTAATTAAATGAAGAAGCAATTAATTTCCACAAAAACTAGATAATTAACAATATATATATATATATATATATATAGAGAGAGAGAGAGAGAGAGAGAGAGAGAGAGAGAGAGAGAGTTAATTTTGAAGAATAAGATAGGTAGTGTCTGTTAGTAGTATAATTGATGGGGTTTCCAAATGCTTACTTCATATGCATATCAAGTTAAAATTTGAATTAGCTAACAATTAATTAGTTCTAGAAACTTTGGTAGGTAGCAATTTAAATATTTTATCAAATTAATGAAAAGCCAAAGGATATTTACTTAAATTAATATTTCTATCAAACACTAGCTCACTCATAGAGTTCATTCACATGAGTTAGGAGTGGGACCAACAAATACATTAAAGCATAGATATTTAAAAATAATTATAAGAAACTCACCACTTGAAATATTTTTTAAAATTTTCATATATATATATATATAAAGGTCATTACAATTTGAATCTCATATTTTAAACATTTAAATTCTAATACTAAATTTAGTTTGAATCCAATATTCATACTTGTTGAATTTTCTTCTCAAAATCTCTTTTTTGTGTTTAACAATTTTAGAGATTTAAGCCCACAAATAATAATTAATAAATTACAACTCAATTTATTCAAAACAATTCAGAATTATGTGGGAGATTTTAGAGATTTTTTAATAGAGTTAAATATTTTTAATTTAATTCACATAAATCACTATCCTTTAAAAGTGAAACTCACAAAATGATTTTATTTATCTTTTTCATCTATCTATGTAAACATGAATATAATCTATTTAGAAGTTAAAAATATGAGGTATGTTTGATACAGCATAATGTGACATAATATAATCAATTATGTAATGAAATTAAATTTATAATATAATTATCATTACATTATTATGTTTGGTTACAAAATAAAAATATAAATAATACAATATAATGATAATTTTTATTTTAATATTTAATTTATTTATGGTATTAATAATAAGTGGTAATAGTTATAATGATTGGTGGTCGAGGGTTAATAGTAGCTAAGTGATAATGGTGGTAATGGCAACATCAATGGTTAGGTGATAGTGGCTAGGTGAGAATAGAGATAGCGATAGTGGCCATGTAGTGGCGATGGCGTTGGTAGTGACTAAATGATGATAGCAATAATTAAATGATGGTGATACTAATAATAATGGTGGTAACAGGATAATAGTGTTGATAATAGCTATGGTGGCTAGGTGAGGATAGAGACAATGATAATGGCCAAGTAGTGGCGATGGCGTTAATAGTGACTAAATGGTGATAACAATAATTAAATGATTGTGATACTAATAGTGATGGTGGTAACAAGATAATAGTGGTGAGAGTAGCTATAGTAGTTAGGCAGAGATAGTGGTAGTATTGATAAAAAATTAAAAAAAAAATTTTAACAAATAATTATAATTATATTAATTTTTATATTTTATTATTATTATTATGTTGCTTTTAAGTGTAATTAATTATATTAATTGATATTTAATTATATTAAAATTTTTTATTTTATCAAATAATGTAATTAAATATATTATATAATTATCATTACATTACAACTTTGATTATGTGATTACTAAATATGGAATAAAATTAACACATTATATATCATTTGTCAAGTTATTTGAAGAATGTCATTTTATGGAATAAATGATATGGTATATATAAAGCCTTATATTTTAATAAAAATATGTGAAAAAATGATTATATAAAATTTTAGAAATATTATCATATAAAATCATAAAATAGAAATTAAATATCAAGTTTTATTTTACTATATTTACTTTTTATTTAAACTATTTTATATTTTTGTTATTTTATGACTATTTATTTTTATAGTTCTAACTATTTTTTCTAAATATAATAAATTATTTTAATTTTTAATTTTTAATATTTTATTTCAATCGCTATCACATAAAAATGTAACATATATATTAAAAATCTCACTTGAATTGGCATTTTCAAAAGTATTTAACGAGCTATTTTAATATTTAATCATATAATATAAGCCATTTAATTTCTCTTTATCATTTCAGTTTGCATTTTCTAATATATTACTCTACTTTTATAAATAATTTAAATTTTGCATAATATTGGTAACATTTTTTTTTCATATTATTCTAATAATAAACTTATCATTAAATAGAGTCATGATTTTATATAGACTTTATCAAGTTGAGAGATGAAAACCACCGTTCAAATTGGCAAATTGGAGGCATGAATTCAAGGTCATGTCACTTGAGGATTTAGGTCCCATTTATGTACTTGGCCTTTCACAAAATGTTGCTTGCTTCATGAACCACCAGAAAATATTAATAAATTAAATAACAACATTATTGTCATCATTTTGAATGAGCTAGCAAACAAATGGGAGAATAACTTAGTTAGGAATGCATTAAAAAGATAGAAATTAAACAAAAATATAATTATTGACAACAAAGGTCAAAGAAGAAATAGATAAACTCTTAAAAGTTTTTGAAAAATATATATATATAAAAAAAATATTTTGTGATTTCACACTTTAACACATAAAAAATTATAATTTAATTTTTATTAATTTGATATATTATATTTTTTTATTAATAAATATAATTTAAATAATTAATTACTATTAAATGATACTGATATAATAAATTTATAATGCTGATATAAATGATAATACATAGCAGATATAATTTTTACATGATAAATATTTAGTACTAACATGTCATTATGTTAATTATCATATTAATATTATTTAATAATAATTAATAATTTAAATTATATTTATTAATTAAAGAAAACATAAAATATGGGATTAATAAAAATTAAATTAATAAAAAGAAAATTATAATCCCTCATGTGTTAGAATGTAAAATTATGGAGGGTGGGTTTTTTTTTTTTTTTACTTTTTAAAATTTTTTTTTAAGTGTAGTAGGACAAAAGTGAGTAGAGCAAAAGGACAAAATAGTGGTAAGCTAGTAGCCACTTTGGAACAGATCCAAAAACCATCAGCACTGGCCATTCCCATATGGAAAAGGCAGCCACTTTTCAAATATTCAACTCTCTTTTATCTTTTATTTTTTTATAGATTTTTTTTTTCACGTGGGTTAGGTAGAGACATTAGAAGCTTCCATGGGAAATTTTATTTTATTCCACTAAAGGAAAAATTATTGAACAAGGCTTGGGTTTATTTATTAATTTATTTACTTCCATCTCTATCAATAGTGTAATTATTATTGACCTACCTTAATTGTTCACAGTTCAACTTCTACCAACATCACATGCGTATGACCTTTGGAGGGCCCCCCTAAGCTTTTCTTCTAGATCCTTGCCTTCCCAAATTCACCCTCAATTATTCAAATTATTATGATAATAAGTAACTAGTGACTTTTCAACATAAATTTTTTGTTATATATATATTAACTACTTAATATCCCCACCAACACATGCAAATAGGATTAATTTATATTCAAACTGAGAATATTATTTTAAAAAATTCTTTTAATAAGGGAGATTTCAAAATTTAAACTTAATTTTATAGGTAAAATTCGATTGAGAATTAACTCTATAGTACCGATCAATTACTTATTGGTATTTTCTATGTTATATTTAATAGTGCATTATGTGTACATATTCAAAATAGAAATTATAAAAAAATAAAATAAATAAATTTGAAGAAATTAAAAAAAAATCATGTGATTTTATCATTTTTCATTTCAGAGTATAATATTTACTTTTTGATAAAATGATATCTTATAGTAACGCTTTGTTAGCAAATCATAACATTTTTATGACACTGTTAATTTTTTTTGATGTGATATTAAAATAATTTTAAATTATTTTAATAATAAATAATAATTCACACACTGTCAAGATATTTCGTGTAATAAAGAGACTTTATTCACTTTGGCATCATAATTTCAAAAGTGAATGTATGTTGATGTAGAGTTTTGCATAAAGATCCTGATTTTCGAAATAACCATCAACATATTTCTGAATATAGAGTTTGCACTTTTATTTTTGGAATAACTATTAATAAATGCTGATGTGGCATAAATTTCTGAGTGAATTACTGAATTAATATTACTAAAAATTTGGGTAGGACTAATAGTTTTATTTTTAGAACGGGTAGATTGAAATAGTGCTTTTCATTGGCTAGTTACTTGTGTTCTCCCTTCTATGAGATGGTTAAAACCTTTCTTCATTTTGGTTACGGTTTTCATCAACATTGTCTTGAGGAGTTTGAGTTGAAGTTGTCCCCCTAGCGCTTCTGGACATCGTGTCATATTTTTCTGGCTTAGAGACTTGGCCATTAGAAAATACTGAAACCAATAAATTGAGATTTTTAAAGAGAACATATATAAATTTTTTTAAGGTATTCCGAAAAGTGAAAGATTTCATATTCTAGTTATTTCCAAAAGTTAAATAATTCACTTGGTTTGCTAATGGTGCAAAATCTCATAGTATTACTTTGCCAAAAAATGAACCACAAATTCTGAAATGAAAATAAGTGAAATCACATAATACTGTTTTGTAATTTCTTATTTTTTTTTAATTTTATATTAATAGATTTCCCTTTGCACGCATCAGCAGCTTTTTATTCCGCGTCAGCACTTTTTAACAGAAAAGAAGATGGAAAGTAATTGTTGCGCATCAGGGTACCACTTTGTTATAAGGTGAATTACATACTCTGAAATAAAAATGAGTGAAACTACAAAATATTTTAAAAAAATTATTATATTATGTAACTCTCACATCTTTTATATGTGCAATAAAAGAAAATAAAGAGTCATTTTTCCACTAAAAATTTAATCATTGTTTTGGAAAAAAAAATAAAGAAAGTCAATAGTCCAAATTAATTAAAATTTTAATATTTAATGCACAGTCATAATAACATAATAGCCTATTCATAGATTATATCTAAGCTCAGTATACCAAGATATCAACAATTTTGAGTGTTGTTGTTCTTTTGAATTGTTTAATATGTTGATCAATTTCCATGAGCTTGAGCCATAAATTAATGTATACAAAATATGAGAGAAAATTTTATTTATGAAATTTTGTCTTCACAACCATTAAACTAATATTATTATCATAAGATATTCTGAATTTATTTAATATTATTGTTAAAACTATATTACTAGTTTAGAATAATATGTTTGAACTATACACAAGACTTGAACAAGCTTACTCTCCTTAAACTAGCTTTTAGGATAGAGTTAATATCGATCTATTTTACTTATATAGTATTAGAGTCTACACCACATTAATGTTGGGAAAAATATGTCAACTTTTATTTATTATACTAAATTTATTTTTTTAGTATTCAAACATGAATTAATTATCTACATTTAGATTAGAAAATTTGTATAGAAAATTGAAAATGCCATTTTTTATTTCTTTGATTAGATTTATTCCAGATGAATTAACCATAACAATAACAATAACAATAAAAAATCCTCAACTTTTCAATTTTTTTAATTTATCTTTTTTTTTTAATTTAAAACAATTTTTTTTAATTTAATGGATTAAAATTGAAATTTACACATAAAAACCTACAAACTGCATTAATAAGTTAAAAAAAATTGCTATTAACTTTTAAATGACGATAATAACAAATACTATTCTTAAAAATTCTTTTATGCGAAGAAATAACATTTTTTAATTATCAATTAATAAAAATTTAAGGTTAGAAAGACTTCATGAAGAATATGGAAAAAATATGAAAATAAAATACTATAATTATTAAAATTATTACTAATAATACTAACAAATATATACTTTATAAAAAGAGAGTCACATTTAGTGACTTTTAAGAGTGGGCAACATAGAAGCTGAATCGACTTCCTCTTAACTAGGAAGACAAATAGAGCTCTATGCAAGGATTGTAAGGTCATTCTAAGAAAGGCTTTAACAAGTCAACATCGGTTAGTGGCCTTGGATGTCAAGTTTAGAAACAATTCAAGTAAGGTCAAAAGAAATAGTGTAGCTCGAACAAAGTGGTGGGAGTTCAAGGAGTAAAGCAAGTGAAGTTCAAAAATGAGTTTCTCGAGTTCGAAGCATGGAACCTGGATATGGAAGCCAATGATATGTGGATACAGATGTCATCAAAGATTAGAGAAGTAGCTAGAAAAGTACTTGAAGAGTTTAAAGGACATGGACCACCCTCAAAAGAGAGATGGTGGTGGAATGAGGAAGTACAAAAGGCAGTGAAGAGAAAAATTTGAATGGTATAAGAATTACCTAAATGTGATAATAATGAGGTATATGAACAGTACAAGATAGCAAAGAAAGAGAAAAAAAAGGCAGTTAGTCAAGCAAGAGCGTAGGCCTTTGAAAAGTTATGTGAGAAACTTAGAATTAAAGAAGGGGAGAAATATATTTATAGATTAACAAGGAGGAGAGAAAGGAAATGTCAAGATCTCAATCAAGTTATGTGCATTAAGGATAAAGAAGAAAAAGTATTGGTGAAAGATGAGGACATTAAAGAAAGATAGCAAAATTATTTTAATAATCTCTTTAATAATAGAAAAAATGGTAATAGCTTGAATATAGACTATAGAACAATAGAAAAGAATGTGAATTATACTAGAAGAATTATATATTTAGAAGTAAATGAAGCAGTTAAGAGAATGAAAGTGGGTAAAGCTTGTAGACCCGATGGAATACTAATTGAAGTGTGAAAGTGTTTGGGAGATACGAGAGTAACATGGTTAAGAAAATTATTTAATAAGATTCTAAACTAAAAAAAAAGCATGATGAATAGAGGATGAGTATTTTAGTACCTATTTTTCAAAATAAGGGAGACATACAGAGTTGCTCAAACTATAGGAGAATTAAACTCATGAGCCATACTATGAAGTTATTGCAGAGAGTTGTAGAACATCGACTACGTCATGGTACTTCTATCTCTCTCAATCAATTTGGCTTCATACCCGGTCGTTCAACTATAGAAGCGATCTTTCTCATTAGAAGCTTAATGGAGAAATATAGAGATATGAAGAAAGATCTACAAATGGTTTTTATTGATTTGGAGAAGGCTTTTGATAGTGTTCCAAGAGATGTCTTATGGAGTGTGTTAGAACAAAAGAGGGTATCTATTAGGTACATACAAGTGTTGAAAGATATGTATGAAGGAGCAACTACTATTGTGCTTACAATTGGAGGGGACACAAGAGATTTTTCGATCTCAATTGAATTATACCAAGGATCAGCTATAAGCCCTTACCTTTTTACATTAGTTTTAGATGAATTGATGAAACATATACAAGAGAGTATTCCTTGGTGCATGATGTTTACGGATGATTTCTTATAAATGAGACGCGAGAAGTAGTCAACAGAAAGCTAGAGCTTTGGATAGTACTCTAGAGTCAAAGGGCTTTAAGTTAAGTAGAGCGAAGACAGAATACATGCATTGCAAGTTCAGTGAAGGTCAAACTGGTAATAGAGAAAGAGTTAGTTTGGATGAAGTGGTACTGTCCCAAAATAATCACTTTAAATATCTCGGCTCACTCCTTCAAGTAGATGGGGATGTGAGGAGGATGTTAGTCATAGGATTAAAGCCGAATGGTTGAAGTGGAGACGTGCCACGAAAGTTTTTATGTGATCGCAAGATTCCTAATAAGTTGAAAGGAAAATTTTACCGTACATCCATACGACCGGTTATATTATATGGTAGTGAGTGTTGGGCACTGAAGGAGTCATATGCGTCTAAGATAAAAGTTGCGGAGATGAGAATGTTAAAGTGGATGAGTGGCCATACTAGACTAGATAAAGTCCGTAATAAGAGTATTAGAGAAAAAGTAAGAGTGGTGCCAATTGAAGATAAGTTGAGAGAATGGAAATTGAGGTGGTTTGATCATGTGAAGCGTAGAGATACGGAAGCTTCAGTTAGATAAGTAGAGCACATTAGGTTAGAGAATAGAAAGAAAAAAAAAGGGTAGACCTAAATTGACTTGGATGAGAG
This sequence comes from Hevea brasiliensis, assembly GCF_030052815.1. Taxonomy (NCBI): domain Eukaryota; kingdom Viridiplantae; phylum Streptophyta; class Magnoliopsida; order Malpighiales; family Euphorbiaceae; genus Hevea; species Hevea brasiliensis. The sequence goes on from NC_079493.1 coordinate 107,239,263, forward strand.
TAGTATAACATAACTTAGAAGCATTACACATTTTTTAGAATTTAATCCAAAATCGTTTAGAGTGGAGAAAGCGAATCTATATAGTCGACTCTAAATTTTTAGGATAAAGGCTTAGTTGAGTTGAGTTGAGTTAAATTAATGTGTAAAGAGATCTTAAATTAATTATTATAAATTTGATTTCTTAAATCATTAATTAGTAAAAAGATTTGAAATAAAAAGAAAAGAAAATTAAAGGTAATAAGAGGATGGCAGGATTGTAAATAGAGGAGTTAAGGAGGCAAAATGTAAAGCGAGCAAATGTCAGCATCCTACACGTTACCAACTCCTCCTGTTTTGGGCGGTAGTTGGCAGCCGTCTGACGTATGCTCATGTGCGCGGTTGCGGCGGTGGTCCCCACCTCCTGTCACCTTTACTTCTACCTCTGGTCCCCATCCTTTTTTCTTTAAGATACGAGATATCTAACCCACTCTTCCTTATCCACACCCATCCCTCCACATTTTATTTATTTCAGAATTGTGAAGAAAAAGAAGAAGAAAAAGGTCAATTAATCAGAAATTAAGAAGAGGGAGAACAATTAAGCTTCTCTAAATATTCTTAAAGACAGAGTAATGGAAGTCAATGAAGGAGCGCGAGCTCTTATTTCATGGAAAATTCCAACTCTAATATTCAACATCGTCATTGTCATGTCATTTTCTACTAAAACGTGAAAATTAGCAAAGAAAGTGTTGATAATAAAACAATTAAGTTCAGGCCAATGTTATATTTCTTCTCTTAACCAAATTAATTTCGCACATTATTTTCCAATAATATATTTGTTCAGTCCATCTCTCTCTTTGATTTTTTGCAATGCTACGCTGGAGACTTGGCGTCTCGTGAAAGGGTAAGAATTATATTCTGAACTATTTGTCCTTGGCATTTCAACAAACACTTGGTTGTCATTGCTAAACCTAGTCCTGATGTCGAACCTTTCGCTATGATTTTGAATCAATTAGTGAATTCGATTAATCAAATGCTATTTTTAGTTAAAATAATAATAATAAAAATAAAAAAAGAAAATAGTGTAAAAAAAATTTAAGGAAATGCATGGTGTGCAGGCTACACATAGGCGCAAGATAGCAAAAGATAGCTGGTAGGGAAAGTTAAGAAAGTTTGGTGAGATAAATGTTTTTTTTAATTATTTTTTCAAAGAATGGGGTATTGGTAAGAAATGATATTAATGATAGGAGGGCATGGGATAGGGTTAGTGTGTGGTTGAGATGTATGGATGTTCATGCGGTTAGGTGGTGGTGGCTTGGCTGACTTCCGATTGATCACAAAGTCGTTCTATTGTTTGGGATCAGTCAACTACCTGTCCTTTTCAAAATTAATACATGACCTTTTATATCCTATAAAAAAACAAATAAATATATTATTGGACCATCCTTTCGCCACCTTACTATTAACATTAATTTCTCCCACCTGCCTATGGGCAGAAAAATTTTTATTTAAATTTAATTTATTATATACCCAATTATATATGTAATTATTTTAATTTAGCTATGGAATATAATTAATAATAATTAATATATGGTAATTGATATATATTAAATATTTAATAAATTATATTTAATTATTATTTTTAATATGTAAAATAATTGATAAAAAATATATATATTATTTATTTTATTATTAAAATAAATATATAATTATTAATTTATTATATAATATATATAAGAATTAAAAATAGAATTATTTTATATATACATATTTTTTATCATCTAATAATGAATATTATAACTACTTTAATTATTATTTACATTATTTTTATATTTATTTATTAATAATAAATAATTTAGTGATATAAAAAATTAATTTAAAGACAAAATCTTGTAATTAATAAATTTTAAAAAGATAACATAATCTAAAAAAAAATAGTTACCAACTAATGAGAAAAAAAAATACTTATTTCAGAATTAATATAAACTGTAGCTAATAGATAATCTATTGACAATTTGTATAAATTTATAAAATAAATTAGTTTAAATATTTTAATAACTATTAATTATTAGCTGTATTTAACAGTTAATTAAACATTTCAATAATATGTATGATAAAATTCTTATGTAAAATAGATATGAAACTAATATATTTATATCTTAAATTTATAATAAATTAAATTTAAGTAAGTTTTCATTATATGTAAGAAATTTGCATTTTGAAATTTTAAATTTCTAATATTTTTTTAAAAGAAAATTTCTTATATTTTTATTTATTAAGTTGTTGAACACTTCAATTTAGATAAATTGAAGACTTACTTAATAATAATGTCAAACAATAAAATTTATTAATGACACTTTTAAAAACATTAAAAAATATATATAATTAGAAATCAAAATTTTTAATTTACAATAAAAGAGTAGTTTATGTTAGAATTTGTGTAGGTTAATTTATAAAAATTAACTAGTACTTATAAGTTAATTTTAATTTTTAATTAAAATTTTAAATAATTATATATATAATTAGAAACATTAAAACATTTTTAAAAACATTAAAAAATATATATAATTAGAAATCAAAATTTTTAATTTACAATAAAAGAATAGTTTATGTTAGAATTTTTGTAGCTTAATTTATAAAAATTAACTAGTACTTATAAGTTAATTTTAATTTTTAATTAAAATTTTAAATAATTATATATTTAGTTAAATTATTTATATATGATTGATAAACTGTTAATGTGTTTATTGAAAATAACTTTTAAACATATTTATTATTAAAAAGTGTAAAAAAATATTAAATGACATATGCAATAAACTTTTAAAAATTAATAAAAATAGAATAATAAAATATTTAATTAAATTAATTTAAATATAATATTTATAAGTACTAAAATAAAAAACTACTGGTGTTCCCAATTTATTTTATTTTAGTTTAGACGTGAGTGAGCAATTGAGCACATTACAATTATAGTAAGGGAATTTGGCATGGAAAAGTATGGGAAGGCAGCCAATCAATCAATTTTGGTAGGTGGAGTGTTCCATAAGTTCCATTCTTTTCCACTTGCCTGCTGCATAATTCTCACGTAAAGGTCTCTGTTTCCTTGGTCCCATGGAATTTGCATATATGATTAACAAACCTAAAGGGTTATATATTCCCAATTCAATGATTAAAATTTAATATAAGTTTGATGGTGTAGGTGTACAAATTATCAGACTTTTTGAGTTGGGCTTGAGAGTTTATGCAAACCCAGCTCTAATTTCTTCTATTTTTGAATTTATTAAAACTTATAATTAGGGCATTTGGGAGTGTTGAATTAATAATGATTCTCAAGTTGAGACAAAAGAGACAGGATGATTAAAATTCCAGAATTGCAAATCATTATGGTAATGAAGTTGTATTAGACTTTTTGGAAGGATTACACTCTTACCATTTTAATGATGGAAGCAACCTGCATATGGTCTTCACTGTTTTTCATCTATCAACTTTCAACCATTTGATTTCATTGATCATATGTTTAATCCCTCTGGACTTGAAATTGAATATGATAAGATGTTCCGAATCTCTAAAAGTCTATCAGGAAATTTAAAGTTTGGTCTATGAAAGCTATTTCTTGTTTTTTTGTAAGAAGTTCACATTTTTTTCCATTGTATTTTAATGGTTTAAAGAAGCAGAGTACCAACTTTCAATTTTCGTCTTTAATGTCATGTCATCACTTGTCAACATTATTAAATTTTCAAGGACCCCCTTAATAGTATTATGAAAAATTATTGAATGTATTTAGAGTATTAAATTTTAGTATTTACATAAAGAATTCACTTTCCTATGAGATAGCTACGTGCACAAGAAGATTAGTACACAACTTTCTCTCTAGTTTTTTTTTTTTTTTTTTTTATGGAGAGATTTTTCTCTTGTCCCCCTTTCTTTCTAGTGGGGTACCAAACCACTCTTCTCTGTCCATAAGACTTTCTCCTTGCCCCTTCCAGGCAGGGAACGACTAATTTCCTCACTCGGAGAAGTGAATTTTACCCTCTCTACTTCCAAGTGGGATGTGTGGGTTAATAAATTTTTATTTTTATGGCAGTCCAGCACATATTGGGGGGGTCACATGCAGGTTCTATGCCATCATCTGTGTTTTGAAGGGTTTATATAAAGAATTATATTATTTTACACATTAATATAAATAAATAAATTAATATTATAATTCATTCACTTATGTTCACCCTTTAATTTTTGTTTATTTTCAGTGTGGAACTTAAATTTTCAACAATCGAAACTTCGCCTACCACCCGTTGTAACTGCTGAACCTTGGCTCTATCTCGGGTAGAGTTAATTTGGTTCTGTAGGAAAGAGGTTTCAATCAGACCTCATCAAATTTTCTTCTATTTCTAATGAAAGCCTCTCGTAACTCGCTATATTGGATGATTTTCTTCAGCTTTGGCTACTGCCTGGTCGCGATATTCCTGGATTTGATGCTACCTTCTTTGCTTGACGTATTGAGATGCCCTTTGAGAATTGGGTTCCCGAGTCTTAGGGATCCGGTACGTTGAGTTTGGATTTTGTTTTTTCTAGACAGGGATAGGGCCATTATTGTTGGGCTATATTTAGTTTTATGCTATGATGTGTCGGGTTTCAAAGTCCTTTTCTATTAATGTATTAATTTAATCTTTATAAATTTTTTTTTTCCATAAAATATAAGAAAAATAAATCTCATATATTTAAGTGAACAAACACATGTTTTAAATGTATTCTAAAATTTCTCTGGTGTTGCGCATCACTTTCATGTTCAGTATCTAAAATATGCCTTTGAACGAGCGATGTACAACGCAGGATAAAAGTTCGTTATAAAATTTTAAATTTTAATTAAATTTAAATTATTAATAAAAAAGGGAGAAAAGTCAATGATAGAGATAAGAAACCAACAGGCTACGATGCTATGCCTACAAAGACAAAATTTTGTCACTTTCCTCTACACAATTTAGCTTGAAATAAATATTTTTATATATTTTTTAAAATATAAAAATTTAAATATTAATTCTAATATAACACAAGAATATATAATATATTTTAATAACAATAATGGAATGATTTTGAAGTCAAATGAATTGCCGGTAAAAACTGGCGATGTAATCACTCTCTCTCTCTCTCTCTCTCTCTCTCTCTCTCTCTATATATATATATATATATATATATATATATATATAGGTCTATTCACACAAGGGAAAAAAAATCCCATTATCAGGGGTAAATTATTTTTATGATGCAACGGAAGGAAATTCTCAGGGTTAACTGCTAAAGACACAGATGAGGACTCCCACCGACCATTAGGTGATGTCTCTGCTGGACAAGCAATGGAACTGGCCAAAGTCCAAGGGTGATCATTTTTCTACTCACAACACAACAGAGCTGGCCAATTAAAACTGCAACCCACCCTCCCTTACCTAATAAATTCAGTAGAAACCAAGTTCTAGAACAAAAACTTCCAATAAGGTAATCTACCTAATTTACCTAAACTTCCAACTTACGCAGTGGGAGGAGAGTTACTTTTGTCTAGGTGTGAGGACTGGCCTTGGCCCAAGATATGATCAGATTTCAGCTTTCGAAATTGCTTCGTTGAATTGTTTGTGTCCCCAAGTTGGTAACAAACTGTCAAAAACCCAAATCAAGAATCATCAACAAAATCATTCAATTTTCAAATTAAGCAATCATTTCCATAACGCAACACCCAAAATAACCAATATCACTGATTACCAAAACCAAAACAGCAATCACAAGAGAGAGAAACACACGGGACAGTGGAGTCCTGAAATAAGGTGTTGCTTTAACAAAGAAATTAACGTTATAACATAAAAAGTGATGGAGCATTGAAGAAAATAATAGCTCAGTACAAGATAATAAATGAGAACTAAAGTAACTCTAGGTTTCCTTTGGAGGAGCCTTCTTTGCGGTCTCAGCTGCTGCTTTCTCTGCTTCGATCTCAGCAACAATTGCATCAATCTCTGCTTCTTCAAGCTGTCGCAGCCCATGCTCTTTTGTCATCACAGCAATTTCTATGTTCTTCCCCCCACTCTCAACAACCTAGTAATAAGAAAAACAAAACAGATAATAATAGTCTGAAAAATGTAGAAATTTTTTTGACGATTTTTTTTTATTATAAACTTAAAATTGCATAACTAATGCATAGGAGAAGTTTCACAAAATAAACCACCATGATACTGAACAAAAATTGTTAATTCAGAAAAGGCACATATGCACATAAACCACTTCTATAGCATTCGTTAAAGATAACCATTAGATAGGCAAACCATGCATTAAAGAAGTCCCAAGCAACTACCCCCATTTTTCAATTAGATTCTCTCCTGACGCAACTTTGCACACAATAAAGCTCCATCATGTTTTATCAACACATTAAACACACTTTTATATGTGATGCAGAAAAAGAGCAGGCAAATACAGAACATTCATACATCGATCATCAACTAAATCACCAGACTATTCATTTAATGCTCAGCTGCATGTCTGGCACTTGGTTGAATCCTTATCTACCAGGCATACTGTTCTTCAGCAGCTAGCATACCTTTTCAAATGTCTTAATAGGAGAATATTTCAAATTTTCCATTCTCAATGACAGAATCAAAATACTTGCAAACAACTAAACAAAGAAAACAACATGGGCCTATCCATCATTCAACAGAAAAATATCAGTTAAAAAGAGACTGAAAGTTATCCAAAACTATTTTAGAATCAAGTTGCCATTTAATTTTAGTTTATGACAAATTTTTCCAGTTTCCCTTTTTTCTTTTTTACTTTACTTCCTTTTTACCTGTAATTTTTCCTTTTTCCAACATTGGTCTTAAGGCAGCTCAATTAAAATAGCTCAAACACATTGAAATAAAAAAGGGAAACCTTCCCAGTTGATCTAGATTACAGGCTAGTATAAGTTAGATTAAATGCATCTGACTGGTGTGATTGGTTGCACCTCAATTGCTTGCCCTTACAAACTAGCACAAACCACGAAGAAAAGCTTTGAACTCACGTAGCCTTGCTCATGGTTTGCATCTTTAAAATTGTCTTCAACTATACAGTGAGAGCCACAAGTGATTACTCTCAAAAGTCAAAGTTCAGAAACGTCCTGCAATATGGCCGTGATTCATCTTACCCACAGATCCAGATGCTCCATGATAGAAATGCCACACTAGTTATTCATGGAAATGATCCATAAACTGAGCTAAAATATCTAGAATTCCAGGAGAGTAAATATAGAAAAAAATTTTCAATTACTTGAAATAAACCATTGCTCAGATTGGTCCAAAGAACCATGTAGAATAACTACATTTTGGTCACAGTTTTCTTTTTGGTCACTCCCAGATCAGCATTTAGCCAGCAAAGAATAGTTATCACCTCAGATAACCTGGTTTATGGTTTGAGTTCTGCCCCATAGAGAATGTTTTGTGTATAAGCCCAGTGAAGTGCTAAAGTTAGTTCCTTTACTTCTAAAATTTAAAAGAATTTATCCAATGGTTATTTTGATCATTATTCATCTTAGCCCCAGGTGCCCAACAAGAAGGCAATCACACTTCAGTTATCCAGTTAAAGTTCTACACACATACATGACCATCCCAGGAGAGCACAGAAGTTCTTCAACAAACACACACTAGTTTTAGTTACAGGAAGAACCACACAAATGAAGGTAAACCTTCACCCACCCACACGTTAGACTTTCTAAAAAGAATGAAGACATGGTTAAATGCCACTACATGCCATTTGCCAGATATTCATATAATTCAAATGGAATATAGAAGAAAAAGTAGACCCATGCACAAATTGACTTATACCGGGCACACTGAAACCAACCCAATCAAGGGTCAAGAGTTCAAATTAAAAAATTCAGTTGGATTACAGAATATATTACAAATAAAGTATTGGGTACAGGCACCAGGAACCCACCCAATTGAGCCAGACAAATTGCGCTCTTATATCAATTGGATTATAGAATATGTTACAAAAACAGCCACAGGGGCCATGAGGGAGGGGCGGAAGAGACAGAGGATAAACCGAGTCAACAGAAACATATGCCAAGAGTGTAGGAATTGTTGGAAAGGACATTACAATTTGAAACCCATGAGACCAAGTAGCCAGTCTCATGTTATCTAAATGCTAAGAGAAAGGGAAACTGCTGTCATGAACCAAAAACAAACAATATTATGTGCTTTATTTATCTCTCACACTCAGAAATCTGTTCATAAAAATGAACTAATGAGGATAACAATAAAATGAGATATAAGATGCAAACAACCTGAAGCTACCATATAGGCAAATGACATGGTAAAAGCCACTATGAAACCAGAACACAGAGTGCAGGTGTATAGCAAACAAGACTGGCTACTCCAGACTGCGAAACTTCTCCCAAATTCTTTTTCATAATTTTTAGTATTTTATGCTTTCCATTGTCTTAGCTCTTAGGACAAGATTAAAAGCAGTGGCGCAAGAAATGTCTATTATAATGAATTAAGTTGGTCATCACAAACAATAAAGACAAAATAATCACAGAATAGAACGTAGACAAAGCACGCTACAGTTTATATAAGTCCCTGCAACTCTTCATTACACCCATTCACATATGCATCTAAGTTAAAAAGCAACTCATCAATAATATATGATAGCACCTCATAACTAGTAGCAATTTCAATCATCAGCCACAGTCAAAGCAAACTTCAATGACTTAAAAAGTCAACTACTAAAATGGAACACATGGAATGCAACTTCAAGTCAAGAGGTGAAATACTAATGAAGAATATGACAGTTCAGGCAATTTGTGAGATACAGATTCAGCAATAAGTATACATTAAAATAAGCAGTAACTTACTTCAAGCAAAGCACGAATTGCTAATTTCACAGTTTCTTGCCCAGATGTTTCTTTATAATTCTTTTCTAGGAACTCCCGCATTGAATTTGAGTTTCTCCCAGTTGCATTAGCTTTCCATGCTGAAAATGCTCCTGATGGATCTGTCTGATAAAGAGATGGGATACCAGTATATGGATCAAAACCAACAATCAAGGTTGAAAGACCAAATGGTCTCACACCACCACTTTGCGTATACTTCTGTTGCAGACCAGCAATGTAACGAGTAATATATTCAACAGTTACAGGATCCTCAACAGTAAGCCTATGACTCTGACACTCAATGCGAGCCCTGTTGACCAAAACACGAGCATCTGCTTTCAACCCAGCACATACTAGTGCTATGTGATCATCCAAAGAAACAATTTTCCTCACTGTTCTGCAGGCAAAAGCAGCCAACAATATGGTAAAGGTGAACATGAACTGATAACGATGCATACCAAATATTAATAACATCTACATGGATCTGCCGATGAGAGACAGAACTAGAGGCACAATAATATCATACAAAAAATTATGGGTTCCCCTAAAGCATGGACAAAGCCTACTAACAAGAGCAAGAAAAAATGGCTATATTACATGGTTTGAGTTACAAACAAATGCCAGGGTATAAGGAACTGTAAAATGGCCAAAAGTTGAGACATCAACTTAGAAAGAGAAAATAGTTAAGGGGAAGCTATTTTCCTTACTTTTAGGTGATATTACTAATACAAAGTAATTATGAGTTCAAGGAAGAAAAAATGGGCTCATTCCTGATTTCATCTGTGAACAAATTGCACTTCAGGTATTAGTTCAAAAGAAAAATGCTATACTAAACACTAATCACAGACTAGTTGGTATAGACTATATAAATCCATTTCCTCTAACCTCTATTGCCTTCTAAAGCCCGTAAATCATTTCACACAGCTTAATATGTCATCCTAAGTCAGCCCTGAACCTCCTTATCCTCTATCACTCCAAGATGCTCAATCTTCAATAATATGCATTGCTCGTCTACAATGCATGTGTTCAACCGAACACAATCTCCCTTCTCTCCACTTTTCTTCAATAGGCGTCTCATTCAGATTTTCTAACTCTTTAGAATGATGCGGAAAGACCACAAGACCAAATGACTTTTTTTAAATCTTCAAATGGATTACACCAAGGATCAGCTATAAGCCCTTATCTTTTTACATTAGTTTTAGATGAATTGACGAAACATATACAAGAGAGTATTCCTTGGTGCATGATGTTTGTTTGCGGATGATATTGTTTTGGTAGATGAGACGCGAGAAGTAGTCAATAGAAAGCTAGAGCTTTGGAGAAGTACTCTAGAGTCAAAGGGCTTTAAGTGAAGTAGAACGAAGACAGAATACTGGTGATAGGGAAGAGTTAGTTTGGATGGAGTTGGTTTGGATGAAGTGGTACTGTTCCAAAGTAAAGCTGGAATCGTGCCACCAGAGTTTTATGTGATCTAAGATTCCCAATAAGTTGAAAAGAAAACTTTATCGAGTGTTGGGCATTAAAAGAGTGAGTTGCAGAAATGAAAATGTTAAGATGAATGAGTGACCATACTAGACTAGATAAAGTCGGTAACGAGATTATTATAAAAAAGTTAAGAGCGTTGCCAATTGAGAATAAGTTGAGAGATTGAGGTGGTTTGATCACCTAAGCCATACAATCTTTATGTACACTCTTTATGGACAAGTAGAGCAAGTTAGGTTAAGTTAGAAGATAGAAAAAAAAAAAAAAAAAAGTAGAACTAAATTGACTTGAAAGATAGAAAAAAAAAAAGTTGACCTAAATTGGAGAGGAGAGTAATACAGTGTGACTCTAGAAGTATTAACATATATGAGAATTTAACCCAACATTATTTAGTTTAGAGGGGAGAAAATGAATCTTTATAGCTGATCTTAGTTTTTTTTAATAAAAATTTAATAAATAAAAATTTAATTGAGTTAAGTTGAGTTTTCAAATGATACTGTATCCCAATGCAATTAATCTAGTTTGCAAGAGTTTAGAAGAACACATACAAAACAGTGCACTCAAAGTCGTTGGCTTGCTAACCAAGCCCCATAAACCCCATATCAAATTTCTCCATTTTCATCATACAATTTCACGTATTCACTAAATAAAGACAAACAAAAGGGGAAAAAAAATCAACCAACCCTCAAATCATCATCAGTCTACAGAAAATTCCAACCAGCAAATAACCTAATGCAAAATTCCTTCAAACTTATCCACATATAGGCGCATATACATTACCTAGAGTCTTGAAGTTTGGCGGTAGATTTCTTCTCAACACCGAGAACGACTACATCGGTGCCGCGAACACCTACGGCGGCATTTCCCTTGCGGACGGCTTCGAGAGCGTACTCCACTTGAAACAAATGTCCATCCGGAGAGAACACCGTAATTGCGCGATCGTATCGAGCCATTTCAGTTTAAGCCCCTCTGATGGTTTCTTAGCTGCTTTTCTAATATCGCGGAGCCCTTTTTTTCGGTGCGATTTGTTCTTTGTTTGCTTTTGATTCTACTAAATCATAAAAGGAGAAAGGAACTGCTCGACTTAGGGGACAAGCCACTGCACTGACGCGCAAGCGAAAAGATTCGTCGGCCCACCGACGTCGTTTGCATTTTGTAAAATTACGATCATGGCTCAAGCCTGTGATGTATTTTTGCGACATTTATTGGGCTTTGGGCCCATATTCGCTATATTTATTTATTTTTCATTAAAAAAAATTAAAAAAAAGACAGGTGAGGGTGAATATCCCAATTTAAAATTTTATTTTGATTTTTTTTCTTCTTGTTACACCTTTAGGACTTTAAGTTTTTATGAGAGATGCTTTTTTTTTTTAATTATAAATTTTATTAATCAACAATTAGGGGAAATTTAATAAAGATAGGTCCATAATAATTTGATCATCAGGCCTTTTCAATTACATCTGACCTAGGATTTATGATGTTAAGAAAAAAAAAATCTAAAGAACATCAATACACAAAAGCATTACACATAGAGCTTGAAGGCTCAATCCAAATAGTGAGATGATTATACATGAACTTTTGAGAGCAAATGACCTTTTTGATATATGAGTGACTCAATAAGATTCAACATGCATTTTTGGCTTCCATGAGGCTTTCCTATTTGTGAGAATCTTGTCCATTTTAGATATTCGGCGTTGGTAGGATGCTAATGTTGATGTGGTCATAAGGGTGATAGAAAGATGGTTACTCTTAAAGCTTGGTTTTCATGAGGTATAGTGTTATCTGGATTGGCTGGGGAGTTGTCCGTCTTCCTATTTATCTGTATGGACCTTAGTGGGTGCGTTCATGGTTAACAAATTACTTTGGAAAGTATTTCAAGGGTGTTTTGATGGAAACTCTAGTAAAGAGGATAACTTCACCATCGCTTCTCATAGATGACATCATTAATGTGATGTAGGATGGTGAAAGGTTATTTATTTTGTGGGCTTGGACAACCAAGAAAGGAGTTAAGATGGCCGCTTGCTAGGATTTAACGATCACTTAGTGGGTTAGGAGGATCACTTGGTGGCTCAATGAATTTGTAAGAAAATAAGGAGTCAAAGAGTTAAGGTTGGGTATTTCTAACTTGGTACTTTGATGCTTAAATTAATGGGTAGAAAGGAGAGGGGATAATAGAAATAAGAAATATGAATAAGCTAAGATACTTGAAATTGGTCGATATCTAATATCATAAGGTATTATATACTTTTGTCCATCCAATGGGAGATTATTAGTTGGTTTCTCAATGCATATGGATTAGTGCATATACCTGTTAACTAGTGCATGCACTGAATGTAAGTGCCTTGTTTTCTGCCATGCCTACCTTGCAATTGTATAGCAACTACTTATCTTAAGGGGAGTCAATGGTTGTTATTTTTCATTATCTTTGGATTAGTGTCTCAATCTAGATACTGTAGCCATGTCAGGGCTCATTAGAATAAAAGCTTCTTATTACCAGATACAAAGAAGGTTATAAAGGAGAGTTAGATTGCAGCTGATTGTAGCTAAATCTGAAGCCTTATTTAATTAGTTGGCTAGCTATTTGAGTGTAGCAGTTTTTTCTATTTCATCAACATGCGTATCTGTTACTTAGTTTGTTACAATAAACATGCTAGTTTGTTTTGCTTCCCGCCTTCTAGCTTAGCTATTTTTTTTTTTTTATATATATAAGAACAGAACTGCTCCTCGATCAATGCAAGTTTTGGTTCTCATTTCTCACATAAATTTGATATGGTATCAGAGCATTTTCCTTCTTCTTAATTTCTTTAAAATTTTCTATTTTCATACTGTTCATTTATTATTATTATTTTTCAATGGCGAATCGAAACCCTAATCTTTTAGTTGCAAATCAAGCTAATGACCATCTCCTGAATCCATCAAATCCTTATTTTCTTCATCCGAATGAAAATCCAGACTTGTTCTGGTCTCACCTATTCTCACAGGAAAGAACTATCATTCTTGGGCTCGAGCCATGATGATGCAACTTCTTTTGAAGAACAAAATTCAGTTTATTGATGGTACTTTGCCTCCTCCTGAAACCACTAATTTGATGTATTGTACCTGGGAAAGATGCAACACAATGGTTCTCTCATGGATTACAAGATCCTTGACACCATCTATTGCTCAAAGCATTATTTAGATCGACAAAGCCTCTAATGTGTGGAAAGATCTCAAGGAAAGATTTTCACAAGGGGATATCTTTCAAATTTCTGATTTGCAAGAGGAACTTTATGCTTTTAAACAAGGTGATTTGCATGTTATTGAATATTTTACTAAACTTAAGACTCTCTGGATTGAATTGATGAATTTTAAACCTATCCCTAAATGTTCAGTCTTGAATCCATGCCATTATGGTCTGATTACTACTTTTGAGGCATATCAAAAAAGTGACTACGTGATTCGTTTTCTAAAAGGCCTAAATGATAGATTTGCCCTTGTTAGATCACAAATTATGCTTATGGAGCCCTTACAGTCAATAAATAAGGTTTTATTTATTTATTTATTTATTTTTTTTTTCATTAGTGGTTTAGCAAGAAAGAAAAATGGACCTTGGAGAAATTACTAACTCCAAAATTTTGGTTAATACAAAGGTTACTAAGAATAATTCTCAAAGAGTAGGTAGCTATGGTAATAGTTATGGAAGAGGCCAGAACAGTAATAAATTTAATAGAATTACTTCCAACAATATAAAGTGTGTACCTATTGTGTAAAGCAGAATCATATAGTGGATACCTACTATGAAAAGCCTGGTTTTCCCCCTAGTTAATAAATTCAAGAATCCCAGATTTTCTGCCAATCAAGTTTCTGTTGACGTTGCATCCAATAACAATGAGCCAATCTAAGTTGTGAATTTATATGATTCTCCAACTCAAGAGCAGATACAACAACTTTTAGCTTTAATTCAGCATACCAATTTGATAGCTTCACCATATAACTCCAATCAAGTCAGCACTGGTAATCTTTCATCCTTATCAAACCAAGTTAATTCAGTATCCCTCAATTGCATCTCTCTTTTGACCTATGGATCTTCGATACTGGAGCTATGGAACACATCTGTTTTTCATTAACTCTTTTTACCACATATAAAACAATTAAACCTATCCATGTTAAGCTACCAAATGATAGTTAAATTGTTGTAAAATTTTCTATAACTGTTCGTTTTAATTCAGATTTCTTTCTCACCGATGTCCTTTATATACCTAATTTTACATTTAATCTTATCTCAGTCACCAAACTTACATCCTTACTTCTTTATTATCTCATTTTTCACCATACTCATTGTTCTATCTAGCTCATGAACTCCTGGAAGATGATTGGTACAACTGAGGCTAAAGAGAGCTTATATGTTCTGCATACACTAGTTACAACAAACATTTCTTCACCCATAACTCTTGCTGTCATCACTACCACATCTCTCACCTTTGACATATGACAATACAGACTTGGTCACCCATCAACTACAAGTCCTTCTACTTTGCCTTCCGTTTGTCCTTTCATTTCAGTTAATAAAAATGTTGTTATTTGTGATATTTTCCATTAGCAAAATAAAAGAGATTGCCATTTCCTATTAGTAATTCAAAATTTGTCAAATCCTTTGAGCTTGTACATGTTGACATTTGGGGTACTTTTTCTATTATTTCAATAAATGGTCACAAGTATTTTCTTACAATTGTTGATGATTACAGTAGATTCACATGGGTGTTTTTTTATGAAAAGTAAATCTGAAGCAAGGAACCATTTGCAATCCTTTGTTCATATGATTGAAACTCAGTTTGATACCAAAATTAAGATAATTAGATGGCCCTGAATTTCTTATGATAGATTTTTATGGGAAAAAAGGTATCCTACACCAAACTTCATGTGTTGAAACACCCTAACAAAGTTCTACAGTTAAGAGGAAATGTCATAAGGGTTTTGCCATCTATTTTTTCTTTGATCATAAAGTAGTACGCTGGCTCACTTCTTACTTTAATTTATAATAACTACATTATTTGCCCTTCCTCCATCTGAGTCATCACAGCTAAAGTAGCTAAGGCATCAGCAAATTGGTTTTTCTCTCGGCTCAGGTGAGTGAAAGAAATCTCTTCAAATTCCTTGATTAGTTAGTTCAAGGAGATATTTTTGATACGGGACCAATTTCGGGTCTTTAGTTTGCCATTCCCCTTTGACTTGGTAAATGATCATATCTGAATCCCCATACACCACAAATATCTTTATCTTCAATTCAACGGCAGCCTGTAAGCCACTCACGTAAGCTTCATACTCTGTTACGTTGTTAGTGCAACCGAACCTCAACTTTACAGCTATTGGGAAATGTTTCCCATCTGGGGCAACCAGCACTGCTCCAATCCCATTACTGGCAAATTGACATCTCCATCAAAATACATTTCCCATGCATCATTTGTACCCTCAGCACCATCGCCCACTGCAATAATATATTCGTCCAGGAATTCAAAATCCAGGGCCTCGTAATCGTTGATTGGGTTTTCAGCCAGGAGATCAGCTATCACACTCCCTTTTACTGCCTTTCTTGTCATATAGACTATGTCATATTGAGAAAGTATGACCTGCCATTTTGCTAATCTCCTAGGTATGAACGGGCTTTCAAATACATACTTGATTGGATCCATTCTGGAGATGAGCTAAGTTTTATGATTCAACATGTAATGTTTGAGTCGATTTGCTGTCCAAGCCAATGCACAATAGGTTTTTTCCAGGAATGAGTATCTCAACTCGCAGTCATTGAATTTCTTGCTTAAATAGTCAATGGCCCTTTCTTTCCTCCCAGTGTCATCATGTTGTCCCAGAACGCAATCCATCGAGTTTTGTTGAACTGCCATATACAGGATTAATGGCCTACCCGTCACCGGGGGAACCAATATCGACAGATTTGATAAATACTGTTTAATCCTTTCAAAAGCTTCTTGACAAGCTTGATCCCACTTGGCAGTATTATTCTTCTTAAGTAACTTGAAAATGGGTTCATCCTTGGACGTGAGATTAGAGATGAATCTTGAAATGTAGTTCAATTTTCCTATAAAACTACGCACATCCCATTCCGTTTTTGGGGGTGGCATCTCTTGAATGGCTCGAGTTTTGTTTGAATCCACCTCTATTCGTTTCTCACTTACTATAAATTCTAACAGCTTTCCTGATCTTGCCCCAAACACACATTTAGCCTGGTTCAGCTTCAGCTGATACTTTCTGAGCCTTTCGAATACTTTTCTTAATACCCGTACATGGCTTTCGGTCCTTCAGGATTTAATGATCATGTCATCAACATAAACTTTCACTTCTTTATACATCATGTCATGCAATAATGTGATCATGGCACGTTGGTAAGTAGCCCCTGCATTCTTTAGCCCGAAGGGCATCACCCGGTAGTAAAAAACTTCCCACTGGGTGATAAAGGCAGTTTTTTCTTTCTCGTCATTGTCCATTAAGATCTGATTATACCCTGAGGCTTTGTCAATACATGAGCATCTCCCCAATCCTGCAGCATTGTCTACCAGTACATCTATGTGTGGGAGAGGGAAATCATCTTTCAAACTAGCCTTATTGAGATCCCTGTAGTCAATACATACCCTCACCCTGCCATCTTTCTTCATTACGGGGACAACATTAGCTACCCATTCTGAGTATTTTACTACTCCTAGGAATCCAGCATCATATTGCTTTTTAACTTCATCCTTGACCTTGAGCAGTGTGTCAGGGTTCATTCTCCTCAATTTTTGTTTAACTGGGACTATTCCAGGAATCAAAGGAATCTTATGCGTGACTATCTGAAGGTCCAGTCCTGGCATATCATCATAGCCCCAAGCGAACACGTCGATGAATTCCTTTAGCAATTGAATCATGTCTTCTAACTCTTCATTATTCAAGATTCTGAGTTTCCTTTTATTTTTCTCTGTCCCCAAATTTAAGGTACTCATTTCATCTTCACAGGGTACTAGAGTGGGTTCATTTGCTTCTCCCTGCTCTTTCACAGGCTCTTTTTCAGGATCACTTGTGTCGATGGCAATTATGGGACTCTCAAAGTTAACATAAGGGATTTTAGAGTTAATTGGATTATTATGGCTGGGTTGGTCAATGGTCCTAAAGAAATGAAAAGGGATTATATTAAAGATTGGATTTTAACAATGAACTTTTAAAAGAAAATATTGGACACAGAGCTTGGGAAAATGAGCTATTAATTTGTTAATTGTTTAATCATAAGAAGATGTCCATTTACACAATCACACTTGACACCATGGACGAAATAATCAAGTGTTAGTAACAAAATATACTTTACTCGAAATAAAGCATTGGAATATCCTCGGTTTCCCAATTATCAAGCTCTTATCCCTCAATGGTTGATGAGATCAGTACTTTGAGCATGGGATCCAAGTGCAGGACATTGATAAATGACTCCGAGGGAGATTCTCCATCCTCCTCTTCTAAGTTTTCAATGATTGGCCTGGTAAAAATATCTGTGATTTTCGGAATGCTTTTCCTCATTTCGAGTGATCTGTCGAATCTTTAATCCCTGAGTATGTTCCTCATCCAGAACCTTCCATCAGTCAAAGCATCTTCATTATACCCCAACCCTGAGTGACCATTTCTCCGAGCAGCCGATACGGGTTCAACAATTCCTTGCAGGGTGGCACCTAATCCCTTGCCCTTTTCATAGCCATTATTCAGCATCACTTTTGTAACAATGGCTGCAGCTCCCCTGTCTCCCAGGCTAGTTCCTTGCAACTCTAATGCTTGAAATGAACTCTATAGGGATCGTTCAGTTGTTTCCACATAAGAAATTGATTGCAGCTTAGTGACTAGCATAGCTTCTTCTCCTCTCACCATGATGATTTTGCTATTCATGACATATTTGATCCTTTGGTGCAGAGTTGAGGGCACCGCATTTGCTGAATAAATCCAGGGCCTTCCTAGCAGCATAGTGTATGTTAGCTCAATATCCATTACTTGGAATGTAACATTGAAAGTACATGCCCCAATTTAAAGTGGCAAGTCAATATCTCCTAACACGTCTCTCTTTATGCCATCAAATGCCCTCACAATCATGGAACTTTGGAGAACTCCAAATAGGTCTACCAGGAGTCTTGCCAGAGTTGCGTTGGGCAAGACATTGAGCATCGAGCCATTGTCAATCAAAACTTTAGCAACCATACATCCTTTACACTTAACTGTCACATGTAAAGCTTTGGTATGCTTCAAACCAGCTGGGTCTATTTCGTCTTCTGAGAAAGTTATGAAATTAGACGCCTGAATTTGTCCAACTATCTTTTCAAATTGGCCTGGTGTGATGTCGGGGGTTACAAAGGCCCGGTCCAGAACCTTCTGTAAGGCATGGCGATGCACTTTCGAGCTTAATATCAATAATAGTAAGGAGATTCGAGCAGGTGTCTTCTTTAATTGTTCAATCACATCATACTCACTCTGCTTCATGATTTGCAACAATAGTTAATCTTCTTCTTTCCTTTCACTAGATTCTCCCCTTTCTACTACTTTCCCCACCTCTTTCCCATTCTCAGGTGACTCTCCTGCCTCCGCTTTCCCTTTACTTTTCTTTTCATCAGTGCTGTAACACCTCCCACTTCTAGTAATAAATTCTACTTCTTGATCTAGTAGGGGTGAGTCATTTGTTAGGGCAGGTTTTGATGTGAATTAGAGAGCATAGTCATTAGAGGGGCTCGTATAAGTCATTTTGAAGTGAGCATGGGGGTTGAAACATGGTTTAGGGGTGGTGATGGGTTATGTGTAGGTATGGTTAAGGGTAGGAGTAGAAGTACTGCTAGATGCACTTTGCGTAAAAACTTGAAAATTATCATTCTAAGGTACAGCATGGGTATTGGTAACTGGTAGCTGTGGCGGGGTACGTATGACTATTAAGGGTGGTGCTAGTGGTGTTAATGTGGTGGGAACAGAAAAACCATTTTTGGAGCAGATCTTGAGATGTCTTCGTCATATATGGCGGTGTTTATTTCCTTTTCTTTTTTTGACTTTAGTTGACACATCAATATTTTAAGTGATATTATCCTCCGAATTTCCTCCTTGAATTCATCACAACTCTGCAACTTATGATTGGCTGCTCCATCATGATAAGGGCATCCTGAGCCCGATCGATCATTTTCACAGTCAAGCCCACGTGGTTGTATGTACCCTTCCAGTATTGCCATTGCGAGAATCTCATCAAAGTACGAGATTAACTGATCCACTTTCGTAATTAAATTCTCATCTAGGGATTTTATTACACTCACACCGTTCCCTTTTCCCGTATTATGATGGAGTAATGGGTTTGAAGTGACATTAGGAGTAGAGCCATTTCCTTCAATCTTCAATCACCCATTCCTAATCAGGGATTGTACCCTTCCTCGAAGGGCTCCACAGTTGTCTGTTGAATGTCCCACAGCCCTGCCATAATATTAACATCTGGCGCTAGGATCATACCACCTGGGATATGACGGCTGGACGAGGTCTAATGGGATGGGCACTATTTGATTGATACCCAACAAGTAACGATAAATTTCACTGAATAGGAGTGGTAACAATGGATCAGAATTCCTTGATGGTCTTGGACCAGGTTGAGGAGCAGGTGGTCTAAAAAGAGCATTTTGGTCAGACGATTTGGGATTGTAGGCAGCTTGGGGAGGATATTGTAACACTCCTATTTGTATAGCCTGGTATATTTCACTGTTCCGGTCAATTGTATCGGTCTAGATAATTAAGGGGATTAGAACTACACTTAAGACAACTAAATAAGCAATAAACATAAATAATTAGTAATTGTCAATTAGTTAAGTATAAATAAGAAAAATAGAACATAAGAAGTTAAATGAGCCGAGAGTCACAGCGATGGGTGACCTTCTCGGGAACGACTGTGAAGTCGATTTAAACTCAAATTTCGAACAGTAAAATGTGACGTTGCGGTCCTTAAGACTATTACGAACACAGTGGAAAAGAGAAAATCACGAAAAAGAATTGTTAAGTCAGTCAAATAATTAGGTTAGGGAGCCGGAAGAAATATTGAATTATTTACAAACCGGGTTGAACCGGCGATGGGCAATTTGATCAATTGACCCCGAGAGTTGACTCCTGACCTAACTGTCAAATAAAATCGGAGAAAAGAAAATTTCGGAGTCGGGAATTAAATTAAAGAACTAATAGAAAAATAGATAAAAAAAAAGAAAAAGAAAAGTTGAAAAGGTAATGACATCATGTGGTGACATAAGCATGATGTAATAAATTTTTATTTTTAAAAATTGAAATTTTGGGATAATTTCTAACAATTAAAAAGACAAAAAGAGAAAAGAAAAAATTTGGTCTTCTTCTTTATCTTCAATGCCGTCCACTCTCTCTCTCCCATCCCTTTCATTTCCTTCATGAAACCTCCATTGAAGCCCACCTAAAGCTCCCTTAAACCCTAAATTTTGCCATGAAATTTCTACATCCCTTAACTAAAACTTGTGTTTGAGCTTTGATAAGAAGGTTGGGAGTAAATAAATCAAGCAAAGTTTGAAGATTTGGAGAGAAAAATTATGCTCACTTAAGGTTGGTATTCTTCCTGCATTCTCTCTTTGAATTTATGTTTAAGTAGCTGAGTTACACTTGTAATTAACAAATAAGTGAATAAAATCAAGCATGGTGGACCAAATTGAAATGTGGCCAGCTAGGGTTTAGGTTTGAGGATGAATACTTTTGATACAAATTATAAATTAGTTAAGTGTGAATGAGTGTATAAATTCTAAATATGCATTTAGAATTCAACAAATGAGCTAAACATGGAAGTTAGGATTTTGGACCTAGGGTTTGGGAGACAAAATTTGAAGAAATGGTGAAATGATGTGTTTGACCTAATTTGACGTGAGAAATGGTCATTTGTGACCAAATGAAGTGTGTTGGAAGTGTTGGAATTGAGATTAAATTCGGATTGAATGTGGTCATGCTGCAGGCAGCAGGACCAAGGTCCCTTTGAGGGACCAAAACTGAAAATTCACAAGTCCAATTGGTATGAGACCAATTGGGAATGAAAATAGACACAAAATGACACAATTTTCATTAAGGAATCATGCCTAAAAAGTGACCAAAACCTAGTGAACAAATTGACCAAATCTGGATTTTCTCAGTCTGACCTGTACAAAAATGACCAAATGAACAGTGTTTGTTCATTTAGCCATAAATTGAGCTAGGCAGGTCTAAATAACCTGAAATTTTACCAGTGGACAGTTGAGGTATAGACCTAAAACTTTTATGAAGAACACAAACCCAAATTATGCCATTAACCAAGTCATTTGGCCACCCAAATTTGGTAACCAAAAACTGCCAGAACCAGTTTAGTGCCCAGAAATCTGGGCTAAGTCCAATATGGCAGCCATGATTTAAATGGCTATAACTTGAGCTACAAAAATCCAATTGGAGTGATCCAAAAAGGAGAGTAAATTTAAGACAATAGGGAACATTTTCTATGAAGGAAGTTCTGCCAAATTCTAACAGAAAAATGACCAATGGAGCAGTGCAACCTAAGACACCAAAACTGAAAATTTGCAAATTTGCCTAAAAGACTTAGAATTTGAGTAAACAACCAAAACTAACAAATTAGTGACCAAAATGTGGTATGTGGGTGAAGTTGGAATTTCCATACCTATTAAGCCTTAGAAAGTCAAAAAATTGACTTGAATAGTGTAGTGAATAGTAACCCCGAAACACAAAATTTAAAGAACGTCAAGATTAGCACATTAGAGCTAGGTAAAAATGAATTTAAATTTATTTTTGGATTTATGCTAAGTTATGATACTGAAACACTGTGAAACTGTGTGTTTCAGTGGAAATGAAGACCGGGAAAGCACCCGAGGAATCGAGTCAAGGCCAAGAGGTGACTCGCTTAAGGTTTGTACACAACGTATAATTTTTGTAAATTATCTTCTGCATATTGTTTTGAATAATTTGAAATATTGAATTGTGACATTACTATGATGCTTTTGATTTAAATTGTTGAAAGATATTTGTGTATATTTGAAATGGTAATGTTTAGTAAATTGTTAAGATAAGTTTTGAAACCACAGTGTCATGACCATATATTTGAACACCTCACTAGCATGACTAGTAAGGGTAATCAGTTTCGAATTTTGATTCCTTCTCTGGCTGAAGTGTTGAGGTGTGTGCCAGTAGAAGAAGAAAAAGAATGGGTTCCCATATATTTGAGCTAGCTAGCTTTGTGATGTGACTTCTCCTTAGCCTCTGGCTATCGAGATTATATTTGTTTCGAATAGCATGATATAACTGTGGGTTTTATGAAATGTGTTTTGATACTTCGAAATGAACTTGTTTGGATTAAAATCTCATAATTCATATTTTGTATTTAATTCTTATGTTCAGTCTAATTTTTGAATAATGTGATTTAAATTCTGCATAAAGATTATTTTAGTATGTTGTGCACCACTGAGTCCTAGTACTCGTGATGGTATTATTCTTGTCAGATTTAGAGACTAAAGGAGCAGATCGAATTTCTTGAGGATTGAGGACCTATCTGCTTAAAGTTATCGGGTATAATTTATACCCTGACTGTAAATATTTATTTTGATGTATGTAATGCACGTAAATGTATGGACATGTAAAATTGAGCTTGAGCAGCTTGTATAAAGTTTGTAATAAATTTTAGTTTGGATTTTCCTAATGTAAATTTTTAGTATGATGTATATATAAATTGTTTATCTTTAATGAAATATGAATGAATGAAATTGATTGACAGTATCTTGATGATTACTGAATTTTTGGAAATTGAGAAATGAGGATTGTTGAATTTTGAAACTTGAGAAATTGGTTAGAATTGATTGTGAATTTGAAGAAGTTGTTGAGAAAAATTATTGGAAGTGCTTTTTTTCAGGTATTTTAAGAACTGTTTTCTCAAAATACATATTGCACTTTGCCGAAATTTTTATAAATTTTGCGAAAAAATAAAATGGGCCAAAAATTTTACTAGTTTTAAAACTTTGAATAAATGATTTTTAATACCTATTAGAAAATGCTCACCACTTATAAAAGAAAGAAAATTGTTTAAAATTCCTTATAGGGTACTTAATGAGTTATCAGTAGGTAAAGTTCGATAGTTCATTAGGTATTTTACGAAATCATGTTATGCCTTACAGAGGGGTAAGGTGTGACATATTTTAGTGGTATCAGAGTAAATTTTTGAAGTATGTTTTAACTTGAGAATTTGTGTATTTCCTTGTTAAGTACAACTGCTCAATGTCCATATTTGTTACATATAGTGCATTACATCATAAATATGAACTAACGGAGGGAAATTTCCATGTGTTACTTGTTCAGGAGATACCCTAACTTCAGATTGAAATGGAAGAAGGGGATCGCTCAGTCGAGCAATCTGTTGAAGCTGAGGCACAAGGGGAAGCCCGACTTTCTGAGAATGTCGATGATCGATAGCACCACCCACAAATGCCGCAGTTTCCTGCACAGTTTGCACAGCAGATGGCTATGATGTTTCAACAAATGGCTGGGGGTATGTCTGCTCAAGCTCCACCCCAGACACCTGTGGCACAACCACTGCCTCCAGCCAGACAGTATGATAAGTTATTGAAGTATGGGGCTACAGAATTTAAGGGTACAGTGGACCCTTTAGAAGCAGAGCAATGGCTTGAAAGAATGGATAGAGTATTTAAGAAGCTGCACTGCCAAGATGAACTGAAGTTTGAATACTCTGTGTCACTACTGCAAGGGGATGTGTATGATTGGTGGAAGACCATCCCCCACAGCTTGGCTGAACCACCAGTATTGACCTGGGATGACTTCATTAGAGAATTCAGACATAAATACATCCCAGATGCATATGTTGATCAGAAATTATAAGAATTTTTGAGTTTGAAACAAGGGAACATATCAGTGGCAGAGTATGAGAGGGAGTTCTCCTGCTTAAGTCATTATGCTGGGAGTCTCCTTTCTACCAGTAAGGCAAGGTGCAAGAGATTTGAGACAGGTTTGAAGCCCAGTTTGAGGATGTAAGTAGTGGGATTCAGACACAGTAATTTTTCAGAACTCATGTTTCAAGCACTTGAGTTAGAGAGGATTGAATCAGAAGCGACACCTACAAAAGAAAAATCAGAGAAGACTGAGAAAACAGAGAACGATAAAGGTGAAAAGTCAGTAGAGCCAAGTTTTGGTGGTACTTCTGGGAAGAGAAAAAAATTTGGTGGACCTAGCAGAGGTCGAGGTGGAAGATTTGGAAGGGGCCAATTCTGCAGGCGAGAGATCCCTAGGTGCAGTCAGCGATCGGCGAGGTTTCATATCCTGCCCGCCCCTGTGAAACTTGTAGTAAGATTCATGGGGGAGAATGCAATTGGGCCACTGGAGCCTGTTTTAACTGTGGAGGCAAGGGCCATCTTGCTAAAGACTGCACTAGTGCTCCTAGGTACGGTCCAGCTCCTACGACTGCAGAAGGATCTACTCAGAGTCCTGCTCCCAGAGGTTCATAATCAGTTGGCAGAGGAAGAGGCAGAGGTAGAGGCACTGCTTCTGGCAGTCAGGGCACTTTTGGTCAGTCAGCACAAGGAAGTGCTTCAGCCAGAGTTTACACGATGAGACAACGAGAAGAGGCTGAGACTTCTGATGTTGTAGCTGGTACATTTTCTATCTCTGATCAAGAAGTATTTGTGTTGTTTGATCCGGGCTCAACCCATTCATGTGTTAGTGCTAGCATAGTCAGTTCACTTGCTGTTCCATGTGTCCAAATGGGTTTTGAAGTGCTAGTAACTAGTCCGTTAGGACAAGAGGTCCAGGTCAACAGAATTTATAGGGACTGTCCTTTGGTGATCCAAGGACATGTTTTTTCTGTCAGATTTGATTAAAATGCCCTTCGGAGATTATGATATTATCTTGGGCATGGATTGGTTAGCCAGGCATCACGCCATGATTGACTATAGACTGAAGACAGTCACTTTTAGTCTCCCTCTGTATGGTGATGTGATAATACATGGGGAGAGGTATTTACTACTATCAAACATCATTTCGGCTGCACTAGCCAGAAAAATGATTAGAAAGGGGTGTGAAGCATACTTGGCACATGTGATAGACACCCAAGTGGGGAGTCCAGCACTGAGGGACATCCCTACTGTATGTGACTTTCCGGATGTGTTTCCTGATGAATTGCCAGGATTACCTTCAGAAAGAGAGGTGCAGTTTGAGATTGATATTATGCCTGGTGTGGATCCAATCTCCATAACTCCATATAGAATGGCACCTGCAGAATTGAAAGAGTTGAAAGTGCAGTTGCAAGAATTGCTTGACAAGGGCTTTATCCGCCCTAGTGTGTCACCTTGGGAAGCGCCAGTGTTATTTGTTAAGAAGAAGGATGGCACTCTCTGCTTATGTATTGACTATTGATAGTTGAATAAGGTGACAATAAAAAATAGATATCTTTTGCCCCGCATTGATGACTTGTTTGATCAGTTGAGGGGTGCAGCTGTGTTCTCCAAAATTGACCTGAGATCAGGTTATTATCGGTGAAAATGCAGAGCAGTATCCCTAAAACTGCCTTCAGAACCCGCTATGGCCATTATGAGTTCTTGGTTATCCATTCGGGTTAACTAATGCTCCAACTGCTTTTATGGATCTGATGAATACTATCTTCAGACCATACCTCGACCAGTTTGTTGTGGTATTTATAGATGATATATTGGTCTATTCGAGGAGTGCAGAAGAGCATGATAGACATCTGCGGATTGTACTACAGACTTTAAGGGAGAAACAACTATATGCCAAATTATCAAAATGTGAATTTTGGCTGAAGGAAATATCTTTCTTGGGGCATGTAGTATCAGAAGAGGGCATCAAGGTAGATCCAAGTAAGATTGAAGCTGTCCTTAATTGGAGACCACCCAGAAATATCATAGAGATTCGCAGTTTTCTGGGGTTAGCTGAATACTACCGTCGATTTGTGAAGGGATTCTCCATGTTGGTATCTCAATTGACCAAGCTGCGTAGAAAAGATGTGAAATTTCAGTGGACGGATAAATGCCAACAGAGTTTTAATGAATTGAAGAAATGTTTGACTGAAGCTCCAGTCCTGACTTTACCTGCCCCGGGTAAAGAATACGATTCTGATGATGCTTCTCACAATGGGTTAGGCTGTGTATTGATGCAAGATCGAAATGTCATTGCCTATGCATCACGCCAGCTGAAACCGCATGAGAGGAATTATCCAACACATGATTTGGAGCTTGCAGCTATTGTGTTTGCTCTTAAGATCTGGAGACATTATTTGTATGGAGAGAAGTGCTATATCTACACAGATCATAAGAGTTTAAAGTATTTGGGCACCCATAAAGAGTTGAATTTGAGACAGAGGAGATGGTTAGAGTTAATAAAAGACTATGATTGTCTGATAGACTATCAGCCAGGGAAAGCTAATGTTGTGGCTGACGCCTTAAGTCGCAAGACTATGGCAAGTCTACGGGTTACTCCTTTGTCTATGGTACATGAGTTGAGATCATTACATGCCAACTTAGAGATTAATGATGAGGGGCAGACAACAGTAGCATTGCATGTACAGCCAGTGTTGATTGATCAGATCAGAATGGCTGCTCAGAATGACCAGAAGTATAAGAAATTATTAGAAGAAGTCCGGCAGGGCAAGAAACCAGAATTCTCAATCAGAAATGATGGTCTACTGCTACACCAGGGCAGAATATGTGTTCCTAATGATGTCAATTTGAGGCAAATCATTTTGAAGGAAGCACATGAGTCTCCTTTTGCCATGCACCCTGGTGGTACAAAAATATATAGAGGGCTAAAGGAGCATTACTGGTGGATGGGTATAAAAAGAGATGTGGCAGAGTTTGTTTTCAAATGCCTAACTTGTCAGCAAGTGAAGGCAGAGCATCAAGTACCCGCTGGGTTGTTACATCCACTACTAGTACCAAAATGGAAATGGGAGAGAATAACGATGGATTTTGTGATGGGACTTCAGAGGACACAGAAGAGTCATGATGCAGTATGGGTCATTGTTGACAGACTGACCAAGTTTGCTCATTTTCTGCCAGTTCGGATGGACTACAGTTTAGAAAGATTGGCCAGGTTGTACATTGATGAAATTGTGAGACTACATGGAGTGCCAGTATCCATCGTATCAGACAGAGATCCTAGGTTCACTTCTAGATTCTGGGGTAGTCTTCAGAGAGCCCTAGGAACTAGATTGAATTTTAGTACTGCATTCTACCCACAGACAGATGGCCAGTCTGAGAGGGTAATTCAGATCTTGGAGGACATGCTACGAGCTTGTGTGATTGAATTTGAGGGTAGTTGGGACACACACTTGCCTTTGATTAAGTTTGCTTACAACAATAGCTACCAATCAAGCATTGGGATGCCTCCATATGAAGCTTTGTATAACAGAAAATATAGAACCCCATTGTGTTGGGATGACGTGGGTGAAAGAAAGATGATTGGACCCGAAATTGTTCAGCAAACTGAGGAGAAGATCAGGGTGATCAGAGATCGACTAAAGACTGCATCAGACTGTCAGAAGTCCTACATTGATCTGAAGAGAAGGGATATTGAGTATGCAGTGGGTGAGAAAGTATTCCTCAAGGTTTTCCCTTGGAAGAGAATTATGAGATTCGACAAAATAGGAAAACTGAGTCCTCGTTTCATTGGGCCATATGAGGTTCTGGAAAGGTTGGGTCCTTTTGCATATCGTTTGGCGCTACCTCCAGAGTTGGAAAAGATACATAATGTCTTCCATGTGTCTATGTTGAGGAGGTATCGATTAGACCCATCTCATGTATTACCAGTGGAAGAAATTGAAGTGAATCTAGACCTCACATACGAGGAAGAACCCATAGAGATTCTGGCTTATGAGGTGAAGCAGCTACGGAGCAAGAAGATACCATTGGTAAAAGTGCTGTGTAACCATCATTCGGGCCAGGAGGCTACTTGGGAATGAGAGAAGGACATGAGGAGACAACACACACAGCTGTTCAGAGATTGATACCAGGTAAAATTTCGAGACGAAATTTATTTTAGGGGGGAGAGAATTGTAACACCCCTATTTGTATAGCCTGGTATATGTCACTGTTCCGGTGACTGGTGTCGGTCCAGATAATTAAGGGGATTAGAACCACACTTAAGACAACTAGATAAGCCATAAACACAAATACTTAGTAATTATCAATTAGTTAAGTATAAATAAGAAAAACAGAATATAAGAAGTTAAATGAGCCGAGAGTCACAATGATGGGTGACCTGCTCGGGAACGACTGCGAAGTCAATTTAAGCTCAAATTTCGAACTGTAAAATGTGACGCCGCGGTCCTTAAGACTATTACGAACACAGTAGAAAAGAGAAAATCATGAAAAAGAATTGTTAAGTCAGTCAAATAATTAGGTCAGAGAGTTGGAAGAAATATTGAATTATTTGCAAATCGGATTGAACAGGCAATGGGCAATTTGGTCAATTGACCCTGAGAGCTGACTCCTGACCTAACTGTCAAATAAAATCGGAGAAAAGAAAATTTTGGAGTCAGGAATTAAATTAAAGAACTAATAAAAAAATAAATGAAAAAAAAAAGAAAAAGAAAAGTTGAAAAGGTAATGACATCATGTGGTGACATAAGCATGATGCAATAAATTTTTATTTTTAAAAATTGAAATTTTGGGATAATTTCTAACAATTAAAAAGACAAAAAGAGAAAAGAAAAAATTTGGTCTTCTTCTTTATCTTCAATGCCGTCCACTCTCTCTCTCCCATCCCTTTCATTTCCTTCATGAAACCTCCATTGAAGCCCACCTAAAGCTCCCTTAAACCCTAAATTTTGCCATGAAATTTCTACATCCCTTAACTAAAACCTGTGTTTGAGCTTTGATAAGAAGGTTGGGAGTAAATAAATCAAGCAAAGTTAGAAGATTTGGAGAGAAAAATTATGCTCACCTAAGGTTGGTATTCTTCCTTCATTCTCTCTTTGAATTTATGTTTAAGTAGCTAAGTTACACTTGTAATTAACAAATAAGTGAATAAAATCAAGCATGGTGGACCAAATTGAAATGTGGCCAGCTAGGGTTTAGGTTTGAGAATGAATAATTTTGATACAAATTATGAATTAGTTAAGTGTGAATGAGTGTATAAATTCTAAATATGCATTTAGAATTCAACAAATGAGCTAAACATGGAAGTTAGGATTTTGGACCTAGGGTTTGGGAGACAAAATTTGGAGAAATAGTGAAATGATGTGTTTGACCTAGTTTGACATGAGAAATGGTCATTTGTGACCAAATGAAGTGTGTTGGAAGTGAGATTAAATTCAGATTGAATGTGGTCATGCTGTAGGCAGCAGGACCAAGGTCCCTTTGAGGGACCAAAACTAAAAATTCACAAGTCCAATTGGTATGAGACCAATTGGGAATGAAAATAGACATAAAATGACACAATTTTCATTTAGGAATCATGCCCAAAAAGTGAACAAAACCTAGTGAACAAATTGACCAAATCCGGATTTTCTCAGTCTGACCTATACAAAAATGACTAAATGAACATGTTCATTTGGCCATAAATTGAGCTAGGCAGGTCTAAATGACCTGAAATTTTACCAGTGGATAGTTGAGGTATATACCTAAAACTTTCATGAAGAATATAAACCCAAATTATGCCATTAATCAAGTCATTTGGCCACCCAAATTTGGTAACCAAAAACTGCCAGAACCAGTTTGGTGCCCAGAAATCTGGGCTAAGTCCAATCCGGCAGCTATGATTTAAATAGCTATAACTTGAGCTACAAAATTCTAAATGGAGTGATCCAAAAAGGAGAATAAAGTTAAGCCAATAGGGAACATTTTCTATGAAAGAAGTTCTGCCAAATTTTAACAGAAAAATGACCAATGGAACAGTGCAACCTAAGACACCAAAACTGAAAATTTGCAAATTTGCCTAAAAGACTTGGAATTTGAGTAAACAACAAAAACCAAAAAATTTAGTGATCAAAATGTGGTATGTGGGTAAAGTTGGAATTCCCATACTTATTAAGCCTTAGAAAGTCATCAAATTGACTTGAATAGTATAGTGAATAGTAACCCCGAAACACAAAATTTAAAGAACATCAAGATTAGCACATTAGAGCTAGGTAAAAGTGAATTTAAATTTATTTTTGGATTTATGCTAAGTTATGATACTGAAACACTGTGAAACTGTGTGTTTCAGTGGAAAAGAACACCGGGAAAGCACTCGAGGAATCGAGTCAAGGCCAAGAGGCGACTGCTTAAGGTTTGTGCACAACGTATAATTTTTGTGAATTATCTTCTGCATATTGTTTTGAATAATTTGAAATATTGAATTGTAACATTACTATGATGCTTTTGATTTAAATTGTTGAAAGATATTTGTGTATATTTGAAATGGCAATGTTTAGTAAATTGTTAAGATAAGTTTTGAAACCACAGTGTCATGACCATATATTTGAACACCTAACTAGCATGACTAGTGGGGGTAATCAGTTTCAAATTTTGATTCCTTCTCTGACTGAAGTGTTGAGGTGTGTGCCAGTAGAAGAAGAAAAAGAATGGGTTCCCATATATTTGAGCTAGCTAGCCTTGTGATGTGACTTCTCCTTAGCCTCTGGCTATTGAGATTATATTTATTTTGAATGGTTTGATATAACTGTGGGTTTTATGAAATGTGTTTTGATACTTCAAAATGAACTTGTTTGGATTAAAATCTCATAATTCATATTTTGTATTTAATTCTCATGTTCAGTCTAATTTTTGAATAAATGTGATTTAAATTCTGCATAAAGATTATTTTAGTATGTTGTGCACCACTGAGTCCTAGTACTCAGCGATGGCTGTTATTGCTGTCGCAGATTTAGAGACTAGAGGAGCAGTAGACTGAGCTACTGAGGATTGAGGACCTACCTGCTTGAAGTTATCAGGTATAATTTATACCCTGACTGTAAATATTTATTTTGATGTATGTAATGCCCGTAAATGTATGGACATGTAAAATTGGGCTTGAGCAGCTTGTATAAAGTTTGTAATAAATTTTAGTTTGGATTTTCCTAATGTAAATTTTTAATATGATGTATATATAAATTATTTATCTTTAATGAAATATGAATGAATGAAATTGATTGACAGTAGCTTGATGATTACTGAATTTTTGGAAATTGAGAAATGAGGATTGTTGAATTTTGAAACTTGAGAAATTGGTTGGAATTGATTGTGAATTTGAAGAAGTTGTTGAGAAAAATTATTGGAAGTGCTTTTTTTCAGGTATTTGAAGAACTGTTTTCTCAAAATACAGACGGCACTCTGCCGAAATTTTTATAAAATTTGCGAAAAAATAAAATGGGCCAAAAATTTTACTAGTTTTAAAACTTTGAATAAATGATTTTTAATACCTATTAGAAAATGCTCACCACTTATAAAAGAAAAAAAAATTTTAAAATCCCTTATAGGGTACTTAATGAGTTATCAGTAGGTGAAGTTCGGTAGTTCGTTAGGTATTCTACAGGATAATGTTATGCCTTACAGAGGGGTAAAGTGTGATAGATATTATGGGCGAGGATAATTAGGGAATGGAGGAGGAATATTTGCTACCATTAAGTTTTGGGCTGGAGGGTATGGACTTTGGGCTGGAGGGTACGGGTGAAAATTATTTTGTGGCGGTAGGTGAGTCTGCTTTGAAATGGGGTGCACATCTCCTTCCTTCTTTTTCTTAAAATTAGTAGACTTTTTTACAGAACTCTCCTCTACTACTTCTTGTAATCTCCCCAACTGGAGATTTGCTTCAATCTTTTCCCCCGTCTGAATGATATCAGAAAAGCTATTGGAAGTGTTCCCAATCATCAAATTGAAATATGGGGCCTTAAAAGTCTCAATGAACAAAGAGCAAAGTTCATTGTCTGTCATAGGAGGATAAACCTCAGCTGCCTTTTCTCTCCATCTCTAGGCATACTCTTTAAAGCTCTCCCTTTCTCTCTACACCAGGTTTTGGAGGTCTCTCCGCATGGGGACAACATCACAATTGAATTTATATTGTTTGAGGAAAGAGTCTACTAAATCCTTCTAGGAGCATAATCTACTCCTATCCAATTGTATGCACCAATGCAAGGCTGCCCCTGTGAGACTTTCATGAAAGAAGTGTACTAAGAGTCTGTTATCTTCTGTAAGAGCGGACATCTTGGCTATGTTGGTGGCCAAATGGATGCGCAGGTCGGAGCTTCCACTGTATTTATTGAATTCTGGGACTTTAAATTTTGGCAGTACCACTACATCTGGCACTAATATTAGTGAAGACACATCAACTGAGCCATACATATTTAACCCTTCAATAGCTCTTAGTCTTTCCTCTAGAGCAGATAACTTCTCATTCTCTTTCTCTCTATTTTCTCCCCCTATTGCATTAGCTATTCCCACAGTTGGAAAATTAGTTGTACGGTGAACTGAAGGGATTGGTGTTGGAGGATGAAGTTCTGCATTTGGGATAGCCTGGTGATAGGAGACAGGTAATTCATTGCTTGGGAATGTTGGATTGAAGGTAATTGTTGGGTTAGGGATGGGAGTTTGGAAGATGAAAGAAGTTGAGGCTTGATCGTGAAGCTTTTGGGTATAAGAATCAATTGTTGTTGTAAGTGGGGAATTACTGGTAAATTTGGTTTCGGTACTGGCCGGGTGGTTTCTTTACTTTGGAACATTTCTCTCATCATTTTCATTAGCTCTAAGATCTGTTCCCTTAATTCTGAAACTTGCTCCTATAAGTTCTGCACTTGTTCTTGCTCTCCCATTATCCTCTTCGTTCAGGATCTTATTAAGTAAACTCTTCTCGGTACAACTGGTTGCTATATTGGATTTGCTTTGTTGGGAGCAATATTGGTTTCCTATAGGAGTAAGTGCATTATCAGTTTTATTTCTACAAATAATTTCATTGTGACTAAAGTTTCCGCCGATTAAAGGATACTGTGGCAATTGCCGAAATGGTGTCTGTCGAGGGTAAATTACATTATTTTTTATAATGGCATCATTCGATAGTCCAACTGTGAATGACAGGGCGTATGCGTGGCTATAATACTTGTTCATATGGCACATACGTCTTTTTGCATAGCTCTAACGAGGATAAATCCCACGGGAGTTATACTATTCATTCATAAACTTTAAGGTTCCAGAACGCAGTTCTATTATTCGTAAAGCATACATAGTGTTGTGCTATTGCCTAGGCTCAGGAAGGCTCTTTAGAATATAATGACATCTTTTGAGATACTCATATAATCTTGCTTCTTGTTTCGTAGGGTTGAATGTCTTCAAAGCATATTTGGATTCAGACAGCAGTTCCTGTTTTCCTTGCGCTATCATCTTTTCTAACCGGTCGACATTCCCTCGCAGTTCTTGGTAAAGGGTAGCTTGTCTATCTTTTTCCCTTCTTTTCTTAGCGCATTCTTTCGAGATATCATTGATTAATTACGCCTGATCCTTAAGCTCAAGCTTCCTCCTCTTGTTCTCTTGCTTGTATTCTTCCACCAGTATCTCATGATATTTCAATCTTTCTCGTAATTTATCATTTTGTATCTCTCTCTCTTTTACTGTGCTTTGAAGCAAGGCCTTCTCTTTTTCCCATTGGGCTTTCCATCCTTCATATTTCGTTTCTCCTGCTGTCACTCTTCTCTAAGTCTTTTTACCTCCTTTTCCAACATTTGTTGTTGACCTTTTAACTATTTTATGCGTTCCTTCAATTGCTGGTTATCAGTGGTCGAACTCTAAAGAGGACTACCCAATCCGATATTAACTTCTTTTACACAGACTTCTTGGTGCGATATGCTATCCCCGAACCCTATCAACTTAGAGACTCGATAGTCTTTGTCCCTCCTGTTTCTCCATAAGGAATATTCTTCTGTTGTACTCGGCCCTTTAGGTGACCATTCCATCAAGATCATTTTTTTCCAGGATTTGCGCAAAGCTTTTAGTTCGTCTTCTCTACCGGCTTCATGATAGAAATGAGTTTGACAGAATCCTTCAATATTGGGAATGAATTGAGTCGAGCCAAATTGCCTCATTACCATAGCTGAGATATAATATGTGTATCCAGTTAGCCTTACCAACGGTATAAAATGATGACCCCCTGTACTGATCAAGATAGGTTGGCCTGTAGTCCACAACTTCCTCCAGCAGTAATTGTGACTATTAAAACTTAGAATCTATTCTTGCCATTATTGTTCATCTTTTTGACTTATTACTAACTTCACCATCTTTTCAATAATGGGCTGATTAGAGTACTAGGTTAGACCCTTAGTTTCCAGTGCACAGATATGACTGAGGATCCAAAGATACAGCAACTGGATGCAACACTTAATGATTCCCCTTCCTTGTTACTAGCAATACGTCAGAGTCAAGAAGGTCTCAGTGAGAACAGTAGGTATTGGATTGACATTCTATTTTTCCACTGCCCAAAATAATTCTGTGACGTTATGAGTTACAATTCCCATAGGCCCGGGGAACAAGACCAATCCATAGATCCCCAGAGATAGAGCTGACAAAGCCTTATCCCATCTCTTACCCTGAATATGCTGGTCTAAATGCTTCTTAATGTAAATCCAAGGCCACCCATGTGAGCTTTCCTTAATAGTTTCTTTTACTTTTGCTTCCTCCGCTGGAACTCCTATTATGTGTGTGAATCGTTTCCATGTATGTCTATGATCATGATGGAGATAAATGAAATTCTGGGTTACATAAGGGATCAGTGTCTGATATTCCTCTACTGTGGGGACAACATCATTAAAAGAAAATACTCTATAACTAGGATTCCAAGTAGATAACATAGCCTTTAGTGTCGGAACTTATGTTTTGACCCTTAGCAGAGAGGCAATCTTCCCATACTTTTCCTTGAACTGCGTCTGGGCATGATTGGGCAATGATTTCCAAATATTTAATAAGCATCAAAATCGGCTGTTCTGATCTCAATTTTGCTAGGATCTAATGGGGGCAATAGACAAGTTTCTACTTTTATTTCACCAGTCTATAAAGATTTCGAGTCATGGGTTGATTTGAATCTTTGTTGAGCATTCCGTTTCTGTTTTGAAACCTCTTCGGTGACTGACTCGAAGATGCCATTTTAAAGTTTTCCTTACCCTTGGCAGACACTAATTTATAATACCTGTGGAGGAAATAAGTTAGCAGAGTAAATTCAAGTAACTTTGAATTATACTGCTTGCATGACAATATTTATACACCTATCAAAGTAGGAAGGTGCTTAGACTATCCTAGCAGTATAATTCAAAATTACCCTCATGTTATTTAAGAAAAAGTCGAAAGATATAAACAGAGTAAGGTGAAAGCAAGTGTGTCCCTTTTGTCTTAAAATAGGGTAATCGTGACACCGAGTAGGTACTATCTAATTGGATGGTCCTACTCTCAAGGATGGTTTACTATAGGCTCCGACTAAAGTGACTGTTTAGCTCAAGGTCTAATTTTCTAAAGCCACAGGTCCCTAAATTGTTGATACTGTAAATAGTAAAGCCTCATTTCACCATTATGATATTAATAAGAAAAATCCACGGGTATCACAATAAGTGAAACAAGTTCCAATATGAGCAAAAGTCTTCAGGGATACTAACGGAGTAAAACTCGCGGGTACCACTACATGAGTGAAGGGACATCGTGTAGGTAACCAGTGTGTGAAGGGACACATTTACCTCTTCCTTTTTCAAGGGAATTTAGACGAGGATTACTGCAATAAATGAAACAATCAAAACAAACAAAATGGTTAGAGATAATAGTAATAATCAAAATATTAAAACTTCTGATTCTATAATATTAAAACTTTTGATTCTATAAGTTAACCCCCATAATTATCGATTTATAAGAGTACAGAATTAAATTTGCTCTTTGGTCTTCTAAACTAGGGTTATTTTGGTCTTATCCCCAGTGGAGTCACCAAGCTGTCGCAAGGGTTTTGCTGTCACTGGACGATTCTCACTGAAGTAGAAAAAGTGAGGAGTTTCCACTTTAATTTTAAGGGAAATTAAAGGAAACTATTACTGAAAATAAAAACCACTTCCGAAATAGAGATTCTAAGTTCGTAGTCCATTCACGGGTGGGGAAGGTGTTAGGTACCCCACTTCGTCTCTTAATGAGGGTCGGTAAATTTAACAATATGCTCTTCACAATTGATAATTTGGGGGGTGGGGGGTGTTTGGAGTCACAATGTCGATCCTTATTATCGACAAAAGGAGCGTTTAATATCTAACCATTTTTGGTTTCCCAAGAACACAGGTGCATGGGATGACCCTACAGTAAATTGGTGTTTTGTTTATTTGATTTGTTACATATTTTATCTAATTTTTTCGCTTCGAATTAGGATTCTAATTTTAAAGACGTGTTATTTGGGTCCCTAAAGATTCATAATGAATGAGGAGGATTCTCTACTCACATGTTATGTACCTTGGTATTTAGGTGTTAGTAATATTAAAATTTTGATTGAAAAGATTTCTGGAAAAGACTCTCTCCCAACCTCTTAAAATGTATATATTAAAACTTTCATTCAGAGGATTTCGGTAAGGACTCTTTACCGATCTCTTAAAATATTTTTATTAGAGTTTTAGCTAAGAGAATTCGGGTAAGGACTCTCTCCCGATCTCTTAAAGTATTTTTTATTAGAATTTTTTGCTGAGAGAATTCGGGTAAGGACTCTCTCCCGACTCTTAAAATGTATATATTAGAATTTTTGCTAAGAGAATTCGGGTAAGGACTCTCTTTCTATCTCTTAAAACTTATCAAAAGTGAATTTTAAAAGGTCTCGGTCGTGAGACCGAACTCGTTTGACCCTATTAGATATGAGAGCATCGCTCGCGTCACCTTTCGCTTTTCATGTTATTTAAGACTTTTAATTTCTGATCTCATGATTCATTTATCCGAAGTCTCCCTAGCTTATTACGACTCCTCATTTGGAGCCTTCAGGAAATCTTATTTCGGAGGTTTCCCGTCCGAGCTTAATCCCGAATCTCGATCTCATTCCTTTTTTTCTGAGCTAGTCT
Organism: Hevea brasiliensis; assembly: GCF_030052815.1. Classification (NCBI taxonomy): domain Eukaryota; kingdom Viridiplantae; phylum Streptophyta; class Magnoliopsida; order Malpighiales; family Euphorbiaceae; genus Hevea; species Hevea brasiliensis. Next base: position 107,276,657 of record NC_079493.1, read on the forward strand.
GAGTAACTAACCTCTCAATTTGCCCGAACTCTTCCTAATCATTTTTTATCCTGATTGGGGATCTTCATATTGTCATCTCCTCTCTGTACTCCTTACGATACTTACAGAATTTTGGTGTCCTGAACTATCCCTCTCTTTTTTTTACATGAAATAACATAAAGAAATTAAGGACGACGTAACGACAAAAGGTAAAACTTGCGAATGTCACAAAAAAAGGTGAGATAAGTCCAATTCGACGTAAACTTATTCTAGAGATTCGTTGTGATGAGGAGTCTAACAAAGACTTTTATGTCATGAACATTTGAGAATGATAAGTTGAGCACTTACCTGTAGAAAAGGCTGAAATAATGAGTAAGCTGGTACCGATGTCCTTGTGAATTCCGAGCCACTAAAACTGAGACGGTAAGGTGATTTTAAGGAGTCAAAAGTGATTGAAATGAGGTCTTCTTGACAGGTGGTGATTGAGTTTTTTTTAAGATGGTGCGCGGTTGTTTAGGGTATGGATTGCAAGGCCTATAGCTTCCGCGATAAGATTCTTTAGAAAACTCATTTCTAAAGTCTCTAGGAACCTTGAGAGTTTCTAATTGAAAATAATAAAGCTATAGCAAAATTCCAGGGTTTTTCCTTAATATTCACCGCTATCTCCATAGCATTGCGTGCAGGTATTTATAGGAGATGGGTGCTCGGAGATAGAGGGTCAAGATTTTCAGCAGGAGGAAATGAAGGGTTAGGATCCAAAAAGACATAATCCTACATTTCAGAATTAAAGAGGATCAAAATTGAAGGTTAGGATTGCACTCCAAATTTTTGTCCTTTCATCCAATGGTTAGGAGTCATGCCTTACAGAATGGATCCGAAGGTTGGGAACAAAAGGTGTTGAATTAGTTATTTACTTTTGATCTAAGGGCTTTGAATTCGTCGTTACAATTATGATCAACGGTGTAGATTGGAATGTACTGGGCTGCTTTAACCGCCTGTAATCCAACAGCAAGGGGTTAAATTCATAAATTAAAAGTTATGATTGGGAACGACCGGACTCCTTGTTTTACCCGATCTCTCTTATTTCTTGATTTTGACCTATACTAGTCAAAGCAATAAATCCTCCGATTACCAATGAACCGCTTTGAGTTCTGCACGTAATAAATACCAATGCCTTATATATATGTAGGAGAATTTTATCCTTCACATACTCATAGCCTCCCTTCTCTGGTGAATTTTCAATGTTTTATTTTCCCATTCTTAGCTTTTCCGGCTAGAATTCTTCTCATGACAACCACCTTAATCTTTTTCTGAATGTTTTCTTTGTCCATCTCCTGAAAATGAATAATTTCGATGATTAGAGGTTTATGAGGGCATCGTCTAATGATGGTGAGGGAACTGGACTAATTGACCGATCAAGGTCAAAACTGACTACCACGCTGATCTCGGATCGACTTACTGGTATGGCTTACAGACTGATCTCTGACAAGGGGACCGCTAATTTCAATCTTAATATCGGTGACTGCCTCTTAAAGTTCATTTGGCTCCTAACCATCTCAGGGGTCCCAATCGTAGCTCGGTTCTGGTCGATGACATCAAAAAAGACATCGAGCTTCCCATAGTCTTTGCCATAGTTGATGAGAGCTACCCTCCCAATCTCCACGTATCTCTTGAACCGCATCTTGAAATCGGGAGTGGTCCGAACTGCAGGAACAAGATAGGTAGAATGTAGTGAAGGAAAATTTGTAATTGTTGATCTTGAGAGATCGCCCAAATGATGTAATCTGACCTTTTGGAAATGAAATGAAGTTTTATTTATTCAAAATTGATTATTTATTTTATTTTATTATTGCATTATTTTCTGATCTCTTATGACTGTGTCTTATATGATCTTTACAATTCACACTTATTAACCGATCACTCTTGACTGCTCTTTAAATATCCGATCTCCCTACCACGTTTCTGGAATTCACCTTTGATGAGTCATCAAAACAGTCCAATCCCGTTAACTGATGCGTCTCTTCGATCTGCGTGAACATTTAATGCTCGGGTAGGTATAAATAGGGAGGAGTGTTGGCTATATGCCTACTTATGCCATTTTGAGATTCTCTGAGCAACCACGATGTTCTTTCCTGCCTTCTAAAGTTTTTCGTTACCATTTTACAGTCTGGTAAGAGCTTTAATCTTTTTTTGATCAATTTTATCTTTATATTTGAAAATGAGCGGTACCGACAGTCAGAGAGCTGCCAGTCCTCCTTCTGTTCACATTTCGTGGACATCGGACGAAGGTGAAGTGGCCAGACCGAGTGAGCGACCTGAACCTTCTACGGCCATCGTTCCAGTCCATGGTCGAGCGACCAAGTCAAAACAAGCGTTGTTTTCAAGGAAAGAGAACTTACCCGTGGATGAGTTGCCATCAGTCCTTAAGGAGATCGATCTTCAGTCTATTAGCCAAGAGTACAACCTTCCGACTGACTCCTTTAAACTTATCAGATGTTATGGCGATCTTCGAGCTGATCATTTTTTTGAAGAAACTGACCTGATCATGGGGTATGAAGAATAATTAAAAGCTGGGCTTTGGATTCCCCTGAACGAATTCTATAGAGCCATTCTGAAGTTCCATCACATCTGTGTAGCCCAGGTGCATCCGAACTCCTGGCGGACTTTGGTGGCCTTCAGAGGTTTATGCTAAGCTAAAAAGCTCGAGCCCACGGCTAAGGTTTTTGCTGAGTTGCATAGGCTTGCTCAGTGAAAAGATGATGAGTTTTGGTTTTTCTAAGTCAAGCCGAACTACGGGCTCTTCACCGATCTCCCTTCCTCATTGAAGAACTGGAAAAATCATTTTTTCATACTGAGGAGCAAGGACACAAATGGCTTTGAGGGCATTCTACGTAGTTGGCAGTACTTGATTCCTTCAGTACCAAAGAAGATCGCCCTAAATAAGGATGAGGATGCCATGGTGAAAGAGTTGAAGGATCAGGCGACCACTCATAAGTACTCATGTTTGGATGCCGTTACGGTCGAACTGAAATAGTGGTTGATGCAAGTGATCACCTGTGAGGACTATGAGCTGCGACTCTCTGACCTCGGCCCCAGGATCAGTATAATCTAGATTCTTAGTCTCTTAACTTTGGTGATCTCACTAACTTGTTCTCTGTGCAGGTATGGTAGGAGGCGAGAGTGCAAAGGAGAGCCACATGCGAAAAAGGGAGCTCGCCCAGAAAGTGCGAGAGATGAAAGTTATTGCTGCTGCTACTGCTCATATGCCTAGGCGGGACTCAGTAGAAGTACCGAGCTCTCCGTTCTGACCTTCAGAGCAGCCAATCTCGGGGGTAGAGATTGTTCCTTCTCCACCTTGATAAGCCGAACCTCCACCTCCGCTGGTCTCTTCAAGTGCAGAAGGGAGGCCTTCTCGACCAGTCATAAGGACACTCTCTCGAGGTGCTCAGGTCTTTATCCATTCTCTAGAAAGGAACCATTTAGTTCGTGGTAATCCTGATCTAGCCAAGGTCCTGGGCACCACCATTTGTTTTTAAGAAGATCGGAATAGATTGGCCCAGGATAGCATTGACGATCTCCTGGCTCAGACAATGAGCTTGGGTTTGGAGACCATTACGAACCAGCATATGATAAGAGAAAAGGCTCATCTCTTGAGACAGGAGATTCTGAAGGTGGTCTAGGACACAGCTAACGCCAAAGCCCAACTCTCTACTGCCCAGGATCACATCGCCCATATAGAAGATTGGACGAAGTCTTACGAGGAAAGGATAGCTGAACTGGAGCGGGAACTTGAAGATGCTCAAGCCTGTCGATCTGCCGATGTCACTCAACTTACTGAAGAGATCAAGGCGAAAGAAGAAGAGGCCCTGGCGAGAGAGGCTGGTGCTTATGTGAATGCTCATGACAATCTTCTGGTCGAGCTCGTGAAGCGCTATCCTGAGGAAGACTTCTCCTGGATGGAGGATCTTGTCTCGAGAGCTTAAGATGATAGCGAGGAGGAGCCTGAGAGAGAGGAGAGAGGGAATGATGAAACCAAAAATGAACTTGAAGAGCAGGTTAGGGGAGACCCTCCTACCGAATGACTTGTATATTTTCCATTTTGAAATGAATTAAGCCTTTTCATGCTCAATTTTCTTGATGAGATCGGAAAACATCAAACCAAGTTGCATGAGTACTGAATAGAATTAACTCTTAAACAATTGAATAAAGTTGAACATTAAACCTGAGACTGGTTATTAATCATAAAACGTAAGACCACTTAGAGAGATCGGAAAACTATTACACATGAACATGAGATCGAACGGTGCCGTGACTGAATATTGACAAACTTTGAAATATTTGAAAAGTGATTTTGTAAAATTGTAAAGATCTGAAAATGACTAGGGCTTATTAGGATCGGAACCATTATTTAAGGATCGGATAAAATATTAACTTTGTTAAGAAATGTTTGAACAATGTGAGTGAGATACCTGATCACCAAAATTATGCGCAATATGGAATTTTGAGGTATTTGAACACGGTGAGATCGGAAAACAATAGCGTGTAAGATCGAATGGTCCGAAAATCCAATATCAATTTGAAAATGTCGAATAAAGACGAAGAGATTGAAAAACAACCTAACTTGAATGTGAGATCGAGTTATTCCAAAGACAAACTATTACTGAGTTCGGATAAGTGACATGTGATCGGGTCATTAGTTGAGAACGAATAACATTAAGATGGAAAATCCATTCAAGAGAACATTTGAATTTATGACTTCATTACAACTTTAAAAGAAAATTGTACATTAAGTTATGCATTTGAGGGTTGACCAAAATATGGTGTTTACAGGAAACATCAGCATATTCTTAATGTTGCAAGGGCTTTGTTATTTCAATCCAAATTACCTAAAATTTTCTGGTCCTATTCTATTATTCATGTTTTTTTTTTTGATAAACAGATTGCCTACACCTATTTTGAATAGTAAATCTCCATTTCAGCTATTATTTTCTCATCCACCTAATTTCCTTCAATTAAAAGAGTTTGGTTTTTTGTGTTATGCCTCAACCCTTATTATAGGAAGATCCAAATTTGATCCTAGGGCTAGAAAATGCCTCTTTCTTGGTTTTAAAAGCGAAACAAAAGGCTTTATTCTTATGGACCTCAAAACCAGAGAAATTTTTATTTCAAGGAATGTTATTTTTCAAGAAAATATCTTTTCATATATTACACCTCAATCTCCAACTCCTATTCTTCCTCAGCCCTCAAATGTTTCTTTATTAGATTATATTTTTCCTTCTGCTACAATTCATATATACCATATTTCTCCACCTATCTCACCTGTGCATTCTCCTTCTAACATATCCCACCCTACTAGAATTTCTACAAGACCAAAAAGACCACCATCTTTGTCATGACCCAAATTATAGGCCGAACTGGCACTAGGACTTGGATCAGCATAAGGCTCCCAAAGCCCCATAATAAACCTAACTATTCCAAGTCCAAACCTAAGGCTCATCACTGTAGTGCTATTTCAAGAAGACAAATGGATAGAATTCGACCATAAATTGGACTATCTAATAGGGAGTTTTTAGCTCACCCGACCTGTAATCACAAAATATATCAATTTGGAGAGCTTAGCTTACCCTTACAATCCTTAACATAGTAATTTAATCAAATGGGAGCTCAGCTCCCTCATCCAAGATACATACCCATCCCATATATCTATACTTGCATAAATAATAGGTTTACAATTTCAAAATAAATAAACTATTATAGTCTCAAGCTAAATAAAATATTTCTAGCACATGCAAAGCTCTAAATTTTTAATTAATACTATGAAATACTGATATTATTGCTAAGAGATCTGCGAGGAAGGAAACAGGTTAATCACAAGAAGGAGATCCTCCTGTAACCTGAAAAAATAGAGCAAACAAGAGTGAGCGTTCGACTCATAGAGTAAGATATTAATTTTAAATATAATTTTTATAACTACCTAAGACTAATGCATCCCTAAGGATAAAATACAACAAATACCAACATATTCAACCAAATTCAAATAATATTCACATAAAGAATAATTTGGAGTATTCACATACACGTGTGTCACATCATTCAAATATATATATTTAGAAGCTAATCCCCTATACAACTTTGTTAATTCCAAAATTTGCTAGCGAGAGTAATTCGAGCCGAACTTTTTCTTGATAATCCAAATGCAGGGTCAGCGAGATCAACTCAAAGCTGTACTCACTCCGACTTATCACAAAAAGGACCAGGCCCCAAGCGAGACTAGCTCAAGTCGATTTGCTTGACCTACCCATATCTAGTACCACACCTCACACAGGCCGACACACGCACACAGATTCAAATTACCCTGAGGTGACACCCACATCAATTTCATCAAATAATAATACAACATAAAGCGGGCCTATAATAGCTATATACATATAATTATAAGTGAATGTATAAGCATGCCTTGTTTGTATAATAATATTGAAATTATAAATAAAATCAATATCTATTCACAAATTAATCGGAAATCACTGAGGTGGCTAGGCGGAGGAGAAAAGTTGACTCGGATCACTTAAACAATTATATCCATGAATTTATTAATATTAAAACAAAACAAAAAAGTTAAAGAGTCAAAGACATCTCAAATTTATGCTGGAAAACTGACAAAATTTTTCCTGTAACTAGGACCTGCCCAACCTTCAAGACAACTCAAACAACACTTCTACATTCAATGGCCTCAGGCCCACATCACAACAATATCATATTGCCTCTTCTAGGCCCGTCAAACTAGTCAAAAATCATATAATCACACATAGAATAATTATTTAAAAATTCAGGGTGTTACAATCTTATTTGCAGAACTATCATTGCAACATTACCTCCTCAGCTGCTACTGATTATCTATCTAAAGGTATTCTTTATCCCTTATCTTCTGTTTTATCGTACAAGTCTTTATCTTCTTCTCATCTTCACTATATCCTATCCATTTCTACACATAATGAATAAAAAACTTACCAACAAGCTATCAAGTTTGATGTATGGAAATAAGCAATGGCTTCTTAAATTTCTACTTTAGAGCAAAATAACACATGGAAGTTAGTGGATTTACCTCATGGAAAGGTTCCCATTGGATGTAAATGGGTGGGTAGGATTAAATATATAACGCCATCACTTTAGGTAGTCCGTACATTTTACTGTTCCGGCGACTAACGTCTGTCTGAACAACTAGGATGTCTGGAATTACAGTTAAACTAGAGTAAGGAAACATAAATTGACTGAATATAGACTAAGAAAAATTAAAGAAAAGTAAAAAAAATGAAGTACGACTCAGTTAAATGAGCCGGAGTCACAGCGATGGGTGACCCGATTGGAAAGCGACTGCGAAGGCAGTTGCTGACCCCAGACCCACAGGGAACCCTAGGAAATAATTTTTGAGATCTAATTAGAAGTTTATTGAAGTGTAAATGACATCAAAAAGGTCAAAGAAAATTCAGGGGAATTTAATTATCAGTACAGACAAAAAATAAACCGACAAGCATAATAAGGGCATTTTGGTCATTTTAACCCCAGAGTTAAAATTTGACCTGAATGTCAATTAAAAGAGATTAAAATACATAAAATAAATAAAATTAAAATTTATGAATTTAATTATGGAAAATAAGAAAAGAAGAGAAAAGAAAAGAAAAGAAGAAAATTAAATGAAATTAATGATATCATAAAATTCTCTAACCAATAGGAATTCAACAACTAATTAAAAAGAGATAAGAAAGAGTTAAAAAGAAGACAAATTGAGTTAATTAACAAAAAGCTATCTTCTTCATTTCTTCTCCATATTGCCGTCCACCATAGCCGAGAAACCTTCTCCATTTTCCTTTTTTTTTTTTAAGCTCAATTTTCCTAAGCTTTCTCTACCTAAAACCCTAAACACCCTTCATAAAAATTAATCCCCACATCAAGAGGAATATTTTGATGATCAAAAAGTGAAGAAATTCCAAAGATTGAGTAAGCTCAAGAATTGTTTAAAGATGTTAGTGCACTAATTCACTTCTATTTCTTTTCTAAGCATGACAAGCTTGCTAAAATAAGTTAGATTGATATGAAATTAAAAGAAATTCATAGGGATAGGAACTTACTAAATTTTGGCAGCCATGATAAGAGTTGTGGTTTGATGGTTTTGATGAAATTAGTTGTGTTTATTATTGATATTGATGAGTAATTATGATGAACAAATTGATTGGCATGTGTTTATATGAATTGAGAAATGTGAGTTAGAGTTTTTTACCTAACTTTGGGGAAATTGATGTGTGACTTGAAATTGATGATGTTGAGATGATTTAATGACCATTAGAAGTGCCTTGTATGTTAGATGAAGTTTTTGGTGTTGGAAGAACTGAATTTGGGAGTGTTGATTTTTATGCAGGAAATTCAGACCTTTGAGTCCAGAGTATTGTTTGAGTTATAACTAGAGTTGTGTTGCTCCAATTGGTGTGAGGCCAATTAGAGATGAAACCTAGGACAAAATGCCCCATTTTTCATTTAGAAACTCTACCTAAATTCTATCAAATTCTTGGTCAATTTACTATTCCAATATGGATATCCAAACACTGAACCCAGAAAAATAACTAATTGAACAGTATATGTTCATTTGACCATAACTCCCTCTAGATAGGTCCAAATGACCTGAATTTTATACCATTAAAAAGCTTAGACATAGGACTACAACTTTCATTGAGAACACCAAGCCCGGAAATGTCTCAAACCAAATGAAATTGTTCCCTCAAATTAGGACACCAAACTGACCTGCACCATTCTGCCCAGAATTTCTTGGACTAGAGCTCACCCGAGCAGTTTTGGCAAAATAGCCATAACTTGGTCTACAAAAACCCAAATTCAATGACACCAGTGGAAAAATTTCTATAAGACATAGATCTACAAAATTGGTCTTTTGACCCAACCCCAAAAACCAATGGAAATAGGTCAATTGACTAGGTTAAGTTAACATATAAATTCTGGAAATTTTCAAAAGAACCATTTAACCCCAGAACACTCATTTAGCTATATCTCCTACTAGAAAACTCCAATTAGGTTGAGCCATACTGATCTGGAACCCTAAGAAACAGGGCTCCAACTTTGTTTTAGACTTGGTCCTCAAATTATGAACATAAGAACCCTAAAATGGGAGTCAAAGTTTCTGATCTGAACATGAGTCCTGGTAGAACAGGGTACATAAGTCTAGGCCAGTGATTTGGTCATAATTAATTCTACAAAACTTAAAAAATTGTAATAAAAATTTTAAGTGACTATAAGACATAGGATAACAACTTTTATGAAGAACCTTAGGCCTAAAAATGACTATGACATGATCAATTAATTAGACAAAAATAGACTCTAGAATTTGCCAAATTCTGGACCTTGAGAAAGGTTCATAAAATAACTTAGCCTATGATATGAAACAAAATGAAATAAGTTATTGAGCATAAAAATAACTTGAATTAATGAAACTATAAGTATGAAATAACACTATTATGCCCAAAGTACACATAGACTCATTTATATAGCTTGGATCGATTGGTATACCAATTAGGGACTACATATTGCAGTACTGCCCATAGAAATAATCATTGACAGACAACATATGTCTAAGATGATTGTTCTACTGGCTTTATGCCTGCCCATGGCCATAGTGCCAATTTTCATTATTACTGGCTTATGCCTGCCCGCTTGCCCTGTGCCTAACATGACCGTTGTATACTGGGAAGACATATGGATGTCTAACTAGTATACTCCTGTGTATCCAGTATTTATAGTCTATCATAGGTTACTTGAACACAGATAAAAGCAATAAGCCATAAAATTTAAATAAGTACATGAGAAAATCATGAATATAAATTTTATAAGACTGAATATACGGTACATACACAGTAAAGATCCTGATTAACTTATTTACTTCCAAAGCTTTCTAAACACGCAAAAGACTATGAATTTATAATGTTTTATATTTTATTATAAGATTATATGTAGAATAATTATTTTAGTTGTTTAGATTAGTTTTCCTTTGTATTATGCACCACTAAGCATTATGCTTAGCGCGTTGGTTTTTCCATCGCATAAGTACAGGAGACCCACAGCAGCAGCAGTAGAGCTTAGTCTGGATTTGATCAGATCTGCTACAAGATAGATTGTCACCTCAGCAGTCCGTTTTGGTAGGACTCATATACATATTAGATTTTACATTTTGGTATTGTATGTAATTAAACAATGATGTAAATTATTTTTGGAATGTAAATAAAAGTGTAAATTGTTGTATATGAATTTTATATATATGAATGCAAAGCAGTATTTTATTTTCTTGAAAATTGATATGAGCACGAGAAATAAAATGATGAATGAATAGATGTAAAGTATTTGAATTGTTTTAACAGATAACATGAAAACTACCATGCACTAATAGAACAGAGGAGACTCTGTCTACGTCTCCATAAAAATGAAATGTGATAAAAAAAAATTTTTTTTATATGTAAGACAATATAATTAAACTAATATTGTACATGACAAGACAGGATAGGGTGCTCCGGCACCGAATGTAACGCATCTTGCTCGGTTACACTGTAGACGGGTGAGGGGTATTACAAAATATAAGGCGAATGGGAAGATAGAGAGGTGTAAAGCTAGACTAATGGCAAAGGGTTATACGTAAACTGAGGGCATTGATTTCTTTGATACATTTTCAGTAAAATGACAACCATCAGAATTTTGTTGGCTCTAGCTTCTGTCAATAGTTGGCTTTTGCAATAACTAGATGTCAACAATGCATTTTTACATGGTGATTTAATTAAAGAAGTATAGGTGATACTGCCACTTGGTTTTCACTCATCAAAGCCTAATCAAGTTTGTAAGTTGCAAAAGTCATTGTATGGACTTAAACAGGCCAATAGGCAGTGGTTCTCGAAGCTCTCTCATGCCCTTGTTTCTTTTGGTTATGTGCAGTCCAAATCAGACTATTCTCTATTTGTGAAAACTAACGGGAATTCTTTTAATGCTATTCTGGTGTATGTGGATGATTTGATCCTTGCAGGTAATGATATGGTAGAAATAAATTCAATTAAAAGTTTTCAAGATTAAAGACTTAAGGAATGTCAAATATTTCTTGGGCTTAGAAATTACAAGAATAGAATCTGGTGTCTCTTTATGTCAAAGAAAATATGCATTGGAATTCTTGAAGAAACAGGTTATTTTGCTTCGAAGCTAGCAGAGACTCCAATGTATTATGCTACTAAGCTTTTGAAACAAAAAGGGACTCTATTGATAGATATTTCATTTTATAGGTGGCTTGTTGGAAAGCTGCTATACCTCATGACGAGTAGGCCTGATTTGTATTTTGCAACAAATTAGCTTAGCCAATTTTTATCAGCTCCAACTGATTTGCTTCACAGAGTGTTGTGTCAAGGCGGCTCCTAGCTAAGGCTTGTTTTTTCCCATCCAACTCTGCCATCAAACTTATTGCTTTTAGTGATCAGATTTGGGTACTTGCGAAGATAGCAGACAATCCATTACTGGCTACAATGTTTATCTTAGGGATTCCTTAGTTAGCTGGGAATCCAAGAAACAAAGTACAGTTTCCAGATCCTCCTCCGAAACAGAATATAGAGCACTTGCTGCTGCTGCTTGTGAACTACAATGGATTCTGTATATTCTCAATGATCTCCATGTCTCCCATTTTCAACCAGCTATCATCTATTGTGACAATCAATCAGCACTACACATAGCTGCAAACCCCACCTTTCATGAACGCACTAAACATATTAAAATTGATTGTTATTTCATCCGTGATAAAGTTCAGCAAGGTTTAATTAAGCTTTTTCCTGTTTCTTCACATTCACAACTTGCTAATATACATGCGAAGCCTTTGGTTGTAGCTCCATTTCAAAATCTTATGCTCAAGCTGGGAATGTCAAACATCCATTCTCCAACTTGCGGGGGTGTTACCAAATACAAAGAAGGCTATAAAGGAGAGTTAGATAGCAATTGTTTGCAGCTGATTGTAGCTGAATCTGGAGCTTTATTTAATTAGTTGGTTAGCTATTTTAGTGTAGCAGTTTTTTCTACTTCATCAACAGGTGTATCTGTTAGTTAGTTAGTTACAACACACGTGCTAGTTTGTTTTGCTTCCCACCTTCTAGCTTAACAATTTTAGTTTTTGTTTTTGGCATATAAGAACAGAATTGCTTCTCAATCAATGCATGTTTCAGTTCTCATTTCTCACACAAATATGATACTTCTCAAGTTCCCCTCTACCTGATGTAATCATACTGCTCAGGTTGTTTCGTGTTCACAAAACTTCAAGTAAGGGAATTTCATTGGCTCTCTACAAGAATTACAAGGCCTTATGTGGCGTTGCTCGTCCGATCCACAAGGGGAATGAATGGGTCTGTTATGTCCAGCCATGGTCCCGTGCATGTCTTTGCAGCGCTCATGATCTTCGCTCCTTTTAAAGCCTACTCATCATTTCAACAGGTCATTAGATTGGACACATGTCGTGCTTATATGAAATGTATAATATTTTCTTTTATAAGTAGTTATAATTGCAACGGACTAATTGGCAAGGTGATAAAGTTTAATATGACTGTTTAATTTGATTCATATTCATTTCATTTAAAGTAATTCATAATTTTTTTTTTACTTATACAAAATTTAAATTATTTATAAAATTAAAGATTTTATTGATAATCAACTAACAATTTATATAACTTGACTCGAATATGATCTTTTTAAAATTGATTCGACTAATTCAAAATTTAATTCAAAAAGATAAATAAAATTATTTTTTAAAAAAATAATTTAATATTTTAACTCATTAATTCAAATGTACTGAAAAAGACATTCATAACCTAAAATAACACTGACCTCAACGGGGACTTGTTTTCCACCTCTATTTGAAAGACATTCTCACGAAAAAGCATTTAAAAGGAGTTCTTCTCGCAAGGCATGTTTGGTTTCATGTTGAAGATGAATATTTAAATCGCGAGACTTTCATCTCAAATTTATATTTTAAATAATTAAATAAAATTTAAAAATAATCTTTTAAAATATGTCATTTTAACAAAATTTCAAGATATTAGAAAATGTTAGAAAAAGAAGTTGGGATTCGTAAACTAAGGTTCCGTTTATTTAGTGAAAAATAATTTCTGTATTTTTTAGTATTTGGAGCACTTATATAGAAAAATGAATTAACGAAAAATATTTTTTTAATTAAAGAAAAATTAAGTTATTTTTAAAGAAATGACTTTCTCTTTTTAAAGAAAATGTTATTTTTTAAATTTTGATAATTTTATTTAAATGTAAAAATAATTATACATTAAGAAATTTTTACTTAGACTCGAACCATCATGACTTAAGATATAAACATGTGATGTCCATATATTTAATATGTGGATCTCACAATATATTCTGTGTCTTGAGTCCATAATGAATTGGGTCTAAGTAAAAAAAAAAAATCATATATATATAAACACATATTATTAGATTAATATTGCAACCAAACGATAGAATAGAAAACATTTTCATCGAAAATAATTTTCACAAAAAATATTTTTTATTTTATGCGAACTAAACAAATGGATGCTTAATAATCAAATGAATGACTAGAAAAATTAGTATTGTATTATAGTGCAAGTATAAATTATTATTATCAGGCATTATAAAAGGATAGATGATAATTAACACGGGTTCATGTCCTTAAACTAATTGGCAAATTAAGAAGGTACGTGGTTGGCATAAAATTTCAAGGATAGAAGGTAGGTGCTATGAATGCTTAAGAGAATATTGGCCGAGTTTTGGGAATCTGTTCATTGGTGAAGGGAGTGTCAGCAAGCATTTTTGTGTGCAAAAAATTATCATGAATAACAAATAGACCTCTAAAATGGCTCTTAATTTGGAGACGTCTAGTCATTTACATTAATGGGTACTACTCCACTTTCAGCTTGAAGATTGAACTAATCTCGTTAATGGGTGTGTGTCTTAAGCTATTATTATTATTATTTTTTTATTTACCCAAATACCGTGCACTTAAAATGGAAAACACAGTATAAAAGATTAGGAAGCTACATGGGTAAATTTTACTCATCAAACTTGAATTTAGGTTATGTTTGGTATGACTTAATCAAACTTGTAATACATTATATTACATATTTGATTACGTTATTTTGTAAAATAAAAAAAATTATTATAATAGAATAACAATTATATAATGTATTAATTACATTTAAAAGTAACATAATAATCATTACATACAAAAATAAATATAATCATAATTATTTTTTTTATTTTTTTTTAATTTTTTTGTCAACGCTACCATTACAACCACTACTATTTGGTCACTATTGTTACTTTTATTACTACCCCCACCTTGTTGTTATCATCACCAATCACTTGACCAATGTGCTGCTACAACCACTTGGCTATTACCACTATTACCCCTCATCTTATCATCATAATCTAACTATTGCTATCACTGCCACCATTATCACCACTTAACAATCACTAATCATTACAACCATTACTACTTATTATTAACACTATAAATAAATTAAATATTAAAATAAAACTTATCATTATATTATTTTTATTTTTATTTTTCAATCAAACATAGTAATGTAATGGAAATTACATTACATTACAACTTTGATTTCATTACATAATTGGTTTACATTGCATTATATTATGCTCTACTAAACATAGCCATAAAGTGTTATTACAGCGTATTCTCTAAACTTTAATTTGTAACATAAAACCCTATTAATTTTAATTTAATGAACATAAAATCCTCTTATCATTTTAAAAATAAGATCAAAATATAGCCTTGTCATCTACTCTGTATTACCTATCCCCCCATCTTCCTCTTCCTCTGATCAACAGCAGCCAATCATTTTTTTTAAAAAAAAAAAAGAAAATCTTAAATAAAATTCCATATAATCAATAACTTAACAAACACAAAGGTCTCAAATTGATGAAAAGAGAAAATAAAAATGACAATTATTCTTCTATTTTAAGGTCTCAAACTCAATCCATAATTGATCCACAACTTTGTTGAAGTTATACGAGGCATGTTGTCATTAAATCTTTACAGAGATTAGGTCTCGCAATTTAACAAGATGTAAATGACATTAAACAAATATAGTAAACAATTTTATCATCAATCATCATCATAAAAAAAAATATTAAAGTAACATATGTGATTTTAATGTTAACTTTATTTTTTTTATTACTGTAAATGAACATTAAAAAAAGGGAAGAGGTGAAGAAGAAAAGTTACAAATTTAATGGAGGAAATCTTTAAGAAAAAAAAAATTAATAAGAAACGGTTGGAGATTTGGGGATAAAAGATTGGGTTAGGTTGGACTGGGATGGGTGGAGAGAGATAAGAAGAAGAAGTGTTTGCACTAAAAATAATTAATTTAATTTATTAATTATTTCTTACGCCAATGATTAATTAAAGTTAATTTTTTTAATAATAATTTAATTAATTTTATTTTATTAACTTAATTATGATGCCTAATTAAATATTTATTAAGTATTTTTTGGTAGTTATAAGATGATTTATAGTAAAAATTAATCTTTAATGGGAAGTTACTTGGAAGTTATCTTCCACAAGGAAAGTTGAGAAGCAATTGCAAGTGAATGATAGCAATTGCCGAGAACTCCCAAACATGGGAAAGAGGATTCTAGTTTCTCTCGATGAAGCCATTTAAGGATGATACTGTGCTACAGAGTAAATCTCAACAACTCAGCCAATCAATCCAACCAATTGATAAATTAATAATAATCCAAAGACTCTAGCAATCCAATCAATTTAAGATTCCAACAATCAGTTTCAATTTTCAAGCATGTCTATATCAATTTCTATTACAATTTCACTTTTTTCGATCATTGTATTTACTTTCAATCAAGCAATACAATTTTCTTTTTCAATTCTAATTCCAAGTACATATTTCAATTCCAATTCTAATTCTAGTAATACAACCTTCCATTTTTCAATTTACTTTGCAATCAAATATAAAACTGCTTTCAGTGTAATCAATTTTTATAATTACCTAATTTAGAAGTTGAAAGCGTATTTCAGTTGACACTCTCAGTTTTCAAAACGCTAGCATTCAAATTATTTATCAACTAAATTATTTTTACAGCAAAGAAGAAGAAATAACTGAAGATTTGGGGAAGAAAGGGTTGGATTGGATTGGAATGGGTGAGAAGAGAGACCACGAGGGAGGAAGAATAAGAAAAAGAAGAAGACCTGATTGGGGATTTGAAAAAAAAAAAGGGATTGAGTTGAGGTGGATAAGAAGAGAGAGAAAATTGTAAAGGATTTGGTAAAGAGAAAGAAAAAGAGATGAATGTGTAGAGAAAATGAATATATTTTTATTGAAGGTAAAATAATTTTTATTTTTATTAAAGAACTTTTATGTTCACTAAATTAATGTCGACAAAGTTTTATATCACATTGAAATTTATGAGTGATATTGTCATAGACCCAAATGAAATTTACCCAAACTGAATAGGGATGATGTCCCATATTGGAAAATTGAAATGATGTCCACTTCAATCACATGAATTGAAAGCAAAACCATCCACCATGCACTAAGGAAAGAAACAAAAGGGTACTATTCTTTTGGATGGTTTCATGATTCACATTTTGCCAAATGCATATGATGAATCGTGAGCTTCTCCAAATTTGATTGAGCCACGTGTTCTTGATCAATCATACTTTTTAATTAACTTCTAAAACACACTATTAAGATATATATTACAATGATGATGTGAAATTCCAGCTGTAAAATGCTCAATAATAGTTCATTATTGTAAAAAATAAATAAATAAATAAATTTTTAAAAGTTTACAATTTCACCTTAAATTAAAAAATTGCTAATTAAATTCCGAATTATTAAGAATTACACAATTATATCTACAGTTAGATTACCTTGTTATTGAGATAATAAAATTACCATCTCATTCTTTCTTAATTGCCATATCAGTTGTTAATTTAGAGTTTAATTGCAATTTTTTTTATAGTGAAATTATAAATTTTTTGAAAATTATTTTCCTTTTTTTTAACATTTCTTCTAAAAAAATATTAGAACATACATTTGCACCATTAATTGAAGTAATGCCAAGTTGCTGGTGTCAAAAGTCAAAAGCAATTGTCCGATTGAGAAAGTGGGAGATTATTTAGTCCTTAACCCAATAATTAAAAGATGATCAAACAATTATAGCTTATTAGCAAAAAGAAAAAAAAAATACAATTATGATTATCTAGTCCCAGGTTAGCGATGTGCATTATTCCACTAAAATCGAATAATCGAACTGAATTAATGAAATTTAATTATTTTAGTAAAAATAAGTTTGTTTCGATTCGATTTTCAGTTAATAATTATAAAATTTTTCGATTTTCAACAATCGATTTAATTACTTTTAATTTAATACTGAAATAATAGAATTTTTATTAATTAATATATTAATTATATTTTATAAT
The DNA here is from genome assembly GCF_030052815.1 of Hevea brasiliensis. Lineage (NCBI taxonomy): Eukaryota > Viridiplantae > Streptophyta > Magnoliopsida > Malpighiales > Euphorbiaceae > Hevea > Hevea brasiliensis. The sequence continues at coordinate 107,294,154 of NC_079493.1, forward strand.
AATATTTAACTTATAATTATTCTATTATTAATATTAAATCATATTTATTAATTTTTATAAATAAATAAATATAAATATATTTTTATTAATATTTAATTTATTAATTAATAATATAAAATATATATTTTCTTTTTTCAATTATACAATTATAATTAATAATTGATTGCATATTTTTTATTTTAATTAAATTTAATTTTTTTTTAATTTCAATTTGATTTGGTTAATCAAATATTCACCCCTGTACAGGACAAAGCTAAGAACTTCTAGAAAGTTGGTATGATGGTTTCACTTCAGCTACTAGACATCAATTTAAGAAATGGTTCTAATATTTCTAACACCTACGTATTGCTATTTACATATAATTTAGGAAAAAGTACAAAAAGAAAAACCTTATAGGTTTGTGTTTTGATACATAAGAGATCACAGTTTAATTGTTGTCACTTTGATACTCTATATTTTTTTTGGTTAATAAATGTAGTCTAAATAATTAGTTACTGCTAAATGACGCTAATATGGCAAACATATGATGTTGATGTCGCGAATATAGCAATTTCATGTGTTTGATACATCAGCATCATTTAAGAGTAACTAACGGTTTGAAACACATTTACTAATGAGGAAAATACAGAGTATTAAATTGACAAAAATAAACTACGATTTCTCATATGTCAAAACACGAAGCCACATGATATTTTTTTTAATATTTTTCTCTATAATTTATTGTATTTAAATCATGAAGTAAGTACCACCCTCTCCATAGTTTTATATATATATATATATATATATATATATATAACTATGGACTTAGTATTCTTAAATTTCTGAGATCATTTTGTTCTCAGCTTAACGGTAGTGTTTTCAACTTTTGGTGGGGGAGAAAGGATAAGGAGCGCAATATGTATTGGATAAGTTAGCGCAAAGCCTCTCGTCCAAAGGGTCTCAAAGACATCTGTGATTACGTTAGTAGACAATTCAAGCCTGCTGAACGACATTACCACTCAGTCTACAAAGAAATCCTTGCAGTAAAAAATGGAATAAAAAAATTCGAGCTTCATCCGATTGGTCACCACTTCACTGTCACGATGGACAGCTCCTCATTCCCAAGAATTTTAGACTTCAAGAATAAGGCACTTCTTGAACCACAACTTGTGCGCCTCAAAGAGTGGTTTTCTAAATATAAATTCAAGGTTTAGCATATTAAAGGAAAAAACAATCTTATCCCTGATCTCCTCTCACGACCCAGTCTCGTCCACTTGATCAGTTCCATCTATACTCTGCCATTCATCCTCATGGCCAGTCCCTCCAACACACCTAACTTCCTCGTCCCAACTCCAGATAGCTTTCCTCCTGGAAACTCATCTTCCATGACCCTCGCAGAACTTCAAACCTATGCCAAAAACCACCTTTTCCACTTCCAGAGTGTAAGAAATATCCTAAGACATGTCATTCCTCCTGTTTCCTATTTCCAACTAGATTGTCCTTTTCTTAACTGTATCAGCCTTCACCCTGAGACAGATTTACTCCTTAAAGAACTTTGGTTTCTTTGGTGCTTTACTACCCTCTACTCCATAGCCATTGAGTTCCCCACTTTGGGTCTGTATCACTATGTTCAAATCCACACCTCTAGGTTTCTACTGTCAAGGTTCTTAGAATGGTTTAAGCCCTTATCAACTTGGGCCTATACCCTCAGAAGACTTATTGACTCTCAAGGCATTGAGGACAGGCCTCCAGCCCAGCAACACAAGGTTCAGTCCATTTTCATCTTTCACAAGCCCTTTTTCAAAAGGCCCGATGGTCTTCTTTAGTCACAGAACTCCAATTATGAATGGAGAACATATGAGGGAACCATTACTGACAAAAGATTATCTTCTTACTCTTCCTCGAACTATGTACTATTTAACGTAAATTAGGCTCTGATACCAACAAGGGTCTGAGAGCCTCATACCATATACTACTTGAACTGAAAAGGATATCCTGTCCAGTCAGGGTACCAAATTCTCTTTATCACTCCATCCTATGCAGGCTAACGTCACCATGACACCTGGCTTATCTTTCACCAAGTCCACCACGCTACACTTGCATGCAGGAGGGGATCGAACCCGAGACCGCACGAGCTTTCTGAGGCTCTGATACCACTAAGGGTCCGGGAGCCTCATACCATATACTGTATTCTTATACTGATGCTCAGTGCCATTTCTCACTCTTTGATACTCTCCGGCATGAGCCCTTTTATACTCATATACAGCATACAATATGAGGACTGTAGTTTTCTGGATCAAAATAGATGCATTTATGATATACAGGATTCTCATATGAGGCAAGTATAGAGCATACGTGCAACTGAGTTACGAGAAATAGTATACATTCTTGGGGTTTCAGAAGAGGAGAGGGAAGTTTAGAAAGCCATAGAGAGAAACACACAGGATTTTATTTCTCTAAGATGGTTCTTGAGTTACAACTGAACTAGGCTCTCTTATATAGATGAGAGGCCTTAGGAACACGACAAATCATAATAATTAAGCAGACAAACTTTTCAAAAGAAAGCTGATTACAGATACAAACTTTAAATTAAGCTTCACATATACACTCTAGGCGGGAGACAAAGTAAAAGATGAAGATAAGAGGGATCACGGGCTATTGCTTTATGGAGATCTTGACAGGTTGTAATTCCTGTAGTCTGAGCTGTCAGAGTCAATATCACCACAAAAGCCATGATACCAGGGTTCTCTTTCATCAGATGAGGATGGAACAACACTCTCTAAAGCTTCATGTGCTTCAACATCCATTGGGTCTTGTGAGTCTTGGAAGGCAAGATTGGACTAGTCAGTAGGGTCGTCGCCTAGGGCAGTGCATGTGACTGAAGCATCTGATGTTGGGTAGTAATTATTGATTTCACATAAGTGATGCGCCAGCTGTTGTCTTAGAGGTCCCATGTGGTCTTTATCAGTAATGGCTCCCTCATATGTTCTCCATTCATAATTGGAGTTTTGTGACCAAAGAAGACCATCGGGCCTTTTGAAAAAGGGCCTGTGAAAGATGAAAATGGACCGAACCCTGTGTTGTTGGGCTGGAGGCCTATCCTCAATGCCTTGAGAGTCAATAAGTCTTCTAAGGGTATAGGCTCAAGTTGATAAGGGCTTAAACCATTCTAAGAACCTTGAGAGTAGAGACCTAAAGGTGTGGTTTTGAACATAGTGATACAGACCCAAAGTGGGGAACTCAATGGTTCTGGAGTAGAGGGTAGTAAAGCACCAGAGAAACCAAAGTTCTTCAAGGAATAAATCTGTCTCAGGGTGAAGACTGATACAGTTAAGAAAAGGACAATCTAGTTGGAAATAGGAAACAAGGGGAATGACATGTCTTAGGACATGTCTTAGGACATTTCTTGCACTCTGGAAGTGGAAAAGGTGGTTTTTGGCATAGGTTTGAAGTTCTGCGGGGGTCATGGAAGATGAGCTTCCAGGAGGAAAGCTATCTGGAGTTGGGACGAGGAAGTTGGGTGTGTTGGAGGGACTGGCCATGAGGATGAATGGCAGAGCAGAGATGGAGCTAATCAAGTGGATGGGACTGGGTCGTGAAAGGAGATCAGGGATAAGGTTGTTTTTTCCTTTAATGTGCCGAACCTTGAATTTATATTTGGAAAACCAATCTTTGAGACGCAAAAGTTATGGTTCAGGAAGTGTCTTATTCTTAAAGTCTAAAATTCTTGGGAATGAGGAGCTGTCCATTATGATAATGAAGTGGTGACCAATCAGATGAAGTTCTATTTTTTTTATTCCATTTTTTACTGCAAGGATTTCTTTGTAAACTGAATGGTAATATTGTTCAACAAGCTTGAATTGTCCACCAGCGTAACCACAGATGTCTTTGAGATCATCATGTGATTCGATCAGGATGGCAACCCTGTAAGTGTCACTAGCATCAGTCTACAAGGTTCTTTCTCTGTTGCCAGGGATGTGGAGAGGTGGAGGATTTTGAGCCTCTGCTTTAAGTGCCTTGATTGCTATTATCTGTTCTGGTCCCCAAAGTGGGGCATTCTTTTTAAGCATATTTGAAAGTTGACTGGTGTGCACTAAAACATGTGGTAAGAATCGACGGATATAGTTTACTATACTAAAAAATTATTGTAATTGTTTGTGGGTCAGATTTATATAGGGGAATTTGAGGAGTTCAATAGCTATGTGTGGGTCGAGCTGTATTTTCCATTTTTGAAATGCATACCCAAAAACTCAATTTCAGTTTAGGCTAAATAACTCTTCTTTTCAGAGAGCATTATCCCATGGGTTTGGATAATGGAATGGAATTGGGCTAGTAATTTTTTATGGCTTTGAATATCTTCTGAAAAAAGAAGGATATCATCAATGTAGAGTGTAAGATGGGTTTAAAAATTCGGATCATAATTTTTTGGAATAGTGAGGGGACTGTTTTAATACCAAAAAGCATTACAGTCCATTGGTATTGGGCTGTAGGGATGCAAAAAGCAGTTTTAAGCCTGTCTGAGGGATGGATACCAAGTTGCCAAAATCCATCTTCAAGGTCAAACTTAGAAAAGATATGGGCCTTGTGGAGTTGGGTAAAAAGGACATCAGTCTTGGGTATTGGAAATTTGTCATCTTGGAGAAAGTGGTTAAGGGGTTTGTAATCAATAACTAGCCTCTTCTTGTTTCTGAGCCTTTCTGATCTTTTTCCAACATAGAAGGCTTAGCAAGTCCAAGGGGAGCTAGGGGGCTCAATCAAACCTTGCTGAAGCAGTTGCTTACATTCTTCTTAGGCCAAGGCTAGGTCAGAGGGAGTCATGCCCAGGTATGATGCTTTGGTAGGGTTGACATCTTCATTTAGTTTGAAAGGTAAGTGGATGAAGAAGTCTTGGTTTTTCCAAAGAGGGTGAGGATAGAGGAACTCAGCATGTGAGTCTGCACAGAGGTGAAGGAGAGATTCTTTTTATTCTTGGAATTTTGGGGGGGCTTCCATTAGTGAGAACAGCTTAGGGATGATGGTGAAGTGTTTGAAGTGTCTTTTGTATTTCAAGCCAGTTGGCAGGATTTTCAAATGTTGATCCTTCTGGTATATATCGAACCCAATAAGAATATCTTTGTCGGATAAGTCTGAACTAATGATTTTGGTCCATATCGTGTAATTGGGAAAGAACTATATTCTAATGGACCGTTTCAAAATAAGGCTATTTTTGAAAACTTTGCCATCTGCAGCTTTGAAATATTTTGAATGAGGGAGCCAATCTTCTAAAGGTAAGATGGTTGGATTCATCATACTCCTATGAGCACCAGTGTCAAGGAAACCAACAATTGAAATGGGCCGTAAGTATTTTTCTAGAAGGATGGATAATGAGACTAAAGGAATAGGGATGGCTCGATGGACTTCTTGTTAGACTTGGGCTTATTAGGCTAAGCGAAGGTCAAAGTATGGGCTTTCATCAGAGTCTGAGTCTGAATCTGAAGTTGAGGTTTCTGTGTCAAGGCTATCCAATGCAAATACTATTTCATCATTGGGCTCTCCTTGTTCTGAGAATAGAGATTCAACATCATGATCATCATCATCAAAGGGGCAAATTTGCTGAATATGCTTAATGAGCTTAGCAGACTTGTTTGGATTTTTTTGTCAATTTTTTGCATAGTGGCCCTTGTTGCCACATATGCAACAGCGATCGGATTTGGAGGCAGTTTTGGAGCGAGTTCTTCTTTTGAAATATCTGACCTTCTATTTGTGCTTCTTTGGGAAGGATGACTTGGAAGGATGCCATTATTTCTTATAAAACTTCTTGTGATGCTTTTTCTTTTTGGTCTTACATTCACAGTTTATGTTTTTGCATTTGATAGATAAATGGGACTTCTAGCAGACATGTTTGAGTGTTTTGCTATTATCAATAATGTCTCTGAACATTTTCTGCTGGTCACACATTTTCTTTAAGCAAGCTAACGTGAGCTGATAGATTTCTCCAATAGAGATCGTATTGAAATCTCTTCTGGTAGCTGCAATGAAGTGATGGAGCTCTGGCTGTAATTATTCTGGTCATTAAAGCCGTTAAGCAGATAATAGCATTGCATCATTTTTTGATAGTGCATTTCTATGTCTATCCTTTTGAGAGAGCAGTAGCGCATATCAAAGAACTCTTGTCTAAGTTGTTTGTTATAAAGAGAAGCATCTCCAAGAAATTCAGTAAAAATGGCATTTATAGCTGTAAGAGGGGTAAGATGGTAGAACTGTAAAAGATGATATTCTCCTATAGAGGAGAACCAATCTTGAAGCGTTCCAACAGTTCTGGATACAAATTCCCTGAGAACTGCATGAGAATCGATATCAGTACGAAGAACTTGAGTATCAATCCATGCTTTAAATTCTGCAAGGCGGTTGCGCCATTGAGATGGAGGTACATCATCTAAGGTGAACCAAGGTCCTGCAGTAGGCCGCAAGGGCTATTGAGAATTAGGTGGAGCAAAGGATAATTCTTTTATATCATCATTTGGAATTTTAACATGAGGAGTGCTGGCAGTAGGTTCTGCTACTGGTCCTGGTGGAGGAAGAGGTCCTGTAGCACCAGTAGTGGCAGTTTCAAAGGCAGAGGGAGCAGTAGGGTCTACCATAAGCAAACAAGTGAGGTTTGTTAATTGTCCTTCAATATCAGAAGAATTATATGCATCAAAGTCATCCGAGGATGATTGTGCAACTGGTATTATGGGCAACTGGTATTATGGGTAATTGAAGTGGTAAAATGGGAGGATGCTGGGAAAGCATGTGCTCTGGCAAAGGAGGAGGAGCAGAGCTTATAGGGGCTTTGCCTTTTGTTGGGTCTCTTGGTAATGATTCATCAGAGGATGAATGAGTATGTTCCTTATGGAAAGGTCGCGTTTGAAATGTAGAAGTTGGTTTAAGCAGGAAAGGAGAGGGAAAATATGTAGATGGAGGTGGCTCTGTTTGGATGGGTGAAAAGGGAGAATAGGCTGGAGCAGGAATGGCTAAAAAGGGATTTTGATTTTTTGCAAAGGTAAATGGATTATATAGTGCTGGTTGTTGGTGTTCTATTGGATGATGCATATTAGCCTCAATTTGAGCAATTTGTTTCTTTAGCCTCCTGATTTCTGCTTCCTTTTGATTGAATTCAATCCCGAACCTTCTTTGTTGAATCATAGATCGGATCCTTATAAAGATGGTAGATCTTTGATTGAAGATCTTTGTACATGTTTTCAACATACAGGTAGAAGGAATCGACTTTCTTTTCAATGGTTTGGGAGTGAAACAAAACCTTGTCTATCTTAGAATCAAAACGTTGGAGAGTTTGATTCTGAGCTATGGCATTTTTTGTATGCCAGTTGAGAACTTCTTCAGCATGGGTCAAAGGACTTGGTTGTCCTTTAGGAGTGACTTTAGTAGACTGGACAAAAGGTCTAATGGAAATACTAGAATTTTTATCTATCTGCTGAAAGAGAGGTGGAAAATCTGATTCAGCAAAGGCTAAGGAAAACATCATGCAGGGAGAAACTACTGGCAATGTAGGTGGTGAAACAGGTGATGCACATTTCATCGGGACTGGAGGAGGATAGCCTTCTTTTCTTAAGATTTGTAAGGCTAACTCATCAATAGGCAATGGCTTCTTTTGCTTGGTTTCTTCATGAATCCCTATCTAGGGTTTGTCATCTGGATCATCTTTGTGGTGAGATGGGTGACAAGATGGAGATCGACAGGATGCCCGTTTCGTCTTGGTCAACCTTTTCTAGTTCTTGTCTGACAGTGGATGGTCATACTCATTCTCCCAATAATCTTCATCACAATCACAATCACTATCACATAATCCTGAGCCTGGGAGATCCTAGGGGCAATGACCATCAATCTTCATTGGGTAGACATATGGCTATCCGTAGTGACTACTCTAATGGGATACCATTTTTCTTCTTTAGAGAGTGGAGTAATCATCATCGACTGAAAGATAGGCAGAGAACTGGTAGAATGTCTTGTCGGTTGGAATGTGGTCTGGACAGTCCCATCAGGTTGTCTTCAAAAAGATGATTCTGTAATCTGGACGGGCTGAGAAGTGGTATGAAGCTTTTCATAGTTTGTGAGATAGACTTTGGGCATAAGTTATTCAAGTTTTGATCTGGGTATCTTCCGAGGAATCTAGACTATTATAGGCGTCGTATCCGTATCCGCAAGGATAAGCAACGCATCGAAAGATACTAAAGCCTGAGCAAAGATCAATTGCATGATCTTGTAACCTGTAGATGATCCGATGGTGAAGAGTGGCCATCATAGAGGAAGTTACTTGTTCTGCACCAGTAATCTGGACTTGTACCTTCAGGGCTGTACATAGGTTTGGATCTCGAAGAGACATATTATAGTTCGGAAAGAAGGTGATAACTACACTTCCAGCATAGAGTGTAGTGAGGCAGGTGCTAACTACAGCATGTTCATACTGTAGGAAGCGAGTGTCTAACAAAAAAACTCTAGCAGTTAGTGGAAGTCCTCTTCTTCCATGCAGAGTGAGGATTAGTTTAACAACACCGAAATACGTTATGTCTACCTAGACCACATTCCATGCAGGATGATCACTGTCCAGACCACATTGCATGCAGGATGCTCATTGCGGATATCCATTATATCTACCCAATGAAGATTGATGGTCATTGCCCTAGGATCTCCCAGGCTCAGGATTATGTGATAATGATTGTGATTGTGATGAAGATTATTAGGAGAATGAGTAAGACCATCCATTGTCAAACAAGAACTGGAAAAGGTTGACCAAGACGAAACGGGCATCCTGTCGATCTCCATCTTGTCACCCATCTCACCACAAAGATGATCCAGATGACAAACCCTGGATAGGGATTCATGAAGAAACCAAGCAAAAGAAGCCATTGCCTATTTATGAGTTAGCCTTACAAATCTTGAGAAAAGAAGGCTATCCTCCTCCAGTCCCGATGAAATGTGCATCACCTGTTTCACCACCTACATTGCCAGTAGTTTCTCTCTGTATGATGTTTTCCTCAGCCTTTGCTAAATCAGATTTTCCACCTCTCTCTCAGTAGACAGATAAAAATTCTAATATTTCTATCAGACCTTTTGTCTAGCCTACTAAAGTCACTCCTGAAGGACAACCAAGTCCTTTGACCCATGCTGAAGAAGTTCTCAATTGGCATGCAAAAAATGCCACAACTCATAATCAAACTCTCCAACGTCTTGATTCTAAGATTGACAAGGTTTTGTTTCACTCCCAAACCATTGAAAAGAAAGTTGATTCCTTCTCCCTGTATGTTGAAAACATGTACAAAGATCTTTAATCAAAGATCTACCATCTTGATAAGGATCTCTAATCTATGATTCAACAAAGAAGGTTTGGGATTGAATTCAACCAAAAGGAAGTAGAAATCAGGAGGCTAAGGAAACAAATTGCTCAAATTGAGGCTGACATGCATCGTCTAACAGAACACCAACAACCGGCACTATATAATCCATTTACCTTTGCAAAAAACCAAAATCCCTTTTTAGCCACTCCTGCTCCAGCCTATTTTGCCTTTTCACCCATCCAAACAGAGCCACCTCCATCTACATATTTTCCCTCTCCTTTCCTACCTAAACCAACTTCTACATTTCAAATGTGACCTTTCCATGTAGAGCCTACTCATTCATCCTTTGATGAATTATTACGCAGAGACCCAGCAAGAGGCAAAGCCACAGCACATGCTTTCCTAGCATCTTCCCATTTTACCACATCAATTACCCATAACACCAGCTGTACAATCATCCTCGGATGACTCTGATGCATATAAATCTTCTGATACTAAAGGGCAAATAACAGACCTCACTGGTTTGTTTATGGCAGACCCTACTGCTCCTTCTGCCTCTGAAACTGGCACTACTGGTGCTATAGGACCTCTTCCTCTACCAGGACCAATAGCAAAACCTACTGCCAATACCCCACATGTTGAAATTCTAAACGATGATACAGAAGAATTGTCCTTTGCTCCACCCAATTCTCAACAGTCTTCGCGGCCTGCTGCAGGACCTTGGTTCACCTTAGATGATGTACCTCCATCTCAATGGCGTAACAGCCTTACAGAATTTAAAGCATGGATTGATACTCAAGTTCTTCATACTGATATTGATTCTCATGTAATCCTTAGGGAATTTGAGGAGTTCAATAGCAATGTGTGGGCTGGGCTGGTATTTTCCATTTTTGAAATGCATACCCAAAAACTCAATTTCAGTTTGGGCTAAATAACTCTTCTTTTCAGAGAGCATTATCCCATGGGTTTGGATAATAGAATGGAATTGGGCTAGTAACTATTTGTGGCTTTGAATATCTTCTGAAACAAGAAGGATATCATCAATGTAGATGAGGGTACTGTGTAAGATGGGTTTAAAAATTCAGATCATGGTTTTTTAGAATAGTGAGGGGGCTGTTTTAAGACCAAAAGGCATTACAGTCCATTAGTATTGGGCTGTAGGGATACAAAAAGCAGTTTTAGGCCTATCTGAGGGATGGGTACCAAGTTGCCAAAATCCAGCTTTAAGGTCAAACTTGGAAAATATATGGGCTTTGTGGAGTTGGGTAAAAAGGACATCAGTCTTAGGTAATGGAAATTTGTCATCTTGGAGAAAGTGGTTAAGGGGTTTATAATCAATGACTAACCTCTTTTTGTTTTTGAGCCTTTCTGATCTTTTTTGAACATAGAACGCTTGGCAAGCCCAAGGTGAGCTAGTGGGCTCAATCAAACCCTACTGAAGTAGTTGCTTACATTCTTCTTAGGCCAAGGCTAGGTCAAGGGGAGTCATGCCCGAGTATGATGCTTTGGTGGGGTTAACATCTTCATTTAGTTTGAAAGGTAAGTGGATGAAGAAGTCTTGGTTTTTCCAAAGAGGGTGAAGATGGAGGAACTCAGCATGCGAGTCTGCACAGAGGTGAAGGAGAGATTCCTTTTGTTCTAGAATTCTGGTATGGCTTCCATTGGTGAGAATAGCTTAGGGATGGTGGTGAAGGGTTTGAAGTGTCTTTTGTATTTCAAGACAGTTGGTAGGATTCTCAAATGTTGAGCCTTTTGGTATATATTGAAACCAATAAGAATATCTTTATCGGGTAAGTCTGAACCAATGATTTTTGTTGATACCGTGTAATTGGGAAAGAACTATATTCCAATGGGCTATTTCAAAATAAGGTTGGCTTTCAAAACTTTGCCATCTGCAGCTTTGAAATATTCTAAATGAGGGAGCTAATCTTCTGAAGATGGTTGGATTCATCATACTCTTGTGGGCACTAGTGTCAAGGAAACCAACAACTAAAATGGGCCGTGAGTATTTTTCTAGAAGGATGGATAATAAGACTAAAGGAATAGGGATGGCTTGGTGGACTTCTTATTGGGCTAAGTGAAGGTTAAAGTATGGGCTTTCATAAGAGTCTGAGTCTGAATCTAAAGTTGAGGTTTCTATGTTAAGGCTATCCAATGCAAATACTATTTCATCATTGGGCTCTTCTTGTTCTGAGAATAGAGATTCAACATTATGATCATCATCATCAAAGGGGAAAATTTGCTGAATACGCTGGATGAGCTTAGTAGCCTTTTTAGGATTTTTTTTGGCAATTTTTTGCATAGTGGCCCTTGTTGCCACATATGTAACAGCGATCGGATTTGGAGGCAATTTTGGCACTAGTTCTTCTTTTGAAATATCTGACCTTCTGTTTGTGCTTCTTTGGGAAGGATGACTTGGAAGGATGCCATTGTTTCATATAAAACTTCTTATGATGCTTTTTATTTTTTTGTCTTACATTCACAGTTTCTGTCTTTGCATTTGATGGACAAATGGGACTTCTGGTAGACATGTTTAAGTTTTTTGCTATTATCAATAATGTCTCTGAACATTTTCTACTGGTCACACATTTTCTTTAAGCAAGCTAACGTGAGCTGGTGGATTTCTCTAATAAAGATCGTATTGAAATCTCTTTTGGTAGCTGCAATGGAGTGATAGAGCTCTAGCTGTAATTATTCTGGCAGAGAGGCAATGTATGTATGATGCAGATTTACATCATTGAACCAGTTAAGTAGATAATAGCGTTGCATCATTCTTTGATAGTGTTTTTCTATGTCTGTCCTTTTGAGAGAGCAGCAGCGCATATCAAAGAACTCTTGTCTGAGTTGTTTGTTGTAAAGAGAAGTATCTCCAAGAAATTTAGTAAAAGTAGCATTTACTGCGGCAAAAGGGGTAAGATGGTAGAATTGTAAAAGATGATATTCTCCTATAGAGGAGAACCAATCTTAAAGTGTTCCAACAGTTCTGGATACAAATTCCTGAATCCCAAAATTTTAACTTGGCTTGTCTAGCAAAGCAAGGATGGAGACTCATAAAGGAGCTAAATAGCCTATGGGCTAGAATTCTTAAAGGTATTTATTTCCCAAATTCTTCTTTCTAGAATGCCTCAAAAGCTAGAAGTTCATCCTGGGTGTGGCAAAGTATCCTAGCAGGGAGGGATGTTTTAAAAGAAGTGGTTAGATTTAACATTGGAGATGGTTCTGAAACTTTGGTTTGGGAGGATCCTTAGGTTCCATTAAAGGAGGATTTTCACTTGCTAAGACCAGTAAATTGTCCTCTTCACATCAACTTCGTGGTAGATCTCATTGACCATGAGAGGATGGATTGGAGGCAGGATATCATATCCGATTTGCTGAGTCCATCAGACTATCAAGCTGTGTTATCAATTCTGATAGCATTTATGGGGTGTAGAGATGAGTTGGTGCGGCACCATGAAAGATCGGGTATTTATTTTGTAAGATCTGGCTATAGACTTCTGATGGAAAAAAGGGAAGCAAGGGTTCCTAGTCCTCCAAGGCAACTCATAATAAGTCTCCTCTTACTTAAAAGAGGCCTTAGGGCTTGCAAATTCCCCCTAAAATTAAGGTTTTTATTTGAAAGTGATCATTAGAGCTCTTCCTGTTAGAGAAAACTTGCTTAAACAAGGGGTGTCGATTGCTCCTCTATGCCCAATTTGTAACAATGATACAAAATTAATGGACCATTGTTTGTTTTGGTGTCCTCATGCTAGAGCTACTTAGTTTGCAAGCCCCATCTCTTATAAGCCTTAGGCCATTGGATTTGGTTCTTTCTCTTAGTGGTGGAACTCTTTAATTAAGGAAGTGATAGAGGGAAATTTTCATCAAGATGTCCTTGCTATGAGTGATATCACTAGTTGGTTCATTTGGAAAACTAGAAACAAGGCCACCTTTGAGCATGTTGACCCGGATCCCTTAAAGAGAGCTAGAGCAATTCTAAAGTCTATTGATGAAGTGTTGTTACATTCATGTAATAATGGCAATCCTGTAACTCAAGCAAAAATTCAAGCTTCCCCCCTATCTAGCATCCAACCTAAAGGGGAGCTTTGAAATTTAATTGTGATGTAGCATGGAAATCTGATCATGCTTTTGCTTCTATTGCTGTTATTGCAAGAAATTCAACAAGTCTAGTGGTAGATGGGCAAACGAAAAAAATCAGGTATGCCTCTTCTTTAATCGGAAAAGCCCAAAATGTCCTTTGTGCAGTAAGATTAGTAAAGAGTATGGGTTGTTGCTTAGTTGTTATTGATTCTTACTCATCTTCTATAGTTTCTTGTTTGCAGCAATCTCAGCCTCATATACTATGGGAAATTTGAGCAGCAATGCAGTCTATTTTAGCTTTAGCTTCTTTTTTTGACCTTTTGGTTTTCTCTCATGTAAAAAGTAAGGCAAATGAGGCAACTCATCATTTAGTTTAGCTGAACTTTTCAAATCAGCTTCCTTGTAATTGGTTAGTTGTTTGCCTGGATTCTTTATTATCCATTGTATTTTCAGATACCCTTTCAGCCTTATAATGCATATTTGATAATTAAAAAAAAGCAAAAAGCTATACTCGTTGGTTAAATTCTATATTATTTTAATTACTCAAGAGATTTAATATTACGTTAAAAATATTTAATTTAAAATTTAAATTTATTAGTGAAAATCTAAACATAAATTTTAATAATTTTAATAATGAATGATATGTATGTGAAATTACAAAATAGAGTCAAGTAGATGTGTATAAGAGTGGGATAGGCTTTGGGCCTTCCCTGTGCAGCTTAGGTGGAAGGCGAGTTTTTTTTGCAACAAATAAAAGATTAAAGGTTGAAAAGTGAAATAATTCATAAAAATCTTTAATTGAGGTTAACTTGATTAGTTCCTATGAAATTAATCTGTTTATTTGTTTTGATTAATTTGAATTTTAACTTAAATATTAAATAAATTAATTAAATTTTAAAAATAATTTTTAAATAAAAATTATAATCATAAATTGATTTAAATTTAATATTATAATTTATAATTTGAAAAAATTCATAAATTAAAATAATTTAAATATTTATTTATTCTAAAGTTTGGGCCTAAATTTTTTAGTAGGCCTTAGTATTGCTTCCTCTGATCCCATTGGCTCCACGTGCCATAAACTCATGTTCCTGAAGTTTTAATAATTTTGAATCTATTTATTCTAAAAAAATTAACATTATTATTATAGTTGTTATTAAAAAAATAAAATATATTAACTAAAAGTAAAAACTTTAATATATTTTAATTATAAAATTACTAAAATAATAAAACTATTTTTTAACTATTTTTCTAACCATATTTAAAACGTTTTTTTTAAATGCTTTTTTAATCATGAAATTCTTTAGCAAACAGAGTCTTAATAATTAAACTCCTTTATTGCACATAAAATTCAATTTTCTATGCAATATCTGAAAAAAAGGTCTCTTCCATAGAAAAATTATTTTCAATAATGTGTTTTAATTTACATGAAGTATTTTGTTAAAAGAAATATGAATTTAAATTTCAATTAAATTTAAGGTAAATATAAATTCGAAATAACAATATTATTTGAAATTTTAATTCAATCTAATAAAAAACTTTTTAATAAATATTAACCTTTATTTTAAAGTTAAAAGATTAAAATTCTTTTTATTAGCCAAATAAGATAAGGCATATAAATCACTTTGGTTGGGATAATATTTTTTGATAGGTCCTCTTAAAAATGCACTTATTTATCCAACTCAAAACCTTAAAGCTATGAATTAATGAGTCATTTTTATAAGAAATTATTAGGTATATCGGTGTATCATCTCTTACAATTATGTGAGATTCACTCTTCATATTATAAGGACAGCTCACTTTTCTCTGTGAGAGAAAGTACTATTTTTTAGTACTTTCAGTGTGTCTAATAATTAGCCCTTTTTACTTACATATCTTTTACTTAACCTTTTTTTTTTTTTCGATATAGAAATTTTGCACTTATATATATATATATATATATATATATATATATATATATATATATATATAATCTCAAATTATAATAAATAAGACTCAACTCTTGATTTTTGAAAAATAATATTTAGGGAATGTTTGAAATTGTGGTTTGAATATTTTTTTTGTAAATCATCATTTTAAATATTATTAAAAAAATATATTTAACCATTTAGGGCGTGTTACATGATTGCTTACTGTGAGTTGCAGAATGCTACCAATTATTTCTCTTTTTCAAGTCTCTTCCCTATAAAAAGCCCAACTCTCCATTATTGTGAGTGTCTATCTCACCATCTTTTTGACATTATTTCTCCTTAGCTTAGCTCTCTTTTTCAAGGGAAAAAAAAAAAAAAAAAAACAAACAAACACACACACCCTTCTACCATTTCAGAGCTATGTTGCCAAGAAGTCGAACACTTCCGGGCAGAATCCACCATGGAGCTGTAAAGATCAGCCTCATATATACAGCTTTCATATTTCTTCCTCCTTTCAATTTTCTTCTTGTTCTTCTTATTCTTTTTAAAGTTTTGGTGGTCAATGTTTCAGATAGAAGAAAGGCATGATATCAGGCACTATTTACAAGTTGAAGTCCAACCTAAAACTCGTAATGACACTGAAGTTGAATCAGTAATAAACCCTCAAGCCAACTACTCCAAGTGCTTTGATGATGATGGCCGCTTGAAGAGAACAGGTAATTAACTCAAAGCTCATAATTTACTCGGAAAAGACAGTTATTGAATAATCTTATATATGATTGACGGGTGCAGGAACATTTTGGACAGCATCATCCCATATAATTACAGCAGTTATAGGGTCCGGAGTCCTATCATTGGCATGGGCCATGGGGCAACTGGGCTGGGTTGCTGGACCAGTTGTTATGGTTCTCTTTGCCATTGTCAATCTCTATGCTTCCAATCTATTAGCGCAGTGTTACAGGGCTGATGACCCTGTCAAGGGACAGAGAAATTATACATACATGGATGCTATCAAGGCTAATTTAGGTAATAATATTAACATATTTTCTATCTTTTTTTTAATAATTAATTAACCATATGATGATGTGAGGCCTGCAGGGGGACGAAAGGTCTTCTTCTGTGGATTGATTCAATATCTGAATTTGTTTGGCGTTGCAATTGGATATACTATCGCAGCTTCAGTTAGTATGATGTGAGTTTGTTTATGTTAAATTAACGTTTAATAGCACCAAATTAACTCAATAAACCATGATTTTAGTTGAAAATTAAAATTCAACAATTCATTGTTGGATTTTTCCAAGATTTGAATGTTTACAGAAGCAAAAACGTTACTTTAATATATATGTTTTTCCGCATTTTAGGGCAATAAAGAGATCAAATTGTTTCCATGCAAGTGGAGGGAAAGATCCATGCCACATGTCAAGCAACGGATACATGATAACATTTGGAATCACAGAGGTGGTGTTATCACAGATTCCAGACTTTGATCAAATATGGTGGCTCTCTATTGTTGCAGCTATTATGTCTTTCACATACTCTGCTGTTGGTCTGGGCCTTGGCATTGGCAAAGTTGCAGGTAAATTATGCACGAACCGCTCCACACTTGTGGATTATGGAGAAGGTTAACGTACGCATTTTTATATGCTTTGCGGATAGACTGTTTCCGTTATCTCATCCTCTTCTTGATTGAAGAAAAAAAGCACTTATGGGTTGTGCCTGAGCAAAATACTACTGCTCTTTTCTTGCTTTCTTTTTACAGAAAACGCAGCCTTCAAGGGAAGCCTCACTGGTATCAGTATTGGGACAGTAACCCATGCTGGGTTAGTCTCTTATACCCAGAAGCTATGGAGAAGTTTGCAAGCTCTTGGAGCTATTGCCTTCGCATATTCTTACTCTGTAATCCTCATCGAAATTCAGGTAATTTGTTAAAAACTTAACATCTTGCTGAAATTCAGTGATTCGATAACTTAACAGAGTTATATACGGACAATTGCTTTTGCATTCACAGGACACAATAGGATCTCCTCCTGCAGAATACAAAACCATGAAGAAGGCAACTTCTTTTAGTATTGCAGTGACTACATTTTTCTACTTGCTCTGCGGATGCATGGGATATGCAGCTTTTGGTGATAATGCACCTGGAAATCTATTGACAGGTTTTGGATTTTATAACCCTTACTGGTTGCTAGACATTGCCAATATTGCGATCATCGTGCACCTAGTTGGTGCATACCAGGTATAAATCTCATGCATCAATTGTATTAAACTCTAGTTTAGCATCTCCAGGACTGATGAAATCTTGAGTTTGAATTTGTAGGTATACTGCCAGCCATTGTTTGCATTTGTGGAAAAATGGAGTGCTCATAGATGGCCAAAGAACGACTTTGTGACTGCGGAATACGAGATGCCAATCCCCTTTTTCGGCGTCTACCAGGTGAACTTGTTCCGGATAGTGTGGAGAAGCATATTTGTTGTTGTGACAACCCTCATAGCCATGCTTATGCCCTTCTTCAATGATGTTGTTGGAATACTTGGTGCCATGGGATTCTGGCCATTGACTGTATATTTCCCTATCGAGATGTATATTTCTCAGAAGAAGATAGGACGATGGACTAGCCAGTGGCTTGGCCTTCAGATTCTTAGTGTTAGTTGTCTCTTCATCACCATAGCTGCCGCTGTTGGCTCTGTGGCTGGGGTTGTTCTTGATCTCAAGACTTACAAGCCATTTAAAACTAGTTATTGAGAGGGAGGGAAAGAGCTGTGAATTGGTGAAATACAAAGCTGGAAATAGCCTAAAATCATATATATAGGTACTATTGTGCTAGTACAGCTACCGTTGTGCGAGTAAGAGGCAACTGCTTATTTAATCTGTAGGAGCTATTTCAAGTTTCAAGTTTCTTCCTCGAGTGATTCTGCGTTCGGTTTCTTTTCTCTAGCATATACCCACAAAGGCTAGCTGAAGCAATTAACGCTAAAGAATACAAATCGATGATTGCTGTGTCTTACAGCATGTATTTATGTATCTATGATTCATGGTGAACTAGATTTATCTTAGAATTTCACTTCTTCCTTTAAGATGCAGGTCAACCTTTAATTGAACAATCCATCAGATAAATGACAATCCAACAAATAAAGATGACCTGTTTATATTCTGTCACATACTACCAAAAAGACAAACCTTTACAAACTCAAACAACAAAGATAAAAGTGTCACAGAATTTCCTGTCCCTTGTACCCAACAAAAGCTATGCAACATTTACTTCTTGTTGTTAGCCTTCAATTCAGTAGAATTTGCCTCTGCAGCAGCCTTAGCAAGAGTTGTGGGTTTGAAGACACTCTTTGGATTAAGAGCGTTTCTTATCTTGAAAACAGTCCAAGCAGTGCAAAAGGCATGTCCTGCAGCATCTAGTCCTTCATTTGTTGCCTTCGCTGCCTGTTCGCCATATCTACAATAAATCATCCAATCAAACAATCAACTACGAACGATTATGCAAATGTTGACAACTGAATTCAAAAGATATATTATCCTAGAATTATGAGTTTAAATCAATCTCAGAGATTGGTGTATATCTCTATATAATCCCCTTGTTTTGGCCTCCCAAAACGTGTTTTTGGGTTGGATGTGAACCTATCTGACTCTGCTGTATTGCTGTTTATGTGAATTCCAATAAAGGTCACAAAGCAGGGTAAAATTTAAGGTAAGGTTCTCTCTATACCCCAGTGCGGGATAGATTCTCAAATTAGTGGAACAAGACATGACTCAAAATCACTAGCAACTTCACAGAAAGGTGATGTTCCACTACGGACAAACATAATCACCATAAAGCTAAATTCCAACTAGCCCAACAAAATGATATCCATTTTTGAATGAACACACTAACAATGGTGAAGATGCTATAGAGTCGAATTGAGATATACCTCTGTGAGACGAGGCCTGTTGTCACAACTGATGACGTCGACATGACATTCTTTCCAGCAACCTCAACAGCATCACAGACCTTGTCTGCACAAGCACAAGGCACATAAAAGGAAACAACATTGTAAGAAAAAGCTACAGTCCTTTGGGGGAAAAGGAATGTAAGAATGGAGATACCCCAAAAGGAACTTCTACATTCCCTGCCCATCTTTTGTATCAAGGAATTTCCAATCCAATGATAAAGTTTCATCGTTTTAGTTTTGAATTTTTCAACATTTTAAAATGCTTCCATAATTTAAATTCTTTTTGTAACTGATAAATGATATTCTAAATTTCAACTTCCCATAAAATTAAAATGGCGCATATACTATTTGAGAAAGAGTAGAAGATATAAAAACTAGAAGAAGAAAAACATTATGGCTCCTAAAGTTACACAATTCCACTTAGTTATAGAAGTGAATACATCTCCAATGTGAAATAGGGCTTACATGTCGGTGCATGACAATCAATTAAAAAAGCAACACACACATAAACAATTATAAATTTCAGAACACTGGCTTTTGCCATTCATGGTTAAAAGCTGTTATGAACTGCTTGCCTATCTATAAAATCTCAGAAAGAAACATACGAAAACGGAAGGAAAATGCTATGCAAATGTTAAAATTTTACGAAGTGGTTTACATGAGACAATTCAGAAATTGATTGAATGTATGCTAGCTGCTATAAACAAGCAGAAAAATGATCAAGATAATAGACAAAACTAGAAAACACAAGAATTCATGTCAGTCAAGTCAAGTGATTCATGCAATGACAGAGACCAAGCAAAAAGTTCATTACACACTCTTTTATACTACAAAGTATAATTTCTTCTGCAGATTCTCAGAAAAATGTGTTCTTGTGCATTCATTTCATTGCTTATTATATATTTTTTAGCTTCCCTGTCTCTACCACAATTTAAAATCTATTGAATTACCAATGCCTATGCAGTTCTTCATATTTTTATAAGCATGTAGACACATGTATTGATATGAGAAATTACAACATTTACTATATGTTTGGGAGAGGAAGGAAAATGGGAGAGGGTTTTGGGAGGAAAATGGGCTGTGAGGTCCACAATTTTGTTTCTTGCCATGTGGGCTCCACAGGTCCATTTTCCTTTCAAAATTACACCCCCTCTCTCCCACACCGCCACACACATGCACATTTTCCTCCCTCTTCGAAACAAAGCCTCAATGTTGCAACTCTTAGTTCAATCTTGCCTAGTCTGCCGCTAGATTTAACAAAGCACATGTACACTAATTAGAAGATAACAAACAAATGGGCACAAAGTGAACGATCCACAAACTACAGGTATGAGATGAAGGAATCCTCTCTGGGATGCCTGAATTAGGTTCACCACAACATTACAATACCAGTGAAAACAGGAAGCAAAGAGTTGATAATTATAATAGAATGATGATTAGTTGCAAAATATATATCCAGAGAAATACTGAATTCTCAAATTGGAAGATATAAAAGAGTTGGAATGAATGTCTTACTAAATCCTTCCAAAGAAGCAAGCACAATTTCTCCAGGCAACCGGCTAAAAAATTTCTTTCCAGCTTTAGAGTTGACAATTGAACTTGTAATGAATCCTGAGATTTTCACAACCCCTGTAAGGATTCCAGTGGCCACTTCCTCGGACATTCTTGTTAACCTCTTAACCCTGGAAATATACCAAGACAAAATTGCATTACAATACTACTTGATACTATGGTATGAACTAAAAAATGCCTGAAGCCAGCAGCCAGATTGTCCACTCTTGCAATGATATAATTACTGAAGTTTCCACCTACTAGAAATTGTCAACATACCTATGCTAATATAAGAAGGTTGACATTAAACCCACCATCTCCCTACAAGATAAGATAGCCAAAAACCCTGGAAATGGGCTGTTGTTAATTAGGTAATACAAAGGGCACATATACTAATTAATGGGACAGGGAAGCGACACACCCTATCACAAAACCATGACAATTTTGTGATCGCAATTTTGAAGTTATTTCGTTTTCATCAACTTTAATTTGTTGCAATTAGGTTACCTAACTTCAATTTTATTGCTCTCACAATCACAATTAACTGTTAGGACTTTAATTATATTCTCAATTTCATGGCCAAAAATTTTCTAACTTAGATAACTTCTTTGATTAAGATAACAAATCAATTTCTCATGAGATTTTGTTCAAAATAGGTGGAAGTACCAAAATACAAAAATTAAAGGTGCATTTTCTAATTGTGGCTAATTCAAATTAAATGACCAAAATTATATTGACCTTTAGCATAATTAATATTATAAAATAACCACATACTAATCAAAATAAGGTCAAGGAAACTAAGATGAGTAAAGCAACAATGGATAAAAATAAAATAAAATAAAATAAAATAATAAACCAAACCTTTTGATTCTCCTCATTGCTGCTGGGCTAATCTCCGTATCTGATCTCTCCCCCATCCTATTCTTCAAGAACTCATTCCCCCACTTCAATCTATCCACAGTCACATCCCCACACCACAATATCCCCTTAATCAGCTGCCCAGACCCAGCTGCTATCATCCTCGAGACAGACCCACTATAATCCTCTACATTTGGAGCCAATACAGTCCAATATGCCGCCGAACACTCCTCCAACTCTTTCTTCTTCTCCTTCGTCTTTAACTCCTCCGGCGATATCCCCCTCGCCGTTTTCCATTCTATCAACTCCCAGTCCCCTCTCTCATTCACTTCTTGCACAGTGAAAGAACTATAAGACTCCAATATATTATCGAATTCCTTCAATAAAGCCTCCTGTCCTTTCGACGCAATTGTAACTCCATAATTCAATAACTCCATTTCCACCTCATTTTCAACCTCACTCTCATCTTTACCTTCATTCACCCCTTTTTCATTTCCAGGAACGCGAAGATTAAAGAAGTAATGGGATTCATCGAGTTTCACAGATGCCTCATCTTTGGCCAAAGGCCACTGAATATCATCTCCAACACGAGCAAGAACAGCAACTACGGTATCACCCTGTTTGAGACAGACGATTGTGAGGTCACCACAAGCGAGCTGAATGCTACGGTCTTTCTCAATCAGATGGACGAATGCACCTGGGATGGTGATGAGAGGTTCTTCATAAGGTTGAGAGTTCGCAGACAGCAAACCGGCGTCGTATTCAGGAAGGAGGTTCTCGGCCTCGTCTTCCATGTCAATAGAAGGGTACAAAGAAGAAGAGGAAGTTGAAGTAGCAGAAATGGCTTCTGGGTTTGAGAGATCGACTTTTGGGTAGAGAGAATTGGGAGAAGACATTTTTGTGAAGTTGATTTGCAGAGAAGGATTAATATTTGGACAATTTCCTTAAGATTGAAGAAAAAAGAAGCCGTGTCGGTTGGATTTGAACAATGAGATGACGTGGCAGCGGGAGGAGTGGCCGCGCAAGAACCGTTTTCCTTGCAATGGGTTGCTAATCCGCCCGCTTTTACACTTTATTTGGATAAATTTTAAGAGAGAATGGAAAATAAAAAAATAGAAAAATTATTGTAATTTTCATCTTTGAATAAACAAAGAAGGAAAAATGACAATTACTATTAAAAATAAATAAAAAGTAGATATATAATTTCTTTAGATATAAACTTTTTTTTATTTTTTTTAACTTAAAGAAAAAATAATAATTTTTCTCTTTTATTTAAATAAAAAATATTTTTTTAAAATTATTTTCTCCTGATTATTTTTCTTCGTTCCTTTTCCGCTATGCAAACATGATTTTATTAGTAACCCCCATCTGCTCGCTAGTGGCATGAACCATGAAGTTTCCAGATTTTTTTTTTTTATATAAATTAGATGGCTTTTAATTTATGTTCTAATTTTAAGATAAGTTTAT
This sequence comes from Hevea brasiliensis, assembly GCF_030052815.1. Taxonomy (NCBI): domain Eukaryota; kingdom Viridiplantae; phylum Streptophyta; class Magnoliopsida; order Malpighiales; family Euphorbiaceae; genus Hevea; species Hevea brasiliensis. The sequence continues at coordinate 107,317,249 of NC_079493.1, forward strand.
ATAATTACTAGTACAAAAAGTTATATAAAAATTATTATACATAAAAATTAATTTTAATTTTTTATATGTCGTTTGTTTTATAAAATATAATTTTTAAAGTATATAATTTTATATTTTTAATATTTAAAACATTTTAAATATTAATTAACAAAAAAATAATTTTTTCTATTAAAGAAAACTACACTGATCATAATTTAATATTTTTATTTACTTTCTTCTATTTAACAATAAATATTGGAGATACAAATATTTAAAAGATCTTGAATAATTCAAGAAAATAGAATTAAGATTTAGAATTAAATTTTAATTAGAAAGTAAGTTACTAATTTAGGGGGTGTTTAGTTTACCTGTTGGGTGTAACTGATAGCTGATAGACACTCAAACAGGTAAATTGTGGTGTTTGACAAGTTTAAAAAAATAAAGCTGATAGCTGATGGACAACTGATATGATACCATCAATTTGCGGTTTGTATTAATTTATTTTTAAATTGTTTCTCATCGGTGATAATGATCTGGTTTTATTTTTTATTTTGACCATATTATCCTTTTTTATTTAACTTAAAAATTAATATTATTAATATTTTTATTTTTTTATTTATAATTTTAATATTTTAATTAATGTATTTCAACTTTGTTAAAATATATTTTATTAATAACATAAAATATAAAATATTTATTTATATTCAAAAACTTAAAATTAATTATAAAATTTTCTATTAATAATAATTATTATTTTATTATTTTATCTATATTTTTAAAATTATTTAATTATCTTAAAAAATAATTATTTTCTTATTTCAATAATAAAATAAATGATATAATATAAAAGATTAATAATTATATATTTATTTAAATAATATAATATATTTAATTTAATAATTATATATTTAATTTAATAATAAAATAAATAATATAATGTAATAAATTTATAATTTTATATTTATTTAAATAATAAAATAAATTATATGATATATACCCTTATTAGTCATTTCATATATTAACAGCAACAGTTAAATATAATTTTATCAAACACTTAATATAAAACAGCTATCATCAGTTATCAGTTATCAGCTATCAACTAACAATAATAGTTATTAGCTAACAATTATCAGTTGTATTTAACAGTTAATCCAAACAGGCCGGAGTTAAAATAACAAGAAAAGTAAGTTTATGATTGGGCGCTTGAATTGTCTAATTGCAATTGGACTGTGACCATGTGTGAGAGATGTGGCAATACTTGTAAGGTTTTTTTAATGGTTAATTCAAGTAGTAAGTAAATCTGAATTCGATTTAGTCATCTAAAGGGAGGCAGTTAAAAGGAGTTCTTATTTAGAGTCAGATTGAAATTATCACGATCTGAATTATTAAAATTTAGATTTTTTTTATAAATTTGTAAATAAATTTATTTTTATATTAATTTTATTAATTATATATAATATATATCTGTCACTCAAATCATTATATGATAATTAAGTTATAAATAATATAATTATAATGATAAATGTATAATTAAATTTTGTGATAATATAAAGTATACTTTATGGCCATTTAACTTAATTAATAATTTTTTATAATTATTAATTTAATTACTGTAGTTTAGTAGGTTTATTATCAAATAAGTTTCACAAAATAATTAATAATAGTTATAATTAATTTTAATAAGTTAAGATTGAAATAGGAGAGAATAAAAAAAGGAGAATGAATGAAATAAAAAAAAAGAGAATAACTGAAACTAAAAAAGAAAAGATGGTAAGTATTTATATATAATTTAGCAATAAACTTGTAATTTTTTTATAATTTTTTTCTCTTTACAATATAGCAATCAATTTTTAATTTCATTGCTCATTTAAAAAAAAACTTTTAAAATTAATGAATTTTTCCCTTCAATTTAATAACAAAATAATGATTCATAGCTAAATTTAACAATTGATTCATAATCCATGACTAATCGAAGAAAAATCTTTATATTCAAAATATTGTTGCTAATTAAAAAAAACTCTATAATTTAATAAAGAAATTAAAAAATGTTGCTAATTCAGATATTTTTTTTATAGGGAAATAAGTTGTGTTCATGCAACACAAGAAACAAGTATTTTTTGCAATCATTTTTTAAATATTTTCATTGGACATGATGGGATATTATAAAAGATTTAACTAGAAAATGCTAATTTAATTGACATGTTTTATTATATTTTTTTTCTAATAATTTCACTATGATTGGACAATTTAATATGAAAATGCCAATTTTACATTGGTAAATATTTTGCATCCTGTTGGTAAAATGTTTTTTAAATATTATTCTGAAAATAAATTGTAAAAATTAATTAAAATTATAATGTGATTATAATTATATTTTATATTTGATTATATAAAAATATTTGACATAATAAAACATAATTAATTATATTTAAAGTAACATAATAATCATTATATTTCATAATTACTTATTTTAATTTTTTTATTTATTATTAATACTATGGCCACCATTATTACTTTTACCACTATTTCTGTTTTGTTATCACTATCACTACCACAACTATCATGTTACCACTATTGCTATTAGGGATGTAAATGAATCAAGCTGCTTGTGAGCTACTCGAGGTTCGACTTGATAAAAACACAGCTTGATTTTTAAACGAGCTAATCTTGAACTCAAATTTTAAATTCATTTAATAAACGAGCCGAGCTCGAACTTAGAAGTATTTGACTTGAGCTTGAGTTCAAGTTCTGCTCGTTTACAAGTTTGTGAGTTGGCTCTTTGAACATGTTCGTAAATAAGCTCGTTTATAGACTATTTTACAAAAATATTTATATTATTAATTATAATTTGATAATATTATAAATATATTTATTTTGTTTATAATTATTTTTAAATAATATATTCTTTAAAAATATGATATAAATAATATATAAAATATATTTATAATTATATAATTATTTATGTTTTAGATTTATTTTTTTAAAAAAAATAAGTTAACTTTTATATGACAATAAATTTAGAATATTAGATAATAAATACATAAAAATTATTGTGAACTATTTTATCTGTATTAAATTACTAAAGAAATTAAAATTATATATTTTGAAAGTTAGTATGATTTAAAACATGAAGTATATTTCTCTCCCTCTCTTTCTTCTTTATTAAAATTTTAAACTTTTAAAAGATTAAGTTTCAAAATTAACATTAATATATCTAATAATTATTATTACTTTCTTTCTATATGTAGTCTCACTTCCAATATCTTTGATTAGTTTTCTTTTACGTGAACTTTAAACTTTTAAAATATTAATATTCAATTTTAATATTAAACTATTTATCCATTATTATTATTCTTCTTCTCTCTTTAAGCACTTTTTATTTATGCATCATTTAAAAATTTTTCTCTCATAAATCTTTTCTTACTTAATATTGTCCATTTATTCCCTAAAAATTAAATTGTTAATATGTTAAATTTAAATCATAATGCTATTGAGTTCAGTTAGGAGCCATAAAATTAGATTATGTGTGTGTGTGTGTATATATATATATATATATATATATATATATATATATATATATATGTAATTGAGTTTATTATAATTGTCATTAATACGTTGATATCATATAATATATTGTATTTATATTACATAGTAGTCTTTTTAATTAAATTATAATACTATTGAGTTTAGTTAAGAGCCGTGAAATTAGATTAAGCATATGTATAATGTAAATATGATTTTTAATTAAATTTAAACCTTAAAAATTTATAAATATAATAATAAATATGATATAATTTTAATTATATATTATATTGTGCCTTTAGATTTTTGTTGTAGTAAATTATTTATATAAAATAAAAGTAAGTTAAAATTTATAAATAAAAGTTAATAAATTAAAAAAAAAACAAAAATCTGATGTGTGACTGACTTTTTGGCTGGCTAGCAAGCCCAAATGGGCTCTCAGTATTTTTTTTAATTTTAAATTTATTTTAATTAAGATTAAATATATTTTAAATTTAATTAATTTAATTTTTAATTTACTTTTATTTAAATTAAATTTTGTTTTAATATAATAATATTAGCTAGTTTGAGTCAAGCTCGAATTTGAACTTGAGTTTAGATTTTAAATAAGTCAAGCTCGAGCTTGGTTTGTTTATATTATAAATGAGTTTGATACGAGCCGAGCTCGAATCGAGCTCAAGTTTAATATATATGTAATGAGCTGAACTCGAAATTGAATATTAAAATCCGAATCGGCTTGAACTTAAAATATATATATATAACGAGCCGAGCTTGAACTATTCAAAGCTCGGCTCATTTACACTTCTAATTGCTATCATTACCATTTGACTGCTACTATCACCACTTGGCCATTATCACCACTACCAATCACTATAATTATTACCATTTAAAGATTATTGTGCACGTGTATTTACACATACATACAGTTATAATTATGAACTATGTATATAATATAATATTAATCCTCATTTCTTTACCTTTTCTTACTAATTATAAATAGATTTCATTATTCATATTAACTTATGTAGAAATAAGTTGCATAAGGTCTTAGGTGTGTATATATTATAAATTGTTAAGAACTTTAAGTATATTTTTTTAAAATTAACAAATTATATATATCAGATATTTAATAAAATAAACACAACGCCCATTTTACACGATTACCATCATGTATTTTTCTATGCTTGGCTTGAATATACGACATTATTTTATTTTTTTTATCATATATTTTTATTTGCCTAATTGTTCCTTTATTATTTTAGAAAATTTTCTTTTATAAACCATGAAAATAATAGAGAATATTCATCATCATCATTATTAAGAAAATTATAAAAATATAGCTTATGGTTAATAATACTTTATAGCAAATAATTTGTACACTAATAGCATCCTGCACCAGGATGTATACTTCTTTTTTTTTTTTGGAAAATGCCATAGCATTGCAGAATCAAACAGAAGCCCCTTGGGCATCATTATAGACTATAGGAATAAGCTCACAAGGTAAATAAAACAACCAGTTATAAGAAAGAGAGCCCCTGGAGCATAGCTTTGCAATACAATCAGCAACTTTAATTGCAGCTCTCTTAACATGAACAAAAGCTATACGAGGAACAAAGACAATAATGCTTTTAATAGCCAAAATGATGGATTTAATTTCCCACGGGGGAGTAGCACCATCTTCATTTAGAGCTGAAAACACTACTTTTGAGTCAGATTCCACAATGAAGGACTGAGCACCTATATCTTTTGCTAGCTTCATTGTTTCCAATATAGCAAAAGTTTCACCTGCCAAAGGAGAGTCACACCTAAAGTGCTTGGCACCGCCATCCATGATCCTTCCTCGAAAGTTCCTTACCACAACAGCTATTGCAGCAAGATTTTTATGTGCTTGCCAAGCAATATCTGTATTAAACTTCAAGACTCCTTAGGAAGGAAGGACCCAACTAACCTGATTTTGGATCTGCTGCACGCTCTGTGTAGCAACTTGACTTCCTTCCTCCAGTTGGAAGTTCTCATTCAGAAGAATTGCAATACGCTTGCTAGTTTACAAAGGGTTAGGTTGACAGTGATCAAATATAGCCCTATTACATTCTTTCCAAATGACCCAAAAAATAATGGCAATAACATCAAGCATTTTGGAATCACTTTTAAATTCTTGATTTGTGGACTTCCACTAACGAGCAAAGGATTGAAATCCTACCAAGTTAAGCTTGTAGAGACAAGGGCTTGAGAACCAGGTGGCTTTTGCATGGGGACACAAAAAAAAAAACATATGCTCAACTGTCTCAGGGCCTCGACAACATATAGGACAAGCAGAGTCTATATGGACAACTCTATGGTTTAGATTGTCTCGCACCGGCAGCCCATTCAACACGGCTTTCCATAGGAAATTCTTAATCTTAGGTTGAATCGAAAGGTTCCAAATGGATTGCCATTCATTCTTCAAAAAGACATGAGAATGGCTAGGCTCCTGATTCTTTGCCTTTCGATGCTTGTTAGTCAGCATCCTATAACCCGAACAAACCGAATACATCCCTGAATTATCAAATTGACAAACCATAGCATCTTGAGAGCCAAGTGGGGTGATTGGAATAGAGGAGATAGCTAAAGCCTCTTCCTCCTTGTATAAAGTATTAACCAGATGTGATTTCCATTGCAAATTGGCATGATCAATTAAATCAGCAACAAAATTAACATTTAGAGGATAATTCTATGACCTTGTGACTCTAAAGCTTTTGATTCCCGGTACCCATGGATCATCCCAAATCAAAAGATTCTGCCCATCAACTACATTAAATCTGCACCCTTCTTTTAAAACTTCCCTCCCTTCCAATAAGCCCTGCCACACCCATTACTTTTTGCCTAAAGAAGAAGCATTCCAAAAAGATGAATTTGGAAACAAACCCATGCTTCAAAGTTCTCTGAAGTAAGACTTCTCAAACTCTCCCAAAAAGAAACTCAATTCTCTCTATCTGGATTACCATATACAAATGTCATATGCCAAGCCTGTTTACCACTATTTAATTCCACAGGAGAATCCACAAAATTGCTCGTGTATTGTATTATATTAAGTTTGATATCTTCTTTCTGCCAAATGGCTAAACCACCAGACAGCCCATTCAGATTGACATAAAACCGATTAACAAATCTTTCCCATTTCTTCTTCATAAAGACTCCATATATCTCTCTGTGTTCTTTGTCTCCATGAGATAGACAATGGAGGGACGGTGCTTTAAAATGGGCTCTTTAAGAGCTCGAACTGCCCAGGGTTGCCCAATCCCCTGGTAGCTTCATGCTAAAGTGGTCATGGCGCTTGTGGTGGCTTTTGGCTAGCCACCAAGGCCTCAGATGTTGCGATTGTATTCTAAATTTCCACTTGATTATTAAGATCATCATCTCCTGTTTTCTGACTACTTGCTATTTCAGCTCTGGCATTTCCAGTCCCAATAAAACTCTGATCATGGGGAGTAGAAGAGGAAGCATCCCTTGCCCTACATTTCCATTTTCGGGTTGAAGTTGCTGCCACTTTGAAAGATCGAGTATTTATTCTATAAGATCAGGCTATAGACTTCTGATGGAAAAAAGGGAAGCAAGGGTTCCTAGTCCTCCAGGGCAACTCATAATATGTCTCCTCTTACTTGGAAGGTATCTTAGGGCTTACAAATTCCCCCTAAAATTAAGGTTTTTATTTGGAAAGTGGTCCTTAGAGCTCTTCCTGTTAGAGAAAACTTGCTTAAACAAGGGGTGCAATTGCTCCTTTATGCCCAATTTGTAACAATGATACAGAATTAGTAGAGCATTGTTTGTTTTGGTGTCCTCATGCGAGAGCTACTTGGTTTGCAAGCCCCACCTCTTTAAAGCTTCATGCCATTGGATTTGGTTCTTTCTCTCAGTGGTGGAACTCTTTAATTAAGGAAGTAACGAGGGAAATTTTCATCAAGATGTCCTTATTACGAGTGCTATCACTAGTTGGTTTATTTGGAAAAGTAGAAACCAGGACACCTTTGAGCATATTGACCAGATCCCTTTAAGATTGCCAAAGCAATTCTGAATCTATTGATGAAGTGTTATTACATTCATGTAATAATGGCAATCCTGTAACTCAAGCCAAGATTCAAGCTTCCCCCCTTATCTGGCATCCACCCTAAAGGGGAGCTTTGAAATTTAATTGCGATGCAGCATGTAATTTCTTCATGCTTTTGCTTCTATCACCGTTACTGTGAGAAATTTTGCAAGTCAAGTGGTGGATGGGCAAACGAAAAAAATTAGGTGTATCTCTCCTTTAATTGAGGAAGCCAAAACTGTATCTCTCCTTTGTGTGGTAAGATTAGCAAAGATATGGATTGTTGCTTAGTTGTTGTTGAGTCTTACTTATCTTCTATAGTTTCTTGTTTACTGCAATCTGAGCCTCATGTACCATGGGAAATTTGAGCAGTAGTGCAGTCTATTTTAGCTTTAATTTCTTTTTTTAACCTTTTGGTTTTCTCTCGTGCAAAAAAGAAAACAAATGACACAAGTCACCATTTAGCTAAGCTGAACTTTTCAAATCAACTTTCCTGTAATTGGTTGGTTGTTTGCTTGGATTCTTTGCTATCCATTGCATATTCAGATTTAATTACTCATTGGTTAACCTACACTCATTGGTTAACCTACACTCATTGGTTAAGTTCTATATTATTTTAATTACTCAAAAGATTTAATATTATGCCAAAAATATTTAATTTAAAATTTAAATTTTTAAGTGAAAATCTAAACATAAATTTTAATAATTTTAATGATGAACGAACTGTCTGTGAAATTACAAAATAAAGTCACGTTGATATGCATAAGAGTGGGATTGGTTTTGGGCTTTTCCCGCGCAGCTTCTGTGAAAGGCAATTTTTTTTTTTTAACAAATAAAAGATTAAAGGTTGGAAAGGTAAATAATTCATAAAAATCTTTAAATGAGGTTAATTTGATGACTCCCCATGAAATTAATCTGTATTTGATTTGATTAATTTGAATTTTAACTTAAATATTAAATGAATAAATTAAATTAAAAAAAAATAATAAAAATTATAATCATAAATTAATTTAAATTTAATATTATAATTTAATAATTAATTTATAATTTGAAAAGATTCATAAATTAAAATAATTTGAATATTTATTTATTCTAAAGTTTCAACCTAAATTTTTAGGTAGTGCTTAGAGATATTTTGTGGATATTTAGGCCTTAGCATTGCTTCTTCCGAAGGCTCCACACGTCATAAACTCATATTCGAGAAGATTGAAGTCTGTTTAGTATTGAGTTTTAAATGTTAAGGTTATTTTTTTTAAATAAAAATATTATTTTAAATGTAAAAATAATTTGAAAAAAATTATTTTATTATTTTAAAATTTTTATGATTAAAATTAATTAAATTTAATTTTTAATTATTTTTTAATACTCTCTAATTAATATATTTAAAAAAATAATTTTCTCAATGATAATTTTAACAGTAATGTCAAACAGGTCCTTAATAATTTTGAATCTATTTATTTTAAAAAAAATTAAAATTATTATTAAAGTTGTTATTAAAAAAATAAAATATATTAATTAAAAGTAAAAAAAACTTTGATATATTTTAATTATAAAATTACTAAACTAATAAAATTATTTTTTTAACTATTTTTCTGATCATATTTAAAATGTTTTTTAAAAAAATATTTTTTTAATCATGAAATTTTTTAGCAAACAGAGTCTTAATAATTAAACTCCTGTATTGCACTTAAAATTCAATTTTCTATGCAATATCTGAAAAAAAGATCTCTTCCATAGAAAAATTATTTTCAATAATGTGTTTTAATTTACATGAAATATGTTGTTAAAAGAAATATGAATTTAATTTTCAATTAAATTTAAGGTAAATATAAATTCAAAATGACAATATTATTTGAAATTTTAAATCAATCTAATAATTTTTTAATAAATATTCACCTTCATTTTAAATTTAAAAAATTAAAATTCTTTTTATTAGCCAAATAAGATAAGACATGTAAATTACTTTGGTTGGTTCGGATAATCTTTCTTGATGGTCCTATGAAAATATACGCTCACCCTTTCAACTCAAAATCTTAAAGTAATAAGTGAATGAATCATTTCCATTATTAAGTGCACCTAATGCATATGTATCATCTTTTATAATCACGTAGGATCCACTCTCAATATTATAAAGAGAATTCACTTTTCTATGAGAAATGAAGCACTATTTTTTAGTACTCTTAGTATATCTAATAATTATCCCCTTTTCACTTATATGTTTTTCACTTATCTTTTTTTTTTCGATATAGAAATTTTACACTTATATATATATATATATAAAATCTCAAATTATAATAAATAAGACTCAACTCTTAATTTTTTAAAAATACTATTTAGGGAATGTTTGAAATTGTTGTTTGAATCTGTTTTTTTTTTTTTAAATTCATCATTTTAAATATTATTAAAAATATATATTTAACTATTTAGGGCGTGTTACATGATTGCTTAGTGTGAGTTGCAGAATGCTACCAATTGTTTCTCTTTCTCAAGTCTCTTCTCTATAAAAGCCCAACTATCCATTATTGTGAGTGTCTATCTCGCCATCTTTTTGAAAATAATTATTTCTTCTTAGCTTACCTCTCTTTTTCAAGAATCACACAGACCCTTCTACCATTTCAGAGCTATGTTGCCAAGGAGTCGAACACTTCCAAGCAGAATCCACCATGGACCTGTAAAGATCAGCCTCATATGCACAGCTTTCATATCTCTTCTTCCTTTCAATTTTCTTCTTGTTCTTCTTATTCTTTTTAAAGTTTTGGTGGTCTATATTTCAGATAGAAGAAAGGCATGATATCAGGCACTACTTACAAGTTTAAGTCCAATCTAAAACTCGTAATGACACTGAAGTTGAATCAATAATAAACCCTCAAGCCAACCACTCCAAGTGCTTTGATGATGATGGCCGCTTGAAGGGAACAGGCAATTAACTCAAAGCTTATACTTTACCCAAAAAGATATAGTTATTGAATGATCTTACATATGATTGACGGGAAATTGGATGGTGCAGGAACATTTTGGGTCAGGAGTCCTATCACTGGCATGGGCCATAGGGCAACTGGACTGGGCTGCAGGACTGGTTGTTATTAGGGGTGAGTATTCGGTTCAAATCGAATCGAATCGAATCAAAGTGAATTAAATTATGAAAATTAAATTACATATTTTAGAAATCGAATCGAATCGAAATAGATAAAAATCAAATCGAACCAAATCGCTCTATTTCGGTTTGATTCAGTTCAAACCAATCGGTTTTGATTTTTGATTATTTTTTAATTTAGACTTGATTTTTAAGTTATTTGATCTAATTTTGACTTTGGTTTAAACCTAATAAACATTAATCAATGAAATTAAACAATTTATATATATATAATTCAATATAATTCATAAATTCCCCATAAAATAAATCGATTCAAAAATTGATTCGGTTCGATCTAGTTTGATTTGAATATATAAAATTACTATTCGTTTTGATTTAACCGATTTTTTTCTCTTTAAAACTGAACCGAACAGAAATAACCAAAATTTTTATAATATGAAATCAAACTGAACTTATTAAATTTTAAAACCGAACTGATTGAATCGAATTAACTCGGTTCGATTCGATTTTTCAATTTAAACCGAAATCTGCTCACCCCTAGTTGTTATGGTTCTCTTTGCCATTGTCAATCTCTATACTTCCAATCTATTAGCACAGTGTTACAGGACTGGTGACCCTGTCAAGGGACACAGAAATTATACCTACATGGATACTATCAAGGCTAATTTAGATTTTGTTTGGACAGGGTGAGAAAGCGTAAATAATAGAAAGGTAAGAAAGGGGAAAGATAAGGAGAATTATCATAAAAAATATCTCATATTTGGAAATGGGTGAATTAATGGAAAGGTAAGGAGAAATAATATATATTCTTTATATTTGAAAAGAGGTGAAAGAATGATAAATTTAAAAGGGTATATAAATAGAAATATTTGTAACTCTTATCTCTTACTCTTTACTCCTTCTTACACCCCAAATTGAGGTATAAGAAAAATTGAAATTTAAGGGATAAGGGAGAGTAAGGCTTACCCTTACTTACTGTTACCCTCCATTAACTCACATCTTCCCAAACAAAGGCAAAATAGTTACTTATCCCATCACCTTTATTTAACCCTCTCTCACCCTCATTCTCATCCAAACAGACCCTTAGCTAATGACAGTAACATATTTTCTATCTCTTTTTTTTTAATAATTAATTAACCATATAATCATATGATGATGTGAGGACTGCAGGGGGACGGAAGGTCTTCTTCTGTGTTGATTCAATACTTGATTTTGTTTGGTGTTGCAATTGGATATACCATGGCAGCTTCAGTTAGTATGATGTGAGTTTTTTTTATGTTAAACTAACGTCAAATGGCGCACCAAATTAACTCCAAAAACCATAATTTTAGTTGAAAATTAAAATTCAACAATTCATTGATGGATTTTTCCAGGATTTGAATGTTTACAGAAGCAAAAACGTTTTTTTAATATGTATGTTTTTCTGTATTTCAGGGCAATAAAGAGATCAAATTGTTTCCATGCAAGTGGAGGGAAAGATCCATGCCACATGTAAAGCAACGGATACATGATAACATTTGGAATCACAGAGGTTGTTGTTTTCACAGATTCCAGACTTTGATCAAATATGGTGGCTCTCTATTGTTGTAGCTATTATGTCTTTCACATACTCTGCTGTTGGTCTGGGGCTTGGCATTGGCAAAGTTGCAGGTAAACTATGCACGAGCCGTTCCGCACTTGTGGATTATGGAGAAGGTTAACGTACGCAGCTTCACGGATAGACTGTTTCCGTGATCTCATCCTCTTCTTGATTAAAGGACAAAAGCACATGTGGGTTATGCCAGAGCAAAATACTACAGCTCTTTTCTTGCTTTCTTTTTCCAGAAAACGCAGCCTTCAAGGGAAGCCTCACTGGTATCAGTATTGGGACAGTAACCCATGCTGGGTTTGTCACTTGTACCCAGAAGCTATGGAGAAGTTTGCAAGCTCTTGGAGCTATTGCCTTCGCATATTCTTACTCTGTAATCCTCATCGAAATTAAGGTAATTTGTTAAAAACTTAACATCTTGCTGAAATTCAGTGATTCGATAGTTATATACGGACAATTGCTTTTGCATTCACAGGACACAATAGGATCTCCTCCTGCAGAAAACAAAACCATGACCAAGGCAACTTCTTTTAGTATTGCAGTGACTATATTTTTCTACTTGCTCTGCGGATGCATGGGATATGCAGCTTTTGGTGATAACGCCCCTGGAAATCTATTGACAGGTTTTGGATTTTATAACCCTTACTGGCTGGTAGACATTGCCAATATTGCGATCATTGTGCACCTAGTTGGTGCATACCAGGTATGAATCTCATGCATCTATTGTATTAAACTCTAGTTTAGCATCTCCAGGACTGATGAAATCTTGAGTTTGAATTTGTAGGTATACTGCCAGCCATTGTTTGCATTTGTGGAAAAATGGAGTGCTCATAGATGGCCAAAGAACGACTTTGTGACGGCGGAATACGAGATACCAATCCCCTTTTTCGGCGTCTACCAGGTGAACTTGTTCCGGATAGTGTGAAGAAGCATATTTGTTGTTGTGACGACCCTCATAGGCATGCTTATGCCTTCTTCAATGATGTTGTTGGAATACTTGGTGCCATGGGATTCTGGCCATTGACTGCTTATTTCCCTATCGAGATGTATATTTCTCCGAAGACGATAGGACGATGGACTAGCCAGTGGCTTGGCCTTCAGATTCTTAGTGTGTCTTGTCTATTCATCACCATAGCTGCTGCTTTTGGCTCTGTGGCTGGGGTTTTTCTTGATCTCAAGAATTACAAGCCATTTAAAACTAGTTATTGAGAGGGAAAATTGGTGAAACACAAAGCTGGAAATCGCCTAGAATCATATATATAGCTACTATTGTGCTAGTACAGCTACTGTTGTGCCACTAAGAGGCAACTACTTATTTAATCTGTAGCAGCTATTTCAAGTTTCAAGTTTCTTCCTCTTGAATGATTCTGCGTTCGGTTTCTTTTCTCTAGCACATACCCACAAAGGCTAGCTGGAGCAATTAACGCTAAAGAATACAAATCGATGACTGCTCTGTCTTACAGCATGTACTTTTGTAGCTATGATTCATGGCGAACTAGATTTATCTTAGAATTGCACTTCTGGTCAACCTTTAATTGAACAATCCATCAGATAAATGACAATCCAACAAATACAGATGACCTGTTTACATTCTCTCACATACAACCAAAAAGACAAACCTTTACAAACTTAAACAACAAAGATAAAAGTGCTACAGAATTTCCGGTCCCTTGTACCCATAAAAAGCTATGCAACATTTACTTCTTTTTTTTAGCCTTCAATTCAGTAGCATTTGCCTCTGCAGCAGCCTTGGCAAGAGTTGTGGGTTTGAAGACACTCTTTGGGTTAAGAACTTTTCTTATCTTGAAAACTGTCCAAGCAGTGCCAATTGCATGTCCTGCAGCATCTAGTCCTTCATTTGTTGCCTTCGCTGCCTGTTCGCCATACCTACAACACATCATCCAATCAAACAATCAACTATGAACGATCATGCAAATGTTGACAACTGAATTCGAAAGAAATATTTTCCTAGAATTATGAGTTGAAATCAATCTCAGAGATTGATGCATGGCTCCATATAATCCCCTTGTTTTGCCCTCCCAAAACGTGTTTATGGGTTGGATGTGAACCTATCTGACTATGCTGTATTGCTGTTTATGTGAATTCCAATAAGGGTCACTAAGCAGCATAAAATTTAAGTTAAATCTCTCTATGCCCCAGTGCAGGATAGATTCTCAAATTAGCGGAACAAGACATGTCTCAAATCACTGGCAACCTCACAGAAAGGTGATGTTCCACTAAGGACAAACATTATCACCATAAAGCTAAATTCCAACTAGCCAAACAAAATGATACGCATTTTTGAATGAACACACTAACAATGGTGAAGATGCTATAGAGTAGAATTGAGATATACCTCTGTGAGACGAGGCCCTTTGTCACTACTGATGACGTTGACATGACATTCTTTCCAGCAACCTCAATAGCATCGCAGACCTTGTCTGCACAAGCACAAGGCACATAAAAGGAAACAATATTGTAAGAAAAAGCTACAGTCCTTTGGGAGGAAAAGGAATGTAAGAATGGAGATACCCCAAAAGGAACTTCTACATTCCCTGCCTATCTTTTGTATCAAGGAATTTCCAATCCAATGATAAAGTTTCACGGTTTTAGTTTTGAATTTTTCAACATTTTAAAATGATTCCATAATATAAATTCTTTTTGTAGCTGATAAATGATATTCTAAATTTCAACTTCCTATAAAATTAAAATGGCGCATGTACTCTTTGAGAAAGAGTAAAAGATATAAAAACTAGAAGAAGAAAGACATTATGGCTCCTAATGTTACAGAATTCCACTTAGTTATAGAAGTGAACAAATCTCCAATGTGAAATACGGCTCACATGTTGGTGCATGACAATCAATTAAAAAAGCAACAAACACATAAACAATTATAAATTTCAGAACACCGGCTTTTGCCACTCATGGTTAAAACCTGTTATGAACAGCTTGGCTATCTATAAAATCTCAGAAAGAAACATATGAAAGTGGAAGGAAAATGCTATGCAAATGTTAAAATTTTACAAAGTGGTTTACACTAGACAATTCAGAAATTGATTGAATGTATGCTAGCTGCTATAAACAAGAAGAAAAATGATCAAGATAATAGACAAAGCAAGAACACACAAGAATTCATGTCAGTTAAGTCAAATGATTCGTGCCATGACAGAGACCAAGCAAAAAGTTCATTACACAGTCATTTACACTACAAAGTATAATTTCTACGGATTCTCAGAAGAATGTGTGTTCTTGTGTATTCATTTCAATGCTTATTATATATTTTTAGCTTCCCTGTCACTATGACAATTTAAAATCTATTGAATCACCAATGCCTATGCAGTGCTTCATATTTTTATGAGCATGCAGACACGTTTATTGGTGTGAGAAATTACAACATTTACTATATGTTTGGGAGAGGAAGGAAAATGGAGGGGAGAGGGTTTTGGGAGGAATATGGGCCATGAGGTCCACAATTTTGTTTCTTGCCATGTGGGCTACACAGGGCCATTTTCCTTTCAAAATTTCCTCCCCCACCGCGATCCCCAAAAAAAAAAAATCACACGCACATTTTCCTCCCTTTTCAAAAAAGAGCCTTAATGTTGCAATTCTTAGTTCAATCTTGCCTAGTCTGCTGCTAAATTTGACAAAGCACATGTACACTAATTAGAAGATAACAAACAAATGGGTACAAAGTGAACAATCCACAAACTACAGGCATGAGATGAAGGAATCCTCTCTAGGATACCTGAATTAGGTTCACCACAACATTACAATACCAGTGAAAAGAGGAAGCAAATAGTTGATAATTATAATAGAATGATAATAAGTTGCAAAATATATATACAGAGAAATACTGAATTCTCAAATTGGAAGATATAAAAGAGTTGGAAATGTATGACTTACTATATCCTTCCAAAGAAGCAAGCACAATTTCTCCAGGCAACATGCTAAAAAAATTTTTTCCAGCTTTAGAGTTAGCAATTGAACTTGTAACGAATCCTGAGATTTTCACAACCCCTGAAAGGATTCCAATGGCCACTTCCTCGGACATTCTTGTCAACCTCTTAACCCTGGAAATATCCCAAGACAAAATTCATTACAACACTACTTGATACCATGGCAAGAACTAAGAACATTCAAAGAAAGAAAGAAACAACAGTTATAATTTATTCAAAATTGCCATTTTAGTCTTAGCTATTTGCCCCAAAGAAATGCCTGAAGCCAGCAGCAAGATTTTCCACTCTTGCAATGATATAACTAAAGTTTCCCACCACCGAGAAATTGTCAACATACCTATGCTAAGACAAGAAGGTTGACATTAAGCCCACCACCCCCTTGCTTCCAGAGCTATTTGATAGTCCTACTACAAGATAAGATAACCTAAAATCCTGGAAATGGGCTGTTGTTAATTAAGCAATACAAAGAACACATACACTAATTAACAGTGTTTTTTTTTTTTTCCCAAAATAACGAAACGCGAACAAACAAGGGACAGGGAAGCCATACCCCATCACAAGACCAGAGCAATTTTGTGATGGCAATTTTGAAATTTCATTTTCATCAACTTTAATTTGTTGCAAGTTGGTCACCTTACTTTAATTTTATTGCTCTCACAATCACAATTAACTATTAGGACTTCAATTATATTCTCAATTTCATGGCCAAAAATTTTCTAACTTAGATAACTTCTTTGATTAAGATGACAAATCAATTTCTCATGAGATTTTGTTCAAAATGGGTGGAAGTGCCAAATACAAAACTTAAAGGTGCATTTACTAATTGTGGCTAATTCAAATTAAATGACCAAAATCATATTGACCATTAGCATAATTAATATTATAAAGTAACTACATACTAATCAAAACAAGGTCAAAGAAACTAAGATGAGTAAAGCAACAATGGATAAAAATAAAATAAAATAATAAACCAAACCTTTTGATTCTCCTCATTGCTGCCGGGCTAATCTCCGTATCTGATCTCTCCCCCATCCTATTCTTCAAGAACTCATTCCCCCACTTCAATCTATCCACAGTCACATCCCCACACAACAATATCCCCTTAATCAGCTGCCCTGACCCAGCTGCAATCATCCTCGAGACAGACCCACTATAATCCTCTACATTTGGAGCCAATACAGTCCAATATGCCGCCGAACACTCCTCCAACTCTTTCTTCTTCTCTTTCGTCTTTAAATCCTCCGGCGATATCCCCCTCGCCGTTTTCCATTCTATCAACTCCCAGTCCCCTCTCTCATTCACTTCTTGCACAGTGAAAGAACTATAAGACTCCAATATATTATCGAATTCCTTCAATAAAGCCTCCTGTCCTTTCGACGCAATTGTAACTCCATAATTCAATAACTCCATTTCCACCTCATTTTCAACCTCACTCTCATATTTACCTTCATTCATCCCTTTTTCATTTCCAGGAACGCGAAGATTAAAGAAGTAATGGGATTCATCGAGTTTCACAGATGCCTCATCTTTGGCCAAAGGCCACTGAATATCATCTCCAACACGAGCAAGAACAGCAACCACGGCATCACCCTGTTTGAGACAGACGATTGTGAGGTCACCACAAGCGAGCTGAATGCTACGGTCTTTCTCAATCAGATGGACGAATGCACCTGGGATGGTGATGAGAGGTTCTTCATAAGGTTGAGAGTTCGCAGACAGCAAACCGGCGTCGTATTCAGGAAGGAGGTTCTCGGCCGCGTCTTCCATGTCAATAGAAGGGTACAAAGAAGAAGAGGAAGTTGAAGTAGCAGAAATGGCTTCTGGGTTTGAGAGTTCGACTTTTGGGTAGAGAGAATTGGGAGAAGACATTTTTGTGAAGTTGATTTGCAGCGAAGGATTAACATTTGGACAATTTCCTTAAGATTGAAGAGAAGCCGTGTCGGTTGGATTTGAACAATGAGATGACGTGGCAGCCGGAGGAGTAGCCGCGTAACAACCGTTTTCCTTGCGATGGATTGCTCATCCCCGCGCCTTTACACTATGTTTGGATAAATTTTAGCAGAGAATGAAAAATAAAAGAATGGAAAAATTATTCATCTTTGGATGAATAAAGAAGGAAAAATGAAAATTACTATTAAAAACAAAAGAAAGATGCATAATTTCTTTCGATATAAATTTAGTTTTTTCATTTAATTTAGAGAGAAAACAACAACTTTTCTCTTTTGTCTAAATAAAAAAAATATATTTTTTCAAAATTATTTTCCCTTATCATTTTCCGATCCAAACATGGTTTTATTTGTATGCAACGCAAGGCAACTGCTTGGAGTTTGGACCCCACCTGCCCGCTACTGGCATGAACCATGAAGTTTCTAGGTTATTTATTTTTTTTTTTTTAAATTACTTGATTTTTTCAAAGATAAGTCGAGAGTTCTTATCATACACATAAAATATTTTTGTTATGTCTCTTTTTTGTCTATAGGTACTATCTGACTGTGCCCTTTTGTGCAATTATGTGCATAATAACGAGACCGTCGCATCCAATATCATAACAAAAATATTTCTGATACACAAGATCCTCTAATCGAGCCAAGTGTAAAGCATACGTATCTCTGATCATAAGAGTATAATACACATTATAAGATTTTCAGAAGAAAGAGAAGAAATTTAGAAAGCCATGGGAGAGAACTCAGAATATTATTTAGAGAAAGCTTATGCCAAGTCTGGCTACAACTGAAAAGAGTGTCTCCTTATATAAGCTAGGAGAATCAAGATTTTTACAGGCAACCGGCTAACTACTGGCTACCGACACTCTAAAGTAAAAGATTCTTACAGAGTGAAAAACAAACAAAGGCTAAAAAAAAAAGACACACTTATTACATATCATGGCAGACAGCCTTTAATTCCTTTTATGGGGTCGTTGATAGATTGAATGTGTCATAATCAGAGTCGTTTGAGTCATCAAGTCCAAAAAAGTCTTTTGGCCATTGACCGTACTCAACAGGTGATGGTGGGTCAGCACTTTCGGTGGCTTCTCGCACCTAGGTATCCATTGGATCCTGAGAATCTTGCCAGATTGGATGGGACCAATCTATGGGTTCATTAGTGAGAGACCGGATGGGTCCGAGAGACGTACAATTCACATAGGGAAGGATTAGAGGCTGATATCCGTTGATTTCGCAGAGATGCTCTGCCAGCTGTCTTCTCAGTGGCCCCATAGTGTCTTTTTCTGTGATAGAGCCCTCGTAGATCCTCCATTCATACTTAGTGTTTTGGGTCCAAAGAAGTCCATCAGCCCTTCTGGAGAAAGGCCTATGTATGATAAACATGGTTCTGATATTGGGCTGAGTCCTGATGGGCCTTTCTTCGACTCCATGGGTTTCTATGAGTCCCCTAAGGCCGTATTGCCATGCTGAAATGGGCTTGAACCACTCCAAGAACCTAAACAGGAGAGTCTTGTTTGTTCTGTCAAGGGTGTGCTGATGTAGTGCTAGGAGGGGGAACTATATACCTGTAGAGTATAAAGTTACCATGCACCAAAGGAGCCATAGTTCTTCAAGGATAAGGTCTCTGTTAGGATGGATGGCAAAACATGTGAGGAATGGGTTGTCAGGAATAAAGGTGGATGAGGAGGGGAGTAATCCTCTCAAGGTATTCCTGGTACTCAGGTAATGAAACAGGTGATTTTTTGCGAACTGAGCTATTTTTGGGATTGGCTAGTTAGGAGAACAACTAGGCGGAAAGCTATCAGGTGTAGGGACGAGGTAGCTAGGAGTGTTTGGGGAGGATGATGAAGCCATGAGTATCAAGGGAAAAGTAAAATGTGACTTGATGAGGTGAAGCTCCTTAGGTCTAGACAGAAGATCTAGAACTAAGTTATGTTTTCCCTTAATGTGCTGGACTGTGAATTTATACTTGGTGAACCAGTCCTTTAATCTCAGCAGCTGTGGTTCTGGAAGAGACTTATTTTTGAAGTCTAGGATCTTCGGGAAAGATGAGATGTCCATAACTACTGTAAAGTGGTGGCCTATGAGGTGGAACTCAAATCTTTTAATCCTGTTTTTGACAGCTAATATCTCATTGTACACTGAGTGGTAATGTTTTTGTGGCTCTGGGAACTCTCCACTAGCATATCCGCAGATATGCTTTTCTCCTTGGATTTCTTCGATGAGGACAGCACCCCAGTCGGTGTCACTAGCATCAGTTTGGAGAGTGCGATGTCCTGTACTGAGAATCTTTAGAGGTAGCAGATTTGAAGCCACTGCTTTTAGAGCCTTGACCGCTACTGTTTGTTCTTTCTTCCAGGGCGGTGCATTTTTTCTAAGCATTCTTGAGAATTGACTAGTGTGAGTGGCGACATAGGGAATAAATCTCCTGATGTAGTTGACAATGCCAAGAAATTATTGTATTTGCTTTACTGATAAGTCCTTTTCAGGAAACCTTAATAGTTCTTCTGCAATGTGTGGTCCCGGTTGATATTTCCCATCTTTGAATTTCATTCCGAGAAAGTCAATGTCGGCTAGGGCTAGGGAACTCTTCTTTTCTGAAAACATGATGCCATAGGATTCTACTATGGTTTGGTAAGTGGATAGGAGAGTTTTATGGGCCACGACATCCTTTGAGAACAGGAGAATGTCATCAATATAGATAAGAGCACTGTGGAGTATGGGCTCGAATATTTTTACCATGGCCTTTTGGAAGACTGAAGGGGCTGTCTTTATACCAAATGGAAGGACAGTCCATTAGTATTGGGCCGTAGGAATATAGAAGGCAGTTTTGGGCCTGTCTGATGGTTCGATTCCTAATTGCCAAAATTCGGCCTTAAGATCAAACTTTGAAAAGATGTGGGCTTCATGGAGCTGACCAACTCCAACTCCTGCACCTACTAGATATGAGCTTAAAAGCCCATCTTCTTCGGAAGAATCTCAGGCTACGAAGAGAAAGATTGACAAAGGCAAAGAGAAAATGCATTTCGAACCACCACCACAGCATATGATATCTATTCCTCCTGGTTCGGAAAATGATTCCTCTGATGAAGCAAATTCCTCTAGTAATGATAGTGAAATTGGACAAATGGATGTTACGACGCTTCTCATGGTCGATCCGCCACCTACTTTGTCGAGAACTGGTCCTTCTCCGACCACAAACTCTACTAGTGGCACTACAGGTCCTACAGGGCCTCCCCAGGCCCAAGACCCACATGTTGAAATACCTGAAGATGATCCAATGCTGGAATTTGGTGTTCCGGGAACCCAACAACAACAGAGGCCCAGCTCAGGCCCATGGTTCACTCTGGATGATGTTCCCCCATCCAAGTGAAGAGATAGACTTACAAAATTTAAAGCTTAGCTAGATGTCCAAATGCTTCGAGAAGGAGCAGACTCTCACGCTGTTCTCAGAGAGTTTATATCTCGGACCATTGGAACACTCCAAGACTGGTTTGCTTCTCTTGGAGAATACCACAAAGCCCAGTTTTGCAACCTCAATATACTGCAAGAAATCAATGCCATCTTAGCTGAATTCCTTGGAGACGCATCACTGTACAGCAAACAACTGCGTTAGGAATTTTTTGACATGCATTGCTATTCGTTAAAAAGGACAGATATTGAGAAGCATTACCAATGCATGGTTCAGCGTTATTATTTGTTGAATGGCTACAATGACATAAACCTACGACACACCTACATCGCCTCTCTCCCAGAAGTACTGCAACCAGAATTACACAGGAGCATCGTCGCTACTCGCAGAGCAATGAATACCATCACCATTGGAGAGATACACCAGATGACTCTGGCTTGTCTAGAAAAAATGTGTGAGCAGCAAAAACTATTCAAGGATATCATTGACAATAGTAAAGCCTTGAAGAATGTGTGCTAGAAGTCCCACCTTGCTAGAATTGTGAATGTAAACCAAAGAAAAAGAGCCATTACAAGAAGTATCCTAGTCCCTCTGGATCCAAGTCTCCTTTCAAGCACCGAAAAGGAAGAAAACCAGTTAGATACTTCAGGAAGAGAAGAATGGGAACAAAAAAGTCTGATCGATGCTACATCTGCAGAAATTGGGGACACTATGCGAAGAATTGTCTTAGAAATCCTAACAAGGTTGTTAAGCTTATACAACATATTCAGCAGGCCTCCCATGTCTCCCTAGAAAATGATGACATAAAATCCTTGTTCTCTGAACAGGATGAGCCAGGTACGAAACCGTCTTCACTCTTCGAGCAGATACTGATTTTGATCAGGACCAATCCCTGTCTTCGGAAGATTTTGAATCTGACTCTGAGGCCCATTACCCTTCCTACCTGGCCCAACATATTCAATCATCTCGCCCAACTTATGGCCCATACACCATCCCAATCCCGCTGGTTCCATTACATGTCTTACCCAGCAAATATGAGCAGCCCATAAGTGTTATTGGGTTCTTTGACATGGAGCCCATAAGAGCATGATGAACCCCGCCATCTTACCTCTAGAATGCTGGGTCTCGCATATAGAATACTTCAAGGCAGTATATGGAAATATCTTCAAAACTAGCTTAATCACCAAACACCCAATTGGGATTCAATTCTTCCCCACTTGTATCCTTTGGACAAGAGTCATTGGGTCAAACCTTCCTGATAAAGACCTGCTAATAGGTTTCGACCTATACCAACAAGCAAAACATATGAAAATCCTTCCAACTAGATTGAAGTACAAAAGGAGTTTTCAGCCATTCACTTCTGTCCCTAGACTGTATTCACTAATCGATGCCTCAGTTGAATTCCAAGAATACAAAGAACTTCTCTTAAAGTCCTGTGCTGATTCACACGCACAATTCCTGTAACACCCCTATTTGCATAGCCTGGTATATTTTAGTATTCCAGTGACCGGTATCGGTCCAGACAAGTAAGAGGATTAGAACCACACTTAAGACAACTAAATAAGCCTTAAACACAAATAATTAGTAATTGTCAATTAGTTAAATATAAATAAGAAAAATAGAACATAAGAGGTTAAATGAGCCGAGAGTCACATCGATGGATGACCTTCTCAGGAAGGATTGTGAGGTCGATTTAAACTCAAATTTCGAACCGTAAAATGTGACGCCACCGTCCTTAGGACTATTGCGAACACAGTGGAAAAGAGAAAATCACAAAAAAGAATTGTTAAGTAAGTCAAATAATTAGGTCAGGGATCCGGAAGAAATATTGAATTACTTGCAAACCGGATTGAACCAGCGAGGGACAATTTGGTCAATTCACCCCTAGAGCTGACTCCTGACCTAACTGTCCAACAAAATTGGAGAAAAGAAAATTTTGGGATCGAGAATTAAATTAAAAAACTATTGAAAAATTAATGAAAATGAAAAAAGAAAAGAAAAAAAGCTTTATTTCATCATCTGTCAAAATAAAAATTAATTTTGCCCAATAATTGACCAAGTCAAATGGCTAATTTAAGAGATAAACGACATAAAAAAAAACAAAAAGAAAATTCATTTTCATCTTCCTCAACACATATAGCCGTCCTTCATCCCTCTCTCATCTCTCTCACATATATTTCCTCCATTGAAGCTAAAATTCAAAGCTTCACAAACCCTAGAAATCCCCTAAAAATTTCACTAAATTATGATTAAACCTTGATTTAGCACCTTAGTTCAACTATTGATCAAGAAAAGGAAGGAAGAAAAATAGAGATTTGAAGATTGAAAATTCAAAGAAGGAGGTTAGTGTTTTAACTTTCAATTTTCTATTTAAATGCATGCTTAGCTACTTAAATTAACTTAGAAATTAAAGAAAAGAAACAAATCAAACATGAGGGACCAAACATGAAATTTGTCCATGTTAGAGATGAATAGGATTTGATGGGTTTGGATGCAATTAAATATGTAGGCAAGTTTGATTGAGAGTGTAGATAATGTTTATACACTTTGAGTTCATGATTTGAAGCTGTTGAAGAATTAGGGTTCTTAACCCTTAGGGTTTTGGGAGAAAAAATATGAGAATTAGCCAAATGATGTTTTTGACCTTGTTTGAGATAAGAAATGGTCATTTGTGACCAATTGATATGTGTTGGAAGTGTTAGAATTAGATTTAAATTCGGATTAGATGTGGGCAGTATACAAGCAACATGACCAAGGTCCCTTTCAGGGACCAAAACTGAAAATTTACTAGCCCAATTGGTGTGAGGCCAATTGGGAATGAAACTAGACACAAAATGACACATTTTTCATTTAGGAATCATGCCCAAAAAGTGACTAAAACCTAGTGAACAAATTGATCAAATCTAGATTAGGCAATCTAACCTGTACAAAAATGACCAAATAAACAGTGTTTGTTCAGTCATAACTTGGGCTAGGCAGGTCTAAATGACCTGAAATTTTACCAATTGAAAGCTAAGACATAGACCTAAAACTTTTATGAAGAACACAAACCCAAATTATGCCCTTAACCAAGTCATTTAGCCACCCAAAGTTGGTGACCTAAAACTGCCAGAACCAGTTTTGGTGCCCAGAAATCTGGGTAAGTCCAATCCGGCAGCCATGATTCAAATGGCTATAACTTGAGCTACAAAACTCCAATTAGGGTGATTCAAAAAGGAGAATAAATTTAAGACAATAGGGAACATTTTCTATGAAGAAAATTTTACCAAATTCTAACAGTAAAATGACCAATGGAACAGTGCAACATAGGACACCAAAACTGAAAATTTGCAAATTTGCCTAAAACACTTAAAATTTGAGTAAACAACCAAAACCAACAAATTTAGTGACCAAAATGTGGTATGTGGGTGAAGTTGAAATTCCCATACCTATTAAGTCATAGAAAGTCAACAAATTGACTTGAATAGTGTAGTGAATAGTAACCCCAAAATATAAATTTTAAAGAACGTCAATTTTAGCATATTAAAGCTAGGTATAAGTGAATTTGAATTTATTTTGGATTTATGATGAGTTATGATACTGAAACACTGTGAAACTGTGTATTTCAGTGGAAAAGAATACCGGGAAAGAACCCGAGAGATCGAGTCAAGGCCAAGAGGCGACTCGCTTAAGGTTTGTGCACAATACCAATACGTTTAAAATTCATTTACAAAGTGCATGAAATGTGTATTATGCTTTTGCTTTGAATTGTTGAAAGTTATTTGTGTATGTTTGAAATGGCAATAAATGTTTAGTAAATTGTTAAGATAAGTTTTGAAACCACAGTGTCATGACCATATATTTGAACACCTCACTAGCATGACTAATGGGGGAAATCAGTTTTGAATTTTGATTTCTTCTCTGGTTGAAGTATTGAGGTGTGTGCCAGTAGAAGAAGAAAAAGAATGGGTTCCCATATATTTGAGCTAGCTAGCCTTGTGTTGTGACTTCTCATAAGCCTTTGGCTATTGAGATTAATATGTTTCGAATGGCATGATATAACTGTGTGTTTTTATGAAAGTTGTTTTGAGACTTTTGAAATGAAATTGTTTGAATTAAAATCTTGCAAGGCATGTTTTGAATTTATATTTCTTGTTCAGTTTAATTTTTGAAGAAGTATGTTTTAAATTCCGCATAAAGATTATGTTAGTATGTTGTGCACCACTGAGTTCTAGTACCTAGCGATGGCTATTATTGCTGTCGCAGATATAGAGACTAGAGGAGCAGCAGAGTGAGCTGCTGAGGATTGAGGAGCGAACTACTCTAAAGTTCTATCGGGTATATTTTATACCCTGATTGTAAAAATTTATTTTGATATATGTAATGTATGGACATGTAAAATTGGTTATGAATAGTTGTATAAAGTTGTATAAAGCTTGTAATAAATTTTGGTTTGGATTTTTCTTAATGTAAATTTTTGTAATGATGTATATAAATTATTTTATCTTTAACGAAATGTGAATGGAAGTATTTTGTACTAATTTGAATGAAATAGATGATTATTGAATTTTGGAAATTGATAAATGATGTTGAAATTGATTGGGATGGTTGTGAAATTAAAGAAGTTGTTAAGACAAATTATTGGAAGTGCTTTTTACAGGAATTTGAAGAACTGTTTTCTCAAAATACAGATGACACTCTACCGAAATTTCTATAAAATTTGTGAAAAAATAAAATGGGATAAAAATTTTACTAGTTTTAAAACTTTGAATAAATGATTTTAATATCTATTTAGAAATGCTCACCACTTATAAAAGTAAAAAAAAAAATTGTTTTAAAATCCCTTGTTGGGTACTTCATGAGTTATCGGCAGGTGAAGTTCGGTAGTTCATTAGGTATTCTATGGGATCATGTTATGCCTTACAGAGGGGTAAGGTGTGACAATTCCATCATCATCACCCCTTATGGAAAAACCCAGAGTTCTTTGTTCACCTCCCATTCAAGCTCAATGAAGATATAAATCCAACCAAAGCGTCCCATCCAGGGATGAATCCTGCAGATCTAGCCTTAGCCCAAGAAGAATGCAGATAGTTGCTCCAACAAGGTCTCATAGAACCTACATCCTCTCAGTGGACTTGCCAAGCCTTTTATGTTGAAAAAAGATCTGAAAAACTGAGAGGGAAAAAGAGGCTTGTTATTGATTATAAGCCCCTCAACCATTTTCTTCAGGATGATAAGTTCCCTTTACCAAAGTCTGAAGCCTTATTTGCTCAGCTTCATGAAGCCCACATCTTTTCAAAGTTTGATCTTAAGGCCGGATTTTGGCAATTAGGAATCGAACCATCAGACAAGCCCAAAACTGCCTTCTGTATTCCTACGGCTCAATACCAATGGACTGCCCTTCCATTTGGTCTAAAGACAGCCTCTTCAGTATTCCAAAAGGCCATGATAAAAATATTCGAGCCCATACTCCACAGTGCTCTCATCTATATTGATAACATTCTCCTGTTCTCAAAGGATATTGCGGCCCATAAAACTCTCCTATCCACTTTCCAAACCATAGTATAATCCTATGGCATCATGCTATCAGAAAAGAAGAGTTCCCTGGCCCAGGCCGACATTGACTTCCTCAGAATGAAATTCAAATATGGGCTTTTAGGCTCATATCTAGTAGGTGCAAGAGTTGGAGTTGGTCTGAACAAAGGAGACGGGTTATAGGATACTGGAGATGGTTTATAGGAGTAATTGAAGGGGCCAAAAGGAGAATAAACGGGCTCAGGAGTGGGGAGAAAAGGGTTGTGCATCATTTGTGTGGAGAATGGGCTGAAAGAGGTAGGTGTCTCCACAGGTTTATGAAGATCTGCTTCAACCTGGGCTAGTTGTTTCTTTAACCTCCTGATTTCAGCTTTTTTTTGGGTAAACTCCATGCCAAATCTCCTTTGGGTAATCAAGGACTTGAGATCCTTGTTAAGCTGTATGATTTTCCCTTGCAAAACTCTGTACATGTTTTGGGCAAATGCAGTGAAAGAGTCCACCTTTTGATTAATGTGTTGTGTACTCTTAAGGACCTGATCAATCTTGGAATCAATCCGTTGCAAGGTTTTGTTTTGGACTGCCACATTTTTTGTTTGCCAGTTAAGGACTTCTTCAGCTTGAGTGATGGGAGTGATCTGGCCTTCCGTATTTACCTTAGTAGAGTGAATGAAAGGTCTCGTGGAGATCTTAGTATACTGGTCTATCTGCTGAGCCAGTGGAGGAAAGTCTGCTTCATATGAGGTCAGAGAAAACATCATACAAGGCTGCACTAGTGGTAGTGCAGGAGGTGGAGTAGGAAGGACAAGAGGAGGAGAAAAAGACTGAGATCTTCCTCTTTCCTTTCTGATGATTTCTAGGGCAAGCTCATAGATTGGAAGAGGCTTCTTTTGTTTAGTTTCCTCATGGATGCCTATCCAAGGACTATTATCTGGAAAATCCTCCCTACGGGTCTGAGGAGGTTTACAAGAAGCTCTAGTCTTCTTTGTGAGTTTTTTCCAATTTTTCTCAGACAGAGGATGGTCGTATTCATTTTCCCAGTAGTTGTCATAACAGTCACAATCTGGGTCACACATTCCAGATCTTGGCAGATCCCAGGGACAATGACCATCTATCCTCATAGGATAGACGTAGTGGCTGTCTGGAGTTACTGCTTTGATGGGAAAATGTCCTTGTTCCTTCTCCAATGGCTGGACCATCATGGTTTGGAACACAGGCAAAGATCCTGTGGAGTGTCGAGGTGGTTGGAAAGTGGTCTGCACCATGCCGTCAGCATTTCTTCTAAAAGAAGATTCTGTTATTTGGATTGGCTGAGAGGTGGCGTGGAGCCTTTCATAATTGGCCAGCCAGTCCTTTGGAATGAGTTGCTCAAGTTCACTTCTAGGCAGCTGCCTAGGTATCTGTACAATTGTGGGCGTGGTCTCAGTATCAGCTAAAACGAGTAAAGCATCATTTGAAACAGACGGTTGTGATAGATTTACTGCATGATCTTATAATCTGTAAATGATCTGATGGTGTAGAGTGGCCATCATGGATGATGTTACTTGAGCTGCTCCTGTGAGCTGGACTTGTACTTTGAGAGCAGTAGTAAGAAGAGGATCTCTTAAAGAGAGATTATAGTTTGGAAAGAATGTTAACACCACACTTCCGGCATGTAATGTGGTGAGACATGTTCCAATGATCGCATGCTCATATTGCAAAAATCTGGTATCCAGAAGTGATACTCTTGTAGTGATTGGGAGTCCACGCCTTCCATGTAAACTGAGGATGAGTCTGACTGCTCCAAAGTGAAGGTGGGAGTATCCATCTTGTCTCCATTTAGGAATTAATGGAGGGGGAATTTCTAAAGTCACATATTGTTCAGCTGTTGTACTCTGGAGAGAGCACTGATCCATTCGAGAAGCCTGAACATATTCTCTGGGAAGAGATCTTCTGGTAGAGATAAGAGATCTGATAGATCTGGTCAAAGATCCAGATCGTCTGTAAATGTTGTAGGGGCTAAGAAGAGGAAGGAGAGACTCTCCTACCTGTGCATCTTCAGGTAAGGTGGCTATTTCTATGAGATTATCAATTCGAGAAGAAAGTATTCTTCTCAGGGGAGATGAAAAAGAAAGGGAAGATGTGAGGTTTACAATTTCAGAAGGTGAAGGGTGTTGTAAAATTGTTTCAGTAGTAGGGGTAGGTGTTTGGCAAGCCATGTCTGATACGTGGCGTTGTGTCTAAATGTTGCTCTAGCTCCAACAAGTGAAGGGCTCAAGCGGTTACTAGTTTTCAGCCGATATACCTCTTAAGAAGAAGATGGCAGAAAACAGGGAAGAGATAACTATAAGGGAAGGACTTTATGAAAAAGGATTCTTCTTTTAATTTTTTATCTGTCACTTGTTTTATAAAATATAATTTTAAAGAATATATTTTTATATTTTTAATATTTAAAACATTTTAAATGGAAAATTGCACTAATCATAATTTAATATTTTTATTTACTTTCTTATATTTGACAATAAATATTGAAAATATAAATATTTAAAAGATCTTGAATAATTCAAGAAGATAGAATTAAGATTTAGAATTAAATTTTAATTAGAAAGTAAGTTACTAATTTAGGAAGTTAAAATAACCAGAAAGAAAGATTATGATTGGATGCTTGAATTGTCTAATTGCAATTGTACTTGATCAAATAAGTTGATAATAATTAATAATACTCAATTCAATTCAATTAAATATTTATTTTAAAAATTTAATTGAAATTAATTATATAAATTTTTTTTTTTCATTCTAAATAATTTTAGATTAAATTCTTAAAAATATGTAATGCGTCTAGATGGTAATAATTAATAATTGTTATAATTAATAGTTTAGTAGATTTATTATCAAATAAGATTTATTTAATAATAATAATAATAATAGTTATAATTAATTTTAATAAGTTAAGATTGAAACAGGAGAGAATAAAAAAAATGAATGAAATGAGAAAAGAGAATAACTGAAATAAGAAAAGAAAAAATGTTGGTGAGTATTTATGTGTAATTTAGTAATAAATTTATAATTTTTTTAAAAAAATTTAGTTTTTAATTTTATTATTTAATTAAAAAAACTTTTAAAAATTAAGGAATTTTTTCCTTCACAATTTAACAACAAAATAATAATTCAATGCTAAATTTAACAATAGATTCATAATTCATTACTAATCCAAGAAAAATCTTTATATTTAAAATTTTGTTGCCAATTAAAAAAAAAAACTCTATAATTTAATAAATAAATTATAAAATATTGCTAATTCAGATATTTTTTTATAGTGTATTTTTTATACTAAAAAAGGTTTAAAAGCATTTTTTGGTTTATTTTTGGCAATCATTTTTTAAATATTTTCATTGCCCAAGTGCCTTTAATATGTCAAAGGTCTTTTCAGAGCCACTGACACGACGGTGACATGATGGGATTTTTAACTACAAAATGCTAATTTAATTAACCTTTTTTATTATATTTTTTTCTTTAATAATTTCAATATTTTTGGACAATTTAATATGAAAACGCCGGTTTTGCATGGGTAAAAATTTTGCGTTAAAATATTTTTTAAATATTATTTTAAAAATAAACCATTTAATAAAAGTAAATAAAATTATAATATTATTATAATTATATTATATATTTAATAATATTATTTAATTATATAAAAATATTTAACATAATAAAATATAATTAATTATATTTAAAATAAAATAATAATAATTACATATAAAATTAAATATAATCATAATTATTTATTTTAATTTTTTATTTATTATTAACATCATTATTATCATTGTTATTATTATCATTATCTTTATTTTATCATCAAAACTATCACCATCATATTATCACTACTATAATTATTATCACTTAATTATTATTATTATTTAGTCATCATCATCTCTATCATCATCTAATTATTATGATCACTACTATCTAACTACTGATTTCATCACTATCACTATTTAACTGTCATTATCACCATCAACATACACACATACATATAGTTATAATTATGAAATATATATATATAATATTAATCTTCATTTCTTTACCCTTTCTTACTAATTATAAATTGATTTCGTATTCGTGATTAACACATATAGAAATAAGTTGTCTAAGGTTTTAGACGTTTATATATTATAAAGTGTTAAAGTGATTTTTTTTTTTAAATTAACAAATTATATATATTATATATTTAATAAAATAAACACAACACCCATTTTACACGATTGCCATCTATGTATTTTTCTACACTTGGCTTGAATACACGTCAATATTTTATTTTTTTATCATATATTTTTATTTTCCTAATTGTTCCTTTATTATTTAAGAAAAATTCTTTTTATAAACCGTGAAAATAATAGAGAATATTCATCATTATTATTAAGAAAAATTATAACAATATACCTTGTGGTTAAATGCTTTTTTAAATAAGAGGCTTTGTAATAACATAATACTTTATAGCAAATAACTTTTTACATTAATAGCATCCTGCATCAGGATGTAGATATCCATCTAATGAATAGCTGATGTATATTAAAATTATAATGAATCTCATTACAAAACATAATAAATTTCACTTCAAAATATTTTATACACTTATGCAACTAAAAATTTTCCTAGCATGTAGAATATTAGCCTGGAAAAAAAATAATTAAATAATTTTTTATTTTGAAAGGGGCCCACTTATCAATAAAAAAAATTAAAAAAGAAAAACTCTATTCACAAGAAATTATTAGGTGCACCCAGTACACATGCATAATTTTTCACAATCATGTGAGATCTACTCTCTATATTATAGGAAGAGCCCACTTTTCTATGAGAAATAGAGTATTATTTTTTAGTACACCTGGTATATCTAATAATTAGCCTTCTATTCACTTCTCAACCTTACTCTCCCCTATTCCAATTGAAGGTGGCCTCAATTTTCTTCTTGTTGGCACTGTTTGCCGTCGCTTCTGCGAAGAAGTCAGACGATGTGATGAGTTACAGATCGGCATAAAGCATAAGCCTAAATCTTATCAAAACCAATCGTAAGGGAGATAGAATCAAAGTATTTCTTTGTTTGCACTAAAAATATTTCAATTAACTCATTAATTATTGTCTATTCATAATTAATTAAATTATTTTTTTATAAAATTAATTTAATTAATTTTTTATAAAATTAATTTAATTAATTTTATTATACTAATTTAATTATGAGATATGAATTAAATAATTAAATATTATTTTTAAGAGTTATCAGCTAAAGAGAGCTATAAGCAGTTAACAAAGAGGTTATCCGATCATTGGTGCTTGTGGTTAAAAAATAGGTGTAGAGAAGTCATTGAAACAGCTGGACATGCGACATGAGGAACGCCGATTCTAGATTATTCATAGGGTCAGTCATGTTCTGCTATAAATAACATATGTAGTGCAACCTAAAAAGGACCAACCACTCAATCAGTCAATTAACTATCGATTCTAACAGCCTATGTATTTTTACTTTTATCTATCATTTATTTTCTAATCCTTACATTTATTTTCCAAAGCCTTATATT
This sequence comes from Hevea brasiliensis, assembly GCF_030052815.1. Lineage (NCBI taxonomy): Eukaryota > Viridiplantae > Streptophyta > Magnoliopsida > Malpighiales > Euphorbiaceae > Hevea > Hevea brasiliensis. Next base: position 107,349,869 of record NC_079493.1, read on the forward strand.
CAAATTTCTAGCAATCAATACAATTTTTATTAATTTAATTGTTTATTCTAAGTAAGATTTTTGATGAAACTGTGTTCAACCTAGCTAGTCAAGTTCTCGCAACAGTTTAAAAGAAGTTAGAAGAGCGCACAACTGATACACTCAGTATATGGCACACCCACATTTCCTAAATTATTAGCCAGCTAAATTATTTTCCGAGCAAACAACTTTAAAAGGGGTGATCTAATTGAATTTGAGCTTGGAAGTGCTCAAGTTATCAAAGGATGGGACGAAGGTCTTTTAGGAATGTGTGTAGGCAAGAAGCAAAAGTTGAAAACACCTGCAAAACTTGGTTACATGCCTTAGGTTCCCCCACCTAAGATCCTAGGTGGAGCAACACTAATATTTAGCATAGAGCTTGTTGCAGTGAATGGAAAAATATCAAGCGGAGGGAAATCAAGTGACAGTGAGCTGTATTAACTATACAGAGCAATTGGTCCTTTTCTTTCTCATATTTTTCCTGGCAGTTTTTTTCTGGCCGGTTAAATCAAACAAGTCATCAACATTGTAAACAACTTCTTTGAGCTTTCTAAGCCAATCATTGGCATGCTTGTTCAGTGCCTGCTTTTTTTTTTTTTTCTACATCAAGAACAAGAAGTTCATCTTGATCACCCAACCATAGTCCAATCTCTTGGAAAGCATATAGGACACCAACTTACCAATAATTCCCTCTGCATTAGTGAAAAGGACACTTTTTGTCATCTATATTAAGAAGGAATATGCAATTAGGTGTTATAAATAATTAATGATATAAAAGTTGTTCCATATTAAAATAGTTATATCTGTTCATTAAAAGGAATCACAAGAAGTTGTTCATTACCAACAATTGTATCTTTTATAAGAGGAGTATATAAACTGATATAATTATTCAATTTTAAGAGGTATAAGTGAACAAATATAATTTTTATAAGAGATATGAAATGAATCATTGTATCTATTATAAAAGTTGCAAGTAAACAGATATGATTATTCTAATAGATACAAAGTGAACTGTTATATCTGTTTAAAAGATGTATAAGTGTTTTATAAATAGCAGTAGTTTTTTGAACAGAAATTTTAATTATCTCTTTATCTTCTATCTCTTCTCTTAACTTCTACTAACAATCAACATTATTATTCTTTAATTTGTTCTTAGGAGAATTCTAGAATTGTTGTATAGAATTCTGTTTTAGCTTTGTTATCCTGGAGGGATCTGCTCAAATTACCTGGCAGTAACATAGTAGGGGGCATAATTCTCTTAAGGAGAGTGACTATACGATCGAAGCCTATTGCTATTGTTATTGTTATTTTGCTAACAATCTTAAGGGAATTATACAACAATGAAAGCTTCTAGTACCAGTGTTTCTAATTCTGCTTTCAACAAAATTATCAATTCTGATGTCTTCAAACTGGAGCGTTTCGATGGAACTAATTTTACTCGCTGGAAGGATAAATTATCATTTTTGCTTACTGAATTGGGTGTTGCATATTTGTTAAGTGATAATTTGCCCAAAATTCCTAAACCATTAGATAGTAAGGATGCAACAATCATAGCATCTCAAAAGAAACGTAAAGAGGATGAACTTCGATGTAGAGGGTTTATTCTAAATTATCTTTCTGATAGGCTATATGATTTATTTCGACCTATCAAAACTCCACAAGAAATTTGGCAGGCCTTAGCAAATAAGTATACTTCTGAAAAACAAGGTATGAATAGATTTTTAAGTATGAAGTTTTTTTAGTTTCAAATGTCAGAAAATAAATCTGTTATGAATCAAATAGATGAATTGCTTGTTTTGATATCTAGACTTAAAGATTTAAAAATAAAAGTGTCTGAAGAACTTTAAGTGGCTGATGTGATTACAAAATTTCCCACCACTTGAAATGATTATAGAAAGAAACTATTGCACACTTCTGAAGGTTTTACCATAGACCAACTTATAAAGCATATTCGTATTGAAGAAGATACTCGCATTCGCGAGAATAAATTTGCTTTAGAATCTAGTACTAAGAAATCTGAAAATACCAAGTCTAAAAAAATGAGGAAGTATACTGATGTTGCTTCAAGTTTTGATTCTGCAAATAATAAGAAAAACAAGTCATATTTTTTCTATGGAAAAAAGGATCATTTTAAGAAAGAATGCAGGTTCTATAAGAAGTTAAAATTGGAAGAAAGTGCTAATTAAAATAAAGCAAATGTTGTTAAAAATAAGCCATCTATTTCAGAAATTATTGCCATAGTTTCTAAACTTAATATCAATATGGTAACAGAATGCAATATGGCAATAATTGAGAAATCGGCTGATTGGTGGTATAATTCTGGTGCTACTATTCATTTTACAATAACAAAAATCTATTTAAAAATTATGAAATTACAGCAAAAGATGAAAAAAGTTTTGATAGGAAATCAAGACACAGCCAAGGTTCTTGGAAAATGAACTATTTAACTTCAATTCACTTCTGGAAAGAAGTTAATTTTGACAAATGTTTTTCATGTTCCGGACGTGAGGAAGAATCTAATTTCTGTAAATTTATTATGCAAGAAGGGTCTGAAGGCTGTCATAGAAGCACAAAAAGTTATTTTCTCTTTAAATTGTGTATTTGTTGGACAGGGGTTTTCCTGTGATAGAATGTTCAAATTAAGTATTAAAAAAGTAGATGTTTCTGTTTATATGCTTGAGTGTCTTCTTTTAATTTATGGCATGCTCGTTTCTTACATGTTAATTTTCAATCAATTAAATATATGTCTAAGTATGGATTGATTCCTAGTATAAATAAAAAAATCTAGAAAATGTGAAATATGCATACAAGCAAAGATGACTAAGAAATCTTCCAAAAAATGAAAGAACAACAGAATTGCTTGAACTTATGCATTCTGATATTTGTGAATTAAATGGTCATTTAACTAGAGGAGGTAATAGATATTTTATTACTTTTATAGATGATCATTCTAGATTTACTCATATTTATTTAATGAGAATAAAAGATCAAGCTTTTGACATGTTTAAAAATTATAAAGTCTTGGTAGGAAATCAATTGGAAAAGAAGATTAAAATCTTACGTAGTGATAGAGGAGGTGAATACTTTCCAAATAAATTTTCTATTGTTTGTGAAGAAAATGGTTTGATTCATCAAACAAGTGCTCCTTATACCCCACAACAAAATGGTTTAGCTGAAAGAAAAAATAAAACATTGGTAGATATGATTAATGCTATGCTTATGCACACAAAATTACCAATGAATCTATGGGGAGAAGCATTATTAATAGCTTGCCATGTGCATAATAGAATATCTTCAAAAAAGTTTAGAGTCTCTCCATATGAAATATGGAAAGGAAGGAAGCCTAACTTAAATTATTTAAGGGTATGGCGTTGTATGGCTTATTATAGAGTTCCATATTCTAAAAGAACCAAATTATGACCTAGAGCTCTTAAAAGTATTTTTCTGGGATATGCTGAAAATTTAAAAGCATATAGATTATTAGATTTAGATTCTAATGTAATTATAGAATCTAGAGCTGTTGAATTTTTACAATCAAATTTTCTTGGTGATACAAACATCAATCCACGCTCAAATATAGAAGGTACTAATCATACATTAAATCAAGATGTCAATTTGAATTCTAGTTCTTTTTCAAATAATAAACGAAAACAAATTGATTCTCCTATTGAACCAAGGAGAAGTCAAAGAGTTCAAAAAGAAAAGAACTTAGATTCTGATTTTATTTCTTCACAAGCAATAATCTTTCTAGTTGAAGGTAATAGAGACAAGGTATTAAATAAAATACCTATTATCTTAAATATGGAAGAGGATCCTAAATTTTATAATGAAGCAATTACTTCAAGAGATTTTGCTTTTTGGAAAGGAGCAATAAATGATGAAATGGATTCTCTGTTATCAAATGGTACATAGGAATTAGTGGATTTACCTCCTGGTTCTAAACCTATTGGATGTAAATATGTATTTAAGAGAAAATATAATACCGATAGTTCTCTAAAAACTTTCAAAGCTAGATTAGTTGTAAAAGGTTTTAAACAAAAAAGCAGGAATTGATTATTTTGATACATATGCTCATGTGGCAAGAATTACTTCAATAAGAGTGTTCATCAAATGGATGTTAAAATCTCATTCTTAAATGGTGATCTTGATGAAGAAGTATATATGGAGCAACCTGAAGGGTTTGTATTTCCTGAACATGAAAAGAAAGTTTGCAAATTAGTAAAATCATTATATAGTTTGAAGCAAACCCCGAAACAATGGCATGAAAATTTTGATAATGTGATATTATGACATGGTTTTAAACATAATGGAGCAGATAAATATATTTATTCTAAATTTACAAAATATTATGGTGTAATAGTGTGTCTTTATATAGATGACATATTAATAACAGGAACTAACATGCAAGGTGTGAATGATACTAAGAAGTATTTAGCTTTTCAATTTAAAATGAAAGACATAGAAGAAGTGGATACTATCTTAGGTATCAAAATTAAAAAACATAGTGGGGGTTTTGCTTTGAGTCAATCTCATTATATTGATAAGATTCTGTTTAAGTATAATCATTTGTGTATTAAAGAAGCTAATACTCCTTTTGATGTTTCTAACAAATTAGTTGAAAATTCGGGAAGATCTGTAAGTCAATTAGATTATGCTAGTGCATTCGGTAGTTTGATGTATGCTATGCATTGTACTAGGCCAGATATTGCTTTTGCTATTTGTAAACTTTCAAGATACACTCATAATCCTAGTGCTGATCATTGGAAAGCTGTTGGAAAAGTTCTTGGTTATCTTAAAAGGACAAAGTCTTTTGTCTTGTTTTACAATAAGTTTCGTTCAGTACTTGAGGGTTATAGTGATGCCAATTGGATAACTAGTATTAATGATAATAAGTCTACAACTAGTTGGATATTCACTTTAGATGGAGGAGCTATCTCATGGGCTTCTAAGAAACAAACGTGCATCACCCATTCCACAATAGAATATGAGTTTATTGCTTTAGCAGCAGCAGACAAAGAGACAAAATGTCTGAGAAATTTATTGTTAGATATAAAGTTGTAGCCATAACCGATGTCAGCAATCTCTTTGCATTGTGATAGTGAAGCTACTATGTCTAGAGCATTTAGTAAGATTTACAATGGCAAGTCTAGACATATTGCTTTAAGACATGAGTATGTTAGACAATTAATTTTTAATGGCATGTTAGACAATTAATTTATAATGGTATTATCACAGTTATATATATCAAATCAAAAAATAATCTTACTAACCTATTAACCAAAGGGTTCCCAAGGGATATGATTAGTAGCACTACATATGTGATGGGTCTAAAATTTTTCTAACTTGTCACTAGTAATGAGAACCTCACCTTTATTATTGCTCAATAATTTTAAAGGTTTAAAAGGTAATAACAAATTATAGTTTGTGATAGTTTGCAAGCACTAAAAATTTAATTAGTGCTTAAGAAAAAGAGGTTGAATATTTATTACTCTTAATGAAGATATTGGATTTGGTGTAGAATCAAAAAGTTTAAACTTCACCTATGTAGACACAAGAAGTGGTGTCGCTTCTATCAAAATTTGGATAATAATACTTTGTAAATGTTTATGAATTCAGAAGGTAGCACAAGGCTATAATATGGTGCTAAAGCTCACGGCGAATGTGTTAAAGGAGTTGATAAGATTTATGTGTATAATATTTCTGATCTTGTCAATATAGGAATTATGATTTAATATTTAAATATAATCAATAATTTCGATAAGATTTTGAAATATTTATACTAATAGTAGGTTTAAGTCGAAATGTACCTTTTGTATGCATAAATTTTAATTCATGTTGATTGTATTTATCACTAACTAAGTAGGGGATTGTTATAAATAATTAGTGATATAAAAGTTATCTCATATCAAAATAGTTATATCTATTCATTAAAAGGCATCAAAAGAAGCTGTTCATTACCAACAATTGTATCTTTTATAAGAGCTGTATATGAATTGATATAATTGTTCTATTTTAATAGGTATAAGTGAATAGATATAATTTTTATAAGAGATATAAAGTGAATCATTGTATCTATTATAAAAGTTATAAGTAAACAAATATAATTATTCTAATAGATACAAGGTGAACTGTTATATCTATTTAAAAGATGTGTAAATGTTTTATAAATAATAATAGTTTTTTAAACAGAAATTTTAATTATCTCTTTCTCTTCTACCTCTTATCTTCACTTCTACTAATAATCAACATTATTATTTTTTAATTCGTTATTAGGAGAATTCTAAATTTGATATCTAAAATTCTATTTTAACTTTATTATCTTGGAGAGATCTGCTCAAATTATTCGATAGTAATATAGTGAGAGATATAATTCTTTTAAAAAGAGTGGTTATATAATTAAAGTCTATTGCTATTATTATTGTTTTTTCTAGCATTAGGTTGTCAAAAGTGTTATAGGGTAAGTTACAAGATGATCACGGGCTTAGCTGCAGAGACGTGTTAACTTTAGGTTGTTCTCAAAAAGATGAGGAAAGTCTTTGGCATTTATTTATTACTAGTTATTTAAGATTCGCTTAATAACGTAGGAGAGAGAAGATACGGCTATGAGGCTTAGACTCTTTTATTCCGTAGAAAATATTTTAAAAAAAAATAAATTTAAAGTTTTAGTGCATTCAAAAAATAGTTTAATAAAAAATATATTTTTAATTAAAGAAAAAACTAAATAACTTTTAAAAAAATATTTCCTTATTTTAGAAAAAAAAATATTATTTTTTAGATTTTAATAATTTTATTAAAATATTAAAATATATATATATATATGTGATATAAATATATATTATTATTTTAATATTACAATTAAATAATAAAAAAACTTTTTTAGGCAAAATATTTTTTTAAAAATAATTTTTATAAAAAATATTTTTTATATATATAAGCCATTTTCTACTAAATAAATAGAACTTTAGATTTGAAACATGGAGAGAATGACTAAGAAGGAAAGAGGAGTTTTTTTTGAACCAAAAAAATTATTGATTAGTGGGCCCACTACGGTAATGTAAAATCCTCCCATTAGAAAAATTTTAAAATATAACTGTTATGATGGGTATCAATGATAAAATTATTCGTTGCATATACAAAACTTGTAATGAATAATTTCTCCTCTAATTGCTAATGGATTAAAAGCACAATATACTACATTATCACAAAGTTTACCACAAGCTCTAATTGAAGAGGCAATATAACACAAGGTACCTTTTTATAATTTATTATATTATTATAACTATTATTATTTTATATTTTTTTATTACACTTCATTCTGTGCTTCGACTTAGATGAAAGTTTAATTCTACGTAAGAATGGTAATGGATCGGATATTTATGGGTATTTAATTCAATCAAATTCTAATAGGATAAGTTTGCTTAATATATAATTAGATTTGAAATGAGTTTAAGTTTGAAAAATAATACCTGTGATGGATTTTGTTCGAGTTTGAATTTTATATATTGTGTATCCATTACCTGAAGTTGTTATATAAATAATTAATTAGATATAAAATATTTATTTTATATAATAATATTTATAAATTTTTATATATTATATTTTAAATAAATAGGTTTTAAATATTTATAGAATTATAAATTGCTAATAAAAAATATTTTTTAATATAAATTATTAATTAAAATAAATAAAATTAAATATTTTCATATATGATATTTTTATAGTTGCTCTATTCCTTCCAACATTTCATGGTCTTACATTTTGAACATGTGCTTTTAAAATCCTTCGTTCAAAGCTTTGTAGTTTTGATTACAACGCGACAAGACCTTAATGCATTAGCATTCCCTCTCATTCTCAAATTTTCTTTCGCAGCTTCTCCACTTTGACTTCTCCTTCGGTGTCTCTTTCTTTCTCCTTTCTGTTTTCTATTTCTCTTCCTTCATACGCTACCATTTCTACTTCTATCATATCTAAAAGAGTTTCTTTTATGCATTTAGAGTCAAAACTTTCAAAACGAAACCAAATCTTGCACTCCTACCAAACATTTACTCTCCTTACGTTATGTTTGAATTGCATGCAGCTTAATTTATTAATATATTATACGGTGTTGTATTATATTTATTATTAACATGTTTAGAAAGATGGTATGATACATGAAAATTTAATAAATGATATGATATAGTAAAATAAATAGAAATATTACTATTTTAAATTTATAAATGGTTTAAAGAATTTATTTAAATGAAATATTAATCTATAAATAACGTTATCATAATAATAATTAAAGATATATTTTTTAAATTAATCACTAAATTTTTTTTACAAAGAATAGGATATAATTAAAATTTTATATATTATATAAAGATAAAATAGGAATATAAAATATTTAAACTATCTCAATCCACCATGATTTGAAAAGCTATGATAAGATGATGTTTTCATTATTTTATAGCTTAAAACTATCATTTTTCAAGAATAATTTTTTCAAATAATAAAAAAAAATTATATCATGCATTATGAAACCATGACAAATCATAATCGAAACAGGCGTTAATGAATTGTGGTGGATTTAATGATAGCAGAACTTGCTTGTTATAAATAGCTATTTCCTTGGATTCTTTCATGGCCTTTGCTCTAATGGACCTGACCACATGTTCACTTGCAAGAAAATGGATCCAGTCCATTCAAGAATTTCTACTTCCAATGGACATGACCTGACCATACCTTGAATTAAGAGATGTGGAAAAGAGTTTTTCAATTTATGAAAGATTTCTCAAAGTTTTTCAAGCTTTGATCAATTATTATTATTATTTTTTTGAATCAATGTGCTCAAATTTGCTTCTTATTTGTAATATTTATAAATCATTGTACACCAATATAAAGTTGTAAGAAAAGAAAATATAATAAATCTAGTATTTGCTTACTCAAGTCTTTTATAATATCATTCTATGTTGAAAATGAATTAAGTTTGTAAAACTAATTCCATAAAAAAAAAATGCTAAATTCACCCTGAGCTCTTAAATATAGTTGTTAACATGAATTAACCATATCATTAATCCTTATATTTTACTATTCCTAAAACAATAATGTTTTATAGTTTTTTTTTAATTTTTGATATTTTATTATTTTTCAATTAAATCCTGACATTTGTTAAAAATTAAAGCTGCTAGTATTAAATCAGTAAGGATTTAGCACATATTGATAAAAAAAAAAAAAAGAAATTAAAAATTTGATTGAAATTGATCATTCATACAAAGATTTGGATTATTTTAAAATATTTAGACTTTTTTTTATTTGTCAATTTGAATCTAATTATTAAAACTGATACCCATGTAAAAGTTTGAGATATAAATTCCTAAGATTAATTTTTTTAAATGATAATTCATTTAAAAATTTATTTCATTGTGGCCATTAATCCAACTTTTAACAACATTTGCTGATAATATTGCAACTCCAATCAGGAAAAACAAAAGATGCAGATTAGCAACCGATCCGTTGCAATCAGTTTCTAATTGTTTTAGCAATCTATTTAGGGTTTTTTTAGTATTACTGTTAGAATTACTATTGAAAAAATTATTTTTTTTTAAATATATTCATTAGAGAGTATTAAAAAATAATTTAAAATTAAATTTGATAAGTTTTAATCATAAGAATACTAAAATAATAAAATAATTTTTTTAAAACTATTTTTTTTTCAATAACATCTAAAATAATACTTTTATTCAGAAAAATAGTTTTGGCCTCTCAAATTCAATGTTAAATGGACGCTCAATTGGTTTCAATAAAGGTAGTTTGGAACCGGTTGATATTTCCATTACTATTACTAATCAATTTACCAACCAATATTTCAGTGACAAATAGCAACCGAATCAATTACTAAATTTAACAATCTTAAAAAAAGACAAATTAATAAAAAAAACTCGGTTGCTATTAGTAATTAATTTAACAATGACAATCCGTTGCTAATAACAATCGATGCTATAATCAGTTGCAAATTTTTGGAGTCTTTAATTTTACAATATAGCAATCATTTTCTAAATAGTAATTGATTTTCTATTGCTAATTGTAAAAAAAAAAAATTAGATTTCCAAATAACAAATAAAAATTCACATAAATAAATTGTATTAAAAATAACTAAAATAATAAATTATTAATGAAAATTTAGTGCTGAAATATTAATATAACAATATTATCAAAAACATAATTTATTAATAATTAATAACCAAAATACTAACAAAAATAATGTAAAAATATATTTATATGACAAATTACCAAAAAAATTGCCATATCTATTATAAAAATTACTAAAACATCACTACTACAAATAAATTAATAACAAAAAATACATTTGTACAAAACTTTTTATTTTATGAATAACAAAAATAAATTAATTTAAAAAGGTGATGAAAAAAGAAAATAAATAAGAAACAAAATTGATTAGTGAAAAACTAAAAAGATGAAAAAAAAAAAAAGATGACAAACAAAATGAGAGAAAAGAGAAAAATGAGAGGAAAAAAATGATTTATATAAGTAAATTAGTAACTGACTGAACAATTCATTCAGTTGATTGCTAATTTTTAAAAAATCAGCATGATTTTTCCTCCATAAATTAGCAATCGATTGATTGTTAATTTAACAATCGATTTACGAATCGAATGCTAATTAAAAAAAAAGCGGGCTTTTAAAAAATAGGGAATAATTTTCTCTCCAAAATTTAGCAATCGATTCATTAATCGGTTGCTAATAATTTAGTCCCTTATTTAAAAGACTCTAAATTTAACAACTAATTCATAAATCTGTTACTAAATATATAGCCTTTTAAAAAGACTCTAAATTTAGCAATCAATTCACAATCCATCGCTAAATTTAGTCCCAATTAAAAAAGCCTTTCAATTTAGCAATCAATTTTTAAATCGAATGCTAAATTTTACAATTGATTTGTTAATTGGTTGCTAAATTATAGAGCCGATTAAAAAGGTTCTACAATTTAACAATCAAATTAAATTAATTGCTAAATTTAGTATTCGATTTAAAAATTAGTTGTTAATCCTATATTAGTATTCGATTTAAAAATTAGTTGTTAATGGTATATTCATGTATTTTTATAATGTCAATTTGTAATTAATTCAATAATAAAATTTTGAATCAATTGTTAAACTGTTGCTTCATATAATTTTATTAAAAAAATAATCAAAAATCAATTACAAAATCAGATGATGATAGCAGCAGGTTTTAATTGCTTGCAAAAATAACACTTTTTTTTTTCTTATAGTGAATATGTCAATTTGCCAATTTTGTGATGCACTAATTAATAGTGTCTCTTGCCCACTTTATGAACTTTTGCCGCAATGCTTTGCAAGTCATGGTCCTATAAAATCATTGCAACTGGACTCATCACAAAAACACCATGAATTATTCATCATGCATATAATATTAAAATTTAAAGGCCAACTCGATTTGTTAATTTTCCATTGTAAATGGAAAAAAAAAAATTATTCAATATATAATGGTGTGTTTATCTCATGTGTGCACAAGTGAATAATGCTAATTCAATAGCTGAAAATTCATATATATTACTAAGAGGTTAAATGTTTTAAAATTTTTTAACTTTTTAGTCAATAGACATTATTAGACACTGAATCATTATTTAAATAGAAGTTATTATATAGAAATGATTCATATAATAAATTGTAGGATGGTAAATCTTTACTCTTTAATTGCAATTTTTTTTTTTTTTTGTTAATTAACCCAATCAAATGGGTTACAAGATATTGGGATTCATTTTAATTAATCAAAATGAAAAAGAAATAATCTTCTTCGTATGTATGAGATGAGAATGAGGTATATGACCACCAACATACATACACTTACTTATTGAAGTGATGAGGTAGTCAAGCTGATACGTTTTGTTTTTGGGAAATTCTTATTTATACTTGATGTGTGTGTATATATATATAAAAGAACAAACAATTTGAACCACATAGAGCCAATGGTTTCAAGGACATTTCATTAACAAATGCTTTAAACTTGTTGCTTTCCCTCTTAAAAGCCAAGAATCAAACCTGCCTTAGTAGGTAAGATCATGTTGAAAGCAGGACCCCCTCAGAACTTGTGCCTTCGTGACCCACTTGTATAAATATTATATACCCACTAATATATTCTTCACCCATTTTTTTATAATTTTTTTATTTTCATGATACTTTGTGTTTTTTTTTTTTTTCTTTTCTTCAATTTTTCGTCAAGAGAGAAATTCATTTGATTGAATTTAAAAATAATTGAGATAGGGTGAAAAGTGAACTAATTAATTGTATGCAACTAATTGTGCATCATTATTACTTACTGAAATAAAAATAAATTTTTAAATACATAAAATTACTATTATTATTTATTAATAATATAAAAACAAGATATACAAATATTTTTTGTTACAAAATAATTAATATATTGTTAAATTGCTTTAAGAGTGTAAGTTTCTATGGAAAGCAGCTATTTTATTATAAATAATAAAGTAATGGAGGTCAATAATGTTGGAATCGTTTTTATTATCATGAGATTTTGAGTTTGAGCTTCAATCGAAATTAATTATATCAAAAAAAATATATAAAAATAGATAAATTAGTCATTTAATTGATTAGGATTTTTAATATTGTGCATCGCACATTATGCTTATTGTAAATACTTATAATTTATTTTTTTATATAATTTTATAAAAATTTCTATACTAATTAACAAATAAATGTTAAAATATTTTATAAATTTATTTTCTATTTTCTTAAGAATATATTATTGCAATTTTTCTATATTCAAAGAATTAATGATTTTGATTAACTTAACAAAAATACTATTCAAAATTTTATAATTTTATCAATTTTATTACTATTTTAAAATTTAATCACAACTTTATTCAATAAAATTTAATTAATTATGATTAAAATATATAAGAGAATTGTTTCAATAACCATAAGTTAGTGATAACTCATGAGATAATTTTAATATTTTCAAATAAAAGTTTAAAACCAATATATTTCTATAACTTTATCCCAAAAAATCAAATGTAATTTGATGATTAGGTACTTGCATTATGATATAAGAGGTCGAATCCTATTAAAATTAAAAGTGGTACAAAATATTCATTAAAACCACAAGTTATATTTTCATGCATATACATTAATGAAATCAAGGCCTATAACTTATACAATTTCATCAATATAAATATTACATTCTTATAATTGGACCCCAATCAGTGTTCATATGCTTGCTCCATGAATAGCAAAGCTAACTTTATATACTTTTTTGCTGTTGCAGTATTTGTAATGTACTCAATTTTTTCAGAAATTTTGTTCATGGCCAATTTTATCTCTTTTTCTCTAAACAACTCAAAGCCAAAAATTTCAATGCCTTCGTCGTCTTAAGCTTCATAGTAATTACTTTCTCTTTTAGCAAGGGTTTAACTACATCCATTAACCTCTCCCCTTGCACCATCCTCTGTGCATAAACTGCAAGTTTACATTATATTTTTCTCCATTAAAATCTAATATTTTCATAGAAATCAAAAGCACCAACAACGCAACACTAAAATTTTAAACATCACTATGATAATCTTTGGTCATTGCATGGAATCATGTATTCTGTCAAACTTGTATCACAGGTAATTTTTACTGTAACAGAATTGTAAATTTCAAACATCTACATGATAATCTTTTATAGAAATTTTCTACTCTTTGTTGGGTTTGCAGCTGCATCAGCTCCTTAACTTCTGCATTTCTATTGCATATTTATTTAGCATTTGTTCAATGTGTAATTGATTATATATATAATTTTTATAAAAATAGTTCTTACCTCAGTCTATAAATAATAATCTCCCTATATGATATAATATTCATCCTCTTATCATATATTACAATTTATCATATATTACAAAATTACATGACCAATAATCTATAATTAAAAGAATATTAAACTACCCTTTAATAAGCACTCAATTAACAATATTAATCCAATCCAAGTTAAGTTAAATTGTTATTTTCTATTTAAATTAATATATTATAATTATGTTAATATATGTAAAATATAATTAAATTAAAAAATAAAAAATTATATTGCAACAAAAAAAATAAAAAGAAGTCTATTTCACTATAGTATTACAGCCTCATATTTTTGAATTAATTATTTTTCTAGTAAAAAAAAATTTTTTTTTCCGTAAAGTAAGATTGTTATTTTTATTTTTTTATTTTAATTATTTTTTCATATTATTATAAATAGTATAAAAACTTAAAGATATTTTTATTTATTTTAAATTGCAATAAGAACTTTATTAGTATATTTTAAATTGCAATAAGAACTTTATTAGTATAAACTAAATAGGATTTAAGTACCAACAGAATTTTTTATATAAATTTTAAAACTAGTTTAAATAATAAAAATTTAAAATAAATTAATTTTTAATGGTCAATTAAATTTTATTTTTTATTGTGATAGTAATAAATCATTAAAGGCATTTTGGGTAATGCAATGTTCCCCCTCCCCTTCATACATTTATATATAATATAGATTGTTTTCAAATAAATGAAAATAATTTTTTAAAGAATTAATTATATAGATATAAACTAATTATTATAAAAATAAAAAAATACTAGTGAAAATAATGATTATAAAAAAATTTTGTGGAGACATAAGAAATTTGAATTGATGAATTTATAGAAAAATTGAAATGAATCTTCAACTTTTTTAATTTTATACTTTTTTTGGTCATATAAAATCATAAAATGAAGACTAAGTATTAATTTAATTGAGTGCAAAATTATAGTGTTTTACTAAAAATATGCAATCTGAAATACATTTTAATTGTTATTAATAATATTTATAAATTAAATATTATTTGTGAATGTAATTAAATAAATTCTATTCAAATAATTTACACTAAATTTATATCTAAATCTCTTATTACAAATCGTTACCTCGAATATATGATAGCATTATTTCCCTGGAGGGATTTTACCTTCGTATACTTTAATCAATAATTAGTAAGCATATAATGCCCATATGGGGGTTGGGGATGGCATTTTCCCAGCCAGAAGGATGAATTATTTCCACTTCTCTTCTCGGATTCAAGTATGAATAGTTTTGGAGTGTTTGTTTGTTGTGGGTTGCAGATCTAGTGTGTCATTTGTGAGGGTTTTATGAAGATGTGATTTGAGTGAAATTTCAATAGTTTCTCTTTGGGTCCTTCTGTTTGGCTGGTAATCTCAAAGGATGTGGACTAAGTTGGTCTCTGGTTTCCTTTCGTGCCATATAAAAATGACATGCCTGTTCTCGGTTCGACTGGCATCTCTTAGCTGAGTCCTTATTTCCCTCAGTTGAAGTGGTTACTGCCAAGAGTGCATGTTTCTGGTTTCTCTATTTTGGGAGCTTGGTTCTATATGATTTGGTGATTTGCATGCCCTCTATTTGGTGAAACTCCCTCGTCTATGTGCTTTTTGAGTGTTCTGTGCTCCCCTCAATGGTAGACGATAGTCCCCTCTGTAGGCTGTGATGGCTTCATTCTAATGGTCATCAGGTTTGCGGTTGCGGATCCTCGCCCATTTCTAGTTCTTGGTCTTTTTCTTATGGTTTAGGCCTTTGGGCTTTTTTCTTATGTCTATTTTTTTTTTCACAGATTTTATCCAAGAAGGTGTGTGCTTTATCAAGTATTCACCCATGTTGAAGAATGATTACTAAATGAGTTGGCTCCTGAGTGTGTGCATGTGCATGGTAAAGAAACTACTCATAACGTAAAAGGAACAAATTTATAACAATAAACCAGAAGATTAACTTGCAAGCAAATGTTTCCTTCTCTAGAATGCTTCATGTAGAATCTGAGCGCCTAGGCCAATTTAATAGGGAGCAAAGTTAGTTTAACCATCTCTATCAAAAAGGAGCAAGTTCATCCAAATGGGTCATATAATTGAGCTGTACTTTCCCTCGAACTAGTGGCCAGCCTATTCTGTCTCCCACATGGCTAAATTGTGGGTACAAATCTTGGCTGTATTTATGACCCTCCATGCATTTTCCTCCTCAAAACCATTCTTCAACAAGTTAATGCAGAACACATGATTATTGAGTATTAGCAGTTACAACTTAGGCGTATGATAATGGTTAGAAAAAAAGGCTAAACGAATAAGCAGTAGGTAATTAACTTATTACATCTAAGGAAAATAAACTTGAGAGCGTTGATAATTAGGGAAAACTCTTCTGAAAAGTTGCAATGCACCTTAGAGAGCTTGTGGGTTTCTCTAGAAAATAGATTAGATGTAAGGGTTAACTTATAGATATGTAACATTGGCTTGACTCTTGCCCATTTTAAAAGAATTCTTAGACTTCTTTGTTTTGCGGAAAATAATTTACATGTGAAAAATATTTTCTATGGAAATCATTTTTCAAGAAGATATTTTCTCTAAAAATATTTTTTGTTGTTTGACATATGTCTAATATTTTATATTATTATTCACAAAATCTATCAAGTCAAGTATCGTGAAAGTTGGGAAAATAGAGTTAGGAAAATGACTTCCGATTTTAAAATGAGAAATTATTTTCTCTTTTTTTGAGGTTATTTTCCTTTGATCAACAATTTATTTTCCTTTAACCAAATTTCTTGAACTCCCCCAAATATTGGAAAATAAGGAAAATGTTTTCCTGACTTCAAACAAACTGAGCCTTAGTGAAGAGGAAGACTTAAAATGAATCGTACATATGAGAGAACCATCCAGTTAGGAGCTCCCAAATCTTATGCAAGAATGTTAAATTTACATAAATTTTTGTTCCAAAGAAAGTGAATTGGACACTTCAATAATTTTTCGGCATTTACTCAAGACACCATGAAAAATTGATGATAGGGACATTAAAGTGTGTGAGTATCGTGTGCTCCAAACACAATATTCAAATAATAACAACTCAACTAAACCAAGATTTTCTTTCACATTCAAGATCAAGGGCTCAAAACAACTTTAATTTCAACAATAGTAGAAATTATATCAATACATATAAAGCAATAAAAATAATAAAAGTGCTGAAATTAAAGAGTAAAGGAGAGTAAGATTAAACACCATGATTTTATAGTGGTTCAGCTCTTATTAGTTTACATCCACTCCTCATAGATCTCCTTTAAGAATTACTCTCTACTAAATGTTCCTTTTAATGGGCAAGAGATAAAAAGCCTTTGTACATTCCATAAGCCTTCACTACGTGTTTGCAACCTTTACAAACTCTTTTCATGAGAATCCTAAACTTCAAGCTCATAAGATGCTTGAGAACTATAAGTAGGTTTGGGTTTTGATTGAATTACTCTCATTCACTGAAGAATACAAGATTAAAAAGCTATTAAGATGAGAATGAAGATTTGCTAGTTGAGAAAACAATAAGAAAATTGAAGCTCAAGAATGAACGCTCATAGATGATGACAATAAATCTCTTAGAGTTAAAACGCTTCCATTAAGTAAAAAGTTGGTAAATGAAGCCTATGTTTTGAAAAGTGTACATCTCTGCTCAAAATGATGTCCAACTGTTAGAAACTTTTAAAAGCTATCTGTTAGTTCATGAAAAACCATGCAGACTGATTTTAAATAGATATCTTAAAAAATAGCTGGCCAAAAGAGTCATTCAGATGGGAGTTAGTTAACTAAAAGCAAAATAAGCTGAAAATAGGCTATTTTTTATTTATCATAAAATTAGATACTAAAATAATTTATTAATTTCGCTATTGTCCTGATTTAACCTTAAAGATTTTATATTTTCATAGAACACTTTGAAAAATTATTTTGATCATTCACAAACCTTAAAAATATGTTAAAAGCAACTCAAAATATAAATATTTGAAAAATAAAATTTTTATAGCTCAATTATTGGGAAAAAGTCTCTCTTATCCCTTATATTTTTGGCTTATATAACCAAAATCTATCCTATGTTCTCTTTGATTTTGATTCATATATATTGTGTTATAAAGATAATAATCAAATTTAGATGCCTCCACTCTCTTTCATTAAAGTCGCACACCCTACAAAAGTGAATAACACTATGCATAAGGGTTAAATTAAATTCATTAAATTTTGTTATCATCAACATATATATATATATATATAGTTGTGTGAGAGATTTTATTGATAAAGTTCCTTTAATATTGAAAAAAAAAAAAAGAAAAAGTCTAATGCTAAAGAAATACAAACTTTAATGCTTTTCACAATTTTAACTAATTTCAAATTTTTTCCGACTAAATACAACAAGTTTTCGAAAATGCACAATTAAAGCAATATAAAAATTAGAGGGGGAAACCTTATTCAAATCTTATATTTAGAGGGGGAAATTAAGCTTATAAAGGGGGAAATTTAGTGGAAAGATTCGGCCATTCTCGAATTTAATTTCATTTCAGAAGTTAGGTTAAGAAGAGAAACCTTATTCAAATCTTATATTTAGCTCAAATGTATTATCTCAAATTAACGTGAGATAATAATAAAACTTCTCAAATTGCTTTTAAAATAAAAAAATGATGTATTTTTATTTTACTCTTTTAACCACTGACTTCTAAATCTTTGAATATTTTAATTTAAAATAATTTATTGTCTTAAATTTACCTAATTTATTTTAAATTTCATTAAATTTAATGAGAATTTAATTTTAATTATTATAACTAATTTCATGTAATTCAAATTTTGAAATTTATTTTTTAAAAATTTTTTAAAAACTAAGCATATGATGTAAAAAATTTAATTAATTTTTTTATATTAATTTTATGCTATTCATTTAAATCAAATAGTACTAAAACGGTGCGTTTTGCTTCCTTTACCTTTTCAGTTTTTTACTCGCATAACAACTAACGCGTCGCATAACGCAAAAACATACTATAATTGTGAATATTCAAAAACCTGTTGTATTTAATTGAGAAAATCTAAAATTGAGAAAATTTAAAATTCTTACTAAAATTGTGAAAAACACTTTTTTCTTTATTAGGCAAAAAGAAATTACTTTTAATAAAATTTGAATCTCCAAATTTACTATAAAATGATGATTCTATTAATAAAATTATTAAAATTTTTTATTCATTTTACATATCAATCCTTAACTGATAATATTTTTCACTCGTTACCATGTCACTTGCAATTTAATCTAAGGGTGGCCACAGTTTAAAAATTGCCGATTGTAGTTCTTGAACTGCCGATTTAGATTTAACAAAATTATAAATCTAAACCAAACCACCATGAGATGGTTTAAAAGACGGTTTTTAAACTATTCGTTTTGATTTGAGTTTCGGTTTAAAATAGTTTGAAGGGCGGTTCAAAAAAAGATAGTTCAAGACAGTTTAGATGGTAGTTTGGGGTGGTTTAGACAAAAAAAAATAGAGAAAAATTTTATTGATTTATAATTAAGTTACATTTGTAAAAATATTTTAATTTTTCTTAGAAACTTTTCAATCAAAATAAAATAAAAAAAAAAGAATAAAATTAATTTATCTTTAAGAATAATTTAATAAAAAAAGACTCAGACTTAATTAAAAAAAATTAGAAATGAGATTTTTTTTAAAGAAATTAAAAAAAGTGCATGAATTTAATTTTGCCTATGTATGCTCTTAGAATTAGAAGAATCAGAATTTTCAATTCTATTGTTTGCCTTTTTTCTAAAAAAAATATGATAATTTAATAATTAAAAAAATATAAAAGAGAAAAAAAAATTAAAATAGAGAGTATTGAAAACTATATTAAAGATATAAAATATAATAGAGTAATTAAGATAATATTAAAAAATTTAGTAAGTGTATAAAATAATAAAGTAGGAAAATTAAAAGAGTATTAAGAATTAAAAAGAATGTAGAAAATAATTGTTTAGAGAATTTGAGAGATATTGAGAGAGTATTGAGAATTGAAGAGAATATAAATAATAATTGTGTAAACAATTTAAGATTTATATAAATTAATTAAAAGTGAGGTAAAGTATTTATTGAGTTCTTTTATATTTAAACTATTAATTTAATCAAATTTAAAACTACGTATTCACGATTTCTGAAAAATATGAATATGAAGCAAATCACATAATGATAATTTTAATCCTATTTGAAGTTAGTTCTAATTTTGATTGATTTCGATATAATTTTGATCGAATTAATTTCAATTTGATTTCGATTCGGAACCAAACCGTACCACCCCTAATTCTAGAAAATTTTCATATCATCTTTGCTTTATATCATTTCAGTTCCACATATTTTTTAAATAAATTTTATAATTAGAAATATTTTTAAATTAGAATTCATCATTTTAGTTCTTTTTTTTAATCCATTTCACTATTAAATTAAATTTTTGTAATTCATTCAGTAATAATTCTACTTTATAGCAAACAAAATTTCAACACATGACTATTGAACATTTCAACTAACTCACGACTTCAGCCATTACAAGTCAACAGAAGCGGCTGCTTTGTAAGAATATCATGAGAATATCATGAATTGCCATCAAGTAGTTTTCATTCTAAAATTCTTTTAAATTTTATAAAATTCAAATTTTTTGTTTAAAATTTCATAAAATTAATAAAGAAAATTGAATAGAATTCCATGATTAATGTATAAGAGAGAATTATTTAAAAATACTATTTGCGTATATAAACTTTTGGAGTTTATACATACAACATCTCATAACATAACAAATAATAATAAGGAAAAAAAAAAAAAAAAACACTCAAAGCCACTTGTTCTTAGCTCCTAGTCCTATCCTACAACAGCCACAAAGGGAAGGAAAAACAACACATAAAAACAGCCACCACAGAACACAGACTTTTCACTACGCGTAGCAAAATCTATGCTTATGCTACTGCTTAGCCACCTACTGCCATCGATCAAAAAGACAATTTGATCACAACGGGTTTATTTGCGTCGCCACAATGGGACTCCTAACCAAATGCTTCCCATCAGACCATGTAATTGACCCGAACGCGGCACCCGAATCATCTAGGATCAGATTTCGGGTATTTGCTGTTATTGTCACAATAAAGCTTTGCTTCTTCATTCCCTGATTGAACATCAATCTCGCTGGTTTCACGGCCACTGCTGTCCCTTTTGGAGCTTCAATTGTTGGCTGATAAACCGCGTTTGGCTGACCCACATTGGTCACAGTTCTGATAAACGCCATGCTTGTTGCTCCAACTGATAAGCTTGGAAACAATGCTGTAATTGACGGATAGTTGAGGTTCTCAGGTAAAGGCCTCTTCGCCGGACAAGTTACTGGTGATCGCGTGATCACCTGAATGGCTTTAGGGCTGTATCCAATTCCACACAGGAAGTTCACGTAATCATTGTTAGTAATGTCATACACAAGTCCAGGATCCATTGCACGATCAAGATTAAGATTCCCAGCACCAAAATCGTAAGGTGTAGATGGTTTTTCAGTCGCCTCATCGGTCATGGAGCGGTTCAGATTATCAAATGTGTTGGCGGTGGTCATCATTGCAGACCTAATTGCCGCAGGACTCCAATCTGGGTGTGCAGATTTAAGCAAGGCTGCTGCGCCGCTTACATGTGGGCAAGCCATTGAAGTTCCAGACAGGATATTGAATTCAGTTCTTCTTGTATCTGAATCCAGTCCAGTTGGACCGACTGCATCCGTCCAAGCAGCAAGAATATTAACACCCGGAGCAATCAAGTCCGGCTTGAGAATCTCTGGGTTCAAGCCATTTGGCCCTCTACCAGAAAAAGAGGCCACAACAGGAGCCGGTTTGATTCCAACGACAGTGCCCTTGAAATCAATAGTGGCTGTAGGATTGGGCGTGGAAGAAATATATGCCTTAACAGCATCACCCTCGTCAGACCCAACAGCACAAGCAGGAAGAAGGTGAGCATCGCCAACAAGCCCTTCACCGTTGGAAATTCCATTGGCAAGAATCATAGCAATACCTCCAGCTTTCTTGACAACCAACCCTTTAGCCACTCTAGGACTACTTCCACGATCGCAAATAACAATTTTGCCTCTAACCATATTTGGATCCAGTGAATTTTCCATACATAACGAAGTCGAGAGAACCCCTGATTTCCCTGGATAAACCAGAGGAAACATCTTCCCATTCAGTGGAACTCCAGAGTAGAGAGACACACCAGATAGCCTATGCCCATTACCCAGAATCACATCAGCTGGAAAATTCCTATCAATTGTGCCTGCACCAACAGTGACAAGCCAAGGTGCCAGGTTTGTCACGGACATTAAATTAGGTCCATCATTACCAGCAGAAGATGACACGAAAACCCCTCTGGAAACGGCACCGTAAGAACCAATGGCTATGGGATCAAGATAATAAGGCGAGGAAATTCCATCACCACCGCCAATGGAGATGGATATAACATCCACTCCATCATTAACCGCAGCATCGAAAGCAGCTAATATATCAGAATCGAAACAGCCCGAATTTTTCCAACACACCTTGTAAGCAGCCAGTCGCGCTTTTGGAGCAACACCTTTAGCAATCCCCGGCGCGTACCCCGCCATGCTGGCGCCGAACGAGTGCCTTCCCGCCGCAGTCGACGCTGTGTGCGTCCCATGTCCATCCGCATCTCTCGGAGATTTGAACTCAATGGTTTCGTTTATCCCGCTTATCGGCCCTGCCGATCTCGCAGCCGCTTCATGACCTTCGAGGAAAAAACGAGCCCCAATTAACTTCTTATTACAATTTTTGGGGGTGAATTTCACTCCAGCCTCACAAATGCCTTTCCACCGGGCTGGCACAGGGCCGAGATTGACATCCGAGAAGCTACGGCGCTCCGGCCAGATTCCGGTATCGAACACTCCAATAATAACGTCGGATCCGTAATCAGATTCGGACCAAAGCCCGCGCTGATTTCGGAGCCCTAGGAACTGAGGGGACCTTGTAGTGTGAAGCTGGCGGCGACGGTCCTCGAAAACAGAGAGAACAGAAGGGTGTTGGCTGAGGTAGGAAGCATGGTCTGGAGTAACAGAAGCAGAAAAGCCATGGAAAACGGTGTCGTATACATGCAGGATTTGGAGAGGATCAGCAAACTCGGAAGTATACCAGTGGTAGTGTGTGGCGAAAATAGAGGGCTTGGATTCAGAGTCGACGCGGAAGATGAAGGTTTTGAGCCTCTGATCGGAGGAAAGTGCTAGAAGGTGGAAATTAGAAAGGAAAGAAAAGAAGAAAAGGAAGAACAGGGGAAGTGAAATGTAGAGAAATGAAGCCATGAGAGAGGAGCAGCAGAGGATAGTGAAGTGAAGGATATGTGCTGTGATAACCGACTGATATACTATTATAATCTAAGTTACTTTTATCGTCGTTTTATGATTTAATTAATACTAGTATTATAATTTAAGTTACTTAGATTAATAATCTTAATTTAAAAAATGTAAACATCAGCTCAGGCTCTGTGGGATATATGTATATTTTTCATCTGCTGAGTCAGCTCTATTTTTGCGGGACCTAGATAATTTCAACGGGTAACCTCTCTTCTGCTGAGAGACGCAAAACGATAACGTTTATTTTTATTATTTTAGGACTGATGAGGCCTAATTTTAAAGATATCATATAACGTTTTTTTTTTTTTTTTATATATATATATATTTCATATTTTAGTTTGATCTAATTTATACGAGTCTTTGAAAGATATTACATGTTTTCTGTAACACCCTAAAATTTTATATTTTATTATTTTATGAGCATTTTTAGTATTTTAATTTTATTTAAATTTTAGGAATTTTTTTTGAGATTTTTTAGATTTTAAAAATCGGGTTCGATTTTCCGAAAATATAAACTTTGATGATTTTTAAAAATTAATTTAAAGACCACGTGGCAAAACTAAAAATATATTTAGAGTCTAAGTATTTTTCTGAGTTTTCTGAAATTTTTTCGAAATTTTTGGACCTCGTTTTCGGTCCCGAGACAGAGTAAAAATTTAAAATTTTGTATTCTGAATCAGACCAGCCGAATCGAATCAGACCGAATCGGACCGGTCGAATCGAACCGGCTCCCTTTTTCTTCTTCTCTTTTCTTCCGCGCGTCCCGACCTCCTCCCCTTTTTTTCTTTCTTTTCTCTCTCCTCCTGCCCCTGCCGCCGGCCAGCCACCTCCCCCTGCCACTCACCTGGCACGGCCACCACCAGCCATCCTACCACCGCCACCGCCCGAAGCCGGAAAACGCGCAAGAACGCCTCCTGCGCGACTCTTTGACTTCCCCGGCCAAAATTCGGTCGATCCGGCCACCAATTGGACCGGGTCTTGTGTCTAAAATCATCTACTCGACGAGAGCTTTCCATAGACACTAAGAACACCGAAATCCATCGAGCGGTTTGTCCAATTTTTGCCCGGGAAGTTTTAGCCCATTTTGACTTTCGGGCTAGATTTCTCACAAACCGTGAATCCCACGAGAAAACCGAGAGTACCAGAGCGCTCCACTCGTCGAGAGCTTCGCGGCGACATAAATTTCAAATTTTTCCGACACCGTTTTTCGGTGGGTCCCACGAAACTTCGCAGTGTCTTTTCGAGCATTAAATGAGCTTAGAAAATTCTGAAAAATTTATGTACTAACCCCCGTGTTGTGGGCTTCGTGTAGGTATCCTCAATTCGCGGAAATTCGACAGTTGACCAGGTTTGCAAATTTCGGGCCAGACAGACCCGTTACCGGAAAAGTCTCCGAATTGGACCAAGGTTTTGGCTACCCCCCCATTGTCAGACGTCCCGAGCGCGTCCCCGAAGTCGGAATCGGCAAAGGTAAACCCGAACCTTGTTTTTTCGTAATTTTCTAGTGCTTAACTAGGATTAAAAATCCATAAAATATTCGTGGTAGCTCAGAAAATTATGATTCTTTTTGCAATAGCCTAGTAATATTGCTAAGGACCGCGGGGCAAAGTTTTAGAATTTTTAGAGCTTGTTTGGGTAGTTTTTGCAAAAATGATCAATTATAAGGACTAAATTGAAATTTTACATATTGTGATGGATGACTGATTTGATGGGCCCAGGAGGGGCTGTGTGATGTGATTGAATTGTGGATATATGAGTTGCGAATATAGAAGTGTGTTTTTAGCCCTTTTGCAGGTTGGGTAGGTCCTAGGTATAGGGGAGACTCTGCCGGATTTTCGGCACGACTTAGGACGTATTTGGTCTTTTCTTGATTGTATCGAGTCATTTATATTAAAAATTGTAATGTAATTGTCAGGTGAGCCGGGACAGCCTTCTTCCTCCGCCCAGCCGCCTCAGTGACCACCGTCAAGTTTGTGAGTAAAATATTAATTTTAACTGTAATTTCGATATTATTATATGTTCAAGCATGCCCATGCATCACTTATATGCATATATTTATGTAGTTAAACTCTAGGCACGATTTATGTTGCATTAATAACTGTTAAAGTGCCATGGATGTTGTTGTGGTAATTTGGAGCAGTGTGCGTGTGTTGGCGTGCGTGTGATGTGGTGTGGACTATGGATAGGACGGGTAGTCACGGCTTGAGTTCTTCGCTGGGACCCGATCCTTCGAGGGGTAGTCACGGCTTGAGTTCTTCGCTGGGACCCTCGATTTGGTTTATTAAGCGAAAATCCGGCTTGAGTTCTTCGCTGGCACCAGGTTGGATTTAAGAGAGCTGTATAGGGGATCAGCTCCCATATATTATGACTGATACTACAGGGTGTGTGAGTGCTCCAAATTACCTTTTTGATGTTATGATGTGAAAATGTTGTTGATGTTGCATTTCACTCTACAGAGTGCATTAGTTTTAGATAGATATAGAGATTATGGTTAAAATTGATATTTTACTCTCTGAGTCGAACGCTCACTCCTGTTCAATATTTTTTCAGGCCACAGGAGGATATTTTTGAAATTAACCTGCTTTCTTCCTCGCAGGTCGATTATTAACGTTTGTATAAACTTGTTAAATCTTAAAATTTCCGCATGTGTTAGAAATGTTTATTTGATTTGGGTCTGTAAACTAAATTATTATTTTGGACCTGTAAACTTATATTCTATGCATGTTTGATGGATTGGATGAGGGAGCTGAGCTCCCATTTATTTTTATGTTGATGAGTATGTGGAGGGTGAGCTGAGCTCCCCAATTGAGTATTTACTGTGTTTACAGGTCAGGTGAGTCATAAACTCCCCGTTGGTAGGTCTATTTTATGGCCGGACTCTGTCCGGTTGATTTCTTGATATTGGGCCCAAATGGGCCTTAGAGTTGGGTTAAGTGAATAGTTGGGCTTACTACGGGCCTCGGGGGCTTTAGGCTGGCCTAGGTCCTAGTGCCGGTCCGGCCCATAGGTTGGGTCGTGACAAATGTGGTATCAGAGCTTAGGCTCCAGATTCTTAGGGAATGTTGTCTAAAGTGTTGGAAAGAGTCTACTAGGAGTCACATGCGGAAATATAGGGTCCACATTCGTCTTGCATTGTCATCTTTGCTTCTAGTTTCTGCTTCAAATAATTATGTATAAATATGAGTCCATAGAGCTGTGTAACATGTTGTTTTGAATTTTGTGGGCTAATGCTGCTGAATTTCAGGAAAATGCGTAGAAGTAGGAGAGCTGCCACTGCACCAGAACCAGATGTGCCTAACGAGGTGTCGGCACAGGATGAGGCGCCTGCCCCGAGGAGGCGGGGTAGGAGGCCTAGAGCTGCTCAAGTAGAAGAGCGATTGCCTGATTCAGAACAGTCTTTCATGGCACAGGTCCCATGGACCCCATGGCATGGCGACTACTCTACAAGGTTGCAGAGAACCATCGACATGATGGCGCAGTATATGGTCCACCCTCCACAGCAGCAGCAGTCCACCGCACCAAGAGGGGAACCTTACAAATAGATCATAAATTTTAAGAAGTTTGTGCCTGGTACTTATGATGTGTCAGACGATGCGTATCGGTTTTTGGACTCCTGCTGACAGCGAGAAATGTGATTGGTGATCGACAGAAGACTCATAGAGTGTATGCAGCATGTCATGGGGCCTATGCCTAGACAGTGGATGAATGACTACATATTACCTCGGATGGAGGGTTTGTCGTGGACTCAGTTTGTGGAACTGTTCATCAATCGATTTGTGCCAGAAAGCTTCAGGGATCAAAAGCAGTGGGCCTTTGAGGCCTTAAGACAGAATGGCAGGTCTGTAGATGAATATGCTGCAGAATTTCTGGAATTGAGCAGATATGCCCCTACAGCAGTAGCTACATAATCTATGAAGGTGAAGAGATTCCTAAAGGGGCTTGACAGAAGGTATATGAACCTGGCCATGATGTCTGATCAGTCTTTTGATGTAGTGGTTGATCGAGCTAGACAGATAGAGATTAGCTATGCTGCGGATGACAGCGGAAGAGCAAAAAAAAACAGAGCAGAGGGTTCTTCAGGTGTTCCCCAAATGGGTACTCCAGACAGTGGTGGCCAGAGTAATTACAAAGGAAAAAGTAGAAACAAGAAGAGTGGTTTTAGACACAAACCTCGAGGGTTCAGACCTGGATACGGATCTAGCAGTGGTCACAGTTCAGGGTACAGCAGTTCTGGGTCTGGTTCTGGATCTTCCTTATCATCTTGTGCACAGTGTGGAAAAGGACATTCAGGACCTTGTTTAATGGGTTCAGGAGTATGCTTCAGGTGTGGCCAACCAGGTCACTTTGCTAGAGAATGCCCCGTGTTCAGTGAGCCACAGATGGGGTCACAGGGTTCTGTTGCAAATGTTCCTCGTCAGATGTATCCGGGTGCTTCCAAAGATGGCAAGCGATCGATTCGATGACAGGCCGAGGACAAGGGGGACGTGGATTTGGAGGCGGTCAGAGGTAGAAGTCGATGTCGTGGTTACGCCACTCAGGGTAGGGGTCAAGCTCGGGTTTTCACCCTGACCCACCAGGATGCTCAAGCTTCAAATGTAGTCGTGGCAGGTATTCTTCTGGTCTGTTCCTATGAGGCTCGTGTTTTGATAGATCCGGGTGCTACGCACTCATTTGTCTCCCCTGTGTTTGCCATGAGATTGGGTAGAAACCCTACCACTTTAGAATGCCCTTTGTCTGTAGCTACCCCACTTAGTGACAACATAGATGTAGATATGGTTTTTCTGGGTAGCCCAGTAGTAGTGGATGGAAAGATCCTCCCCGCAAACTTAGTTCCTCTACCAGTGATTGATTTTGATGTAATTTTGGGGATGGACTGGTTAGCAACTCATTATGCCACTTTAGACTACAGGAACAAAAAGGTGCATTTCCACATACCTGGTGTGGAAGAGTTTAGCTTTGATGGTGACAGGAGCGTGGCTCCATATAACTTGGTGTCAGCAATTAGTGCTAGAAAAATGTTGAGGCGTGGATGCCAAGGGTATTTGGCATTGGTGAGAGATACATCTGTAGAAGGTGTCAGCATGGAAAATATTCCTGTTGTTAGAGAATTTATGGATGTCTTCCCTGAAGAGCTTCCAGGGTTGCCACCAGAAAGGGGAATAGAGTTCTGCATTGATGTTATTCCGGGTACAAACCCCATTTCAATGCCGCCTTAAAGGATGGCACCAGCAGAATTGAAAGAGCTGAAGGAGCAACTACAGGAGCTTTTGGACAAGGGTTTCATACGCCCGAGCACTTCACCCTGGGATGCTCCTGTGCTATTTGTGAGAAAGAAAGATGGGTCATTGAGGTTGTGCATTGACTACAGACAGCTGAATAAGGTGACTGTGAAGAACAAGTATCCACTTCCTCGGATCGATGATCTGTTTGATCAGCTCCAAGGAGCTAGATTCTTTTCCAAGATAGACCTGTGATCAGGCTACCATCAGTTGAGAATCAGGAATGAGGACGTGTCCAAAACGGCATTCAGGACAAGATATAGTCATTATGAGTTCTTGGTGATGTCTTTTGGACTCACTAATGCACCAGCAGCCTTCATGGACTTGATGAACCGAGTGTTCAAGCCATTTTTGGACCGTTTTGTTATCGTATTCATAGATGACATTTTGGTATACTCTCAGACCGAGGAAGAACACGTGTGGCACTTGAGGATGGTGTTGCAGACTTTGAGGGAGCACCAGCTATATGCCAAATTTTCGAAATGTGAATTTTGGCTAGAAAGCATCTCATTCTTGGGACACGTGGTTTCTAGTGATTGCATTCAAGTGGATCCCAAGAAAATTGAGGCTGTAACTGATTGGCTTAGGCCTACAATAGTCACTGAGGTGTGAAGTTTTCTGGGTCTAGCTGGCTACTATAGGCGTTTTGTACAGGATTTTTCCAGGATAGCAGCTCCCCTAACTAAGTTAACCCGGAAGAATGTTCCATTCATTTAGACAGATGACTGTGAGGAGAGTTTCCAAAAGCTTAAGGAGTGTCTAACCACTGCCCCTGTGTTGACACTACCTAAGAGTGGTGAAGGATACACCGTGTACTGTGACGCCTCCAGAGTTGGCCTAGGGTGTGTTTTGATGCAGAATGGAAATGTAGTGGCTTATGCTTCAAGACAGCTGAAGAGGCATGAGCAGAACTACCCCACCCATGATTTGGAAATGGCGGCTGTAATCTTTGCACTAAAAATCTGGAGACACTACCTGTATGGTGAAGTGTGCGAGATATACACCGACCATAAGAGTTTGAAGTACATCTTCCAACAGAGGGACTTAAACTTGAGACAGAGGAGATGGATGGAGCTTTTGAAAGACTATGATTGCACCATCCAGTACCACCCTGGGAAGGCCAATGTAGTAGCAGATGCTTTGAGCAGAAAATCTTCTGGCAGTTTGGCCCACATTTCAGCAGAGAAGAGACCGTTAATTCAGGAGGTACATGAGTTGATAGATCAAGGTTTAATCCTAGATCTTTCAGATGAGGGGGTATTGTTAGCTCATTTTTCAATGAGGCCAGACTTGCGGGACAGAGTTAGAGTTTCCCAGCACAGAGACCAACAATTGATGAAAATCATAGAAAGAGTACAGCAAGGTGAAGGTGGTGAGTTTGGATTTGCCAATGATGGCGCCTTAGTGCAAGGTTCTAGGATATGTGTGCCCGATGTGGACAATCTCAGAAATGAAATCATGCAAGAGGCACACTATACACTGTACAGTGTCCACCCAGGCTCCACCAAGATGTACTATGATGTGAAGAATAGCTATTAGTGGAATGGCATGAAGAGAGACATAGCAGACTTTGTGTCCAAGTGCTTGACTTGTCAAAAGGTGAAGTTTGAACATCAGAGACCGTCAGGGAAGCTGCAAGAGCTCCCTATCCCAGAATGGAAGTGGGAAATGATCACTATGGATTTTGTGACTGGGTTGCCTCGTACCACGCGAGGATATGATTCCATATGGGTAATTGTAGACCGCTTAACCAAATCAGCTCACTTCTTGCCTGTAAAGACTACATATTCTGTGGCACAGTATGCCCGGCTCTACATTCGAGAAATAGTCAGATTGCATGGAGTTCCGGCTTCCAAAATATCTGACAGAGGGCCCCAGTTCAATTCTCGATTTTGGA
Source organism: Hevea brasiliensis (assembly GCF_030052815.1). Lineage (NCBI taxonomy): Eukaryota > Viridiplantae > Streptophyta > Magnoliopsida > Malpighiales > Euphorbiaceae > Hevea > Hevea brasiliensis. The sequence goes on from NC_079493.1 coordinate 107,380,309, forward strand.
GAAAGTTGCATGAGGCACTTGGCACACAGTTGAACTTCAGTACAGCCTTCCACCCTCAGACAGACGGACAGTCCGAAAGGACAATCCAAACACTGGAAGACATGCTTCGCATGAGTGTTTTGGATTTTGGAGGTCAATGGGATGATCAGCTAGCTTTGGTGGAGTTTGCCTACAACAACAGTTACCATTCCAGCATAGGGATGGCACCCTATGAGGCACTATATGGAAGAAAGTGTAGGTCTCCTCTGTGTTGGACAGAAATGGGGGAAGCGAAGGTGCATGATGTAGACCTAGTGCAGTACACATCAGAGATGGTTCCCTTTAATCGTGAACGATTGAAAAGCTTGACTTTCAGTAGGCAGAAGAGTTATGCAGACCCCAGACGGAGGGATGTGGAGTTTGCAGTAGGTGACTATGTATTCCTGAAGGTTTCTCCAATGAAGGGAGTCATGAGATTTGGAAAGAAGGGCAAGTTGGCACCTCGGTATATCGGACCTTTTGAGGTTACGGATAGAGTTGGAGCAGTTGCCTACCGGTTGGAGCTACCACCCAACCTTTCTCACGTTCATCCCGTATTTCACATCTCCATGCTCAGGAAATACATTCCAGATCCTTCTCATGTACTACAACCAGATGTAATAGAGCTAAAAGAGAACTTGACGTTTGAGGAGCAACCTGTAGCCATAGTGGACTACCAAGTGAGACAACTAAGATCAAAACAGATCCCTATGGTTAAGGTCTTGTGGAGGAGTCAGTCAGTGGAAGAGTGCACCTGAGAGTCAGAACGGGACATGCGTAGCAAGTACCCTTATCTGTTCAATGTACAATCATGTGCTTTATTCTGCCTTGTGTAAAATTCGAGGACGAATTTTCTGTAAGGGGGGAAGAATGTAACACTCCAAAATTTTAAATTTTATTATTTTATGAGCATTTTTTGTATTTTAATTTTATTTAAATTTTAGGAATTTTTTTTGAGATTTTTTGGATTTTAAAAATCGGGTTCGATTTTCCGAAAATATAAACTTTGATGATTTTTAAAAATTAATTTAAAGACCACGTGGCAAAACTAAAAATATCATTGCAGTCTTCGTATTTTTCTCGAAGTTTTCGAATTTTTGAATTTTGGACCTCGTTTTCGGTCCCGAGGCAGAGTAAAAATTCAAAATTTTATATTCTGAATCGGACCGGCCGAATCGAACCGGACCGAATCGGACCGGTCGAATCGGACCGGCTCCCTTTTTCTTCTTCTCTTTTCTTCCCCGTGTCCCGACCTCCTCCCCTTTTTTCTTTCTTTTCTCTCTCCTCCTGCCCTGCCGCGACCACCTCCCACCTGCCACCAGACTCACCACCACCACGACCATCCCGGCCGCGCGCCCGAACGGCCGGAAAACGCGCGCAAACGCCCTCCCCTACGCGCACGACTCTTCGACTTCCCTGGCCAAAATCCGATCGATCCGGCTACCAATTGGACCGGGTCTTGTGTCTAAAATCATCTACTCGATGAGAGCTTTACATAGACACCAAGAACACTGAAATCCATCGAGCGGTTTATCCAATTTATGCCCGGGAAATTTTAGCCCATTTTGATTTTCGGGCTAGATTTCTCACAAACCGTGAATCCCACGAGAAAACCGAGAGTACCAGAGCGCTCCACTCGTCGAGAGCTTCGCGGCGACATAAATTTCAAATTTTTCCGACACCATTTTTCGGTGGGTCCCACGGAACTTCGCAGTGTCTTTTCGAGCATTAAATGAGCTTAGAAAATTCTGAAAAATTTATGTACTAACCCCCGTGTTGTGGGCTTCGTGTAGGTATCCTCAATTCGTGAAAATTCGGCGATTGGCCGATGCGCAAATTTGTGCCGCATGCACCGTTACAGGAAAAGTCTCCGAATTGGACCAAGGTTTTGGCTACCCCCCCATTATCAGACGTAGGGGTGGCCACGGTTCAGGAACCGCCGGTTACGGTTCCTGAACCGCCGGTTCAGGTTCAATGAAATTATGAACCTGAACCAAACCGTCATGGGACGGTTTGGAAGACGGTTCTTGAACCGCCAGTTCCGGTTCGAGCCCTGGTTTAAAACGGTTTGAAGGACGGTTCGAAAAATGACAGTTCAAGACGGTTTGAAAGCGGTTTAAGAGCAACTTAAAAGAAAAAAATTAGAGGAAAATTTTATTGATTTTGAATTTAAGTTATATTTGTAAAAATATTTTAATTTTTCTTAAAAATATTTCAATCAAAATAAAATAAATTATTTTTAAGAAAAATTTAATAAGCAAAGACTTGAACTTATTAAAAAATTAGAGATAAAATTAATTTAAAAAAAAAATTGAAAAAATGTGCATGAACTTAATTTTGCCTATGTATCCCTTTAGGATTTAGAGGAATCAAAATTTTCAGTTATAAGTTGAGAAAAGGGAGATTGAGGTGGTTTGGTCATGTGAAGTATAGACATAGGAAAGCTCCAATTAGACAAGTAGAGCATATTGGGTTGAGGATAGAAAGAAAATAATAGATAGACCTAAACTGACTTGGAGGAGAATAGTACAACATGACCTAGAAACATTACACATTTTCGAGGATTTAACCCAAAATCGTTTAGAGTGGAGAAAAAGAATCCATATAGCCTATCCCAATAAATTTTTGGGATAAAAGCTTAGTTGAATTGAGTTGAATTGAGTTAAATTGAGTATTACTTGCCATTTTTAAAAAAATTAGATGATAATTGATAATTAAAAAAACATAAAAAAAAAATCAAAATAGAGGGTATTGAAAATTTTATTGAAGATATAAAATAATAACAGAGTAATTGAGATAGTATTAAAAATTTCAGTGAGCATAAAAATAATAAAGTAGGGGAATTGTGAAAGTACTGAGAATTAAAAGGAGTGTAGAAAATAATTATTTAGGAAATTTGAGAAATTGAAAGAGTATTAAGAATTAAAGAGAATGTAGAGAATAATTGTGTAAAGAATTAATGATATATATATATATATATATATATATGAATTAGGAGTAGAGTGAAGTATTTATTGAATTTTTTTGTATTTAAATCACCGGTTTGGTCCGGCTCGAAATCGCCCGTTCAATCCGGTTCGGAACCGCCGGTTCACGGTTTCTAAAAATTATGAACCTGAACCAAACTGTAGAAGGACGGTTTCGGTCCGGTTTGAAGCCGGTTCTGGTTTTGACCGGTTTCGGTCCGGTTTTGACCGAACCGGTTCAGGTTCGGTTCCGGTTCGAAACCGGACTGTGGCCACCCCTAATCAGACGTCCCGAGCACGTCCCCAAAGTCAGAATCGGCAAAGGTAAACCCGAACCTTGTTTTTTCGTAATTTTCTAGTGCTTAACTAGGATTAAAAATCCATAAAATATTCGTGGTAGCTCAGAAAATTATGATTCTTTTTGCAATAGCCTAGTAATATTGCTAAGGACCGCGGGGCAAAGTTTTAGAATTTTTAGAGCTTGTTTGGGTAGTTTTTGCAAAAATGATCAATTATAAGGACTAAATTGAAATTTTACATATTGTGATGGATGACTGATTTGATGGGCCCAGGAGGGGCTGTGTGATGTGATTGAATTGTGGATATATGAGTTGCGAATATAGAAGTGTGTTTTTAGCTCTTTTGCAGGTTGGGTAGGTCCTAGGTATAGGGGAGACTCTGCCAGATTTTCGGCACGACTTAGGACGTATTTAGTCTTTTATTGATTGTATCGAGTCATTTATATTAAAAATTATAATGTAATTGTCAAGTGAGCCGAGACAGCCTTCTTCCTCCGCCCAGCCGCCTCAGTGACCACCGTCAAGTTTGTGAGTAAAATATTAATTTTAACTGTAATTTCGATATTATTATATGTTCAAGCATGCCCATGCATCACTTATATGCATATATTTATGTAGTTAAACTCTAGGCACGATTTATGTTGCATTGATAACTGTTAAAGTGCCATGGATGTTGTTGTGGTAATTTGGAGCAGTGTGCGTGCGTTGGCGTGCGTGTGATGTGGTGTGGACTATGGATAGGACAGGTAGTTACGGCTTGAGTTCTTCGCTGGGACCCGATCCTTCGAGGGGTAGTCACGGCTTGAGTTCTTCGCTGGGACCCTCGATTTGGTTTATTAAGCGAAAGTCCGGCTTGAGTTCTTCGTTGGCACCAGGTTGGATTTAAGAGAGCTGTATAGGGGATCAGCTCCCATATATTATGACTGATACTACAGGGTGTGTGAGTGCTCCAAATTACCTTTTTGATGTTATGATGTGAAAATGTTGTTGATGTTGCATTTCACTCTACAGGGTGCATTAGTTTTAGATAGTTATAGAGATTATGGTTAAAATTGATATTTTACTCTCTGAGTCGAACGCTCACTCCTGTTCAATATTTTTTCAGGCCACAGGAGGATATTTTTGAGATTAACCTGCTTTCTTCCTCGCAGGTCGATTATTAACGTTTGTATAAACTTGTTAAATCTTAAAATTTCCGCATGTGTTAGAAATATTTATTTGATTTGGGTCTATAAACTAAATTATTATTTTGGACCTGTAAACTTATATTCTATGCATGTTTGATGGATTGGATGAGGGAGCTGAGCTCTCATTTATTTTTATGTTGATGAGTATGTAGAGGGTGAGCTGAGCTCCCCAATTGAGTATTTACTGTGTTTACAGGTCGGGTGAGTCATAAACTCCCCGTTGGTAGGTCTATTTTATGGCCGGACTCTGTCCGGTTGATTTCTTGATATTGAGCCCAAATGGGCCTTAGAGTTGGGTTAAGTGAATAGTTGGGCTTACTACGGGCCTCGGGGGTTTTAGGCTGGCCCAGGTCCTAGTGCCGGTTCGGCCCATAGGTTGGGTCATGACATTTTCAAACCTAATCTAGGACTAAGATTATGAGTCAATATCAGATTCCTTGAGAAAAGACAATAGTGATGATAATAATAAGGGAAAATATAAAGAAAATAAGAGAAAAAAAAGGGCAAAAAAAAGTTAAAAGATTAAAAATAAAGATGATTTAAAGAGATGGAAGGGTGGTCGTTTTCTTTTGCTTTTAGAAATAGAAGAGGGGAGGGAGTGATAAATAGGGGTGGATATTTTTTGATTTGAATTAAATAAATTAAATTGAATAGTCTTAATTTAGTAATTCGGTTAAGTTTTTAAGATAATTCAGTTTAATTTAATTTTAGAGATTAAAAATTTTAGTTATTTTGATTCGGTTTGATTTTAGAGAAAAAAAATCGATTCAATCAAATCGAATCGAATTTATTTATTAATTTTTAAATTGATTTATTTTTATTAATAATATATTAATTATATATAATTTTATAGATATAAATTATTTAATTTCATTCATTAATGATTATTAAGTTTAAATAAAGATTAAAATTATATCAAATAACTTAAAAATTAAGTCTAAATTAAAAAATTATAAAAACTCAAAACTGATCAATTTGAACCGAAATAAAGTGGTTAGATTTGATTTAATTTTTCATTCATTTCAATTTAATTTAATTTTTTAAAATATAATAATTTAATTAATTTAATTTTAATTATTTAATTTAATTTAATTCAATTTGAATCAAATTCCCGGCCCTAATGACAAAATCATGTAAAAATGGCAGGTTGCACATGATGTTGAATGATTGCCGTTGGATTAGTTGGGTGTGATCTTTCGTAATTTGGAAAAATGCCTATTAACACTCTATGGGATGAATGAATTTTATGAAATTTTGTGAAATTTAGTTTAGAATTTAAAATTTTATGTTTAAAGAAAAATATAAATTTTAATTATTATTTAAATTTTATAAAATTAAATATAATTATCATAAATTTTATTAAAATATATAAAATTTTAAATAAATTTCACATTTTAAATTTCAACGTGACGGAAAAAGTGTAAACAGAACCAGGTCTGTTTTATTCTTTGTCCAAACTAACTCCACCAAAAGGCAATTGACGAACACGCGTCTTTAAAATGGTTAGCCACATTGCCTCCAGGCTAAAAGCTCGGTAACCCTTCAATTTCCTCTTATATAGCCTCAAAATTCCTCTCATGAAGATATTTTCCTTTGTTAGTATTTTTTATATAAATGGGTGAAGAGATCGATGCATGATGAATTGTTTTGGGGATTAAAATTTAAATTTAATTTTTTAAATTTTAATCAATGAAAACTCATGTATTATATTTAAATTTAATAATTATATATTAACTTAAAATTAAAAATATTTTATTGTTTATTACTTTTTTATATTAACTTAAAATTAAAAAATATTATATTATTCATAAAATTATAATTAAAGATATAATTAAAGATATATTCACTGCAAGAAAAATATAGATTATCCATAAAAATTCATTCCTAAATGATTTAGTAACGAATTTGTAATCGATTTATATCCATTACAGTGAGCGTCGTTGATAATTCACTTAATAATGGATTTTAACTTTTATTATAATGAGTAATGGATTTAGCAACAGATATTTCTGTGCTAATAGTAATGGATAACGTTTTTTGTTATTAATTTAATTAACCTAAAAAAAATAGAAAAATTCACAAAAAAATAATCCATTGCAATCTATAACTGATTTAGCAATGGGTTTCAGTTCCTAATTTTAACCGATTTATAATTTGTAGCTAATTTAACTGTTATTTAATATTATAAATTTTTAATTTTAATATTAAAAATTAAAACTAAAATTTAAAATTTTAATATTACAACCCATTTATAAATTTTAATTAACACTGTTATTAATAGTTATTATAGATACATTATAATGAGACTAAAAGTATTATTTAAAAAAAATTATGGTGGAAAAAGGAATTGAGGAAATATTATATTAATGAAAATGGAAAATAAAAGATAAATAATAAAAGTGAAGAAAATGAGAGAAATAATAAAAGAAAATGATAAGAGAAGATGGAAGAAAATAAGAGGAAAAGTGAAAAATGATGAGAGAATTAGGAAGAAAATGGAAGAAATTGAAAGAAAAAATAAGAAATTAATGATAGAAAATGAAATAAAAAGGAAGAAAATGAAATAAAAAAAAGAAAAATAATTAGAGATTTTAGAAGAAAATGAAAGAAGATGGAGAAAAATTAGATATTTGAGGAGAAATTGATAATAGAAAATCAATATAAAGTGAAAAGAATGAAAGAAAAAGAAGAAAAATTTATAAAATTGGGAAGAAAATAAAAGAATAGAGAAGAAAGATAATAATGGAGAGAAGAAAATAAGTGAATAAATAATATAAAAAAGAAAAAAGAAGTGCATGAAGAAATATATATGTAAATTAGTAATGAAAATAAAAATCATTGCTAAATTTAAACATCCGTTACTAAGTTTAATTATGTATACTTTCAAATTTTTAGTGGTGGTATTTTTTTTCCTGTAAAATAGCAATAGAATCTCAAATTCATTGCTAAATTTAAACATCCATTACTAAATATAATTATGTACATTTTTAAATTTTTAATGGCAATATTTTTTCCCCATAAAATAGCAACGAACTTCAAAATCCATCCATGCAATTTTATTATAAAATTATAACAAAATTAAAAATTGATTGCAGAATTCATTGTTATTAGCAACATATTGAAATCCATTGCAAAAATACGTTGTTAATCCGCATTTTTCTTATAGTTATTAACTTATAATTAAGTATAAAAGATAGCAAAATTACAATCACTAAAAAAAAATTAATATTCTTTTAATACTAATAACAATATTAAAACATAGGGAGAAATTAGTTACACACAAAATTAAATTATAAAATTGTATTTAATTAATTGAAGTATACTTATCATTTTCAAATTATAACTCATAGAGATAAGAAATTAAATTATTATATTGTTAAAATGTATGGATGAATTTGTAATTAACAAAAATATAAGAATTAATTAAAGTGCTTATATGTTTATTAATTATAAAAATATAAGAACTTATTTATAAATAGTTATAATATTTAAGTATATTTTGCATAGCATGTTATGATTTTGTGATTAATCAAAATTTTTAAGAACTTTAAAGTGATTAATTTATATTTTTAATAATTATAATTTACACGTGCTAATCTGTTGGTTTTATCAAATCTTAGATATTAAACTATTTTATAAAGAAAATATAATAAAAAACATTTTAGTAGTTTTGCTAAACTTAACTGTTCTTAATTGTGATTTTAATGGTTATAACTAATCAAAAACTAAATCAGTAAAAATAAAGAATTTAATTTATAGATTTTATCAAATTTTAGGGATTAAATTGTAATTTATCCTCTTATCTCATTTGGTTTTTATTTTAAAATTTCATTCTATTCAATTCAATTATTTTTTAAAGATCGATAAAACTAAATTAAATCAAATAATTTTTTAATTAATTGTTATTAATTTTGAAATTAGAGTTAAAATATAAAATAAAATTAAAATTAAGTTTGAAATGAGTTTGAAATAAACTTAAAAATACAAATCAATAAATTAAATTGAATCAATTTCATTTAATTTTCTCTTTAATTTAATTTTATTTATTGAATCGCTATAAACTTCAATTTATTTAATTTTTTAAGAGGCCAAATCAAATTAAACTAACCAACACTCACCCTATAAATAATAATCATTATGAAATGAATATGTGTGAAACCTAAAAGCATAAAACCATAATTTATTCTATGTTTTAATTCTTTTAAATAATAAAATATTAATTTATTTTTATCATTTCAATTTTTTTTTTTTTATGGTACTTAAGAAACACAAAGCCCAGATAAACAAAACCGCTGCAGGGAAAGACACCGAAGCGTCAAACTTGCAACACTCTCAATACTATGAGCATGGGCAGCCATAAGATGGGCCATCGGGTTACCACCCCAAGAAAGTTGAAGCCAGATGAAGAGCATGCTCTAAAATCAGATCCACTGAACTCAAATAGCTTTGTGATTAGTAAGTGATGCTACTGCTAGTTTTTGTGGTCTTGACTCTTACGATCCATAGATCTATAATAAAAAAGAAAGATGAAGTGGATGGCCTTCTAGTATACTACTCCGTTGCTTAAGTCAGGCTTCTTGGTTCTTTAGGGAGAAATTAGAGAATTGCAGAGATAGTAAACATCTCTATTTTTAGTTCATGGTTTGATTATATAGGTTTTTGGAAAGTAGCCATTGCATTGATCTTGACCGAATCTTTGAGATTTTCTTTGTAAAGATCGCTTTTACCTGATTTCAGATGTAATTCTCACTTAACTAATGAGATCCGTGTTTTTATCTGATCCTTGACTTGTTCGTTCGGTAAAAAATATTTTACTTGTCTTACTGAGTGAGCGAATGTAATTATCCCGTTCACCTATTGTTTGATTTAATTATCATACTTTTGACTGTCATGCTTGGACATATTTAACTATTTTTACTGTCACATTGATCGAGTTTGACAATTTACCTTAGACTTTTGAGTGGGTAATATTAGTAAGATTGTCAAACACTTCTGGAAAATCACCTTCTACCTAGATCTCTTGAAAGCCTTCAATTTTTCGACAGCCATCTTCAAACCAAGTAACACTGCAAAAGCTCTGGCAACTGAAATGTCACGAGGAAGAGCAACTCTTTTACAAAAAAAAAAAACACATAAAAGATGCCTCTATCCATCAAGAAACACGCATCCAAGACCAGCAGAGGATCTATCCACAAGGACCGAGGCATCAACTTTCAGCTTTCCTCCCCTAGGAGGGCTCCAGCAAACCTAAACCCGTATTTTAACTGATAAATATTATATTAGATTAATATTTATATATATATTTTTTAAACTATACTGTAATTTAAAAAATAAAATTTAATTTATTAATATTGAATTTAAAAATTATTATTTTTTAATTAATTAAGAATACATGTAAATATAAGACAGAAAAAGCGAACGCCCTTTAACAAATTAATTGATTAAATTATAAAAAGAAAAAACTTTCCATGAACATTGGAGTGGGGTAATTTGGAGTTTGTTAGAAGAAAGAATACAAGTAATGAAGAAAAGGATTGTGTATTTGTCTGTGTCCCATTTACAGAGATATTACATCTATTTATACATGAGAATATGAACTAATTTGGACAAGAATAATAATTGCTATAATTATGCTACACAAATCTCCTATAATCATGCTGATTGCTGTAATTATGTTACACAAATCTCCTATAATCATGCTGATTGCTGTAATTATGCTAACACCCCCCCTCAAACTCAAGGTGGTAGCACAGGTGCCAACTTGAGTTTGCTTAAGAGATCCCGAAGCGGGAGGATGCGTTTTGGTGAATATATCAGCGGTTTGGCTGACAGAGGAGATAGGAATCAAACATATGGTGCCATGAGCAACATGATGACGTACAAAATGACAATCAATTTCGATGTGTTTGGTACGCTCATGAAATACATCATTATGAGAAATCTGTATGGCACTTCTATTATCGCAATGGAGTATTGTGGCAGAAGAATGAGTGACACCCAAATCAGTTAATAACCACCGTAACCAAAGTAATTCAGATGTAGCATCAGCAAGAGCACGATATTCGATTACGTGCTAGAACGTGCAACAACGTTTGCTTTTGCTACGCCAAGAGATAAGAGAATTACCCAAGAAGAAACAATAACTGGTTGTAGAGCGACGATCCGGATCACCACCAATCAAGCATCAGTAGCCGGATAATACTAGGGAGGAGGTAGCGGAAAAGTGCAAACCATGAAAAAGAGTGCCTTTGATATAACGAAGGATTCTGGCATCGCAGAGAAATGAGTTGAGCGAGGAGCGGACATAAATGGCCGACTGGATGAACAAAGATATGAAATATCGTGTCGAGTAATCGTGAGATAAACAAGACTCCGACATTCCATGGCATTGTCTGCATTCGAGAATTTTAATGTCACAAGAGAATCGAGTTTTAATCATTTTTGCAAATGTGATGTAAATTTGTGATAACTCGGATCGATGTTTCAAAAATATATCCAAGTAAACGAGAATAATCATCAATAAATATTACAAAATAACGAAAACCATTTATTGAAGAAATAGGAGAAGGACCCCAAATGTCGAATGAATTAAACCAAAAGGAGTGTCAAGTAGTATTATTATGGGAAAAAGATAATGCAAGTTGTTTTGCAAGTCGACAATTTAAACAATTAAATGACTCAAACTTAGTAGATCCTAATAATCCACGAGAAATTAAAGGTTGAATTTTCTTGGTAGAAGCATGACCAAGACGAAGATGCCATTGGTGAATGGAGGAATTAGGGATTGTAGCTGCAGACACAAATCTCGAGGAAGATGTAAAGATGTAAGCTCAAATAATCGACCCACTCTGCGACCCTCCCAAGAATCTGTCCCGTTTGTGGATCCTGTGCACTGACACCATGGTGAGAAAAATAACATTTAGTCCTTTTTCACACAACCGACCATGAAATAAGATTGAGTGCCAAATTAGGGATATAATAGGTGTCGGGAGATGAAGATTTGAGGTAGACACATGACCGGTATGTGTGATGTTCATTTTAGTACCATTTGCGGTATGGATTGGTGGTAAGGAAGATACAGGTTTCTGAGAAGACAAGAATTTAAGATTAGTGGTCATATGATTACAACATGCAGAGTCAAAAGCCAATAAGAATTACCCGGAGTGGCGGACATGGCAGGAGAATTAGAAGAGATAACTGTTTGAATAGTGCCTCAAGATCACTCATGGTGATGGCGGTAGAGCCCTCGATGCGACAAAGCGATGTGAGAGGAAGATCCGTGCTTTGAGACATTCTTGAATTTAGAATGCCCTCCTTTTGATCTTGGAGGCGTGTGGGACAATGTTCAAGAATATGACCGTAACCATGACAATATCGCATTTTATGGTAGGACAATATGCAAAAGCATGACCAATTTGATTACAATTCTTACGAGTTGATTGCGATTGATGTGAGGATCGAGTAGTTGCAAGAGCGACTTCAAATTGAGGAGTTTTATCCAAACCGAGACGAGTCTCTTCAAAAATAATCTCTTGAATAGCGTTTCCAATGATGGGAGTGGATTTCGATGTAGCGAGGACGCTCGAGCGGCCTCATATTCGATCGAAGAGCCATTAGAACTTGAATGAGATGAAGATGATCTTCACCGATTTTGGCACGAGATATTTGATTCCAAATAGGTTGGACACAGGCAAGAAAATCATTCACGCATTGACTCGCTTCTTGTTTCAGATTATGAAGAGTAGTCCACAACCGATAATAGTGGGCAAGTCCGGTGATACGATATCGATTAGCCAAAAATCCCGATTTCTTTTGCGAGTCATAATTAGCAAGCGGATGTGAATGGACGGGACAGAGGTATTGCGAAACCATGTGATGATCTAATGATTTTTATTATCCCAATCGTCAAGACGGTCAGCAAATTTTGCATCAGTTTCATCGTTCTCTTTTGTTGGCGCAATGATATCTCCAGTAACAATACGCCAAAGCTTGCGACCTATCAAAAAAACTTTTTATTCCTTGAACCCAAAAATTATAGTTGGAACCAGTCAGAACCATTGCAATAGGTTTTGAAATATCAGATTTCTGCATTGATAACAAGATGAGGAAAAAAATGGTATAATAATAGGTATGAAAGAATGAACCGAGCAGGTTGTAGAGAGAGAGCGAGAGAGACCCCAAAAACTAGAAATAAAAGTTTTATGGCTCGATACCATGTTAGAAGAAAGAATACAAGTAATGAAGAAAAGGATTGTGTATTTGTCATGTCCCATTTACAGAGATATTCAATCTCTTTATACAAGAGAATATGAACTAATTTGGACAAGAATAATAATTGCTATAATTATGCTACACAAATCTCCTATAATCATGCTGATTGCTGTAATTATGTTACACAAATCTCCTATAATCATGCTGATTGCTGTAATTATGCTAACAGAGTTGAAAAATTGTAATGTTTCCATGAAAGTGTCATGTCATGGTCGACGGGGCAGAATTAAGCGGAACGCGACCACACAGGAGAGCCTCTCATATTCATGATGCCGACTTGAATTCATGTCGTTTGAAAGCCACACCTAACCAGTTATCTGCCTAACTTGGCATTACGGTGCCCTCATGCAAATTTCAATTTTTCAATCCCTACTGCACCGTCAAATCTTGCAAGTTTTTGAATTATTATTATTATTATTATTACCCTATAGTTAGTCAATATTATTATATGACTAACTTATTACATTTTAAAAATTATATAAATATCAATATAAATATTGACAAAGAAAGATTTTCGAGCTAATTCTCTCTCTCTAAATATATGTGTCTATGTGTGTTGTTGATATATGAAGTATATTGTTGAGTAATCTTGTGTCTTAGTGCTTAAAGTTGATTTAGTTTTTCAATTTTAAAATTATTTTATTATTATCTTTCAATTTTAACTTATATCATAAAAATATTTAAATTTTAATTTAATATCACTCAAAATTTCTTTGATCAAATTCTATTTAGTACTTCAATTAGAAATTGATCTAAATATATTTATATAAATTAGACACATTAAAAAATATATTTTTTTCTAATCTCTCTAATTATATTGGAAACATTATTTAATACAAAATAGAATAGCCAACCTCTTGAATGGAAATCAGTATAAAGGAAAAGGTCATACAACATGTGGATCCTATACATAGGTACTCGGATACAAGTACATATGACCACTCTATGTAAACTCTATGGTCGAAACAACAAGAGGCAGTGGTTATCACCCTATAGAAGTCATCCATAACGGCCCCTCCTGAGTAGTTGGTCTTTACATAAAGGAACCAACTCATTTAATGCTACTAATAAATCTTATTTCCTTTGGAGGAACCCCACATTACTTGGCGATAAGGCATTTAGCCGACTAGATAAGCGGAGGCTGAGTGGCTAACCGCTCATCATAAATGTGCTGTAGGTTTATGACAATCTAACTGCTTGAAATCTACATATATAAGTACTTGGTAATCGCCATTTTAGAAGAGTCAAAATGATTATAATTCTTACAAGAGATATCTCCAGACATTTCTTAAATCAATTATAGAAGTGATAAGGCCACTTGTATGAACTCTTATACGTGTCAATACTCCATTAGTGAGAGGTTAGCAGTATATAAGCATTAATTAAGATAAGTATCGATATTCTCTGAATCTTATTTTCTGTATTTTTTCGCTCAATTTTTCAAGTCATTCTAACTTTGGATTGCCAAGTAGGAGAAGCACCTTAGCCCTATAACCTTTGTGTTATTTTGTGGTTAAGTATTCGAAGGAGGTCCAACTACTCGTTAAGCAATTGAAGGAGTCGTATTAGTAGAGAGAGTAGGAGTACCCGTTGTCATTATTGATAATTTTTTTTATTTCATTTAATTTTTCTTTATCTTTGAAAAAATTAAATTCTAAATTATCTTTTATTATACTTAATTTATTTAAATATGTCCAAATAAAGATAACAATGAAATAACTCTTAAAGTTGAAGAAAAATGAGTGAAAAGTCTTAGTTATATAGATAGAAAGATGAAAATGATAAATTAAACATAAAAAGAAAATTATTAATTTTTATTATTTTTATTACTAGATAAATTATTATTAACTTTTTAATAATTATTTACAAAATAAATTTTATTTTATTAAAAAATAACAATATAATGTTTCCTCATATATGTAATAGTGTAGAGTTTAACACTCAAAATTAAAATAAATTTTGATAATTATCCCTGAACTTATCTAGTTGTAACATTACAGTCCTTCAACTTAAAAATGTAACATAAAATTCCATAAATTTTCAAATGTAACATAACCTCCAATTATTAGTTTTTCAGTTAGACGCTGACCTGGACAATTTCAGCATGGAGTTTAATCAATATTTTTCTTTTTTCTCTCAAGCTATGTGTAAATTGAATAATTTTTCTCTATAAACAGAATAATTTTTATACATAAAGAGAATAATTTTATACTTTATATAAAAAAAAATAAAAAAATATTAACTAAATATTATACAGAAGTTATTTATATTAATTTTTAATTAAAAAATAAATAATTAAAAATTAAAAAAAAGTTTACTATATAAATTTTAAAAAATTTATATTATATTTTAAAATTAAAAAATTATAATATTATAATTATATAAATTTAAAAATAATTATTAAAATTTATCTCTCAAGAAATGAAAAAAAAAAAAAAAAGGAGAATCCATCAAATCAATTGAGGGTGTATCGCAGATCAACCAAATCGAACAAAGGATAAAAATCATTAATGCTTGTCTGCTTGTCTCTTTAATTATTTAATATATTTAAGCAACAATTATCATTCATCTCGTCAATCAAGCATTTAATGCTTCCATTTTATTATTAAATTAATTATAGGGAAAGGCTATACAAAGCTGCAGACAGGATTTTCAACAGTTAGATGGTATTATTCATTTTTTCTGAGGTGCGAGTATCTAGTAATTATTGTTGAATAATTTTAATTTTAATTATTTAATAAAAACTATAAATAATATTTTTTTATATAAATTCTTTTATCCTTCTTACTAGTTATATAAGTAAAATGACTTTATATTTATTTTCTGTTAATTTTTTATGACAATATTAATAATCTAAATTTTTTTACAAGTTTTATTATTATTATTATTATTATTATTATTATTATTATTTCTAAAGTTAATTACATTGTTCTCTTTTTATTATAAAATTTTTTTAAATGCATTTAAAATTTTTTTGAAACTTGTTAATTTTTTATATTTAGACAATTTATACAAATATTTCACAACTTTGTGATTATCATTCTACTGTTCAATTTTTCATATTTCAAAAAAAAAACCTTTAAAACACTTACTCATGATAAGTGATTCTAAAATTTGATGTAATAAAATTAAATATCACATGCAATCAAATAAGAGTTCAAAGGCTTTCAATATAGTGTTTGGAATTCTACTCCAATACCTAAATTAAAAATCTCATGGTAAAAAAAATGAATAATGTTATATTATTTATTAAGATGGTGTCTGATTTAACTTATAAAAATTAATTTATAATTTGAGCTTATAAGTAATTAAAACTTTAAATAATTATATATTTGATTAAAGTATTTATAAGGGACTAATATGCAGTTATTGTGTTTAGTAAAAATAGTTTATAAATATATTTATTATTTAAATTATTAAAAATAATATTAAATGAGGTTTATAATGAAATTTTAAAAATTAAATAAAGATAATATAATAAAATACTTGGACATACTAGTTTATAAACACGTGACTCATAAGTATAAAAATAAAAATTTAGATTCTTCAACTTATTTTTTTAGCTTATAAACTAAACTTATAAGTAAAAAAATTGTTATAAATAAATAGATCAACTTATTTTTAGAGCTTATAAATTGGTCTGACCAACTTATAAGTTAAGATAAACATGTTTTATGTAATTTACATTAATAAGAGTTCATATGTGTACTTTATTCATATTTTTTAATTTATTTTTTTAAAGAGATTAAATAAAAACTAAAAAAAATTGATCTCTTTTATAAAATTAATAAAAAAATTTTTACTAATATGTTACAAAGATTTCTAAAATCATTAAATAAAAATAAAAATATTTTTTTTCTTGTTTTTATAAAATTATTATTAATACTTAAAAAAGAGTTTTAAATATTTTATAAAAAATAAAAATAAATATGAAAAATTAAAAAATAGAACAATAATTCTATGAATGTGAAAAATTTTTATAAAATGATTAAATACAAATAATTATTTAGTGTCAACAACTTTTTTAAAACACATTTTAAAAAATTTTATAATAAAAAAAAGATATTGTAATTAATTTTAGAAATACAAGTAATAGTAAAATTGTGTCAAAAGAAATTTGGAGTATTAATATTACAAAACAAATTAATAGCAAATAAATATAAGACAAGAGTAATAATTTTTTTTATTAAATATTGTATATAGCTTTTATTAGGTAAATAAAAATGACATTATTGAATAATAATAATTAAAGGCTCACATCCCTATGGTTTGTGTAGCCATTCCCTTACTTATAAAAGAACCTTCAACTTAGATCTTCAAGGGCAGTTGAAGATTTGAATCGGATCCAGCTCTGATTTAGCCGGTTTGAATTTGATCCAATTCAATTATGATTTTGAGCCAATTTTAGTATGATTTTAAAGTGATTTTTATTTTTTATGATTACGTAGTCCAATCTAATTTGAGATGGTTCCAATTCCAATTTTTACATAAATTTTTTAATTAATGTTTATGGGAAAATTTAAATTCAACAAAATTAAAAATAAATTATTATTATTTTTTTAATTAAAAAGTATTGCATTCGGACCTCTGGTAATTATCAAACCAACCATATATTAATTAGTCCAAATCATAATCAATCAAATAATTTTCTTTATAATAAATTTTGATAAACACTTATTTATATCTCAATCTACATTTATTATATTCTAATAAAATTCTAACAGTATCCATTTTAGATCAATCAAAAGAATCCATCTCAATCCCAATTTAATTTAATTTAATTTTTCATAAAATACAAATAAGATATGTTGACTCTAATTTAAAATATAAATAATTTATCAGAAATAATTTATGACATCTATCAAAAATTCAATTTCTATACTGATATAACTATTTAAAATATACATAATTAATTCAGTAAAGGTTTTTGGATAGCCCATAAATCTAAGATTCGTTCAATTAGTTCGACTGCTGTAAGAACACTCAATAAAAGAAAAAAATTTTGAGTAAAGATAAGGAATCTTGGTAAGATTTTTTAATATAGCAACGCTTATAATTATGCATTATAAATAGAAATGTAATCCTATAATTATGCTAGCTAATAGTATCTACATAATTATATAGTTGACTTACTATAACTAACCATTATCTATATCCTATATAAATATATAAGATCATCTATGGAGGTATATTCTTTTTCCCTAATCAATTTAATATATTATTTTCTCATATTAGCTTTAATTTAAGCATCAAAAAATCCTCACCGAATTCATATTTAGTAAACCTTTAACCCATTTATTTTCTATTTTTTAGTCTATAGCTACAAGAAATTTCTATGGACCGCAACGCATACCAACATATATTACATGTATCAATGTAACATTTTAATTCATAATAAACTTATTTCCTTTAAAAAAATCATTCTTCTATAAATTATTATCTCTAATAATAATAATTCATCGATGAAAAAAATCTTTTTTTTTTTTTTAGATATTTCTACCCTTAAGTAAGTATATTTTTGAATTCATTAAATTTTAATAAAACTAAAAATCTAAATATACTGATTAATTTAAAAACTTATAGAAATAATTATATTATATTATTTGAGAATGGTCAAAAAAATTAAAGATATTCACAATCATATGGGTAAAATGTTTAAAAAATAAAATTTTAAAAATTTCAAATCAAATCTAAAAATGTGCTAATTAACTTAAAAAATTTATAAAAATTATTGTGTACCTTATTTTAGAATAGTCCAAGAATTAAAAATACTTACAATTATAGGAAAAATGTTTTAAAAAATAGAATCCAAAAAATTTCAAATCAAACTTAAAAATCTAAAATATGCTAACTTAAAAAATTTGTAGAAATTATTATTTACTTTATTTGATAATGGTCCAATAGTTAAAGATTCTCGCAATTATCTTCATAATATAGGAAACATGTTAAAAATTAGATTTTTAAAAATTTCAAATTGAATTTAAAAATAAAAAATATGCTAATTAAATTTAAAAATTAATAAAAATTATTGTACACTTTATTTGATAATATTTGAAAAATTAAATATGTTCAAAATAACTTATATAATTTAGGAAAATATTTCAAAAATAAAATTTAAAAATACTTTAAATCAAACTGAAATCGAACTAAATTGCTGATTCAATCAGTTGATTTCAATTTTAATTTAGGGAAGAAGAAACTATAATAGACATTCTTAGAATAAATTTGGTCTAATTTTAGGGCTAAAATTATCATTCTGAATTGATTATAATTTAATTCATAACTCAAATAAGATCATGACAAAATCTATTTTAACCGATATTTACACCGTTAAAAATTTAAAATTATTCCAAAAAGACTATTAGCAAGTGAACACTAAACTTATAAAATGTTTTCAATTTTAAGAATTTTCATAATTTTAATAAATGTGACAAATGTATAAGTTTAACAGATTTAAATGGAGGTGAGAAAAATCGATTGTAATATCGAATCAAACTATATTTTTCAATTAATTGGATTTGGTTTGAATAGTATTTTTAAAAGTTGATTTTTTGGTTGGAATATTTATTTTAATTAAAAATAAACAACAAACAATCGATCTTTTAATTTATTTTTTTTACTATTTTATGGGTTTCTATTTAATGTTTGTTTATTATTATTATTATTTTTTTTTTGATAATAAATGGGATTTCATTAAAGCAAAAGAAGAGATACAAATTCAGGAGGAGAAAGAGTCCACTCCATAGCATTCGGAAAGGAACGAGTAGCTTGAGCAAGGGCATGAGCCACCCCGTTCGCCGAACGGAAAACATGAGAAAACAGAATCTCACAACTAATCTCATTAATAAGAGATCTACAATCAGAAACAATACCACCCATCATAGAGAAGTTTTCCACATTCATGGAATTGAGAACATTAACAACCTGCAAATTATCAGATTCCACAATAACGTTTTGCCAATTGTTGTTCTTTATCCAGCTCAAAGCTTCTCGTACTCCCATAATTTCAGCAATTGTAGGTGAGAATAATCCTACCATGCGCGAAATCTTACAAGCCACAAAACTGCCCATTTCATTACGTACCACCATTCCGATTCCTGTCCATCCAGAATTGACATTGGTAGCGATATCAACATTGAGCTTCACCCAGTTAGGGCCTGGCTTTTTCCATTCCTGTGGTGTAGGCAAATCTGCAGTCGGTGGAATAGCAGCCCGTATACTAACCAGAGCATCGTCCCATTCTCGTTTGAGACGAAGGCCTCTCAATCTGTAGGAGTTAGCAGCAGGCTGAGCAGATTTCCAAACCACTGAATTGCGTTCCTCCCATATAGACCAACATAGGTACGCCAAAGTTGCGAGTCATTTGATTGAAGAGAGCTAAAGCTCGCATTAACCAGTCTTGAAAGGAATGGGTTGAAGGAGAAAACCAACCAAGATGAGAGGCAAGCCAAACATGCCTTGCAAAGGAGCATTCAACTAAAACATGCTTTACAGATTCACAATCAACATTACATAATGGACAAACCTCTGTGGTCGGAACATGCCGAGAACAAAGTCTTGATCTGGTCGGTAGAGAACCAGATACAGCACGCCAAAGAAAGTTTCTGATTTTTGGTGCCGCTGGGATAGACCAAAGCTTCTTCCAGAATTTTTTATTGCCAACAATGTGTCGATTCTCGAGTTCAGAATTTGTAAGCACCGCTAATCAATAACGCCTCTCTTATCATGTTTCCAAAATTGCAAGTCAATGCTAGAGCTCCTTCTTAAAGGGATTGACAGAATAAGTTTTCGATCCCTTTCATTAAACACACGATTCACCAAATCAATGTTCCAAGCACCATCAGTGATCAAATCCGAAACCATATAGACCCCAAAATTAAAGTCAAAGGTTGTAGTAACCATAGGGAAGGCAACATCCGCAGCCAACTATCTAGCCAGATAGCAATATCATTGCCATCCCCAACACGCCATAGAAGACCATCACGAATTAAACTTTGAGATTCTCTAATGCTTCTCCAAACATAGCTGGGATTATTCCCAATAGGAGCCTCTAAGAAAGAAACATTAGGATAATATTTAGCTTTAAGTATTCGGCTAGCCAAAGAATTAGAGTTCATATACAAGTGCCAACCCATCCTACCAAGCATAGCGATATTAAATTGTCTGATCTTCTTGAAACTTAAACCGCCAAAATGTTTATGGCAAGCAAGGCGATCCCAACCCAACCAATGTAAACTTCTACTTCCATCAACCTTTGTCCCCCACCAAAATCTTGCCATTATTTGTTGCAAATCATCACATATACCTTTTGGGAGAAGGAAAAGGTTCATGACATAGTTTGGCAGAGATTGTAAGACCGTCTTTACAAGAATTTCCTTGCCAGCTCTAGACAAGGCTTTGTTCTTCCAAGAGTTGATGCGCCTCCAGAATTTGTCTTTCACAAATTGGAAGACTTCCTGTTTGTTTCGACCAATTGCTGTGGGAAGACCCAAATAAGAGCCCAGATTATCTTGTTCACAGACCTGCAAGATATTGCAAATATTCTGGCGAGTTTCATCATGCACATTAGCACTAAAACAAATCAGAGATTTGTCAAAATTTATAAGCTGGCCTGCTGCAATGGCATAAACATGAAGCACCTCTCTCAAGGCTAAAGCTTGTTCCTGAGTTGCCTTAAAAAAGAAAAGGCTGTCGTCTGCAAAAAATAAGTGTGATTATTATTATTATTATTATTATTATTTGTTAGTTTTATTTTTTAGTTATTTTAGTTGGATTTGATTCAAAATTGAATTAACTAATTATACACTCTTATATTTAAGTTAAATTAAAATTATTTCAAATTACATATTATTTTTAACATTGAATTAATTACTAACTAATTTTGTATAAAAAAAATTACGAAATAATTTCATAGTATACATAAAAAATTTTAAGTCTATTTACAAATTACAGATATTTTCGAGATAACATATTATTTTTGTAAAAAAATTAATTTTATTTGTTTAAATTTTCAGTTAAAGTTATAATTAATTAAATTAATTTAAATGAGTTAATTTTGCATCAAATCATTTAAAATTTTAGTTTGACTTTTAATTTTACAAATCATTTAGTTTAAATTTATATAGATAACGTGGATTAATAATATGGCAAGCGTTAAAAGTAAATTTTTTATAATCGAATTCCCATGTTATATATATATATTAATAAATTATATAATAAGTATTTTAATAAAAAAATTATTTTATCTTATTTTTTAATGGATATATATTTATTAAAATTAAATTTAAAGTAGATTTATATATAAAAGAAATATAGTTTCTATTTTTTACTTTAAAATTTTTAAAAAAAAAATCTACTTCTCAAAATAAAGAAAATTAAAGTGTAAAAAATCGACAGATAAAAGTGAAAAGAATTAATAAATTATATTATTAATTAACAATTCATATACAAATAACAATAAATAGTAATAAATTTTATGAAATGATCATTAATATTAGTTATGAGAAGGTTGGCTCCAACAGCTAAATTAAATGGTCACTTATTATTAATAATGTTAATTATAATCGCAATGTGTCCCAAATTGAAAAGAAGATGACTACGTTTATTAATAAATGTAAGTTTCCATAAATTAGCAAACCATCCCCTTCGTGTAAAAGTTGCTGGTGACTGACTGGTCAAAGATACTGCAGAGAATAAAGTTGTAGGGCACGTGCTTTGTTGGCGCGTAAGGAGTTTTTTTGCACGTAAGCAACAACAGGAGAGCGATGCATGATACGACGGTCAAGTTAAAATGAGAACTCTCTGTTTTAAAAGCCAGACACTGTCCCCTTCAATCTGGTGGCAAATATCACACCATTCCTCGAGATTAACGGTTCAGATCAAAATCACATTCTCTGTGCTTGAATGCTTTGTCCCGTGCCGGACATGTGATCATTCTGTCATCTAAGGCGTGGTTCCCTTGTGGGACTTTTTTTTTTTTTTTAAGAAAAATTACTTTTTAATTTATTTATTTTAATTAAATTAATTATTTAATTTTTATATTTTAAAAAATATATTATTTAATATATATTTTACTTTTATTAAATTATTTAAATCTTTATTTTTTTAGTCTATATTTATTAAAATATTATTTAATTTATTTATTTTAATAAAATTAATTAAAAAATTGTTATATTTTAAAAAATATTATTATTTATTTTTTATATTTTAATAAAATTAATTTACTAGTCATTGTATTAATATAATATTTTAAAAAATATATTTTTAAATAAAAAATATATTATATATATTAAATTTAAATTTACATTTTTTTAAATTATTTAAATATTTTTATTCAATTCTTTTAATTTTATTTTTGTGTTTGTTCCACCGATAAATAATTTTTTTAGAGCACTGCTTGATTCTTTTAAAATTTTAAAAAATTAATTAACTTTATTTTCCCGAATATGATTTATATTAATTTTTATAAAAATATAAAAAATAGAGATAAAATGACTGAAAGAAGAATATGAGCATAAAAGAAAAGAAATATATAGAGAAAGAGATATGAAATGATAAGAAAAAAATAAGGGAAAGATAATTATGATAATTTAAGTATAAAAAAAAATTAAGAGGGATTAAAAAAATTAATATAATTAATTAAAATAAATAAATTAAATGATAATTTGATTGATATTAAATTTTTTTTTGACAATGTAAAACTTAATAAAAAGATTAAATAATTTAATAAAAAATATAAAAATAAAATAATATAATTTAAATAACAATATAACTTATAAAATAACATAATTGATGCTGTTATTTAAAATTCTTACTTTTTTTTAAGTAGGTATATTATATATTTATTTTAAATTTAATTAAAATTTAAATTTATATCTTTTAAATTTATTTATTCAAATCTAAGTTTAAATTCATAAATCCAAACATAACCTAATTTTAATAGAAAATCAAACTGTAGCCAAATCTAGTTGTGTCTCTTTTTATGGTATCGGAAATTCTAAATAGCACCGGCAACCTTACGACGAAGGTGGCCCTAATACGCTATCGTTTAACTCATATGCTTGGCTCTTGCAAGTGGCATATTCAAAGAAGATTGACACAACACAAGATCATCCGAACAACAGCTTTTTTCGCATTTCAATAACGATTTTGAGTTCCATTTTAAAATATTAAAAATAATTCGCAGAAAAATATTAAAATAAGATGTAATTAATATTTCAGTGTAGGTCCAGCCCAAGGGAGCACGGTAATGGGCTCTTCAGGGACCGAATGCGTTAAATTGGAAATGGAATTTGGCATAAAGCAATTAAAGTAGCTTGTGAATCTAATCAAGTATTTATAATTTTATATAATTTTTGAATATATCCTTATATTATATCATGTTTAAGTTATTTATTTGAATTTTTAATTAATAATAGTATTCTTTTTGTGGAAAAATAATTTTATTAAAGATTGAGAGGCATACTGCTTAATATAAAATTGATTTGCATCATTGCATTTACAAATAAAAGACGTTTTTTTAAGCTAAAAAAAATGTGCAGTTTAATTAATATTAGTAAATATATTAATTTTAATTTATTTAAAATGGCTTCCCCTTCAAGCCATTATATTCCTCCAATGGCTTGGACATGTGGTGCTATGAATTTGAAATATTATCGACACATATATTCTTCGTGATGATGCTAACCTTAATTAGAGGTGAGTATTATTCGGTTCAAATTGAATAAACCGAACAGAACTATCTTAATTCTGTAATTTGGTTTAGTTTTTAAAATAATTCAGTTCAGTTCGGTTTTGTATTATAAAAATTTAGGTTATTTTGGTTCGGTTTGGTTTTGAAGAGAAAAAATCTGTTAAATCGAACCGCATAATTTTCTTGATTTTTTGTTTGATTTATTTTTATGAGAAATTTATAAATTATATGTAACACCCCTAAGTTCGGTAGTGCGTTCTGCTGTTCCGGTGACCAGTGTTGTCCGGACAGCTAGGATGCCTAGAACTACACTTCAATATGAGTGAGGAGACATAAAATAATGAATACAAGAAAAGAAAATACAAGAAAAACAAAGGAAAAATAATAGCAAAGAAATGTAACCAAGTTAAGCGAGCCGAGAACCCTAGCGATGGGTGACCGCACCGGGAAGTCACGGCGTGGACCGTTGACTAGCCCTGGACCACGGGGAACCTTGGAAAATATTTTTAGGACTTAAAGAGACATCAATTGAAGTAGGAATATCATTAGAAATATCAAAGAAAAATTAAACTATTAGAACAAGGAAAAGTGAGAAATCGAAAAACAGACAAAACCCGATGTTACCGAAAAATCGGGAATGCAACCCGAACATGGGCATTATGGTCATTTGACATCCCGAATTGTCTTTTGACCTAAATGTCCATTAAAAATAAATAATATTACACTTTGAAAATGAAATGAAAAATTAAATTGGTGGTACCTAAAGCAAATAACAAAAATTAAGGGTTTAATGTGGAATAAGTGAGAATTTAACATATTATATGATTAATTGAGTGAGTGGGCCACTAAAGGAATAAAATAAAAACATAATGGGGCAGGTGTATACCTAATATACAATCTGCAAACTCATTTCTTCAAGGTTCCTCATCCATGCCGAATTGAAGAGAAGGGTGAATCCTCCATTGCCGTTTGGCCTTCAAGCTTGATCCACTCCTCCATTTCAACTCCAATCACTTAGATAGCTTCATAAAAATTTGTCTACACATCATAAGGGAGAGCTTGATACCAAAATCAAGAAGTTTAATCAAGGTTTAGCAAGTTCCAACCATAAGGTAAGTTTGTATTTTGGAAGATTGCTTTGTTAAACTTTGTGTTCATGTTATGGGTGTTGGTTTTGTGAAGAAAATTTTCAAGTTTGAAGAGTTATTGAGATGTCCATTTTGGACAGCCATGGAGTTATGTATTTGATGAAATAATTGTGCATATATTTGATGAGAAATTATGTTGGTTATGGTGATTTAATGTCCTAGTAAATTATTCCATATGTATATGGTGAATTTTGCACTTGGGATGGAAATTGATGAATTGTATGATACTTTGGTATTGAGGAACATTTTCGGCAGCCTTGGAACTCTTGGATAAATGTATGTGTTCATGAAGGTATTGGCAGAATATTGACATTGAGGATTGATGGATATGTATATAGAGTGATTGTGTAAAGTGTATGTAAGAATTTGTAATGTTAGGTGTATATGTGATTGTACTTAGACTTTGTAAATGTGAGTTTTAATTGGTGTATTAAGGATGTTTGTAATCTGCCCAAAGTGATGTTAATGTAAAGTGGAATGTGGTTTTGGAAATGAACCAAAACAGAATTGGTAAGGGAAGTGGATATATAGTAATGTAAGTGTGTAATTGAGGTATGTTTAAGCAAGGTAATTAAGGGCAGTATGCATTTTAGCCTATAACTTTAAATGTGTAACCTCAATGGGTATGAGACCAATTGGAAGTGAAACTAGGCACAAAATGTGCCAACTTTCATTTAGAAAGCATACCAAAATTCTGCTTGCAAGGTGGCATGAAAAATGACCAATTCGGATTAAGTGCAATTGAAACCTAAAAACTGACCAATTGGGCAGCAGTTAGTGTTTAGGCCATAACTCACTCAAAACAGGTCCAATTGACCTGAAATTTTAACCATGAATAGTTAAGACCCATACCTACAAGTCTTATGAAGACCAAAGCCCAGAAATGACCAGAAGTAAGTAAAAAAGCTTGCACAAATTCGGGTCCAAAAACTGGCCGAACCAAAGTTGACCAAATTGACCTAAAATTGACCTAATTTGATGCCATTTGACCAGCAATAGTATAATGACCATAACTTGGTCTCCTTAACTCAGAATGACCTAAAATTTTGCCCCGCGTTCCATAAGACATAGATCTACAAGTTTTTAGTTTTGACCGAAACCCGAAAACCGAGGAAACTAGGTCGTCCGGCTAGGTCAAACTAGTATCCTGGAATCCAGCAAGTTGCATTAAAATGCACTAAACAAGGAAATGAGTTTGGTAAAACGTACCAACCCTAAAACCCTATCGAATGTGACATATTAATGACACTAAAATCTAATTTACCTAAAACGCATCGAGGGTCGGTATATTAAGTGATTGAGCAAATAATAGCCTTCAGTGAATTACTTATCGAACATTATCGTTAGAGACAGTTTAATTTAGTACTGAAACACTTCAAATTGTGTTTCTCAGTTACCAAAGACTTAGGAAAAGGGAAGGAAACATTGAGTCCAGACCAGGAGACAGTTATTAGAGGTTTGTGCACAACTAGTTTTCAACTGATTTTACTCTGAATAAGATTTCATATGATTAATTGTATGTTATTGATTTAAATTGTGTTTGTGCACAACAGTATTTCTTTTGAATTTTTCAATTGAAATGAATTATGACTATTTGTACATTATTGTTTTAAATTGTGGAAATGTGTTTGAATGGATATTTATTGCTTGAAAAGCATTGTAAATGATTTGATGGATACTATTGATTGAAAAGTACTGTAAATAGTTTTTGTGGAAATTAAAGATAATTATGAATTGTGTTGCCATTTTGTGAATGAAATTATAACTTTGGAAATTTATTGGATTCTCACGAATCATTTGAATAAAATGTTTGGAATTGATTTTGTATTCACACTTAGCATGACAGTATCATATCATTCCTTCTCCATTTATGGGGTTGTGATCGTTTATTTTCCTTCTCCATTTATGGAGTCGTGATCGTTTATTTTTCTCCCTCTCTGGTTTACCAGTTGAGGTGATCGGATGAGTACTCATTATATAGCTAGCTCCCTTCCTCATTGATTTCGATTAGTGGGGTTGTGATTGCTTTGTCGTGGTGTACAACGCGGCATTGATCGAAAATTTGTGTCATGGCTTAAGTTGTGAATGAATTGGCAACACTGTATTCTTAACTTATTCGACTAAATTGTGTTGTTATGCGATTTGACAATTTGTGAAATGAAGTTTAAATTCTTATTGACATTTACTGTCTTTCGAATTTAACTATGTTTTGATTATTGAGATTTATTGTGATATTGTGTTAAATTCCTTATGACAGTATTGTCTTGAATTTAACTATGGTTTTTAAATATCCACTATTTATTTGAATTATGAATTGTGATTTAAATTTATATTTGGTTAATGTTTTGCACCACTGAGACATTGTCTCAGCGATAGCTTTTTATTGCTGTCGCAGGTAGACAGACAGACAGGGCAGCAGACCAGGCTGCTAGTATTTCCAGCGAGAGACTACCGGGTATAATGAGTATACCAACATTTTGCATTTTGTACTGTAATGTATGATCACTGTATGTACATATTGTTTTGGTTTTGAGCAGTTGTAAATAAAAATTGTACATTGAAGTTGCAAAATAATTATGAGTTATTTTGGCTTGTAAAAATTGTATTATATTTCTTTTACCTCAGTCTTGGAAAAATCACTGTGGATTTGAATTGAGAAATGGGTTGTGTTGAGAAATATGTTGGAGTTGAGATTTGGAAATCTATTGAAGTGCTTTTTACAGATTTTCTGAAGAACTGTTTTATCCAAATTACAAATGGCACTCTGCCAAAATTTTTACAGAAACTCCAAATAATTCAAATGTGTTAGTTCTATCACTTCAGTTCAAAAAGGTTTTTAACACCTGTAAATAGTGCTCACCACTGTAAAAGAAGTAAGAAAAGTTTTTAAAATCCCTTGTAGTGTATTTAATGGATTATCAGTAGACGGAGTTGGTAATTCATTAGGTATACTACGGGATCATGTTATGCCTTACAGAGGGGTAGGGTGTGACATTATATGTATATAAATTGTTTAATTTAATTGATTAATAGTTATTTGGTTCAAATCAAGATCAAAATCAGACCAAATAACTTGAAAATTAAGTCCAAATTAAAAAATAATAAAAAATCAAAACCGATCAGTTTGAACCAAACCAAACCAAATTGAAATATAGTGGTTTGGTTCGATTCAATTTTTTATCTATTTTAATTCAATTCAAATTTTGAAATTTATAATTTGATTTTTATGATTTAATTCAGTTTGATTCGATTTGATTCTATTTGAACCGAACGCTCACTCCTACACTTAACTAAGCTATATTCCTCTTGTCTTGTGCCGCCCTTTATAGTTCTATTGACTAATGGTTCTCTAAGTACTAGCTTGCACATGGGTAGGTTTGGGTGGATTACTATATTTCAGTAAATCAAACTGACATAATTGGTATTACCATTCTTAAATTGAAATCAATAAATTAAATTATAAAATCACTTATATTTAGTTTTCATATTAAACGTTCAATTTTTATGATTTTTACTTCTTTAACACTTTTTATGTTTTTATAATTTAATTTTTATTGAACTTTTTATAAATATATTATCATACATTAATTGAAAAATAAAAATTAATACAAACTATTCATGTGTTTCTTTTATATTTATATATATATATAAACTTTTATATTAAACTTTTATCATTTTAACCTGATATATAAAACAAAAAATTAATTTATAACTATATTTAAATTATAATTAATATTTAAATATATAAAATCTCTCATTTTTGTTTGTATTAATTTGGGTTGATCGAGTTTTTGATTTATCAGTTTCTTTGTACATCTTGCTAAGTATCACTAAAGATTGTTTTTCTAGTCGACAAACCACACTGTTTATATATATATATATATATATAGAGGAATATTATAACTAATTTAATTATTATTTATAATATTTTTATATTTATCAATTATTTTGTATAATTATAAATAATTTATTAATATAAAAAATTAACATGAGACGAAAAAATTTTGTAATTAATTCCTTCAAAAGAATTCATAATTAATAAATTTTAAAAGAGTAATATAATCTAAATAAAAAAAATAAAATAAAATCAGTTATTAACTATTTTAGAGCTCATACAAACTTCAACTATTAGCTGCAGATTTAATTAAATAGAGTAATTAAGCTATTTGAAAATATTTATCTACTATCAATTGTATCTAACAACTGAACTTAACTAAACATCCCTTTTAAGTGCCAACATTGCCTCATATCCTTTCCGCCAATGGAAGTCTTTCAACTGAGAAAGAAGAGATATGCACATCTTCTATTTATTGCTATTTTCATTAGGATCTTATTTCCAATCAGGGGATCATCGCCTTTTAGCTGATAGATCACGCTCGTGTCATATACCTCCTGATTTATATAATTCTCAAGTGACATATAATGGATATTCTTTTGTTTTTGGGAAGCTAGGACTACTCACTAAGACAGTCAATACTTCCACTTTTTCTTGTAATTCTCATAGTCCCAACATTGTATCACTGTAAGTGCAAAACGAATCAAGTTTTGTAGAAGTTGCAGATGAGAAATCGAAGGATACTGATATAGTCTCTAATACTAATGCTGAGACTTTGGTTAGGAATAGGAAAACTTGATTTTTTTAGTCAGACTTAGTCTATCACGTTATTTATAAACTAAATCAATTAAATTATTTCACATCATTTATATTTATTTATAATTATATAAATATAAAAGAATAATTAAAATTAAATTTCATATTTATTGATATTATGAATGTAAAAAAATAGTAATAATCTTGATAATTAAATTGAGGCTGTGGACCCAAATCTCATTGTTGACTTTGGGAAAGCATTGGTTGTAGCAATAGTATTAGCAACCAAAACAAGCATTAGTGAAAGAGGGACTTAGGTAATTAAACAGTGATGTGAAATACATCATATGATGAAAGAAGAAATTCAGTGGTAGAGAGTAAAATTCTATGGTTGGAATTAGGTGCCAAAACATGATTTGAGTAGTTGCAATTGTGGCCCAGGGCATCAATTCCCATCTCCATATACCTAACCTTTTTGTATGATACCCTTCTAACATAATGCATTATGTCTTCTAACATAATGCATTATGTTGCCCTACATCAAATAGATATAAGGTAAGAGTGTTAAATATAAAGATTTAAATAATTTTTCTCTCTTGAATTAGCGTTTGAGTGTGAATTAGGTATAATTGTCATCTTCTTTTCAAAATATCAGAGCTAATTCTACCTTGATATTGGAACACCTGTAGATTTCCAATCTTGTAAACCCCCTTTGAGCTCATTTTTAAGAGTGAGTTAGGATTAGCACATCTTCTTCTCACATTATAGAATAACTCATCTTTTTGCCTATTGATTGTTGAGATACTTTCAATTTATTTGTCAAAACTTCAATGAGTTGCAGGATGGGAGGATAAATAATTAATTAACCATAGAGTTGGTAGCTTTTCTTCAGATTTATCCCAAAGAGCTTGTTAGTTTACTTGTTGCTTGTTTTACATTAATGAAGAATTTGTGCCATTAATTTGTCCTCAAGTTCACATATGCCATTTCAATCTAAGGGTCAACTTGTCAAATGCAACTTCTTTATATCAATACCTATAATCCATGCACTCTTGATTATTATGTGAGAGATGTATATAATTGCTATTGATTACAATAGTTTTGACTTTTGTTTGGCTTCAAGCAATGATTAATGGTTAGAAGCTACTACTGGTGTTTTTAAAATAGGATTGATATTAATAAAATAATTCTATGCATGTTAATATTAGTTTTTAATTAATCTTTTTAAAAATTAAAATATAAAATCAAATTCAAATGAACCATCCTAATTCCTAATTAAATTAATTGGATCAATTGATTGGTCTAATTCGAATTTTTTATAATGCTAATTGCAACATGTAATAATAATAATAATAATAATAATAATAATAATAATAATAATAATAATAATAACTATTTGATTAGCAACTCAATTAAATTTACGTGCTTTTTTCATGCGAGCAAGTAATTTCAACAGAAAAGCTAGGTGAAAAGTATTGCATCATGGATTTAGAAAATCTTGGAACAAATTAATTATTAGTGTATTAATTACATGAGATTTAGGTGTGATTGAAACTTGTGGGATTAATTTGTGGGTCAAGACACCAATTTCCTTCCTCAAAAGCTCTAGGGTTCTTAGCTTTAGCCTTCTTTAATGAGGATGTTTTGGCACCTTTTTTTTTGGGTCCATGATTGTTTACCTAGCAATCTTTGCTCACAGGAAACACCAATTTATCAGAATCCAATTCTAGAAATTTGTATTATGATCAATTATGTAATTGTAAGTCAAATGAATGTTTAGGTTTTAAAATTATATATGTTCCCATTTGACTTTATTACATGCTACGTCCACTCTTAATACAAAGAGAGAGGTTACCATAGAGTCAAATTAGTTTGGCAATTGTATTTAGAGGGGATAAAAACTAAGAATTTAATTAAGATAAGTTAAATGGCTAATTAAATGATCCAAGCTGAATTGAAATTGACTTGTTTAGATTGATTCGATCAATTATAATATTATAATTTGAAATCATCTGTAACCTACAAAATTGACTTTAAATTATTTCTAATATATTTATTTTTTTCGACATTAAGATTTTGGTAGTGTGTCTTCTTAAAAAAAAAAAAAAATTGGTAATGTGTGTTGAGGGCATGCTAGTGATGTATTCAATAAAGTGTACCATAGATTCATGTTGAATTTTACATGTAACAAAATATCAATGAAGGAAGCTTCACCTTGGCTTAGGCCAAAAGATAAAGCAGACTTGCAAGACCTTAGGAAGCCTTTCGAGGGTCTTTACCAGCCTCAAGAAAAGTTGATGAATTTTATAGAACCTTAGAAAGCTCTATAAGGATCTTTATTGACCTTAAGAAGTTAGGGAATTTTAGGAACCTTAGGAAGCTCTACAAGGCTTTTCGGATAGGGTCAGCATATCAAGTACTGCCTTGAGTTGTTGTTTCTCCACCAACTTGTGCTCTCAGTTATTAGTTCGTTTGCTCTCCATCCAACAAGTTGTGGAACTAATCTTTCTTCGCGGATGGAGCCATTAGTTCAAGTTGGTTTGATCGTGCAATTCATGCTTTGAGTTGTTGTCTCATCTCTACCATTCAACAAATCCCACTGGGCATGCTAAATAAATATGTTTACCTTTTAGCAGTAAGATCTTGGTGATATGTGCCGTGAGTGTTCCAATGATGTATTCAATGAAGTGAGTTTACCACGTTAGTGTTCACCGTTTACAGGCAACGAAGGTCGAATAAAGGAAGCATCACCTTGTGCTTGGCCACTCGGGGTAGGTAAAAGACAAAGTAAGCTCACAAGCCAATGGGTCTGCACCAATCATAGGGGAAGCTGATAAATCTTGCTAAATTTTAAGAAGATCTATGAGGGTCTTGTTTGACCTTAGGGGAACCTTGGGATGCTTCACAGATGTCTTCAATAACTTTAGAAAGCTAATAATATATTAATATAACTTTTATAAAATAATGCACCAATTTTCTAATTTAATCAAAAAATTAATTAAAAGATTTTAATGTTAGAAATATATATGATGAGTGGAATTTTATAATGTCTAAAATTGTAAACTTAAGAATTTTAAATTAAACTAGTCATTTATTACATGAATTATTTATTATTTTATTTTAGGAATATAAATTAATATATATATTTTTATATTTTATATTTTCATAATCATATCATAAATTTATGTTAATGATAACTTTTTTAATTAATTATAATTTTATTTAGTGATAATAAATAAATAGTTGATTAATAAGATATTTTTTAAATTAATTGACATATACCAATAAAATAATAAACAAAGTAGAAAAAACACATATGTAATGTGATGATTTTTAAAATATTATTATTAAAATTCTTATACTTTAAATATAAAAATATTTTTAAAAATAAAATTTTAAATTTTATAAATAATTGTTTAAATATATATTAATTTAATTTTTATAAACTAATTCACCATTTTTTTTATCTAATTGAAAAATTAATTAATGATGTTAGAAATATATAATATGATAAGTGGAGTTTTATAATATATGAAATTATAAATTTAGAAAATTTAAATTAAACTAGCCGTTTTGTGTATTACATGAATTATTTCTTATTTTATTTTAGTAATAAAAATTGATATATATTTATGTTTTATATTTTCATAATCATATTATAAATTATGTTAGTAATAAAATTTTTAATTAATTATAATTTTATTTCAAGTAATAATAAATAAGTTAATTAATAAAATATTTTTTAAATTAATTGACATATGCCAATAAAATGAAAATAAATTAAAAAAAATAAGCAACTTGATGATTTTTAAAATATTATTATTAAAATTCTTATATTTTAAATATAAAAATCTTTTTAAAAAATAAATTTTAAATTTTATAAATAATTGTTTAAATATATATATAATTTTTATAAAATAATTCACCATTTTTCTAATTTAATAAAAAAATTAATTAAAAATATTAATGTGAGAAATATATAATATGATTATTTTATAAGCAGATGAGCGAAATTTTATAATATCTGAAATTAGAAATTTTAAAATTCTTAAAAAAATGGTAATGAATAAAATTTTAAATAATTAATGTTTTTATGTCTAAGATAAAATTTTAGTGATTAAAATTTAAAAATATTTAAATAAAAAATAATATATAATATGATAAATTAAGTTTTATATAATAAATAAAAATTAAAAAATAAAAAAAGTGTGTCATATTTCAATTTATTAAATAAAGTAACACACACATATATATATTTTGCCAGATCAAAATTGGAAATACATTGATCAAAGTTGCAAACGTTTTCTGCAAGGTTATCATATGTCAAAACCATTTCAAAAAAAACGTTTCCTTCACAATAAAAACCAAAAGATACATGTCTTATGTTGTCTAGGAGGCAGTGGTGTCAATTCAACTGGATAAGCTATAATATATATATCCTCGTCACGTCAAGAACAACTTCTTGTATTTGGCTTTTCATTATTTGTTCTTTTTTTCCTTCAAACAATAATCATGTTTTAGTTTTCATGGGTTTTGCCTTATTCATTTGGCGCCTTCAAATGTGATTAATTATTCCTTCATGTTAATTATATCTCATAAGTACTGATTACCTCTAAAATCCATTGTAATGTAGCACTCATTGGTGGGTTGGCAACAGGGATTAATCATCTCAGCACAGGGCTTGCATGAAACCATCCAAAAGGCCATCAAAGTTCCTGATGAACAAGCTGATGACTGTATATGCAAATTACAGGGTCCAAGTTGTTAAAGAGCTTAATCAAATTCACTTGATAGTATCTAGAGATGCCAAACTCAAGCTAGAGTCCAAGAGTCTATTGCTAACTAGTCATAGTTGAACCTTATTCTAGGCATATATCTACTTCAATTCTTGCATGTTAGGTATATATAATGCTTAAAAAATGGAAATGGAGCATAATTGAAATGCTAGTGGCTTAAGGTTTAGGGTTAATCAAATCAGATCAAAGGTTTTATTTCGATTTGATTTAATTTTACCTATAATTAATTAAAAAAAAATAAATCTTCAATTAATTCCCAAATCATCTTTCTCTAATTACACACTCAAAAATAGAAAGTAATAATTAAAAAGGACAAAGGCACTCATGACATTTTATTATTTCAAGGCCACAATTTTACCTATCTATGTTAAAAGAGATTGAATCAAATTAAAGGCTCTTTGTGGTCCAACTACCATACAAAGGACAGATAATTATTGTTATTATTATAATTATTATCATAGATTAAAAGATACATTAGTGCCAAAAATCAAGAAAAAAAAAAAAAGAAAATTAAAGCAGCACCAAGACGACAACAGCACATCAGCTGGTTGGAATTATTAAGAAAAAGAAGTAAGATGATAATAATGCTAGTACATAATTATATTTATATAATTATTAAGCTAATGTAAATATATTATTTGTTAATCAAATTTATTTGGCTCTTTCCCTTATGACATCAAATCCCATCTCAGTTGGGTCAGTTGCTTGCAATTCATAGTGGATACCATCCAGCACTCTTCTCAATCCATCTTTGGAGGTTGCATATAGGATTTTTGCTCTAATTCTTGATGCTGTTGGAGACCTGAAATTAAACAACAATAATTTCTGTTATTTTTTGAAAATTTTATTTCAGTTATTTTTTTAAAAATTTTTTGGCAAAATTTATATATATAATCAAGTCCAATGAGAAAATTAAAGGGTATTTTTGGTATCATCATATATAATTATATATACTATGCTTGCTAATTGAACAACCTTTTAATGTACATGTGAAACCCAAGAATCCTTGACCCTGTACCTAATTAGGGTATATGCACCTAAAAACTATGTGGAAAAGGGACTTGGATCCTCCATCTACAGACAATGAAATGTACCAAAAATAATTAATGAAAATTTAATTTTTCCTACTTTTACAGCTTCCACTCACCTCATTCTTAATTGATTACTCATGATGAACTCGACTGTACTTTAATGTCTCAAGTCAAGGGCTTGAGTGCGAACAAATCTAATGAATTTAGAAGATAATTTATTATTATTAATAATTTAAGTGGAATATATATGATTTAGCAATTCTGTTAGTAATTAATGGAAGATAAAAATATTGTAACTAAGAAGTATAAGGACGGACCAAGCAATGAAGAAGATCTTGCTCTTCCGGCAATTATCGACGGTGACAAAGTCGAAGTCGAAAACGGCATATCTACAGTCATCGTTGGGCAATGAAGCAGCAAGCTCATCATAGCCCTCGCCGGGACCACCAACCTTATCGACGGTGACCAATCTTGATTTCTCATCGATCTTGAACACTATGAACCTGTGGACCTTCTTCCACTTCATCTCCATGAAGGAGTTCTTGCATTCATCAGTCACCCAGATTCCAGTGGTTGCCTGAAAACAGAAAAATTAGGTTAAAAAAAGGGTTATACTTATATTATGATGAAGAAGAGGATGATTTACAGAAGCGTACCATCTTGAAAGCCATCGCCATTGTTGAGAAGGAAAGGTATTTGGTGTGTTTGAAAGGTGATATGAAGAATATTGAAGAATATGATGTGTTTGAGTGGGGTGGCACTTGTTGTTTATATAAAATGTAGATCCTCAATTGCCCTCAAGGTTTATTTAATATTGCAACTTTGCCCTCTACTCCCTAGATCTATTATTTTTATATATATAAAAATATGATCCACATTATAATTTGGTGAAATAGATATACATGTAATAAATGATTTCATTGTAACCATTGATCATAATAAAATCTATATAAAACCTATCATAATTAATAATTAAATGAAGTCGTATACATATATCAATTGTATGATATAATTTTTTTCATAATATATATTCAACTCTAAACACTGAAAAGTAAGACTTGGTGAACTTAAATTTTCTTTATTTTATTTAAGGATAATTATTCTATATTTATTTTTAAAAAAATTTACTAATTTATTAACAAATTTTTATATTTTCAAAATTGCATAATTTAATTTTTGTTAATTAAATAATTTTTATTAAATAAATAAAAAGTATAAAATTATTAAACTATATATAATTTTAAAAATATAATTTATTCTTAATATCTACTGAAATATATTACTTATAATTTTCATATTTATCCAAAGTTAAAATGGTTTCAGGTCCCCTTCAATGATGTTGTAATCCCATTACTTCTTTTGGTCCTCAGTTGCTTACTAGCTGGTGCAATTGCAAAGGCTTAAGATAGAAAGAAGCAGCAATTTTCTTTGAAAATAAATAAATAAAATCCTTATAACTACTTGAATATAAATACAATTATTCATTTTATAATATAAAAAAAATTAAATACATACCTTTAACTTTAAAAGGTCACATTTTATTTTAAAAATCTCATAATTTAATAATTTTAAGAAAGTTGAAAATATAAATTAACCTCTATTTTTATAAAGATTAGAGGTTAAAATACGTTTTCAGGTTATTAAAAATGAAGAATTTATATTTAATTTTAATATATAGAAAAATGTAATTAATTTGATAAGATTTTTTTTTTAACTTTATATATTTTTTTACCTAAAATGAAAATATAATTATAGAAGAAAATCATAGATAATAGAAATGAATTTATGTATAGGTATGATTCTACCCATACGGTAATGACAACAGAAAAACAAGGGGCTTGATAAATGTGGACCTTTGTTTTTCCTAATATCAGCAGCGTCCACTGTATTATTATTATTATTATTATTATTATTATTATTATTATTATTATTATTTAAAATAATTTTTTTTTAAACAGTTTTAACCTTACAATCTTATTATCAAACAGTAACTACATGAGTATAAAATAGAGTGGTCCCAAATTGGGATCCGAAACAATCCCACATACCCCATCTTTATCTTAGTGTTCCTCAAATAAGGCTTTGCGTAAAAGCGAAGGAGTAAAAAAGGATGGAGAAGAGAAGAAAACCGACAAAACCCAAGAGAAAATAAAAGCTTTCTTGGTGTGAATGCAGCAGTACACGTACCCTTTATTTATTTATTTATTTTTTTATATCTTGAGGTTCCTTCTATTTGTTCTTATTTTATTACAATAATATTCTTTTGTGAATGCAATTTCAAGATTTCATATCCCCAGATTTGAGTTTTTCCACAAATTTGTCTAACAAAGAGTGGTACATATGAGGATATCATCTCATAGTATATTAATTGTTCCATCAATTTTTCCAAGATGATAAAGAGAATACAAACACTAAAATCAATCAAAGCCGCAAGCAATAGAAGAAAATGGACTTGTAACAGGAGACATGTCCCTCACGTTGGCACTGGCCCACTTTTGAGACAATGCAGTATATAATTGGGTTTTTGCTATCTGAATTTTATGGTTGAGTATCTGTTGTTGTTGGAATTTGTTTATATAAATAATTAATTAAATGAAAAAAATATATTTTATACAATAATGTTTATAAATTTTATAAATTATATTTTAAAAAAATAAAATTTAAATATTTTATATAAATATTAAATTTTTAAAATGCAAATTATTAATAAAAATAAAATTTATGAAGATATTTAATTAAAATATATAAAGTTAAATGGGTTCGGATATTATATAAGTAATAATAATTGTGTTTGAGATGAATTTAAATAATTTAAGATAAATTTTAATTAGATTTAAGACTAATTCAGATATTAAAAATAATAATTGAGTTCGAATAGAGTGATTTCTACAAATACCCTACTCATTTTCATCCCTTGCTCCTCTAGTAGTCTAGTGTGCATGACTCTTATTTCATCCTGAGCTAGAATAGTTACACATTTTGGTGGTCCATCTCCATGGTGTGGTTGTGGATTAATGGTTTTAACCAGCTGGTTCAACCCCACGAAACTCTTCATTTAGTTAATGGCTGCTTCTTATTGGAGCTACTCCATTTGGTGGTGTAGCTTAATCCTTATAAAGTGGTTGAGAAATCTGCATATATGTGGGCTGCATCATTTGTAGACACTCCTGAAAAACATGAAGGCCCAGAGCTAGTGAACTGGCAAACCCACTTTGGACAAGGGGCAGCAGGGCAGAGTCATACACATAGGAGACTCATGGTTTGAGGGTTGCTCCTATCATTCATGTGATTAACAAGAAAAGAAAGGCTATTTAGACCATTTTCTTTCCCATTTAGTTACATCAGAAAGCAAGTGCCTTCTGCTTGTCTCATTTGTCTCTGGTGGTAACGTTTCACGTGGATAAAAATCTCAGCCTAACTAATATCAGAGGGCATACATATAATCACATGCAAGGCAATTGTATTATAGACAGCATTTGAAAAATATCATGTTACCCTTTCATTTATTAATACAGCAACTTCCGCACTGCTTCC
Organism: Hevea brasiliensis; assembly: GCF_030052815.1. Taxonomy (NCBI): domain Eukaryota; kingdom Viridiplantae; phylum Streptophyta; class Magnoliopsida; order Malpighiales; family Euphorbiaceae; genus Hevea; species Hevea brasiliensis. The sequence goes on from NC_079493.1 coordinate 107,419,842, forward strand.
AAAATTCTCAATAAGCATCAAATATTACCTTTTCAATTCTGAGAAACACTATGCTCATGCAATAAAAGTGTATTTATTCCATATGTCTGTTGCATAATATGTAAGCAAACAGAAGACGACATTAATTAAATGCAAGTGAAAAGCATTAGAAATCGAAAAAAAAAAAGTGAATTCGGTAAAGTGTCCTACCAAGTACCAACATCTCCTTTTCTCTATTCTTGGAACATATTGTTAAAATGAATAGAAGCTTTTCTCAATGCAATACAGCTAAGGCACCACCCAAGTCATAAGGCAGATTGTCATTGATATAGAAGCCTTTACCATGAAGATTCTGAAGCAATCCCATGAAAAACTTCACTTTTCATCCATTGATGGCTCATCTTCATTCTTCTTTTGTTCGGGTACCGGTGACATTTGGAAAAGATTTAAAAAAAAATTATATGTTGAACATAATTGACAAGAAAAACACAAAGCATAACTCAATCAGATTACACCGTAGTTCGTCAAACCATCTCATATTGGCCTTGCAAAGATGCAAGCAGATCTTTTACTGAAGGATCATTGGGGTCAAGTTTTGGAGGGGCATTAGTGACACATGCCATTGAAGAGGGAGTAATTATCTCTCCCTCACAATGGGGTATAATCCCTACTTATATCAATGAAAAGATAAGAATACAATAGTAGTATACAAGTATATTCAAAGACCAATTTTGCATAAATAAGAGTCCTATATGTTATTTTTGTCGCTTTGAATTTTGGGATATGTTTTTTCATGGACCCGAATTGTGATCCGACTTGAAAGTTTTGCATTGCGACTTGATTGGGATAAAAAGTGAGAACTATGGTAGTAGCGGAGGGCATGGGTATGGACCAGTATAAATATCGTAATATTCTACCTTTTGCGGTAGAGTTGTGAGATATTTGGAAAACACACTGGGGTTAGGGTTTGAGAGTTCTGATTGATTGTAACTTGCTCTTTTCATTATAGTGGAGCTTTTTCTCTTGTCTTGTGGACATAGACCTTACGGTTGAACCACGTTAAATCCTGTATTATTCTTCTTCTCTTTTCAATACTGTGAGATTGTGCGATTCGTGTGTGTGTCTTAGATTTGCATGCTTGTTATAACAAACTGGTATCAAAGCTTTGTGCGTAAAACCTAGGGTTTACAGATGGCGTCGTCTTTAACGAAGTATGAGATGGAGAAGTTTGATGGTGGATCGAGTTTCAGTTTGTGAAAGATTAAAATTAAATCTTCCTTGATCCTACAAGGTCTATGGAAGGCAATCGAGGATAACTTTACAGAAGTTATGAAAGAGGCAGAGAAGGTTGATCTAAAGGAGAGAGCCTTGAGTGAGATTTTCATGAGCGTAACTAATAATGTCCTATGTGAGATTGTTGGTGAAAGCTTAGCATCAATACTGTGCTTAACTTTGAGATTGTGTGATTTGTGTGTATGCCTTAGATTTGCGTGCTTGTTATAACAAACTGGTATCAGAGCTTTGTGCGTAAAACCTAGGGTTTACAGATGGAGTCGTCTTCAACAAAGTATGAGAGGGAGAAGTTTGATGGTGGATCGAGTTTCAGTCTGTGAAAGATTAAAATTAAATCTTCCTTGATCCTACAAGGTTTATGGAAGGCAATCGAGGTTAACTTTCCAGAAGGTATGGAAGAGGCGGAGAAGGTTGATCTAAAGGAGAGAGCCTTGAGTGCAATTTTCATGAGCGTAACTGATAATGTCCTACGCGAGATTGTTGGTGAAAGCTTAGCATCTGCAGCATGAAAGAAATTAGAGGAGTTGTACTCTATCAAATCGCTAACCAACCGCCTGTATTTGAAGAAAAGGATTTACAATATGAGAATGAGTGAAGGTACACCCATTAAAGAACATCTGGATGAATTCAATTCAATCATTATGGACCTGAAGAATATTGATATTGACATTGACATTGATAGTGAGGATCAGGCCCTTATTGTGTTATGTTCTTTGCCACCCTCATATGAAACTTTTGTTGATACTTTGTTGTATGGGAAAGCCAGTATTTCACTAGATGATATTAGTAATTCTCTAAAATCGAAGGAGTTGAAAAAGAAATTTCCAGATAATAGAGAAAGATTTGAGGGGGAAGGTTTGGTGAGCAAGGGAAGAACACATTCAAGGGAGGGTTCTTCCAGCAGGAAGAAATCTAAGGCTAGATCTAAGTCAAGAATAAAAAAGGCCAACTGTTTTGAGTGTGGGGAGCAAGGTCACTACAAAAGAGACTGTCCCAAGTTGAAAAATAAAAAGAGAAAGCAACCAAAAAGTTCTGCAAATATGGTTGATAGTTTTATTGATTCTGATGCTGATGATAGTGCTGGAGAAATTTTATCCGTGAGCTCAAATCATGGACAAAATTCCTAGATTCTTGATACTTGTGCTACTTATAACATGTGTCCACACAGAAACTGGTTTGTCACTTACAAATAGATGAGTGGCAAGGTGTTTCTGGACAATGATCGTGCATTATTTGTTGAAGGAATTGGTAACATCAGATTGAGGATGTTTGATGGCGTTGTTAGAACTATAGAGTGTTGGCATGTTCCAGGACTAAAAAGGAACATAATTTCTCTTGGGACACTTAACTCTCAAGGATTCAGATACCATGCAGAGAATGGAGTCCTCAAAGTGTGCAAGGGCTCTATGGTACTCATGAAGAGCAGTTTGATTTCAGGATTGTATTTTCTTCAAGGTAGTACAGTTTCAGGGGAAGCTACAGTAGCATTCGAAAGCAATAATCAGAATCAGGCTCAATTGTGGCATATGCGTTTTGGTCATATGAGTGAAAGAGGATTATCTGTGTTAAGCAAGCAAGATTTATTGGACGAGCAGAAAACAAAATCTATGGACTTTTGTGAACACTGTGTGTTTGGCAAACAGATTAGGGTGAAGTTTGATAAAAAAACAGTGTGCAAGACCAGAGGAACAGTGGATTATATCCACTCAGATCTATGAGGTCCTAATAGAATCCCTTCTAAGAGCGATGCCAGGTACTTCATGACTTTGATTGATGATTACTCTTAGATGGTGTGGGTGTATTTTCTGAAAACAAAAGATGAGGCATTTTCAACCTTTGTAAAGTGGAAGACAATGATTGAGAAGCAGATAGAAAAGAGGGTCAAGAGTCTTAGAACTGATAACGGGTTAGAATTTTGCAATAGTGAGTTCGATGCATTCTGCAGCAATGAAGGTATAGTGAGACATCACACTTGTACAAGGATACCAAAATAGAATGGTATTGCAGAACGCATGAATACAATGCTTTGTGACAAAGCATGAAGCATGCTTTCACATTCAGGATTGGGAAAGGATTTCTGGGCTGAAGCAATTAATACAACATGTTTCTTGGTTAATAGATCTCCATCTATAGCAATTGATTGCAAAACTCCTTTTGACATCTGGTCTAGTTCACCTGCCGATTAATCTCAGCTGAGAGTATTGGTTGCCTTGCCTATGCTCATGTGAGAAATGGTAAGCTTGAGCCGAGGGCAAGAAAATGCATATTTCTAGGGTATGCATCTGGAGTGAAAGGCTACAGGTTGTGGTGCAATGATCCAAAGTCTCCAAGATTAATTATCAGCAGGGATGTGACATTTAATGAGTCTGCTTCATTTGATAGTCAGAGGGAGAAGTCAATAGCAGAATCAGATCACGATGTCAGATAACAGGTGGAGCTTGATATTGATACTTCAGCAGTTCAGTCTAGTGATTCAGAGGATGAGGTGCAAGATCCTAATCAACAAGAGGATGCACCTGAGCAATAGCAACATGAACCATATAGCATTACAACTGGTAGAGAGAGAAGATAGATTAGACCACCGCAGAGATATGCATATGCAGATCTAGTTGCATTTTCCTTGTTAGTTGCTGAAACAGTTGATGTGCATGAACCCAGCAATTATAGAGAAGCTATTTCTTGTTCAGATGCAGATCAGTGGGTCAGTGCTATGAGTGAAGAAATTGAATCTCTTCACAAAAATTAGACTTGGGAGCTTGTAACATTGCCTAAGAGACAAAAAGTATTAGGTTGCAAATGGGTGTTCAAGAAAAAGGAAGGCACTCCAGGGGTTGAAGCACCTCGATATAAGGCACGGTTGGTAGCAAAAGGCTTTACTCAGAGGGAGGAGATTGACTCTAATGAAGTATTTTCTCTAGTTGTGAAGCACAGTTCTATCAGAGTCTTACTTGCTATGGTTGCTCTTCATGATATAGAGCTTGAGCAACTAGATGTGAAGATAACATTTTTGCATGGTGAGTTGAAGGAGCAAATTTATATGAGTCAGTGTAACACCCTCCCTGTAGCAACTTTGTACATTCTACTGTTTCGGTGACCAGTGTTGGTTCGGACAGCTAGAACGTCCGAAAAAATATTTAAACTAAAGTAAGGAACCATAATTAACTCAAATATTAATAAGAAAAATTTAGAAAAAATTTTAGAAATAAAATACAACCAAGTTAAATGAGCCGGTGCCCTAGCGATGGGTAACCCAGTGAAAAGTTGCGGTTCTCACAACTAGGAGCCCTAAACCTGGGGGAAAATTCATAAAATAATTTTTGAGACTCCAGAGAAGGGTCATTGAGGTTTCTATAGCATTAGAATGCCAAGAAAATGCTTAGAAAAAATTTTCAATCGGTACAGACAATTTTAGCCTGTTAAGCCAAACGAAGGGCATTTTGGTCATTTCGTCTTCAGAGATGATTTTTGGCCGACTTGTCCAGTTATGTAAATAATTTGTATGACATAAAATATGAATAAATATTGCTAAAAATTGAATTGAAAATGGGTAGAAAAGAAAAGAAATAGAAATAAAATAAAACTCACATTTATGACATCAACATGATATCATAAATGAATGAAATTAAACCCTAACCAATGGGAATTAACCAAGCCAATTAAAAGGGATAAATATCACAAAATTAGACAAAAAAAAAATGAAAGAACATTCTGCTCATCTCCTTCAATTTTCGGCAACCTCTCTTTCCCTCACTATCTCCATTAAAGCTTTCTCTTTTTCTTGCTAAAACCTCACTCTTTACACCCTAAAACCTCATCCTCACTTCACTAAAATTTATCCTTACACCCTAAATCACCTTTAGGCAGCCATTAGAGGGAAAAATCTTGAAAATTAACAAGCTCAAGTGGGCGCTTTAATAAGGTTAGTGTCCAATATCTTTCTCTCTCTTTAAATTCATGACTAGAAAGTTGATTTAATTTGAAATTTATAAGAAATTCAAATGAAAACCTTTAATGTGCTCACTTTATATTTTTGGCAGCCATGGATTTATTAGAGTTTTGATGATTTCTTTGGATTAAATGAGTATATAAGTTACCCTTGATATGAACTTAATATTTAGCACATTGAATTGTAAGTTAATGGAAGAGTAGAGAAATTGAGAATTTAGGGTTTTGAGCAAATTAGAGTTTTACTCCTATAATGGTGTAGGAACATTTTAATGGTCAATTAGTAACCATTTGGTAAGTTTTAAACTTAATATAAAGTGAATTGAGTCATTGAATGTTGGAAAGGATAGGCTGCCTTGAGTGCCTTGCAGGTCTGGATGTGAGTCCAGCATGTTTGGGCAGCTATAACATGGATTGTGTAGGTTCAATTGGTGCAAGGCCAAATGGATATGAAACTAGATACACAATGACACCACTTTGGTGGAGAAACTCTGCCCAGAAAACCAAACCAAGTTGACCTAAAAATTGCCCTAATCCAGGTGACTTGCATTCTGCTTGGGCAAAATGACTAAATGAACAGTATTTATTCATTTGGTCATAACTCAGTGAAGAAAGGTCCAATTGACCTAAAATTTTACCAGCAGAAACCTAAGACATAGACCTACAACTTTCATGAAGAACACAAATTCAAATTCTAACCATAACCTAGTCAAATTACCAACTAAACTTAGGTTACCAAATCTGGCAGAACTAGTTTTGCCCAGAATTTTGGATTCTATCCAATCCGGCCAGTTATGGTTTTTAGGCCATAACTTGAGCTACAAAACTCCAAATGGAGTGATTCAAAAAAGGAAATGTAACTAGACAAAATAATGAACAACTTTCATGAAGATAATTTTGTCAAATTCCTACTGTATAAATGACCAATGGAACAGTAAATATGAGGATTGAAATCTGAAAAATTTTGAATAACTAACACTAAGCTTAGAAATGGTATTAGCAACCAATACCAACAATTTTAGAATGCAAAATGTGGTATGTTGGGAGTATTAGAACCAATGTACCTATTGTCTATGCAAAAGTCAACATTTTAGTTGACTAATGAAATAAATAGTAACACCTAAACTTAAATTTCAAGAATTGTACAATTTAAAAGTTTAACATGCCCTAGTACACCTAGCAAGATTGGTTTGGATAGGTTGGCATGCCAATAGGGTTCAGTTAGCAGTACTGCACATGGCATTATGCTATTCTGTGATTTTATGGCTTTTAGCCATTCTGACATTGTGTTGATACTTGGCCTTGTGCTTAATGTTATTACAGCTTATTAGCTGTTCTGTTGCACACCGGGAGATGCATATGTGATCGATGGTGTGACGGCCCGAGGTACTAGATACCCAGTACCAGTTTACCCGTTTATCTAGTCCAGTCACCCAGTATAGGTTACTTGGGTAACCAAAAATGAAAGTGAATAAATTTAATGAAATTACGAATATAACAAGTACAAAATAAATAAGATTACCAATAATGATTGAAAAATTGTCTGCATAAGACATCAGAATATGCACTGCATATTTATTTTATGTTATTTCTTTTTATTTTATTATTGGCACCATTAAGCATTATTGCTAAGCGCGTTGCTTTTTGCCACGCGTAGGTTCTGGAGAGACCGACCGAGAGCCCAGTAAATCGCAGACTGGATGAGACATTCTGCAGCTTTGCATAGTATTCGTGTCACCTCACCGTCATCAGTGCATTGGTAGACACTAGGTTTTATTTTGATATTTTGTAATTAACTTTTATTTTCTCATGTGAAATTGAGACTCATGTAATGTATTTTGTTATCAATGTAAATAGTGGAAATTATGTTTATGAATGAAAAAGTGAATATCTATTTATGATTTGTACATGAATATCCTATGAAATGAATGAATGAGAATTGGGAGTATATTTGAGAAATATTGAGATTTTATTGATGAAATGGAGTTTGGGATTGATTGAGAATTTTGGAAGTGTTTTTCTTAGGTTCCGAAGAACTGTTTTCTCCATTTTTAGCCGGTACTCTGTCGGATTTTCTATAAAATTTGCGGAACCTCAAATAAATTTATGATTTCAATAAATGACTTCAATGAATGATATTTCACGAATTATACTTCATAACTATGAAAGAAATAAATTAGGAAGGATAAAAAATAATTGAAATAAAATAGGGTGTTCCGGTACACTGTGTGACATATCTTACTCGGCTATACTGTAGGCGGGTAAGGGGTGTCATAGTCAGCCTAAGGGATTTGTCAATCTAGGTATGGAAAACCGTGTTTGCTTGCTTAAGAAATCTTTATATGATCTGAAACAGTCTCCTAGACAGTGGTACAAAAGATTTGATACATTCATAATTCGTAATGGCTTTAATCGTAGTTCATATGATAGTTGTGCGTATCATAAAAAGCTTTCAGATGATTCCTTTGTTTATTTGCTATTGTATGTGGATGATATGCTTAATGCTGCTAAAAGCATGTCACAAATTAACATTCTGAAAAAGCAGTTGAGTGATGAGTTTGAGATGAAGGATTTGGGTACTGCAAAGAAGATATTGAGAATGGAAATTACCAGGGATAGAAGTGTTGGGAAGCTTTTCTTATCTCAATAGGCCTATGTTGAGAAAGTGCTTAAGCATTTCAACATGAATAATGCTAAGCCTGTGACTGTTCCGTTTGCTGCCCATTTCAAGTTATCTGCAGACATTTCACCAAAAATAGATGAGGAGATGGAGCACATGTCTAGTGTTCCCTATTCGAGTGCTATTGGTAGCATCATATATGCTATGGTATGCATTCGACCTGACATTTCACATGCCGTTAGTGTTGTGAGTAGATACATGGCGTGTCCTGAAAATGAGCATTGGCAGGCAGTGAAATGGATTTTGAGGTATTTGAAGGGTACTACAGATGTTGGTCTGACATTTGACAGGGCCAAGATGAGTGATTCAGTTTTTGGTTATGTGGATTCAGATTTTGTAGGGGACTTAAATAAGAAGAGATCTTTGACAGGTTATTTGTTTACTCTTTCTAGAAGTGTTATCAGTTGGAAGGCAACATTGCAAGCTATAGTTGCTTTGTCTACCACAAAGGCTGAATATATGGCCTTAGCAGAGGCAGTAAAGGAAGTTTTATAGTTACAAGGTTTGGTGGGTGATCTTGGGTTGATACAAAATAAGGAAATAGTGTTTTGTGACAGCCAGAGTGCAATACATCTCACAAAGAATCAGATGTACCATGAGCGAACTAAACACATTGATGTCAGATATCACTTCATTCGGGACATTGTATCTCAGGGGATTATAGTTGTGCAGAAAGTCTCTACACATGATAATCCAACAGATATGGTGACTAAGGGAGTCGCAGTTAGCAAGTTTAGGCATTGGTGTTTGTAGTTCACAGTAATGCCCTTGCGAGGGCATATGACAAGATAGAGTGTTTGTAATTATTTTGCTAATGATAAAAGAAATTCAAGCTAAGGGGAAGAATTGTTATTTTTGTGGCTTTGAATTTTTGGATATGTTTTTTCATGGACCCGAATTGTGACCCAACTCGAAAGTTTCGTACTGCGACCCGATTAGGATAAAAAATAAGATCTGTGATGGCAGTGGAGGGCACGGACGGATTGGTCCGGGCCCGAAGCCCACCATTGATCTCCTTGGGGGTGCAGGGGCAACGCCGCCGCGGTATAGACCAATATAAATATTGTAATATTCTACCTTTTGTGGTAGAGTTGTGAGATATTCGGAAAACACACTAGGATTAGGGTTTTAGAGTTCTGATTGATTGTATCTTGCTCTTTTCATCATAGTGAAACTTTTTCTCTTGTCTTGCCCATGGACGTAGACCTTACGGTTGAACCACGTTAAATCCTGTGTTATTATTCTTCTCTTTTCAATACTGTGTAATTGTGCGATTTTTGTGTGTACCTTAGATTTACGTTCTTGTTATAACACTATAGTAGCTATGTTATTTCAGTAAAAGTATATACAAAAACCAATTTTGTACAAATAAGAGTCCTATAGTAGCTATGCTATTATCCTCTGGCAAGGGGGTGGACTTGCCACACCCAGATTAGACTTGTTGACAATATAAGCTGCAGAAGATAAGTTTTTGGTGGAGATATCCATTAGCTGAGAAGAACTGGATATATGCTGAATGAATATATCTCCCCATTGAACTCTTTCTCAAATAAAATGAAGATCAATTTCTAAGTACTTGGTTTGAGCATGATTGACTGGATTGGCAACTAGATAAGTGGTGGATAAGTTGTCATAGAAAATCTCCACAGGTTTCTTAAGTAAGGACCAAATCTAGTAAATTTCAGCAATAACACTAGCTAGGGCACGGTATTCTACCTCGGCACTACTACAAGAAATTGCACGTTGTTTCTTTGAGGACCAAGAAATTAGATTATTACCAAGAAAAACACAAAACCTAAAGTAGATCTTCTCATAGTTAGACAACCAGCCCAATCTGTTAGTAGTATGTCCTAGAGCATATCATTTAGTATGTATCTTGTATATATTTTTATTAATAAAAAGCTTTTCCACTTTTCCGTTTACATAATATATTTATGTGTAATAGAAAAGGTCCATTGATATTTTGTTAGAAATATTATTCTTAAGTTGTTAAGAATATGAGCGACATTATTTCTAGCACAAAGTATCATAAATAGGTTCACAATCGAGGATACTTCATAATAAGGATATGACTTATCTAGAAAGATTGTATTTATGTTTGTTCCCAAGTTATTTATATGAGATATAAATAAGATAGAATGGTGAGTCTCATGCCATATGACAAACATGATAGGTACTTATAAATGATAAGTAAGCCGAACCAGTGACACTTATGACAAGCACATGGAGTTTACTCTTGTCAATGTTTTGTCATAAATCATATCAGTGCAAATAATCTTTACACTTGAGATAGCACAGTTATCTTGTATATAGGTAGTTTGAGTTTGATACTGCTTTCATACTTGTACTGTGTATAGGTATATGGGCATGTGTTGGCTCTTACTAATTATATATGGAGGTAGGTGTTGATCAAGATGGAATCTGTTCCTCTAAGTAAATAGAGATAAAATCCTATGTTCATTTAATTGTTCTTGATGTTTCAAGTTCCTGGCCAGGATAGATAGATTTAATCAAAAAAGAGTTTCTGATGAGAAAATCTTTTTAATCAAGAACTGGAATTAAAAGAGAACATAATATTCATAGCAAATGGAGTTTGACATAAACCATGACTCCAGCTTGAGTTGGGATTTTGTAACAGAGAGATTCTAGTGCATGGTAACATATGATTATAGGTTCATTTAAGGTAAACCTTATTACTAATTGGGTGTCCATGGCATGCTATGCTAGGTGTTAACCATGGTCTATGAGGTGCATAAAATGATTTAGAGAAATCATTTATGGTAAGAAAGAGTTCTGATGATATTAAGAGTTAATATCATGTCTCATTGCCAATTAGTGATGAGCCTAGTAAGTCACACACATACACAAGTAGTCACCTAATTAAATATGATTTAATTAATTAATTAAAGAGTTTAATTGATTAATTAAATAGGTTTGGTTTGCAATTAGATTGTAAAGTCCCTAGCATGACTTGAAACCAAATCTAGATTATTGGATGTATAGTATAAGTTAAATTTATATTTAAAGTGTTTAAATATGAATTTAATTAATGAGAAATTAATTAATAGAGATTAATTAATTAATTTATATTTGATATAAATTAATTAGAAGAAAAGAAATAATTATTTTGGGTTAAGAACTCAAAATTAAGACACAGGGGCATTTTGGTCATTTCGCAGTGTGACACGTGGCACCATGAGATGGTGACACATGGCATTACACATAAGCTTGACAAATGTCTTTTAATCATGTAAGATGATTAAAATTAAGATTAAACATAGGTTTGACACTTGGCACAATGTGATTGGGTCACTTAAACCTTGAGCTAATCAAAGGGTGACATGTGGTAAGGGTTTAATGTATTAACCTAGCTATATAAGTGTTGTTATGAGAAAATAAAATACAACCAGCAGCCACACTCCTTTGTCACGCCATTTTGAAGCTCTCCCTCTCTTCCTCTTCATCTCTCATCAATTCAAAGAGATTAGCCATCAATCTCTTGAATTAAAAATACTAGAAATTGTTTCTAGTGTCCTGTTTACATCTCTAATCTCTTAAAAGGCAGAACTTGAATTTCTAATTAATAGAAAAAGCTTTAGAAGCTGTTCAAGGGCTGCCATAGGTGTTCTTGGTGTGAACAAGCTAGAGGGACAACATTTGGTGTCCTGAAGACGAATCTCAAAGGCGCAAATACGCTGCAGTGCATCAAGAGGTTAGTGTAATCATACTTGATTTAATCTAGGGTTCTAAAATTAATCTGATTAATTTTAAAATCTTAAATGGCAAATACAGATCCAAAAATATATTAAAAGAGTTTTAATATGTTGTTTATCATTGAAATCAAATAGTTAAAAATAAATCTTGCATGATGCATGTGACCCTAGGTGAAAATTTTTGAATTCAATGGTATAAACTTGTGTTTTTCACGCTTCCATTCCTTCAATTGGTATTAGAGCCACTATATTTGCCATTTAGATTGTTGATTATATGATTTAATTGTGTGTTTTGATCATGAGATGATTTATCCATTGTTGGTTGCAATGGAGGTGTGGCGGCATGCTTGAGAAACACCATCAATGGTAGGCATAGTTTGGCTTCCATGGGTGGTTCAAGATTTGGCTTTTAATTCTGCAATTGTTGTATGATCTAAGGCCTATTCTTTGACTAATTAAAGTGTTTAATTAGTAGTTTTAATCACACAATTAAATTATGATTCAAATCAGAATTTTAAAAATTATTTGAATGTGATTCAAATCTGAATTTTAAAAGTTGTTTAAATATGATTAAAATCTGAATTTTTAAAGTTGTTTGAATCATATTCAAATCTGATTTTTTAAAGTTGATTGAATAATATTTAGATCTGATTTTTTAAAAAATATTTGGATGTGATTCAAATTTGATTTTTTAAGAAATGTTTGAATGTGATTCAAATCTGAATTTTTAAGGTTGTTTGAATGCGATTCAAATCTGAATTTTTAAATTTGTTTGAATGAGATTCAAATCTGAATTTTTAAATTTATTTGAATCATATTCAAATCTGGATTTTTATGTTGAATATGAGATATTCAATTTAATTTAAGTATGTATGTTTATTTAATTGTTAAATAGTGATATGCATGATGGATGATTATGGACTATAAAAGACCAATGTGATTGGATTTATTTCTTTTATGTTTCTTTGTGATTGTAAATTAATTAATTTATTTTAATTTATTTTGGGCATGTATTATTAAGTTTGTAATAATTTTTGGATTGTAATTTCATTTATTTAAGTTCTTGTAAATTCGTTTTGGTATGCCAAGGATTACTATGTAATTGGATTGCAAGAAGTTCAAGGAGGTCAAGAGCATTGGTGGGACCAGTGGGAGAAATTCAAGATCAAGTGTTGATTATGTACTCCTTCAGCAACTCTTGTAAAATGAATGAATGAAATGCACTTAGGAATGCCCTGATTCAATTCTTGGTGGCTCAGAATTGAATCCCTTAGAAAGTCCATGATCATACTATATTTACTGCTTATCCATGATTGCATGAGATGTATGGGAATGTATGCAATTATATGATATATGCATGCTAAATGGATAATGTGCAAAGTGAGACCTAAATAGTAATTAGGATGACCATAAAATCTTCCAAACAAATGATTAAGTTGGAAATGCTATAATTAAAGTAATTATAACATAAGCCCTCCATTAGGGCAATTATTTTAAGAAATTTTAAATAGTTGCATAAGATGCAATTAATTTAAGAGATTTTCTTAAGAATAATTGTTAAGCATGAGATGTTGTAAATATGTAAATGGTTTGGTGGCCAATATTGGATACACCTGAGAACATGAAGATTATTTGCATAATTACTGGCTCAATGGGATCAACTTAACTAATGCAAGATAAGTCAATAATGGATGTACCTGAGATTTTGAGCATTAGAGGCTAGGTAAAGGATTGAACCTCACATGACATGTGATGGGCAAGGAGTTGCTCACTTATCACTTATAGTTTATTGTAATTCCAATAATGGATGTACCTGAGGATGATCAATAGAATTGTAATTATTCAATCACCCATTAGAAATCCATCCAACTAGGATTTTCATTTTCTACTTTGGAAGTGTAGGATTTGCTAAGTTAGTGGGAGGACCAATTTGATTAAAAGACCATAATTATTTTGGTTAATTACTTGATACATTTACTAATTAATTTGGTTATTTTCTGTAGTTAATTTTTTGATAATAATGAGCACAGAACAACTACCACCATCCAATATCCTTACAAGCATACTTGATCGCAATAGGTTTACAGGACCTAATCTCTCTGATTGGCTAAGAAATTTGAAACTTGTCCTGAATCTTGAACATATAGGATATGTTCTAGATTCAAATGTTCCTGGTCCCTTACCTCCAGAGGCCACTCAAGAGGAACATGAAACTTTAGACAAGTGGAAGGAGCATGATATGAGAGCTAAGTGTTACATGCTTGCTTCCATGAGTAATGAGTTACAGAAGCAGCATGGAAACATGCAGAGTGCGAGTGAGATCCTCCTTCACCTACAAGAGTTGTATGGTGAGCACAGTAGGAATGCTAGGTATGAGATATCTAGGCAGCTATTCCGCATGAGGATGTTTGAGGGACAGAATGTTGGGGATCATGTCCACAAGATGATTCGGCTGATTGAGCAGTTGGAACATCTTGACTTCAACATGGATTTCCAACTATAGACGGATTTGATCCTTCAGTCCCTTCCTGAGTCTTTTGGGAGATTTGTGACAAATTTCCATATGACTCAATAGGAATGCACCTTAGCTGGTTTACTCAACATGCTGGTTATTGCCCAAAAGAATATGCCGGGCAATAAAGGAAAAGAGGTAGCTTTGATTGCATCTTCTTCTACTGGAAAGTCCAACAAGAAGAAGGGCAATAAGAAAAAGAAACCTCAGATTCCTAGTCCTTCTAAGAAAATAGCTAAACAGAAAGGGAAGACTAAAGCTGATGGAGGCAAAGGAAAGTGTTTCCACTGCCAGAAGGATGGGCCTTTGGAAAAGGCGCCTAGAGTATCTTGCTTCTCTGAAGGACAAGAAGGATAGACCTTTGGAAGGTATGTCCATATCTTGTTATTTAGATTCTGATGATACTCATAGTTCATATACAGCTTGGGTTTTAGATACTGGTGCCAGTTCTCACATTTCTAATGATATTCAGGAACTAGCAAATAGTAGCAGCTTGCGTTCTCAAGATGTTAGAGTCTGGATTGGCAATGGCTCAACTGTTGAAGCTTTAGCCATAGGATTTAAATCTTTTTACATGTTTGGACATGTTTTGTGTTTGGATAAAATTTTATATGTACCTGATGCTTTTAAGAACATCATTTCTATATCTAGTTTGACTAGAAATGGCTATGAATTTCAGTTCACAGATGATGTTTGCAATATTTATTTTGGAAATAAATATGTTGGTTCGGGTCATATGAATGATGGTATTTATTATTTGGATAATAATGACAAACACAAAATGAATGCAAGTGATCTAAATGAATGCAATGCCATAGTGAAAATCAACTCAAGTTCAAAATATATTTGGCACTTAAGGTTATGTCATATTGCAGAAGATAGGATTGCAAAACTGGAGAAAATGGGGATTCTATCCTCATTGGGCTCTGAGCCTACTCCAACTTGTGAATCTTGCCTTCAGGGCAAAATGACTAGATCACCCTTTATTGGACAAGGGCTAAGAGCTGAAAATATTTTGGAGCTAATACATAGTGATGTATGTGGTCCATTTAAAGAAATGGCTAGAGGGGGCTTTCATTATTTTATTACCTTTACTGATGATAAATCAAGGTTTGGGTATTTGTATTTGATGAAATACAAACATGAATCCTTTAAAAAGTTCAAAGAATTTAAATCTGAAGTAGAAAATCAAACAGGAAAGAGTATTAAAGCTCTTCGATCAGATCGTGGAGGTGAATATTTGAGTACTGAATTTGATGAATACTTGAGAGAGCACGGTATTGTTTCCCAGCTGACTCTTCCAGGAACGCCACAACTAAATGGTGTATCTGAAAGGAGAAATCGTACCTTATTGAATATGGTATGTAGTATGATGAGCTATACTGATATGCCAATCTCCTTTTGGGAATTTGCATTAGAATCAGCTTTGTATATTCTGAATAGGATTCCATCAAAATCAGTTTCTTCCACACCTTATGAGATATGGCATGGAAGAAAGCCAAGTCTTAAGCATATTAAGATTTGGGGTTGTCCAGCTTATGTCAAAAAGCTGAACACTGATAAATTGGAAACCAAATCAGAAAAAGGTCGATTTGTTGGATATCCAAAAGATAGTTTTGGATATTATTTTTATTTGCCTACTTCACAAAAGATTGTGATAAGTAGAGATGCCACATTTCTTGAATAACAGTTTGTTCAAGAAGGTGGCAAAGGAAGGCAAATAGAGTTGGAATTGGAGAATTCTGACCAACCAACAGATTAGATGGATATAGATCCATCTAGTCAACCTACACCCATTGATGAAACATCTACAGCTGTTCCTCGTAGAACAACCAGGGTATCTCACCCACTAGTGAGATATGGTTTCCTTCATGAAGAAGAACAAGAGTTGTCTACTCATGAAGAATTCGATCATGGAGATGATCCACTTACCTATGAAGAAGCTATATCAGATATAGACTCTTCAAAATGGATTGATGCTATGAAATCTGAAATTGATTCCATGTATAAGAATCAAGTTTGGGATCTTATTGACCCACCTGAAGGTATTGTACCTATAGGGAACAAATGGGTTTTCAAGAAGAAAATTGGTTCTGATGGAAAGTTAGAGACCTATAAGGCAAGGCTAGTAGCGAAAGGGTTTCGCCAAAGGAAAGGAATCGACTATGAGGAGACTTTCTCGCCTGTTGCCATGCTTAAATCAATTAGGATTCTATTAGCAATAGCTGTATATTATGATTATGAGATTTGGCAAATGGATGTCAAAATAGCTTTTCTCAATGGATACATTGAAGAAAACATTTTCATGGAACAACTTAGGGGTTTTGAATCCTAAGATGGTTCTAAGGTATGCAAGCTAAAGCGATCAATTTATGGGTTGAAACAAGCTTCGAGGAGTTGAAACATCCGTTTTGATGAAGCCATTAAATCCTTTGGTTTTATCAAAAATGAGGATGAGCCATGTGTATATAAGAAGGTTAGTGACAGTGCTATCACTTTTCTTGTCTTATATGTGAATGACATACTGTTGATGGGTAATGACACAGGTATGTTGACAACTGTAAAGATATGCTTGTCAAATACATTCTCCATGAAAGACTTAGGGGAGGCAACCTATATTCTTGGGATTCGCATCTATAGAGATAGAGCGAAAAGAATAATTGGTTTATCCCAAAGTCTATACTTGGAAAAGGTGTTAAAGAGGTTTAATATGCTTGATTCCAAGAGAGGATTGTTACTAGTGAGGCATGGTATCCATCTTTCTAAAGAGATGTCTCCAAAGACACCTGAAGAAAGAGATAAAATAGCCAGGATTCCACATGCTTTGGCTATTGGAAGTTTAATGTATGCAATGCTGTGTACTAGGCCGGATATCGCATATGCTATTAGTTTGACTAGTAAGTATCAATTCAATCCAGGTTTGGAACACTGGATAGCTGTCAAGAATATCCTTAAGTACTTGAGAAGAACTAAGGATTTATTCTTGATCTATGGAGGTGGAGACTTGCAATTGGATGGTTATACTGATTCTGATTTCCAATCAGATATCGATGATAGAAAGTCTACATCTAGATATGTGTTCATTTGTAATGGAGGTGCAGTCAGTTGGAAGAGTTCCAAACAGAGCACGACTGCAGATTCCACTGCAGAGGCTGAGTATATTGCTGCATCAGATGCTGTAAAGGAAGCTGTTTGGATAAAGAAGTTCGTGACAGAACTTGCAGTAGTTCCTTCCATTGAGTCAGCAGTTTCACTACACTGTGACAACAATGGAGCAGTCATACAGGCTAAGGAACCAAGGTCTCACCAAAAATCCAAACACATAGAAAGGCGCTACCACATTATCAGAGAAATAGTTGGGCGATGCGATGTAGCCATGCAGAAAATAGCATCAGCTGAAAATCTAGCTAATCTATTCACTAAGCCTATGTCACAGACTCAGTTAGACCGACATCTTGAGAAGATAGGTCTAAGATATTGTAATGAATGGCTCTAGTGCTAGTGGGAGATTGTTAGTAGTATGCCATAGAGCATATCATTTAGTATGTATCTTGTACATATTTTTATTAATAAAAGGCTTTTCCACTTTTCCGTTTGCAAAATATATTTATGTGTAATAGAAAAGGTCCATTGATATTTTGTTAGAAATATTATTCTTAAGTTGTTAAGAATATGAGTGATATTATTTTTAGCACAAAGTATCATAAATAGGTTCACAATCTAGGATACTTCATAATAAGGACATGACTTATCCAGAAAGATTGTATTCATGTTTGTTCCCAAGTTATTTATAAGAGATATAAATAAGATGGAATGGTGAGTCTCATGCCATATGACAAACATGATAGGTACTTATAAATGATAAGTAGGCCGAACCAGTGACACTTATGACAAGCACATGGAGTTTACTCTTGTCAATGTTTTGTCATAAATCATATCAGTGAAAATAATCTTTAGACCTGAGATAGCACAGTTATCTTGTATATAGGTAGTTTGAGTTTAATACTGCTTTCATACTTGTACTGTGTATGGGTATATGGGCATGTGTTGGCTCCTACTAGTTATATATGGAGGTAGGTGTTGATCAAGATGGAATTTGTTCCTCTAAGTAAATAGGGATAAAATCTTATGTTCATTTAATTGTTCTTGATGTTTCAAGTTCCTGGCCAGGACAGATAGATTTAATCAGAAAAGAGTTTCTGATGAGAAAATCTTTTTAATCAAGAACTGGAATTAAAAGAGAACATAATATTCATAGCAAATGGAGTTTGACATAAACCATGACTCCAGCTTGAGTTGGAATTTTGTAACAGAGAGATTCTAGTGCATGGTAACATATGATTATAGATTCATTTAAGGTAAACCTTATTACTAATTGGGTGTCCATGGCATGCTATGCTAGGTGTTAACCATGGTCTATGAGGTGCATAAAATGATTTAGAGAAATCATTTATGGTAAGAAAGAGTTCTGATGATATGAAGAGTTGATATCATGTCTCATTGTCAATTAGTGATGAGCCTAGTAAGTCACACACATACACAAGTAGTCACCTAATTAAATATGATTTAATTAATTAATTAAAGAGTTTAATTGATTAATTAAATAGGTTTGTTTTGCAATTAGATTGCAAAGTCCCTAGCATGACTTGAAACCAAATCTAGATTATTGGATGTATAGTATAAGTTAAATTTATATTTAAAGTGTTTAAATATGAATTTAATTAATGAGAAATTAATTAATAGAGATTAATTAATTAATTTATATTTGATATAAATTAATTAGAAGAAGAGAAATAATTATTTTGGGTTAAGAACTCAAAATTAAGATACAGGGGCATTTTGGTCATTTCGCAGTGTGACACATGGCACCATGAGATGGTGACACATGGCATTACACATAAGCTTGCCAAATGTCTTTTAATCATGTAAGATGATTAAAATTAAGATTAAACATAGGTTTGACACTTGGCACAATGTGATTGGGTCACTTAAACCTAGAGCTAATCAAAGGGTGACATGTGGCAAAGGTTTAATGTGTTAACCTAGCTATATAAGTGTTGTTATGAGAAAATAAAATACAACCAGCAGCCACACTCCTTTGTCACGCCATTTTGAAGCTCTCCCTCTCTTCCTCTTCATCTTTCATCAATTCAAAGAGATTAGCGATCAATCTCTTGAATTAAAAATACTAGAAATTATTTCTAGTGTCTTGTTTACATCTCTAATCTCTTAAAAGGTAGAACTTAAATTTCTAATTAATAGAAAAAGCTTTAAAAGCTGTTCAAGGGCTGTCATAGGTGTTCTTAGTGTGGACAAGCTAGAGGGACAACATTTGGTGTCATGAAGACGAATCTCAAAAGCGCAAATACGCTGCAGTGCATCAAGAGGTTAGTGTAATCATACTTGACTTAATCTAGGATTCTAAAATTAATCTGATTAATTTTAAAATCTTAAATGGCAAATAAAGATCCAAAAACATATTAAAAGAGTTTTAATATGTTGTTTATCATTGAAATCAAATAGTTAAAAATAAATCTTGCATGATGCATGTGACCTAGGTGAGAATTTTTGAATTCAATGGTATAAACTTTTATTTTTCACGCTTCCGTTCCTTCAGTATAAGCAATAATATTATGTCCGTTATCTGCTATAAAATGAAGGCCATGATCAGAAGTAGCTTTAACATACCGAAGCAAACTTTTCACTAATAACCAATGTGCTTGTAAGGGCTTAGACATATGTTGATAAAGAGAATTAACCGCGTAGGCAATGTTCGGCTTGGTAAAGGTAAGATACTGAAGAGCACCAACAATACTTCTACAAAAGCTAGGACCAGAATATTCACTTGTATTTGATGATTGAGAAGGACGACTTGGGAGAGGTGTGGATACAGGCTTGCAATCAATCATACCAGCCTTTGAAAGAAGCTTGGTAGCATATTTCTTTTGAGAGAGAAACAAACCATTGGTTTGTCATTGAACCTCTACACCAAGGAAGTAATGCAAATTGCCTAACTATGTATTAGCAAATTCTGTTTTCAAAGCAGCTGTTAATTGATTCAAGAAAATCAAATAAGCAGTCAATATTATATCATCAACATAAAATAATAAGATTGCCATTTTGCTATCTTTCCTACATACAGACATTGAATAATTAGAATGATTACTCATAAAACCAAGTTACAATAAATAATTAATAAAACATTGAAACTAGGCTCTTAGTGCTTAACGAAGACCATTGATTGCACGTTGCAATTTGCAGACATAATCAGGTCTATTAGAATTAACAAAGCGCTTTGGTTGACTCATATAAGCCTCTTCATTTAAATGGCCATGTAAAGATGTATTCTTAACATCTAATTGTTTTATTGGCCACCGTTGAGACTGCAAGAGAGAGAACTATGTAGATTGTTATTGGTTTAACAACTAGATTGAACATTTGATCAAAATCAATGCCACACTTTTGTTTGAATCCTTGATGTGGCCCAACCGCAAGTGCACGGGTCGTACAAGTAATACAGTAAAGATATCGTTCCCACGAGGAGTTGTGTTAATGATTGAATTTTTGATATAAAAAAGTTGACTAAATTGAAGTAATTTTGAAATTAAAACAATAGATTGAATGGGTATTGGAGTATGAAATTTATATGTGCAAAATTGATAATCTATTCAACTATGTAATGATTTAACTAAAATTGCATCAAATTGAAATAAGCAAGTTTAAATATGGCAATATTCAAAATGGCAAGCAATTAAATTTGATTAGAAATTAACAATGATAAAAAGGTGATTCCGGAGTTCGGGATTTCATATTCGAGCTATTTTGGGATTTTAAATTGGTTATCCAATCTTGTGAAACTTATGGGTTTTAAGGAGACTAATTCTTAAATCCTTTGAATTCCCTTTCGAGTGAGACAAAGAGTGCCTTAATCAATCTAATCCTACTTTCGTGGAGTTAGAGTTAATTAAGACCCATTAAGTTCTTTAATTAATCTGTGAATCCTCTTAATCCTTAGTCTATTTCCAGATCTAAGTTAATTAAGTCCAATTCCTTGATTATCTATCACAAGGCCTTCTCCTTTCGGTGCCTCAACCATGGATTAAGAACATTACTTAATGGGATCCTACACTAAGCATGTCATTAAGCACACAAAAAATGAATAAAACTCATTAAGACCACAAAATATGGATTACCCAATCAAAATTCACAAAATATCTCAAATATTATAACCCTTACTCCAGAATCAAAATAAAACTACTCACTATCCATAATGCTTACAAGATATATTGAGTTTAAATGGAAATAAAGCTTTAATCTAAGCTAAGGAATAAGAAATTAAACACTAGAAATGTAGGAAAAATGAAAGGAAAGAAAGAAATCTGCAAATCTTGGTTGAAAATGGTGTGGAAGGTGAAAGTGACTCTTCAAATTCTGCCTCTCTCTTCCTTTCCTTTTCTGCTCCTCTTTTTCCCTCCCCTAAAATGGGATAAGGGTCCTTTTTATAGCATTTTCTGACATGGAGCCCTAAAATGGTGTGTTCTAGGAGGAATTTTCTGAGGGAATCTTCTGCCAGCTCATTAATGAAACCTTTATGGGACTGCATAAGTGGACTGCATAAGTTATGCAGTCCCTTATGCAGTTTTCGGCTGGTTCTGGTTCACTTATGCGAAACTACATGACTTGGTGCATAGGTTATGCACAATTCCGTGAGAGTGCATAAGGGAGGCGTGAATGTGCATAAGCTATGCAGTCTCCTTATGCACATTTCGGCAGGTATTGAAACAGTAATTTTTCTCCTTATGCAGATCTGCATAGCTTATGCGGCAAGTTATGCACAATTGGTCAATGCATATTTCAGCTTGAAAACTTGTTTTTGACATCTTTGGCTGTAGAAGTCACTCCTCAATGGCAAAATTTCTCTTCAGTCCTTCAAAAACACTATTTTTCCTACAAAACAAAGTAAAAATTACAAATTAATCCAAAATTGACAATTATGAAAAACTAACTAAATAACTAATGAAATTAGCTAAAAGTGACTAATAATCAAATAAAATGGCTATGAAATTAAACCTAAATGATTATGCAAAATGTATGCATCAAATACCCCCAAACTCAAGCTTTTGCTTGTCCTCAAGCAAACTTTAAAATGTAATGCAAAATTTTTAGGGGTGCCTTATCCAAAGAGCTATGAAAATTACCTATTAAAGTAACTAAACACACCTTTAGCTATACCAACAATCCATATACCCATCCTTCAAAATGCAAAGAATCTAATTCTTATCCAAGCTTTCACCGCTTAGCCATCAAGTCAATTATCATTCAAAATCCCCAAACCAACCAATCAAAAGAGAGAGAGTCATGCTCAAAAGGAATTCTAGAACAATCAATAGTCAAAGTGTCTCTATATAGAATGATGGAATTAAATGAATGAATGGATAATTTTCCAATCCCATAGGCAAATTCCCTACTCCTATCTCCACTAATGTAGCAAATACTATTAAGAGATCAAAGGTCTTTTTAGGGATGTAATGGGGCCATGGGGTTCAAAAATGAGGCTAAGAAGAAAAATGGGTAAAAAGGATTCAAAGCATGAGAATATTTTCAATCTTGACAACATAAGGTACATTTCTTATTTTATTATACTTTTTTTTCTTTTTCTCTCTCTTTTTTTTTTATATATATATATGGAGGAGAGAAATACATAATGAGAATTGTCAAGTGCTAGCATAGTTTACAAAACACATAAAAATGGAGGGACATTTTGATACTTTAAACTTGTATCTTGCATTTTCTTTTTTATGATTGTCCCTAAAATTACCACCCCCAAACTCATTCCTTTTAATACTTTGGGTGGATTTCTTTCAATTTGAATGACAATAGTGAAAAGCACATATACTAGCACTTTTACAAGATGACAAGCATTTCTTCTCCCTTTTATTGTATATATATATATATATATATATATATATATATATATATATATATATCAGAGTATAAAGTGTACCTAATATTCAATTATCCTCATGAAAAGGGTTGGAGTGTTTGGTTCATTGGCTAGGTAGCAATAAGGGTTTCAAGAAAAATTAGGAATAAAAAGGTTCAAAGGGGTTTGCAAGGGTTAATTTTAATTAGGAAAAAGGCCAAATGTTTAAAATGAGAAGGTTTAAATCAAAGAATGCCTAATCATATCTATTTTCAAGTATAAGCTGGTATTTCACCTTGAAAGGTTTAGAAAATTTGTTCTAGGATTGGTGAGACATCATTTGACTACCTTATATCCAATAACTCCCTCTAAACACTTCCATCTCCAAATGACTAGTTGGGTGGCTTTTTGGCTAAGAAGATATAGGCAAGGGATAACACTTCAAAACTTTGCACCTCTTAGGAAACTTTTAATCCACAAACCCAACTAAAGGTAAGTCAAATCACTCTCATAGGCAACTTTTCAATACTCAAGGGATTTGGCAAAAGAATTTAATGCATGATGCATGATTCCTAAAAATGAGTAATGCATTAACTAAATGGAGGAAGTCTATTTGTATGCAATGTGTACAATTTCTAAGTGATGTATAATGTGTG
Source organism: Hevea brasiliensis (assembly GCF_030052815.1). Taxonomy (NCBI): domain Eukaryota; kingdom Viridiplantae; phylum Streptophyta; class Magnoliopsida; order Malpighiales; family Euphorbiaceae; genus Hevea; species Hevea brasiliensis. Next base: position 107,443,543 of record NC_079493.1, read on the forward strand.
TGTAAATATGTTATGTATATGTATGTGTGGATGTATATGTAAAATATTTACAATATATGTAAATGAAATGGGATGAGATGTTCCTATACTCAAAATGTGAAAAATGAAGAAAAAATCAAAATGTGCACCCCCAAACTCAAAATTAGACATTGTCCTCAATGTCTTAAGTAGTGTATTATAAAAACTCAAAGCAAAGGGAATAACCAGGATTAATGAAATTTAAGAGCAAAAAGAAAGAGTTACCTGGTATAGAGCAGATGAGAATTCAAGATATAATGGGGATGCATAAGAAGCTGCACAGGTTATGCAGAGTAAAGTGCTATCCAAAACAGGTGCATAAGTAGGGTGCATAAGCCGTGTGGTTCTGCATGAGTGGCAATAAGGACTGCACAGGCTATGCAAAATATTTGCATAAGAGGATTCACAGCCTGTGCAGTATATTCAAAAGGAAAATGGGTGCCGAAAACAAATTTTGATTTGAACAGGACATGTGTAAAACTGCATAAGGGGAGAATGAGTGTGCATAACTTATGCACTCTCTTATGCAGGTTTTGGTGGAAGATAAAGAGTGTGAAAAACTGATTATGCAAGAGTGCATAGCTTATGCGCTGACTTATGCAAGTTTCGACTAAAAATGGAAGTGTAGGAATTGTGGTCATGCAAGAGTGCATAAGCCGTGCACTCTCCTTATGCAAGTCTTGGCATGTTTTGGTTTTTTTTTTTTTTTTGAGAGTGTGGTCATGCGGAAGTGCATAAGTTATGCACTCTGCTTATGCAAGTCTCAGCAAGTTTTGGTTTTCAGAATTTGTGGTTATGCGGAAGTGCATAAGTTATGCACTCTCCTTATGCACTTTTCGGTGGGTTTTGGTTTTCAGGGTTTGTGGTTATGCATAAGTGCATAAGTCATGCACCCTCCTTATGCAGGTCTCGGCAAGTTTTGGTGTTTGGAAAATGTGGTCATGCAGTTGTGCATAAGCTATGCACTCTGCTTATGCACCTCTCGGCAAGTTTTGAGATTTTGGGTTGGTGGTCATGCAGTTGTGCATAAGCTATGCACTCTGCTTATGCAAGTCTCGGTGGGTTTTGGAATTTTGGGTTTGTGGTTATGCAGAAGTGCATAAGTCATGCACTCTCCTTATGCAGGTCTCGGCAGAGAGAGAAAATCAGAGTTTTTGGTCATGCGGAAGTGCATAAGTTATGCACTCTGCTTATGCACCCCTCGGCAGGTTTTGATTTTTGGAGTTTCTAGTTATGCAGAAGTGCATAAGTCATGCACCCTCCTTATGCAGACTTCGGCAGAGAGAGAAAATGAAGAATTTGAAGTTATGCAAATGTGCATAAGTCATGCACTCTGCTTATGCAGGTTTCGAAAAATATGAAATTTGACAAAATTAGGCTATGCAGAGTTGCATAAGCTATGCACTCTTCTCATGCACTTTGCAATATGAATGAAAATGGCAAGAATTGTGGTTATGCAGGATTGCATAAGCTATGCAGTTGCTTATGCACAATTCAACAAGATTAAGATTGCATTGGAACATGATTTGCAAGTGTGAAAAATACCCTAGAATGAAGAAATATAATTCCATGAAGCATAAACCATGAGAAATTTTCACCAAAAACACATCAATATATACAAAGTTCATCAAAAATGCATCACACAAGCTTGTAGAAGATGGATCCTGCATAAAAGGCATTTGTGACCCATGCCATTTTAACTCAAATTCTGCAAATCAACATTTAGCACATTAAAACTCAATAAAATCTGCATAAAGTTGTATCTATTCACAAATGATGAACTCCCCAAGTCATGCTAAGAAAAATGCAGCATTTCCACCTTAAATCCCACAACCCAAATAAGCTCATAACTGCAAAAATGGCTCACTTACCACCATATTAACATTAAAAGCACATTTACTTAAAAGTTACACACCCAACCTCACCAAGAACGTAAGCCATCTACTGCAGACACCCTCTTTGCTGCAGAATGTCATTTTTTGCTCTGCATAAACCAGGTAGCAACCCAAGGACATAATTCATCTGCTGCAGACCTTTCCTTGCTGCAGATTTCATTTTCCACTGCATAAACTGTAGCAGACCTGACCTGGTTATGCAAAGAAAATCAATCAATTTGTAGGAGATTTAAAGAACATAATTTCAGGTTAAGGGTCACTCCCCAGCAGTTCACCAACCTTCCTCCATTGAAATACATCTACAAGGGACAAAATTCAACAAATGTCAAAAATTGAATTTGGGGAGATTCAAGATAAAAACAAAAGTAATGAAAGTAAAAGTAAATCAGCAAAATAAAAATAAAAGGACTTGGGATGCCTCCCAAGAGGGCTAATTTATAGTCCTTAGCTGGGCTTTTGTCATTTTTCATGGTGGCTGGAATTGGAGTTTATTGCCTCTGTTTCCAATAGGTGCTTCAATGAATCTATACTTCATTTTCTTTCCATCACATGAGAAGATCCTTGTTGCTTTGTCTAAAAATTCGACCATTTCTTTCTTGACAACCTTTGGTGTATCTTTTTCTTCGAGAGATGGTTGCTTGACCTCACTTTTCTCCACTTGCTCAAGTTGAAAGATTGATGCCATATGACAAGGTGGATTACCCTTTAAATGTTGTGCAAATGCAGCCTCTTTTGGATTTTCATCATTGATACTCCCTTCATGGATAAGACAACTTTCAAGAGAAGCCTTCAGATAGCTCTTTCTAAAGTGCTCTTTTACTAACTCATCAACTATATCAATTCTCAAACAAGAGTCTACATCTTCATGTTGCTTCTTCTTATCATTGCCAATATTGAAGACTAAATGATCCTCTCCGACTCTGAGAGTAAGCTTCTCACCTTTCACGTCAATCAAAGTACTAGCTGTAGCTAGGAAAGGCCTCCCCAAAATGATTGGGATATTAGAATCCTCTTCCATGTCCAAGATGACAAAGTCAACAGGTATATAGAATTTCCCAACCTTCAGAGGCACATTCTCTAAAATCCCTTCAGGATACTTAATTGATCTATCAGCTAACTGAAGAGAAATGTGGGTTGGCTTAAGATCTCCCATGTTGAGCTTCTCATAGATGGAGAGGGGCATAAGGCTTACACTAGCCCCTAAATCACATAAAGCTTTTATAGAACATGATTCCCCAATGTGGCATGGAATTGAAAAACTCCCTGGATCCTTGAGCTTTGGAGGAAGTTTTCTTTGGAGGAAGTTTTCTTTGGAGGATAGCACTGCATTCCTCAGTTAAGGCTACAGTCTCATAATCTTCAAGTCTCCTCTTATTTGAGAGAATTTCTTTTAGAAACTTAGCATAAGAAGGCATTTGGGAAAGAGCATCAATAAAAGGCACATTTATGTATAGCTTCTTCAAAACCTCTAAGAACTTCCCAAATTGCTTATCAAGCTTGGCTTTTTGAAATCTCTGTGGAAAGGGAAGCTGTGGCTTGTAAGGCTCTGGAGGTATGTATTTCTCTTCTTTCTCTTTTCTTGCACTCTCTTTCTTTTCACTCTCTTGTTTTTCATTTTCATCAACATCTTCCTCATTTTCTCTCTTCTCACTTTTTTCACTCTTCTCATTATGTACTATTTTACCACTTCTCAGTGTAATGGCATGACATTGCTCTCTTGGGTTTTCTGGTTGACTTGGAAGTTTTCCAAAAGACTTGGTACTTGAGGAAGATGCTTGTTGTGCAATTTGATTTTCCAGCATTCTGTTATGTGTCTGCATTTGTTCCAGCCTTGCTTTCATCTCTCTCATCTCCTCATCATGCTTATTTTGGTTAGCAAGAATCTGTTGCAATAAAGCTTCTGTGGTGGAACTTTGTTCTTGCTGTTTTGGTGGAGGATTCATATTTTTCTGCTGAAAATTAGGCAATGGTTGCCTATTTTGCTGATATAGAATTCCTTGTTGCTGTTGTGGTTGAAAATTCTGATTTGGAACTTGACTTTGCTGATTTCCCCATGAAAAGTTAGGATGATTCCTCCAAGTTGGATTGTAAGTTTGAGAGTAAGAATTCCCCATTTGCTTGTTTCCATAATTACCAACATATGTTGCTTGCTCTCCAAAGTCTACTCCACAGCTGGTGGTTCCCTCTGCATAAGCAACTTGTTGTGAACTTCCAGCTGATGATGATGAACTAACCAACATACTCAAATCTTCCATCTTCTTAGCCAAAACATTTGTAAGTGCATCAAACTTTGCATTAATCATGTTGAACGGATCAAGATCATACATCCCAGCAGCTTGCCTCTTTTGAGTTGGAGCTGGTCCTCTTGGACTACTCCAAAGATGAGTATTCTTTGCAATTTTCTCCAATAGCTCATAAGCTTCATCTTCATGCTTCATAATAAATTCTCCTCTTGTTTGAGCATCAATAATCCCTCTGATTGCAGGAGTGACATTTGTGTAAAAATTCTGGTTTATCATCCATTTCGGAATGGCATGATGTGGGCATTGTCTCTCTAATTCCTTCCATCTCATCCATGACTCATAGAGAGTTTCATCTTCTCTTGGTCTGAAAGCTGTCATTTGATTCCTCAGTTCTTGAGTTTTTCCAGGTGGAAAATATTGTGCAAGAAATGCATCAGTGAGTTGCTCCCAATTTGTAATGGAGTTGTGAGGTAAAGAATCAAGCCAATCCAATGCTCTATCTTTCAAAGAGAATGGGAATAGCTTCAATCTTGCTGCATCATCAGACACTCCAGGTTGTTTTTGCATGTCGCAAATCATAGCAAACTTCTTCAGGTGTGTGTGTGGATTTTCAGAAGGATGTCCTCCAAATTGAGAATTTTGAATCATTTGAAGAACTCCAAAATCCATCTTGTAACTATTTGCATCGATTCTTGGTCTTGCTATGCTTTCTCTCAAGTCATCAAAATGAGGAAAAGCATGATCCATCATACTTCCCCTAGGCACATTAGCATTAACAACTTCTTCACCATGGGCTTCATTTTCATTGTTTCGATCATTTCCAATATTACCACCAATTCTAATTCTTTCATCAGCCATGTCTGCTTCTAATTCAATTTCTCTCAAAGCTTCTTTCCTTCTTCTGGTTTCTTTCTTGTTGGCTTTACAAAATTTCTCAATTTCAGGATTGAACAGTAAGGATGTGTCACTTGTGCTTCTAGCTCTTCTCATAAAAGATTAAAAGTACCTGAAAAAGAACAAACAAACACAAAATGAAAATATAACAAAATAAAACTAAAAACAACTAAAATAATCAAGAATTCAATCTTAAACAAACAACTCCCCGGCAACGGCGCCAAAAACTTGATGTGGCCCAACCGCAAGTGCACGGGTCGTACAAGTAATACAGTAAAGATATCGTTCCCACGAGGAGTTGTGTTAATGATTGAATTTTTGATATAAAAAAGTTGACTAAATTGAAGTAATTTTGAAATTAAAACAATAGATTGAATGGGTATTGGAGTATGAAATTTATATGTGCAAAATTGATAATCTATTCAACTATGTAATGATTTAACTAAAATTGCATCAAATTGAAATAAGCAAGTTCAAATATGGCAATATTCAAAATGGCAAGCAATTAAATTTGATTAGAAATTAACAATGATAAAAAGGTGATTCCGGAGTTCGGGATTTCATATTCGAGCTATTTTGGGATTTTAAATTGGTTATCCAATCTTGTGAAACTTATGGGTTTTAAGGAGACTAATTCTTAAATCCTTTGAATTCCCTTTCGAGTGAGACAAAGAGTGCCTTAATCAATCTAATCCTACTTTCGTGGAGTTAGAGTTAATTAAGACCCATTAAGTTCTTTAATTAATCTGTGAATCCTCTTAATCCTTAGTCTATTTCTAGATCTAAGTTAATTAAGTCCAATTCCTTGATTATCTATCACAAGGCCTTCTCCTTTCTTGCCTCAACCATGGATTAAGAACATTACTTAATGGGATCCTACACTAAGCATGTCATTAAGCACACAAAAAATGAATAAAACTCATTAAGACCACAAAATATGGATTACCCAATCAAAATTCACAAAATATCTCAAATATTATAACCCTTACTCCAGAATCAAAATAAAACTACTCACTATCCATAATGCTTACAAGATATATTGAGTTTAAATGGAAATAAAGCTTTAATCTAAGCTAAGGAATAAGAAATTAAACACTAGAAATGTAGGAAAAATGAAAGGAAAGAAAGAAATCTGCAAATCTTGGTTGAAAATGGTGTGGAAGGTGAAAGTGACTCTTCAAATTCTGCCTCTCTCTTCCTTTCCTTTTCTGCTCCTCTTTTTCCCTCCCCTAAAATGGGATAAGGGTCCTCTTTATAGCATTTTCTGACATGGAGCCCTAAAATGGTGTGTTATAGGAGGAATTTTCTGAGGGAATCTTCTGCCAGCTCATTAATGAAACCTTTATGGATCAGATAAGTGGATCGCATAATCGCATAAGTTATGCATCCACTTATGCGCTACTGGTTCTGGTTCACTTATGCGAAACTGCATGACTTGGTGCATAGGTTATGCACAATTCCGTGAGAGTGCATAAGGGAGGCGTGAATGTGCATAAGCTATGCAGTCTCCTTATGCACATTTCGGCAGGTATTGGAACAGTGATTTTTCTCCTTATGCAGATCTGCATAGCTTATGCGGCAAGTTATGCACAATTTGGTCAATGCATATTTCAGCTTGAAAACTTGTTTTTGACATCTTTGGCTGTAGAAGTCACTCCTCAATGGCAAAATTTCTCTTCAGTCCTTCAAAAACACCATTTTTCCTACAAAATAAAGTAAAAATTACAAATTAATCCAAAATTGACAATTATGAAAAACTAACTAAATAACTAATGAAATTAGCTAAAAGTGACTAATAATCAAATAAAATGGCTATGAAATTAAACCTAAATGATTATGCAAAATGTATGCATCAATCCTTTGGCTATCAAACGTGCTTTCTAGTGCTCAATAGTCCCATTTGATTGTTGCTTCAACTTGTATACCCAATTAAAACCTACAATGTTAGTTGTAGGAGATGGACAAGGAATAAGAACCCAAGTGTTATTTGAAAGAAGAGCATCATACTCCTTCTACATGGCTTCATGCCATTGAGGAAATTTAACTATTCGATTGAAAGTGGTAGGCTTAGTGAAGTCAGGTGGCTTAGTTTCAATAGAAAGAGAGAGAGAAATTGTTTTGGTTTTAAGTTGCCATCTTGAAACTGTGTGATCATTGGATGCCTACGGGTGAGAAGTTGAGGAGAAGGTGAACTGGAGACTGGATTATATAAAGATGGAGTGGCAATTGTTTCTAAATGCTGTAAAAAAGGAATTATGGCCAAAGAAGGAGAATTAGGTAGAGTAGATGTCATTGGGGTAGATAAAGGATTAAAGGGAAATGGCGATAGTGGATGAGGATAAAAATCAGTTGGTGATGATGATGGTAATGGCAATGGAGTGTTAGAGGTAGTATTAACTAGTGGAGTCAAAGTATGAGTTGGTTGACTAAAAGAGGATAATATCAAAGAGTTTGGATAAAGAGAAGACATGAAAAGGATTAGGAGAATAGAGGTAGCGGGATTAAGAAAGACATTTGAAGGTATTTTCGTAGAATTAGAATTGGAAGCAAATAACATTGCATTTGTAGCTCCATGATCTAAAAGATGAGACTTGTAAGGAAAAACATTTTCAAAGAAGGTGACATGCCTAAAGATAATGATTTTATCTCAAAGAAAATCATAACAACGATATCCTTTATGATAAGGCTCATAGCCTAAAAAGATACACAAAGTGGAACGTGGTTCCAATTTGTGTGGAAGAAGACTGGTGATATGCGGGTAACAAGCATACCTAAAGACACGAAGAGTAGAAACATTGGGTGCCTTGTTAAAGATTAACTCATAAGGACTTTTAAAAAGAAGAACGGAGTGAGGAATTATATTATAAACATAAGCAGATGTAAAGAGTGCTTCTGCCCAAAACTGAGATGGTAAAGAACTGTGAAAGAGCATTCTGTGAATAGTATTAAGAAAAGTATGATGAATCTGTTCAGCCATTCCATTTTGCTGTGGAGTTTGTGGACAAGAAATATGATAAACAATACCATTATCTTAAAACAACTGAAGAAATTTGTTGTTGATGAACTCACCACTACTATCACATTGAAATTGTTATTTTTTAAGATTAAGTTGATTCTCAATGTGAGGTTTAAATTCAACAAAATTGTCAAAGACTTCAGATTTGTTTCATAATGGATAAACCCAACAATACCGAGAATAATCATCAATGAAAGCAACATAATATTTAAAACCAGAAAAAGAAATAATAGGAGACATCCAAACATTAGAATGTATAATAGCAAGAGGAAGAGAAGTTTTATTAATGGAATCAGAAAAAGACAACTTAACATGCTTGGCAACTTGACAAGCATGACAATCTAAATTACAAGAATTGGATGTAAAATAGAAAGGAAATTTCCTATTGAAGGCATGTAATACATCACGTTCAGGATGATCTAATCAATTGTGCCAAATGACTGGAGAAACCTTGCTTGCTAGATACAACACTGGAGAAGATGCTGAAGACAAAGAGGAAAATGACATAGGATAGAGAGGGTCGATACTAGTGTAACATAGAAGAAGACTCTGAGTTTGATTGTCCTTGATAGAAAAGCCAGAAGAATCAAAGTTAATAGAACAATTATTATCTTTTAAAAATTGGCGAATAGAAATTAAATTTTTGGTTAAGGAAGGAACTGCCAAAATTTTTTGAGCTGAAAGTTAGCACGAGAACAATGAAGAGTTTTCTTACCAATATGAGTAATGGGCAAAGAAGAGCCGTTACCAACCTAAACTATGTATTGACCATGATAAACTCATACAGAATCTAAGTTTTATGGTGTATTAGTTATATGATTACTAGCACTTATATCAGTTTGCCAAACCTGGTGAGAAGATGGCTCTTGAAAATGAATTTCAGCATAAGGCAAGGTATTACGAGAACAATTTTTGGGTAGTATGATAAAAATTGTTACAAAGTTGACATTGAGGTGGAGGGTTCCAAGAATTGATGAAGAGGATGAAGAATGTGGATGATTGTCAAATGGTGTGGGAGGACGAAAATTTGATATGGAATAAGAAGTTGGGTGGTTATTTGAATAACCATGAGATGGAAAAGAAAAGAAAGGTTGTGTATTACGTCCTCTACCATTAAAATTCTAGTGACCTTGGCTTCCTCGATTATTATAGCCACAGCCACAGCCACGTCCTCTATTGGCATAAAAGACTTAGGTATTTTGGACGGGTGGTGGTATAGAAGATTGAAATCTTGATTCATGAGCAGGAAGATAGGATTGTAAGTCAAGATAAGATGGTAAAGGCTTCTGTGTAGTCATGATAGTGACAACATCGGAATAATTTTCCAGTAGACCTACTAGAATTTGTAAGACAAGATCGGTTTGGGGACAGGATGACCAATAGAGCACAAAGAATCAGATAAGGGCTTAATATATTGCAAAAAGTCAGCCATTGATTTAGTGCGTTTTGAAGCTTGGTTAAAATTCAATTTGAGTTGCAAATACCTTGCACTGACATGTTCATGGAAGAGTTTTTCAATATCATTCCAGGTTTTAGCAGTAGTTAAGAGTGACTTCAAGTTGTAAAACATATTTGAGTAAATCTGTAGAGATAATAGCATGGAGCTATTCCACAAAGAGAAAAGGGAATTGGGAAGTCAGGAATCATTAGAATCAGGCATAATCTATGCAGGACAAGGAGTTATTCCATCAATATGGTGATCACACCATAACAATTGAGAATTTTAATAAATAGTGTTTTCCAGATCAAAAAGTTGGAGAAATCAAGAGTTGTTGGAACATGATTGTGAATATTGGTAAATTAAAGGTGAGACGGATGAGAAAGTGGACGAAGAAGGAAACATAGAGGTTGTGATGGTAGGAATCTCTGTGAAAGAAAAGAAAGAGTAGAGGCAGAACTGAGTGAAGGAGTTGTCATTGGTATAAAATTTCATATGGCTCTGATACCATGAAGAGGGAGTAATTATCTCTACCTCACAGTGGGGTTTAACCCTATTTATATCAATGAAAAGATAAGAATATAATAGCAGTACAAGTATATACGAAGACCAATTCTGTACAAATAAGAGTCCTATAGTAGCTATACTAGTACAGTACAAGTATATACAAAGACCAATTCTATACAAATGAGAGTCTTACGATAGCTGTGCTATTAGCCAAAACAAATCAATTCAATCGTTCATTAGCATAAGTTCAACAGTGCATACAGATGCAAGGACAAATGACAAAAAGGACCGATCCTTTCAGCACCTTGCTCATATAAGATTGACTCGTTAAATCTTTTGCATTGTCTTGCGTGGACTTTTAAAGAGCTGCAATTAAGAGATACAAGAAATCAAGTGATGGAATAAGAATCACCGGTACTTCCAAGTTTGGTACACAACTTGCCAACTTGGCCAGAAAAAATTAAATATCAATTTGGCCATGACTTATGGCAAAAATCAGTTTGGCTACAAGTTCAGTACGACTATTTGTTTCATGGAATAAACACTTGCAAAAACTGATCTATGGAAAATGCTTCCTAATCAAGGTAAAATAATGGGTGAAGGCTAGAACAAGCCCCACCGATCATCATGAAAATATTTACATGGAACTACCATGGGGAGGGATACCCATGGAGTGTTTAGTTCATTAAAAAGTTCATGCACTACTAGAAAAAAGCAGTTTTGAAACAAAAAATTTGGTTTCAAATCATTGAAAATCTGTTTCTAATTGTAATTAGAAACCGATTTGAAACCGAAATATTAGGTTTACAATTCGTGTGTTTCTAATTCAATTAAAAATGGAATATGGCGTTCATTTTACATTTTGCAACCGTTTTGAAATGGAAACTTTGGTTTCAATGTTTTAAACCAAATAAATTCAGTTTCAATACTTGAAATCGAATAAATTTGGTTTCTAAATCAGTTTCGAATTAGAAACTGATAATTTTGGTTTCTATTGATCAAAAATTGATTTCAGTTTTCAACTTCACAAAATAAATAAGACAAAAATTCGATTTCTAAATTGAAATAGAATTTCTGTTGCAAATCTATTTCTAAACATCATTCCTTCCTATTTTGAAATGGAATTTCTGTTACTAATCCGTTTCAAATTGTTGTAATATTTTTTTATTAATTTAATACATTATTTCCTGAAGCATGTAATATATTTTTAATTTTAAATGTTCAATATATATCACAACATGTACAATATCAGGCTATTAAATATCAATCAATATTATATAGACATATCACAGTAAAGGGACAATAATGTACTATATGAAAAAATAAAATATCATAAGAACAAAACAATAAACTAATCATCCTCAACAACACATTACCACCATTGGTATCTCTAGTATCATCCTGATAATTAGAATTCGGAGCCCAGGCTATAGATTGTGTACCAAGCATCATCTATGCCATCATGTTCTACATTATTTGTTGCATGTGCTCCTCCAGTGTCTGCTCACGCTGTTGGTTTGTCTTCTCCACTACAGCAAGACTTTCCTTTAGAGTCACAATAGTCTAATGCAATTATTGAATCTCTTCTTCCATTGCCTTCAATTGAGCATGATGGGATGCAGTAGAACATGATCCATGCGATGAGTCAGGGTAAAAACTTGATGCTTCCCTGCTCTTTTTCTCTTGTCCTCTCCCCACGACTTGATAATATAATGCTGTCTCATCCACAGCAGGAGGGTTGCTACTAGGGGTGTTCGGTTCTAGTTCAGTTCGGGATTTGCCTAGGAATCAGAACCAAATCAGAATTTCAAAATTTTGATATGGTTCCAGTTCGGTTCTTTATTATTTTGGTTTCAATTCGGTACAATTCTCGGTTCTTTGGTTTTGGTTCGGTTCAGTACGATTCCAGTTCGGTTCTTGATTCTTAAAATAATTTTATGTAATTATTTCCTTAAAAAGTCATACATAAATTAACATTTAAGTTTTGAATTGAATTATTAATACATAATATATCATATAATATATCTTTTGTTATACCTAAATTATATAATCTTTAATTATAAGGTGCATATATAACTTAGGATTAAATATATTATATAATATAATAGTATATCATATAATATACATTTTAACTATTTATTAATCATATAATATTTAACTATAAGATACAAATATAATTAAGAATTAATATATATATATATATATATTAATATATTTAAGATAACAGTATATTTATAATTAAAAATGATAAGGTAATTTAATGTATTTATAACTAAAATTATTAAGAAAATATAGAAAAATAAAATGTAATATTAAGTTATATTCAGTTCATAATTATATATACATGCATAAACATATATAATTATATTGAAAGTATATAATATATCTAACAAAAATATAGAAAAGCATATATATAAATTCGATTCTCAGTTCGGTTCCAGTTCAGTACGATTCATGTTCGATTTTGGTACAGTTCTAGTTCGGTTCTTAGTGAAAAACCAAAACTGAATCAAAGTATAAAAAAAAATTCGGTTCGGTACAGTTCCTGTCAATTCGGTACGGTTCTTCGGTTCGGTTCGGTTCCCCCAAGAACCATGCATAGCCTTAGTTGCTACAATCCTCTTATGGTTGAGACAAGAGCTCCTTAAGTGCCAAAAATGCATCCTGCATAAGTCAATGCACATGTTTTAAATACATTTGTCATGACAATTGAATAAATAAATTCAATTATTTACTTTTTTTTCTTACAATTGAAAGACAAGTATTTATACTTGTTCACTTAACTTAATTGATTGTGTTCATGCATCAACCATATCAGAAGTGCCCTTCCTAGTGTGGGTCTTATGGAAAAGCTCATAGGAAAGAGGTCTTCGTCCAAGCTAGGCATCCTAAAAAGATGAATTGATTTTAGTGATGTTTAAAATAATGTTCGATTAATTGCTACTAATATGCAGACAAATGCTAACAAAACCATTAAACATGAAATTATTACCATTCTATCAGCATGAGTAGCATGTGAAACTAAGCCCCTTGTATGTCAAGAAATGCCTACACAGCTCCTCCTGTCTCATTGAGGCAGTTAGCAGTAAACTGATGGCTCTTAGCTGTGAACTTTGGGCTACTCCATGCCTCATTCTATTTTGCCTTGCACTATCAGTCATGACAACCTTGGCTTTTCCTTTCCTGAAATTGCATGTTAGTGCCTAGTAGCGCTTTGCAGCCTTACACCTCTAAGCTTCCTTTACGAGTGCAGTCACTTCTTGCCAATTGAAGTATTTCTGTAGTAAAACAAATCAAAATAATACAATTGCATTATTATGATAACAACTTTTAATCGAACAACATTTTCCCTTAATTTTGGACCAGCCTATTTATTAGGCATTAATTACACCTGTTAAAAACACTTCATATATTTTCAACAATAAATAACATCCACTCTAACTACATAAGAGCACAGCAATATATATATTTTCAACATCCTTAACACATAAGCTGTACATATAACTTCTAAGTATTAATATACTTCAATTGTGTTCTTTTACATTAATTGCAAATTCTCACAACTTCAATTGTGTTCTTTTACATTAATTGCAAATTCTCACAACTTAAACATTATTTGTTCAAAACATTCTTTTTTGATGTTTCATAACCTATGAAAATCAATTATTAGATAAGTAATTATTTTTAAATATTTATTTTTTTACCTGAAATTTATCCCAATAAAACTCCTTTGTCTCCAGCGTGACAGTCTTCCAGTAATGCCCCTTCAGGCCCATCCTATCTATGAAGATATTCTTCATCTTCTTGGCATATTGCGTAGATGGATGTAACCTGTACACAAGAAGACAACAAACATATTGGTTTTATGCAAATGTATGCATTAGTACTCAAATTGCAAATGACAAGTAATAACAAATCATAAACAAACCTAATTAATTTTTAATACTTACATGCCATTAACAATCTTTATTTACTTCTTCCTTCTAGAGGTAGTGAGTGATAGGGCATCCATCGATGATATTAGTACTGCCCCAACTGATTGACCTCTATGACTAGAAGTTGATTCAACTATAGGCTCAGTAGATGGTAGGGGTGAGCAGATTTCGGTTCAAATCGAAAAACCGAACAGAACCGAATCAATTCAGTTCAATTTGAAAATTCAATCGGTTAGGTTCGATTTTTTATTATAAAAATTGTGGTTATTTCAGTTCGGTTCAGTTTTGAAGAGAAAAAATCGATTAAACCAAATCGAATAGAATAATAATTTTATATATTCAAATTGAACCAAATCAAACCGAATCGATTTTTGAATTGATTTATTTTTATGGAGAATTTATAAATTATATATATATATATAAATTGTTTAATTTCATTGATTAATGGTTATTAGGTTCAAATCAAAGTTAAAATTAGACCAAATAACTTGAAAATTAAGTCTAAATTAAAAAATCAATCAAAAATCAAAATCGATCGATTTGAACCAAACCGAACCGAAATAGAATGGTTCTGTTCGATTTGGTTTTTCATCCATTTCGGTTCGGTTCGATTTTTAAAATATGTAATTCAATTTTCATAATTTAATTCGGTTCAGTTCGATTCGATTTGGTTTGAACTAAATGCTCACCCCTAGTAGATGGGGTAGCAGGCGGTGGAGGTAGAGGTGGAGGTTGATGCTGTGTTGGAACATCAAAACCCTCTAGATCTAGCACCGACCTCCCAGTGGATGGTGAAGGAACCTGAGGCTGACCTTGTGCAGATTGGTCCTGCTGATCATCGAGCTCATCCTGTAGAAGTAGCCGCCTTGTTTGTGAACAGGCCAATGAACCTCCCCTGAGACTGTTGCCTCGCATTTGCATAAACAATTATATTAATTAGTTGTCTTCGTTCAATTAATTGCACATAATATATATGAATTTTTCCAACAATTAGAATTCATACTTCAAGTTTATGAATATAAATTCATTAAGAGAAATATCTAAATCTAATCAGAATCACTAGCATATTCATCATCATCTTCCTCATTGCTTTCTAAGTCTAATTCAAGCTCCTCTTCTTCTTTAACGTCCTTTTCATCAATTTCAATTAGTGTGTCACTTGAATCATTCAAATATTATTGTTGATCATTATCATTGTCAATTTGTATCAAAGGGACTTCCATTTCATCTTTTTGAAATGGTTCTTCCCATGTGAGGGGGGTTGTCGCATTCACTTGATCAGGAAGATCAACAATAGACCTTGCTTTGATTTTGAAAATGGCCCATCAATCATCCTTGTCGTGCTTTAGCTTGGATATATGGAATAATAGACTTGAGCAGCTTGGATAGCAAGAATAAACGATTCATATCTATTTAATCGTTTATGATTAACATCCACAAGTTTATATTTTAGATGAATCTGTGTTCCCATATTGGGTGTTGGATCAAACCAATCGCATTTAAACAATACAGTTCTTTTGATTGGTAATCCAGGGTACTCCAATCGTAACACTTCAATTAATTGTCCATAGTAGTCACTCTCATCAGTACTATAATTATTCCCCTTGATGCATATTCCACTGTTCATTATTGTCCTATGTGAACTATGATTTTTAGTGTGAAATTTATAACCATTGACTACATAACTATTATAGGACATAACACTTCTTAACAAACCCTTTGATAGATCCTTTAAGAACTGGCTTGATATTTTGTTAGAGGAATTGTTGACATATTTATGGAACCATTTATCAAATTCACACTCTAGTTTGTCATCAACTTGTTTATTATTGATATTTGGATTAGTCATGTGCAACTCATCAATAAAATTGTTGCATACAACGAAAGCACTTAATTATAAAGTGAAGGTTATACTTATAGTAGTTTTTTCCCCAGTTGAGCAAGATAATTTACCAATTATTGCACATAAAAGAAATCAATATCACATGGTTGACTAACCTGCCTCATAGTTTAAGTATTCAGTAACACTTCATGGTACAACTTTCACTTATTCCTAGAAGTGTAGATGGAAACATCACTTGAAATGAGATTAAGGATACAAGAAAACATTTATATATAAAGAAATCAAGATATTGTCAGCTTACATATAAAAAAGAGTAAAAATAAAATTAAAAACATGGTATCATCTCATCTGAACATCCCAAGTTTCTTTAGTGAATATATTATCAAAATAAAATTAAAGATCCATCTCTTTCATAGTTAAAATTACTACAAATAAAACAATAAAAATACTTTAATCGTGATAAAAATTTTGAAAAAGAACAAAATTCATAACGTGCAATAATTTCAGCAGATGCATCTACAATGAGCTACAACTTTCCTATACTTCTACAACTATTACCAAACATAAAAAGGTGAGGAAAAGAGAGAATAGAGAGAGAATTGATCAGAACCCTAAACTTAAAAATCAAGGGTGAGAAATCAGTTAAAAAGAATTGGGAAATCATTACCTTAATCTAATAACAGGCCGAGAATTGATAAAATGAGCCTAGTTAATTGAGTGAGAGTGAATGAGTTTGCGACACACCAACAGTGAAAGTGAGGGTGACAGAGAGATAAGATTGAAAGGAGAGGACCAAAGGTCTAAGAGAGAAAAAATGACTGTGATGAATGGTGGTGACTAGGTCTTGGCAAGGCGGCTAGGGAGGATAGAGGGAGCAGAGAAGGAGGCGCGAGCATAACAAAGAGGGAGAGGCGAGATCGTGAGAAGAAGTGGCCCAAGCGGAGTGAACAAAATATGGATTTTAGTTAGAGACTTTTGCCTAATAGAGTGAATTTTACTTTGCCTAAAATATTGGCTTTAAGATATTTTTATTTACAAATTAAAAATTTTATTTAATTTTATTAATCTAATTAATATTGTTATTAATATTTTATTGACTTTTTTTAAAAAAAAAATTTCATTAGCATTAATAATAATCAGTGTTGGTTATTGATAAAAAAAAATATTGAAATTCTAAAAAGTTGATTTTTATTTTGATAATTAAAAATTGTAAAACCCACTGTCTAAATTCAAAACTCAAATATTTATGAATATTTTTTTAATTTTTTTATGATAATAATAATAATAATAATTTATTTTTTACTTTTAATATATAACACATTTAGAAACTGACAAGCATCGATTTCAAATATGACCTTCATATTTAATATCACTTTTTTAATTTTTGAAACAGAAAACAATCGATTTCTAATTATTGCACTTAGAAACTGAAAAATATAGGTTTCTAATATGTTCTCGGTACTTAATAACACTACTATAATATTTGAAACTGACGACATTGAATTTCTAATTATTGAAATTATAAACTGAAACACATCGGTTTCTAAAATCTTCTTCACACCTTATAACACTACCTTAAATTTTGAAACAAAATGAAATTGGTTTCTAATTAATGACATTAGAAACCGTAAAGCATAAGTTTCTAATATATCCTGCACAATTAACACTTCCATAAGGTTTGAAACCGATTAAAATTGATTTCTAATTTTTGGAATTAAAAATTGAAAAGCATCGGTTTCTAATATGTCCGGTACATATACATTTGATACCGACTGCATTTGGTTTCTAATTTGTGGCATTTGAAACTGAATATATCGGTTTCTAATATGTCCTCAAATTAAAAAATACACCTTACATTTTGAAACCTATTATATATGTTTTCTAATTATTGGAATTAGAAATCAAAAAGCATCGGTTTCTAATATTCCTATATTACTACCTCACTTTTGAAACCGATTACAATCGATTTCTAATTCTTGGTGTTTGAAACTGAACTTATTGGTTTCTAATATGTCCTCACAATTAACAATACTCTTTAGATGTTGAAATAGATAAAATCGATTTCTATTTATGTCTTCACACTTTATAACACTACTTAGCTTTTGAAATCGATGATAATCGATTTCTAATATGTCCTCTATATTCAATAACACAACCTTAGCTTTTGAAATCGAATGAAATCGATTTGTAATGAATGGAATTAGAAATTGAAACAAATTGGTTTCTAATATATGCTCACTTTTGTAACATTATCTTAGCTTTTTGAAACCGGCTGTAATCGATTTCTAATGGTAGGAATTTGAAACTGATAGTAATCAGTTTCTAATATGTTCCAAACTTTTGATTATACTACATAATAGTTTGAAATCAACAAAAGTCGGCTTCTAATTCCTTGAATTTGAAATCGAATAAAATTCTATTTCAAAATTTGGTTTGTGATCTGTTGGTAATCCGATAATAAAGTTGCCACCACATTTTGGCAAGTACTTTGGAAATGGATGTATTTCCATTTTTAATTTCGGTTTCAAATCGGTGTCAAAATGGTTTAACCATCTTGCTCAATTTCCATTTCAAAATCTATTTCAAAATACAAACCAGTAGACGTCCATTTCTAATTTCAGTTTCCATTTCAGTAATTTCTTGTAGTGATGGGTTTTCATGGCCCAATAAATTTTTTCATATGGAAACTCATCTAGAAGAAAAATTATAAAGACCCAACAAATGGATTCAAATACATGGATTTTAACCCATATTCATACAAACCTAAGATCTTCACCATATTTGTTTCACTAGTTTACCATATAATCATATAAATAACATGAGCTATATAGATTAGTTCACAGTCTAGATGTGTACCTTATTTGCAAAAATTAATTGTTCCACAAATAAATCAAGTGAGAGTCTTTTAAAGATAATAAGAACAAAAGTCAAATCACCACTACTTAATGCACACACTTCATACTTCTGTATATGTTTTTCTTCTTTTTCTACTTTATCTAATGAGGATAAAAACTTTGCTATTTATAAAGTCATGGTGCTTTTTGGCTAATAGTTGTATCACTTTATATATATATATATATATATATATATATATATATATATATATAACTATTAAGAAGAGTTGCATTTCTTCATATAATTACATCTTTTGACTAATGTATATAACTTTTGAAGTTTGCCACCTTTTGGCAATATACATGACTTTTCATAAGGTTGTTCCTTTGTATTGATGTTAAGTCTAATGGATCTGGATTGATCATGGGTGACCTAAACCATATTTCTAAAATTTCCCACTCACACATTATGGGTCAACTCTTATTTCAAATTCTACAATTTCATACTTCATAAATAGACTGTGCGACTAATGCATACTTCAAGAGCTTGGTTGTTATATACATTTTAGGATAATATAGCATCTCGATTGATGGAGCTTAGAGTAGGTATAGTATGTAGCGTCATAGATCATTTATCACATTCACGTCTCTTCTAATCTTATTCCTATATTCTAAGTTTATAATTATTTATGTCTTTATCTCAAAGATAAACATAATTGGTTGGCATGTGAACACAAACTAATGTGACAATTTCAATGATCTTTTTTTTTTCATGATATTCTCAACCTTAATTTAATTTGCAACTTCTATAGCAAACATTAAACTAAGTCTCGAATAGTTTATTAGAGTCATTAGGGTACTAGGTAAAGATTATATTCCCTTTGATGGACACAAATCGCACATATGGTATGAATCACATGCAATGGTATTTACTCCTTTCCCATGGAGCGTATGTCTGTATTAAATACTATACAGATGATAGTTCAGACACCTCAGTGTCTAACTTTGAGTTCACTTATTTACTTTTTCATATTAGATTTCACATTTGGCATTCAAGAAAAATAATGTGATATATGTCACATATGGTCAATGCAATTACTTAGCTTACACTGACCCTAGTTCTTCATCTCTTTTTCAAGCTGACATTTCACGTTATAAGCATTGAGTTCTTTATTATTATTGTATAAATAAAAATAAGCTTATAACGGTCTTATCTCCACTAAAGCTATGGAAGCGATTGCCTATGTGAGAAGGTACATAATATAAGTATAACAACATTTATGCAAACCCAAAAACTTAATATGCCTATTGTAAACATCCTTTACAATAGGTTATCATATCAGGCATAGATGTGTGCTTCATGTTCATCTCTTTTCTTGCGACCATGTCTCTAATAATTATATTTAATATAATAAGCTTTTAGATATCTTAGTATCCTTTTAACTAATTTTCAAATTTAATGTCCTTAATCTGATTGGTATCTACTAACCAACCCAACAACACAGTAGATATAATTGCATTAGCATATAGGACTTTTCCCATTTGCTCTCTTTTTGGTAAACCAACCAATTCACATACTTGGTTTAAGGCATATAAGTCCATTCATCCTTAGCAGGGCATATGAGGGATATATTTATTATCACCTTTTTTCTTTATCTTATGGAGTAACTATAAATGTTTTCCCGCCAATCTCAAAATGATGATGGGAAACATTCATATTACTTGAGCATTGTGATTGAGATTGATAAATTGACTTGTCAATGTTTATGTTACTCTCACTGAGACCAACCATATTATATGGATTCACTACAAATTGTATTTTTATAGCAATTGAAACTCGTTTCATCATTAATTGAAATACTCTCATTTGGAAAAAAATCCATTTAAGGTTGTAGCGGAATCGGTCTGGTCCGCAATTTTATATAAAGATAGATCTTGACCTATCTTGCCTTATTGAGAAAAATCATCTTTTAAGAGTCTCTTACTTTTTCAAGACACATGGGATTATCACATTAATATATAAATATAAACTAATATGGGACAATATGCATTAAAGTTTAAATTCATATACATAAATATCCTATACAATAATTAATTATGCTAGCACTTATTTCACATTAGACTTAGAATCGAAAATTCACTATTTTCCCAATCATCATCTAAAATTCTAATGTGCAATAAGTTTAACGTAATTAATTATATAAGGAACTATAATCTTAAAGATTAAGCAACAATATATTCAATATCTAATATTGAAATATTTAATAAGACACACATGCACATGTCTTATGTGCATAATTATTTACATTTAAATAACTTTCTAAAGACATTAACATATATATATATATATATATATATATATATATATATATATATATATATAATACCACAAGTGAAATAAAACAAGAAAAATTTCATATTCATAACATATATATATTCACACCAAATAAATAGAGATATAAAATTCTAAAACAAATTTAAAAGCTAAAATTAATTTTTAATGAAGTCAATTAAAACTAGTTTTAATTGAATTCACCAAAATACTAATTTTAATTTACCCTATATAATTTAAGAAAACTCTTTTTTCTAAAAATTAAATGAATTGAACACTTTTAATTCTATTTCCTAATCAATTAGGAATATTAATTCCAAAACAATTTTACAATTAATACAATTAATTTTAATGAAATCAATTGAAGTTGATTTTAATTGATTTCTTCAAATTAATTTAATTTACCCCATTTTTTTATCATATTTAATCTTAGAAAACAATTTTTCTAAAATTAAATATTGAAATAAACAATTTAATTCAATAATTTATTTTAATTGCCCTCAGTTAATTTTAGAAACTAATTTCTAAAATTAATATTGAATTAAACAATTTATAGCAGTAAATACTATGTTCAATTGCCCTTTAATTAATTTTACAAACTAATTTCTAAAGTTAATATGGAACTAAACAATTTAATTCTAATGCTAAATAATTTACATGCAACCTTTGATTAATTCCATAAAACATTTTTCTATAATTAATTTAAATTAAACAATTTAATTTATATCCCAATTTGACTATAATTAAAAATATAAATTTAATTTGAATTAAACTATTTTAATTCAAATTCTTAGAATTAATTTTATTGGAAAATCTGTAATTTCGATCAAAGTTAAAATAGGAAAAACAAAAAAATGGCATATTTGTAATTTGGTTGAAAACAAAGGGCAAAACTTCAAATGACATTCTTGTAATTACTTCAAAAACTAGGGGCAACAATCTCATGACTTTCTTCCTACTTATTTATGCGGAATAGCTGGAGACCCATTCATGCCAGCTAGCAAAAGAAGCCACCTAGCGTCGTCGCCGATGATGTTGCAGCCCACCGCATGCTGCAGTGCTACTGGCGATAGCGCCTGAGTTTTCAAAGCGACCCCATTGACCATTCTCCCATGATCTTAGAATAACATGACGCAAAGACAGCCGGACACTTTTAGTTATTTGTTCGACCATTGGACGCCACTAGCCAGAGCATAGCAATGCCGTTGGCCTTCTTGTGCGCTACCAACAAGCCGACAACCTACTCATCATGCCATTGGCACTTAAGAAAAACTTGTTCATGGTGAAAATTTCGAAGAAGATTTTGTCAAGATTCAATTTTTTTTTTATTTAAAAAAAATCTAAAAATCAATTTTTAACGTTAAAAAAAAATCTTAAAGCTTGAGAATCAATATTCTTGAACAATTCTAGAGTAACATATCAAAACCCAAATTCATGAACTTCTCATGGCACATGTTCAAAGATATCAAAATTAGTCTAGACACAAATTAATTAAATTGATTTACAAATAAACACTACTATAAACAAATTATATTTAGACTAGGAAACAAATATTTAGGGCTTCTGATACTAATGAAGAAAAATTATAAAGACCCAACATATAGATTCAAATACATGAATCCTAACCTATATTCATACAATCCTAAGATCTCTACCATATTTATTTCACTAGTCTACCATATAATCACATGAATATTTTAAATGTGAACCTTATTTGCAGAAATCAATTGCTCTACAAATAAATCAAGTGAGAGTCTTTTAAAGACAATAAGAATAAAAGACAATAAGAACAAAAGCCAATTCACCACCACTTAGTGCACACACTTCATACTTCTGTATATGTTTTTCTTTTTTTTCTTCTATATCTAATGAGGACAAAAACTTGGCTGTTTATAAAGTCATGGTGCTTTTTGGCTAATAGTTGCATCACTTTATATAAATAACTATTAAGAAGAGTTGCATCTCTTCATGTGGTTATATCTTTTGACCAATGTACATAACTTTTGAATTTTGCCATCTTTTGGTACATGACTTTTCATGTGGTAGTTCTTGATACTGATTTAGAGTCTAATGGATCTGGATTGATCCACATGGGTGACCCAAACCATATTTCTAACACATCTCAAGAGACATGAATGTAAGAGGGTTAAAATAAAGTGGGCTTAACTAATTGCATTGGAGTGGACTGTGAAGGAGGAAGCAAAAGATGTGGGGGATTGGGCTTTCTTTGGAATAGTTCAGTAACTGCTATTTTATTAATTTCTTATTCTTTGCACCGTACAGTGTACTGGGCAGGTATTAAAAATGGGCAATTCACAATGAAATGTTCACATCATTGTATTTTAAATAAAAAGCAAATGCTCAGGTTGGTGCTTCTTCCCTGCCTTCAAGTCTCTTACATTAGAGGAAACTCTGGGCTCATGAAGTTCATTCTAAAGTTAGGCAATCTCTTTGGAAATTTTGGTTAATGTTATAAGTCTATTGTTTTAGGCAAGGGAGGTGGACTATTGAATTCTTTGCAGTTGTGGCACTTGCAATTTGGAAGGAAAGGAACAAGATCATTTTCAATGGTGGCAAGCTCAATGAAGAAATGGTCATCTCTTCTAGTTCTCGATTATGTCAAGAATGGGTGTTGTCGTGTTGTAGGAAATTATTGGTCCTATAAGCTCAAAATGAGCACGTATTTTGATAATACCAAAACTCAATTAGAACCAATCTAACTTGTGATGTTCTTAAGGTTCAAAAAAAGAAAGGACTTGTGGTTAACTCATTTATAGATTGATGTCTAACGCAAGACGAATAAAAGCCAAAGGATGACAAGAAGATTACCCTCCAAGCTGCATTAAAGAGGTATTAAAGGCTTAGGTTTAGATTATTGATTCTTAAATTTATTGTACAAAGAATTGAAGGAGTAGTGCCAATGTGTTTTTACTTTAACTCTTTTAAGTTTTCAAAATTAAGTGCTTAAAACTTATTTTCTATCATGCCTTTAAAATTTTTAACTGGTGCAATTCTTTTTTCAAAATTGGCATGATTATTTAAAGTCTCAAATTTAAGTCGTACATTGATATTATCAGTTTGCTGAATCATTTTGCTACTAGTATTCAAAATTTTCATAGTTTGCTAAGTTGCTCCGCTACTGATATTCAAAAATTTCTTAGTTTGCTATTTTATTTTGCTACTCTATCAAGAGCTGCAGAAAATGACCTAATGGTCATTTCTTCATATCTGTGCCAACAACATTCCACTTTATTTTTAAACATTTTGATCAACAAAGGGACTATATATGCACTTATTCTACATCATTTTACACTTAATGAAGGCTTAGAATTGTTTTATCTTGAAAATCATTTATTGCTTTTATTCAAGAGGTTTAATGAGTTTTTAAGCTAAATTGGCAAATCTACTCTTCTATTTTTTATAGAATTTGTTTGTATTGAGTGAGAAAGAGTGAACATAATTTTAAATGCTATTTGTGAGGGTTGGTCAAGCACCTATTTAAGCTTGAAGTTAGTTGAGTATTTGGAATAACACTTGTAGAGGTTTGCAACCATCTTGGGAAGTCTCGTAGATGTAAAAGGCTTGGACTCTTACCATTGAAAAGAATATTTAGTGGAGTAAAGACTTAAAGTGATATGTGAAAGAGTGGATTTAGCTTATTGTCCGAATCACTATAAAAATATCTTGTGTTCAATCTTCTAAACCCTACTCTTTTTACTTTTTGCAATGTATTGTGTTATATTGTGTTTGTTGAACATCTTGAGATAACTTTGACTAAATTGATATATGCATATGTGTTTAGTTGATTGAATTAAGTGATTGAAGATATTCATGCCTTGAGTTGCCTTAGTTAGAATTAAAATTTGATTTGTGCACATTTGATATACATATTGTGAGTTGCCTTGTTTTGATTAGTTGTTAATATCCAAACTAGGCACATTTGAAATATAGGTTGTAATTTGTTGAAAATCAATTGGTGTTAAGTTGCCTTAGTGTGTTGTGATTCAAATTTGTTTTACTTGAAAGTATGTCACTGCATAGTATCACTATACTCAAGAATACCTTATTGAAAAAAAATCACAAATTTTCATAAGATTTTAAACAAGGTCTGAAAATTATTAGAAGTCCAATTCACTCCCCTCTTGTACTACTTTTGAGACTAGAGAAATGAACCATAAGGAAGATGCACATAAATATTGACAATCCCAACAAAGAATTGTAGCAAGTTAAACACTGATGCTGCCATACCAGGCAATGGGGCGGGCGGGTTGGGCATGGTGGTACCGAATGAATATGGACATATCATGGCTGCGGCTGCAAAGTCAGCAAGAGCTGGTTGGGATTCAAACATGGCAGAGGTCCAAGCGGTGAAGTTTGGTGAGGAGATAGGTTACAAGTCGAGAGTGATGGTCTGAGCACAATCAAAGCACTGTGCTGGGGGCTCGCCAGTTGCGCCTTTCCATGCTATGTATCAATGATATCCTCTTTGCTCTTCGTTAGTTTAGCTATGTTCCTAGAACTGCAAACTTGTTAACTCATTCATTTGCCAAAAAAGAACCCCACATATAAAAACCAAAGAGTTAGACAGGCATTTCACTCAATCAAAGTAAATTGAAAGTTATCGTTGTGACATGAGTAATGTGCAATTTCTACCCACTTTTAGTCTGTTAGTATAGATATATATATATATTAGTTAATATATTCCAGTCTCAATAATATCAGCTAAACAAATAAAAAATATTAATTATTAACATGTTTTACATCAACAGTAAGTTTGGAGCTCGAATATCAATCGAAGTTAAATTAATTTAAAAAAAATATTAATTAATATAGATATTAATTGATATATGTTGCTTCATATATAAAGTACTCACCCATACAATCGGAAATCACAAGATAAAACACTTCTAATTTAGTTGAGATGTAAGATCACGTATAACCAGCTAAAGTAATCAAATTCAGGTGAAACTGGATCAAGTTGCAGCCTGTTATGACACCTTAATATAAGTAGAGTTGCCTGGAAACTTCTCTCTTTATTGAACAAGCGTCAAAAATGACAATACATCAATTGGAAGTATGCACAACTTGTCAACTGGCAGTTACATGCAAAATAACAAAAGACAAACAAACGGCAGCACCTGATAGGTCAAGGATTTTTATCATACATCGTGAGTTCTCGGAACAATAAGCGATCTATGGTTTCTGCTGATGGGCAAGTGAATATAAACCTCATGAACATCTTGTTTGTAAACCTCGCCCCTATCTCTATCTATGGCATAGCATACATAAATAGTGTCAATCACATTGTCCAGCACACGGACAAAGAAGCCCAGAACCACTATCAAAAGCATCCATGCAAGAAAAGATACAAGATATGAGTCAACCCCAAGATTGATCGCACCCTTCAAGATGGCACAAACCTGTTCAAACAAAAAATAGAATTATGAAAATTTTTCATTATAAAGAAATACCTTAAGATGGATATAAGGTGTTTATTTCTTCACCTAAATGAAAGATGACAGCAGTTCGCAAGCTAAAAGTAACCATGGCAAAAATAAAAAGAAGTAAAACAGAAGAGCAGGCTCTTGCAAGTTGCAAGTGTCTACTCATACCATAAGGTTAAGGATTTGCAAATATTCTCCATGTATATAGAGGGATAAGATAAAAGGACTGTTTATCTTTATATGGTTTCTCTCTCATTCTCTCTATCAACTATTGAATTGGCACCCAGGATTAGATCTAAGACAGTCAACCAATCCTCCTAATCTACTAGGTAAATGTCAAATGTTATCACTTCCCATCATAAACCAGAAACTCATAGGGATAAAATAAATAAAAAATTAAAAAAAATACTCACCACAATTGCATATATTGCTGAGAGGACGAAGGCAATTCCAGCCAACAAACGAGATGAGACAGTCTCCACAAAAACAGCAGAGAGCAGATTGCGTTTTAAGAGCTCATATGTCATCCTTGCAGAGATGCAGTACGCTTTACCAGTTATTGCTGCGAAGTTGATTGTGAACTTGTTAAGAAAATCTACTGCTGACAGTAATGCATTAACACAACACCGCAATATAAGGTTCACCATTCCAGGAACATCCTCTTGTCTTGCGCTATCAACAGCAGCACGCACCGTACGAACAACACAAATAAGTAGTCCAGATAGGCATACAGTTCCAAAGGAGGGGCCAAATGCATTTCTGAAAGTATTCAGAAGGCACATATGAAAAATATGAACTTGTCATGATTATGATTGTATATCTCCAAGTGTGCATAGAAATACTGCTATCAAGGATGATATATTGTCTGAAATGAAAAAAGGTTACAAAGTGGTAACAAAGAACTAAAGTTAGACCACTCTAAATAATAAAAACAAATGCAACAGTATCCAATATGTCTGTCCTTAGACCTCAACTTCAAGAGAATGAAAATGCAAAGAAAAGCTATAAAGATAAGCACCCGTTCAGGTGCAAAATAAAAACTTATTGTTCTCTGGGGAGCTAGCAAATGTAATTATGTACAAATAAGTAATCTTACTTTAACCACCACTGCTTTGCATAATAGTTATCCTGCCCCTTATCACATCACTTAGCTTCCTGTTAAGAAAAGGCATGTTTAGAACATAAATGTAAGTTCATTTCCAGGACAGAATACCTTAAGCATATTAGACGTGTCTGGTTATTGGTATGGCCTATGAAGTCAGTATGCAGAGACACCACTTAATTGGCATTCTCTCAAGCTTAGTTTTCCGGATAATACTTTGGGTTGATACTCGGTACATCTGTCTCCAATACATTAATATTGGAGAGGAAATACATGTGCCTAAGTCAACAAAAATCTAAAACTCCTTCGCATACTTTGTCAAGTTATGTGGTAGCACTATCACAAAAATTCATTCAAATTCTAACTGAACTCTATCATATTCACCTCCAGATGATATCTTATTATCATTAAGCACGGTAAACAAATTATTATGAGAAGATAAATATCGATATAATAGGGCCTTTTGAAAATTGAAAGTGCTCAAAATATTTAATAAGCAATCAAAACCACCCAACCTGTGCTCTCTAATAGAGGGCCATCCTACATGCTTGTCATGATCAGCAATATATGGCACAAAACAATCAAATGGCAAATCTACAAATTCAAAAAAATTGAGGATGTTGATGAGAGTAGAAGGTATCAGGTCTTGTGCCAAAGCAGATCCAAAGGACAATAAATGTACTACATAGGGTAATGGAGTTGAAGCTTAGAACCAAGCATGACACCATCAAAACCATTAAACCAACAGATCTGTTGACAAGCAAACAGAAAATTGACAATTTGTTATGCATCCAAAGAAATACTCAAATGCAGAAAAATAAAGAGTGGAAAAATGAGGTCAGAATTATAGAGAGAACAATTGCAATGTGAAAAGTTATCTAATTGAGGGTGCAATCTTGACTCCAACTACAATGCAAAAGCTCAAAGTTCTTCGATTGGATATTTCATTGAAATCAATGAAAACCACCACAATAACCACTTAGCTTATTAAGAACTCATTACACCTTCAATGCTAAGCAGTAAGTAGCATTAGACAAAGGTAGACCACATAATTGATTTTGGAAATAAACTTTCATAAGAATATGGTGCAATCAGCAAGTGCTTAAAAAGAACATATCAACTTGTAGAAGAGCGCCCACTACTGTAGGATCTTGATGTTAAGGCAAAATTTACAAGGACCTTATGATGGCAGCTCATGATATTATCTATCAGTTTAAAAATACTTAGCACCATTTGGAGAAAATTATACTGATATCCATAGTCCACGTGGTATTTACTCAAAGCAATTTATGAATACTAGGACATCCAAAAGAGAATAGTTAGGCATGCATCAGTTGCCATATGTTACTGTTTTTGACAATGACATACCTTAACCAACTGCAAAAAATTCGGACAACTATACATCCAAAGTTCTATAATCCCAAAGTATACTCCTAAAAATCTAAAAAAAGAATAAAATGAACTATTAACAATATACCCAAAAACATTAGGTAAGAATGCATATGTTGTACTACACAAACAAGCAATTTCTGAAAATCACCTCAAAGAACTTCTAATACTTCGCTTAGGAGCTGAATCCTCCTTCGTGAAGTACCACTGAGCAATAGTCCCACTGATCACATAAACCTGAGCTTCGATCATTGCAGTCAAAGACCACAGCATTGTAAGAATTGCCAATGCATAGTACGCAGGCACCCAGCTATCCTGCTTCCAAACACAAGTGCACTCACTACTTGATTCCTTTGGCACAATTTTTCCATTCAGCCTTGCAAACACCAAAAACACTATAATTGGAGCATAATAAACCACTAAACTAAATGTCAATAACGGTAAGGCCACAAATAACCCCAAATTCTTCGAAAGCGCATCCGAGGCAACCCCAATTATCATCACAGTCAACTCAATTCTATGCCAATTAGCTACAAAAATCCAAACAATGACCCCAATAACCAAGAACACAAAAACCAGCACCAAAATCCTATAAACCAAGGGCAACGCATCGCTGCAAGAAGAGCTAACTGTGCAGGCAACAAACCAATAAACATTAAAAAAGATGGGAATAATAATAAAGAAGGGAAGCGAGATGTACACAATCTGCTTGGTGTAATGCTTGAGCAACAAAAGCAAAAGAAAACAAATGGGCGTACTAAAAATCAAAGTAATTACAAGGCTCCATATCAAAGCCTTCCAAAAACCGGAATTCGACGAACTCAAGAAGTAATAATACGCATGGGTTTCGAAAAAACCATTAGTGGAAGAAAACAGCGAGTCCTTCACGCAAGAAGTTGAGTTGAATTCGTATGTATAGGAAGAAAGATTGTTGTAATTTGGGTTTCTGTGGAAAATAGAGAAGATTCCAAAAGCGAAAGTGCAAAGAACACATAGTGCAAAGAGAATGAGAAAGGGAAGATCCTTGAAGGGTCTCGGACCAGAATTGTAAGAGATTTGGAGGTACTGGCTGGGGTCGGATTCATCTGGGAGGGGCTGGGTGGCTTCTTCGATTGGAGAGGGAGGAGGAAAAGAAGGAAAGAAGGGGGGTTTGGAGAGAAGAGGCTCCGAGGGGGAAGAGGAGTCGAAAGTAGAATTAGGCTTGTTGGGATCTTCAGTGCTAGCCATTAGTGAGATTAAGTAGGCGGAGAAAGTGGCAGTGGTTACGGTGGTGATAGGGGTGGGAGCATTTTGGCAGTGGTAGTCACTGCCCACTAAGCTGGTATGTTGGTCGGTTTTTTTACAGATCGCAGAGAGAGGATGACTAGTTTCGAGGTGACTGCTAACTCATCACTCAAATTAACAAGAAACGCAATTTTATACTTCCACGCATTAAAATCGTGTCGATTAGCCTCTTTAGTATTGCAATTAAAACTATTATTATTGATAAAATTATTTTTTAAAATATATTAATTAAAAATTAAATTTAATTAATTTTAATTATAAAAATATTAAAATAATAAAATTATTTTTTTAATAATATTTAAAAAAATATTTTTATTTAAAAAGGATGTTCAGACTATAAAATTTAATGTCAAATAATGACTTACTCTTACTACACTAAGCAGTTTTATTATAATTATAATTTAATTAATTTATTTACAATATTTTTTAATTTTATAAACTTTTTATTTTAATTCTCATAAATTAATAATTTAATCAAGCGTTTTATTGTTAACCTTATTAAATTTGCTAGTACGTGCATGCATGTGATTTTGTATAATTTTTAAATATAATTATTTTTATTTTTAAGTAATATTTACAATCTAATAAGGCCATGAATCTATAAAATTCAATGAGAATAAAATTATTTAATAAAATAAGAAAATTAAAATATAGTTATTAATAAGATTAATAAAATTTTCCTATCATTAGATTTTGAAATAATAATTGTAATTATTATCTACTTACCAATAATTAATATAATTATTAAAAATTATATTAAATAAATTATTAAAATTAGTTTAATAGTAAAATAAATTTCAAAAATAATACAACTTTATCATTGAATTTCTCAAAAAAATATTAAACTTATGTTTCTTTCTAAAAAAAAATCATTGAATTCAATTCTATGAATACATAATACAAATTAAAATTCTTTAAAATCAATATAAATAATTTTATTTAAATAAATTATAAAAATATATTTAATATGATGTACAAAAATTGATTTAGAATATTACTTGATTATAATAAAATTATAAAATTAGTTTCACTGTTAAATAAATTTTTTAAATAAATTTAAAAAAATGAATAAAATGATAATTCGGTGTTATGGAATTATAATATTTTATAGAATAAAAAAGATATTAACATTGTTGGTTGTGTAGACATACACTCTCTTTACACGACAACACTGAGTTTTCTCTTCTCTTCTCTTCTCTCCCCTTCTTTTCTCTTTCCTTCCCTCACAGTATCAACCTTTATGAGGCATCGTGGCTTTAACATTCAATGTCATTTCATAACATATCACTTAAATTCAATTTAAATGAAAATAATATTAAAATTAATAATTAAAATTAAATTGAAATAAGACTTATTTGACTAAATATTAATTTAAATGAATTAAATTTTTTTTCAATCCAAATTTTTAAGATAATCGATATCCAAAATTCCATTTATAGGTTTCTACTATAGTTTTAAATTCTTTATGTAGAATTATTATTCAAGGCCAAAAACAATTGGAGCTTCGGTTTATATTATAATTATATTAAAATTAAAATTTTAGAATGTCACTATTATTTTATAATTATGAAATAATATTTTATGTTTAATCTATTATTTAAGAAAATAATTTATTACAATTTTTAGTCATGTATTTATAAGTTACTTTTTACTAAACTAAACGTGTAAATAATTTATCATTTACTTATAAACACTTTAATAAAACACAAAATCGATTAAAATTTTAAATGTTAATAAATTTAAATTAATTTATAAATAATTAATTTTTACAAGTTAGGTTAAATAATTCTTTAAATCTCATTTTCACGCGATTTTAAAGATATATTCTTTTATATGAAACTAGTGTTTTATCAATTGAAATAATATTTATTAAAAATGACATTAAAAAAATATAACCTTAATTATTTATTATATTATAACTTTGTTATTCTATTAAAATTAATTTATATTTTCTTTACTAAAATTTATTTAGTTAGTCATTTATGTAACAAACTGAAAATCATATTATTTTACAATTATTTGTTATGTTTAATTTTTCATTAAAATATTGGTTCGCTAAACTTGTTTGATGTTATAATATATAATATAATTTCATTATGATTTAATTAATGATGTCATCGCAATTATTAATTTTATTATTAAATGAATTTTAAATAAAATTTATTAAAAAATATTTTTTTATTTTTACTAGTTAATTTTGATGAATCGTGGACTTAAAAACTTAATAAATGAGCTAAATAAAAGATGTTGCGGCTTGCTGCGAGTTAACATAATATTTTTTTAATTAATTATATATAATATTTAATGATTCATATATATTTATATCATAAAAATATGGTAATAAAATTAATAAAATATCTATTTTGTTGTAATTTATTTATGTATGTCTTAAAAATTCAAATATATTATTATATCGTATATACAAACAAAATAATGTGTAAACTATATTTATAGTTAGTGATGATAATAAGAGCATTCTTAAAAAAAAAGGAAATCCTATTAAAGTTAGGGAAAAAAAAAATAAAAATTTAATTAAATGAGAGTGATTAATTTTATTAAATTTGGAATCAATTACATTTAGCAGCTCATGTCAGTTAATATTCAGTCAATCTCGAGGGTTCTATATTATTAGGAATTTCTTCATTTTTTTTTAAATATAAAATTGATTAAAAATAGCAAATATAAATTATTTCAATAAGACAAATATATTTAGAATTAGTATATTTTTATATAAGAAATATTAAATAGTTATTTCATTAGATATATTTTTTTAATTTAATTACTATTTTAAAGCGTAAAATCTTTTTTTTTATTTTTTTAATAACTTGTATTTTATCTTGTATTATAATTCTTTTATCATGTAATTAATCATATTTGCTATAACATTAATAATATAGTTATTCACTTATGAGACTTGATAGAATTGAAGATGGAATTGCAGTTATAATGGAAGCATAATTACACTTTCATTATTATTAAAAAAATAATAAAAAAATGCAAGATAAAAAGGCTAAAGAGTACGATAACATTTTTACTATTTAATTTATAATTTAATTAAATTTATTTAAATTATATAAAAATATTTTGATAATATTTATTTATGTAAATATTGAATAATTTAATTATATGAAAAATTAAAAAAAAAAAGTGAACTAAAATAAGCAAAAGAAAAAAAATCAAGGTAAAATAGCATTTTTCATACACCTTCCCTTTTAATAATAATAATAATAATAATAATAATATGCTTTTTATAGAATATTTGGGTTAGTATTGTTGATGCATATTAAAGTTAAACGTAGCTTTCAACATATTTTTTGTCATATAATTCATCTCAATTAGTTTTAAAATTTATAGTTATTAATTATTTTTTAATAAAAAAATATCTTTGGGGAAATTTAAAATGATTGTTGAAAGATGTTTGCCAGTTTTACAACTCCGTAAGTACACAGATCACTAATAAGTAATAAAGTGATGAGTAGAGTATCGTTCTTACGAGGAATTATAGGCGTAAGACGAGGAATTATAAGCGTAAGTACTAAACTACACGATAATTTTGACTATATAAACTTTCAAAGGTTATAAGAGAGTAAATTTTAATCTAAAGCTGAATAACTATTGAAAACCAAAGAAAATAAATCTAAGAACTTAAAGAGAATTCTAATTGGGTGAATAATTCTGGAATTTTAGATTTCACACCTTAATCCTATTATGTTTTTAACCTTACTTTATCAATGGATTGAGCATTGTTACTTTGATAGAAATTAATCCTAAAATATCCTAAATTCTCTCTCAAGGTATTTAAGTTGTATGTCACACCCTACTCCTCAGTAAGATGTAACATAATCCCGTAGTACATTTAATAAATTACCGTACTTCGCCTACCGGTAACCCATTAAATATACTATAAGGGATTTTAAAATAATTTTCTTTACTTTTTGAAAGTGGTGAGCTTTTTTGGTAGGAATTAAAAACTTTTACTTGAAGTTTAAAGACTAGTTAAAATTTTTATACATTTTTATTTTTACGCAAATTTTGGAAAATTTTCGTCAGAGTGCCGTCTATATTTGAGAAAAATAGTTCTTCAAACACCTGTAAAAACACTTCCAATAATTTATTTCATCAAAATCAACCACTACCACAACACAAATCAACATCATTTCTCCTAACTCCATAATTCAAAACAATTCTCAATTCAATTATTTTCAGAAATAATATTAAATAACTTCATTTATTACAAAACTCAAAAATAAGTTTGAACATTACAATAAATTGCACTTTCATTACACACCCAAAATAACATTTCAAAAGTTTTATATATATGCTCAAATAATTTACACACATATATTTATATATATAACCAAAATCTAATATACAAGAGTATAACTAAATATCCGTACAAAAATCTCAGTGTAGTCCCAATAATCAGCAGCTTACTCTGCTGCCTTTTTCCTTATTTCTATCTGCGACAGCAAAAAAAGTTATCGCTGAGTATAAAAATACTCAGTGGTGCACAATAAAATATAAAATGCAAAATATAAAATATTTGTCATTAATTGACAATTCAAATATTTCACGATCACATTTCAAATTTCAAATCACATTTATCACAAATCACAATTTGAATATTTCACAATTTTTAAAGTTTAATATAATACAATTTGATCAAACAATTTAATAAACACAGTGTTGTCAATCAATAACACAACTTAGGCCATGACACAAAATTTTCAAATATGTCGTGTGTACACCACGATAAGGCATACTCACCCCACTAATCGAAATCAACGAGGGAGGTGGCTAACTGGCTAATGAATATTCATCCAAACTCACCTCAGGCTGGGAAGCCAGAGAGGGAGGAATATAGTCATACTCACCCCATAAATGGAGGAGGAACATAGTGATATTGTCATGCCAAGTGTGAATAAAAAATGATTTAAATCAAGTTATTCAAACATTTCATGCAAAGCACAAATCAATTTCCAATTCAAATTTCCATTCATAAAATGGCAACACAGCATTTCTCGAAACCCATAATTAGTACAACTAATTCACAATGCATAGCTAAATAAGTTTTCAATTAGAAAACGATAAATTAAAGTTTATTGTACACAAACCTCTTTTGTCGACTCAATTTATTCAAACTTTCATTTCTCCTTCGAAGATCCCTTTCAACTGAAACACATAAATTTAAAGTTCTTCAGTATCTATTTCTAATACTTAAATTCCAACAATTTCTTTACAAACTTATCCTTCCTATTATGGTTTATAAATTTCAGGTCTTTCATATTTTTGTGTATGGTGGCACTATTCATGTCAAAACGTTGACTTTTCTATACTTAATAGGTTTACTAGTTCTAATTGCACCCATATACCACATTTTGAGTGTCAATTTTTTTGGCATTGATTGCCAATTCAATTTCTAAGTCTCTTAAGAGAAATTATAATTTTTCAATTTTGGTCCCCTATTTTCTACTATTCCATTGGTCTGGTTACTGTAAAAATTTGGCTAAGTATCATTCATCAAAGTTGTTTCTTATTGTCTTAACTTTAATTCCTTTTTTGAATCACTCCATCTGGAATTTTGTAGCCCAAGTTATGTCTATTTGAATGGGGCTGGCCGGATTTGGTGTTACCCATAATTCTGGGCATTTTCTGGATATTAGCAGTTTTTGTACACTAAATGCAGGTAAGTTTTTGGATAGGTTATATTCAAAATTTGGGTTTTTTTTCTTCATGAAATTTGTAGGACTATGTCTCAGCTTTCCATCGGTATAAAATTCAGGTCATTTGGACCTTCCTAGACCAAGTTATGGTCATTTAAGTAACTACTGTTCATTGGGTCATTTTTATACAGGGCAGTGTGTCCAAATCCGAATTTGGCCTAATTGTTCACTAAGTTATAGTCATTTTCTAGGCATGATTCCTAAATGAAAAATGGTCCATTTTGTGTCTAGTTTCATTCCCAATGGGCCTCATACCAATTGGGTGGGTAAATTTTCAGTTTTGATCCCTGAAAGAGACCTAGGTCAAACTATCTGCATATTGACCCTAACCAATTCGAATTGAAACTTATTTCTAACAATTCACACACACCACAAATGGTCACAATTGACCATTTCTCAACTCAAATAAGCTCAACTACATCAATTGACCAATTTTCAACTTTTTCTCCAATTTTTCAAATGCTCAAAACCCTAATTACATAGAGTTTAATTCTAATGCATTCAAAACATATATTCATACTTCACATACACAACTCAACCTAAACAACCATTCAAACACCTCAAAATCATTCATTTTAAACATTAACTAAGGCTGGCCGAAATTCCATTAGTGGTCTACATGCTTGATTTTGTTTCAATTTTTCATAATTTCTAGTGTAATTCAACTACTTAATTATGGATTTAAACATAAAATTGAAAACTAACTACTAACCTCTTTTGTTGAATTTCTCCCTCTTCAAATCTCCTTTCTTTCCTCTTCTTTTTGTTGTCAATAGTTTTATCAAGCTTCAAAAACAAGGTTTAATGAAGGAATTTGTGAAACTTATAGTTAATTTTGAGGTTTAAGAAGCTTGAGAGTAAGCTTCCATGGAGGTGTATAGTGAGAGAATTGGGAGAGGGAGTGTTGCCGGCTACATGAGGAAGAAAAAATGAAAAATTGATTTTTAATTCTTTTGTTTTTGTCCCCTCAATTGACTTAGTCAAAATTTAATTAAATAAAAATTAATTATGAGGTCATTGCTTAGGTCATTTTGGGTGATGTCATAATTCAAATTTTCTTTTCTTTTCTTTTTCCTTTCTTTTTTCATAGTTCTTTAATTTAAATCTATACCTCAAAATTTTA
Source organism: Hevea brasiliensis (assembly GCF_030052815.1). Lineage (NCBI taxonomy): Eukaryota > Viridiplantae > Streptophyta > Magnoliopsida > Malpighiales > Euphorbiaceae > Hevea > Hevea brasiliensis. Next base: position 107,480,563 of record NC_079493.1, read on the forward strand.
ATTCCTCAAATTTTATTGGACAGTTAGTTCAGGAGTCAGCTCTAAGGGTAAATTGACCAAATTGCCCCTCGTTGGTTCAATCCGGTTTGCAAGTTATTCGATATTTCTTTCAGATCCCTGATCTAATCATTTGACCTGCTTAACAACTCTTTTTCGTGATTTTCTCTTTTTCACTGTGTTCGCAATAGTCCTAAGGACCATGGAGTCACATTTTCTGGTTCAAAATTTGAGTTAAGACTAACCTCGCAGTCATTTCCCGAGAAAGTCACCCATCGCTGTAACTCCCGACTCATTTAAATTTTTATGCTTTGTTTTCTTCTTTATACTTAACTATTTGGCAATTACTAATTATTTGTATTCAGGACTTATCTAGGTGTCTTAGGTGTGGTTCTCATCCCCTTAATTGTCCAAACTAATACCGATAATCGAAACAGTAAAATATACCAAACTATGCAAATAGGGGTGTTACAGTGTATTTCAATTAGGGCTAAACCCTACTTTCGCGGTGATTAATCCTTATCAAAATCCTTTAAGACGTATGATTAATTATGAAACTCTATAAAAGTCATCAGCCTATCTCTAGGTCAAATTTTTTAGGTTCAAAATCCTGATTTTTCAATATTAATCTTTACTTTTCAGTTCTTCAATTAATATCTTAGATCATAACTAAGGGGGTACCAAAATATAGCATGCATTAAGAACATAAGAGATTGAATCAAAGAATAAAACTCAATTCCATTAAATAAAACTCAATATATATCCATAACAAAAGTCAAGAATGCTACTTTTCGAATTCCAGAACTAAAGGAACTACTCACTCATGGTGAGTTTGACAAGCATAATATGATGAAAATAAAAGAACATAAAACTAATCCGAAGAATTAAAATAAAAGAACCGAGAAAAGATTCTGCAGCTATGGACTTGTAGAACTTTGGCTAGGAGATCTATCCCTTGACTCTGATGCAATCCCTCTTCAAGACGACTAAGGTTTTTTGGAAGTCTTCTCTCAAAGCTCTTCCTTTTTCTCCTTGAAAGATAGATGTTTCTCTTCAAGATCCCCCCTTCTATGCTTTCTGCTAGCTGTTATTTATATTAGATATCCTAGGATTAAGTTTTAGAGTCCCAAGGGCAATAGGAGTCCAATTGGTATGCTAAAATAAGAGTTAGAGTCGGATTTGGAAATTGGCTAAAACATAGTACATGGCCCATGTGTCACTACACGGCCTGGGGCGTGTAAGTTGCTGGAGCTGTTTTGGCCTCTTTGCATGGAAGACAGAATGTTACACAGGCCTTATATTTACACGGGTCAAATTACACGGCCCATGTACTGTGTAGATTCTTTTTACCACTTCAAGCCTTGATGACAAAAAGTTACATGGGGCACTAGATGGTTACATGGGTCAGATTATATGGCCCGTGTACTGAGGCTTTTCTGGGACTCCTTCAATTATTGTTAGGCAAAAGGTTACACGGGTCTTTGGCTTTGAATAAATGACCCGTGTAAGGTGTATCAGTAGCTTGCCTTGCTTTTAAGTCCTCTCGAGCTTCCTTCTTTACTCCTATGCCTGGGATTTCCTTGAGAACACCTAAGAAAGTGCAGAAAACATAGATTTTAATAAAGATTGACAGAATTAATAAAAACTAATGAAACTAACAAATATGTATACAATTATCTATCTAAATTCCATGAAATATTGTACAATTGTGCTAAAAAAATATCTATATAATACAAGTGTATCAAATACTCCCAAACTCAAATTTTTGCTTATCTTCAAGCAAAACAAAACCTTTTTGAAAAACATTTAAGGAGACTTAGAAACATAACCAAAATTTCAATTTGCACACAGTTGAACTCCCTTCAACCTTCATACAAATTTCCCACTTTCAAGGCATGAAGACCTCAACAGTTGCCTGCTAGAATCTCACCCCCTTTATGGTGCTTCAACTAATTATTCTTCTATGCAAGGCCATTAATAAGTCATAAATAACTTATTTTATCAAGATGGACTTGAGAAACACTTGCTCCCCTAAATTGCCTCTATTGTGAGTAATTGTGATGTAGTGACTCAATTCCAACTCTATCGGCATATCTCAATATTCTATTTCCACTAATGTAGCATACACTTTTTAAAAGATCAAAAGGTCTTTAAAAGAGTTATAATGGGGCTAAAGGGATAGTGATTTAGTTGCCAATGAAGGGTTTTTAAGGAATGCAAATATGAGAATAACATTTATGCATAAAATACAAGTATACTAAGTTTATATGAAGATAAGGGGCTTTTGGTTTTCCTAGTGTCAAGTATACTTTCTTGATACTTATTTTAGGACTTTTTCTTCTCACTCTCTCTCTCTTTTATAAATATATATATATATATATATAGTCCCTTTTGTCCTCTCCTCCAAACTCATGGCTTTTGCTGAGTTGGAAAGGCATAATTTTTCTTTGATTTCAATTGCACACTTGCACTCCTTCTTGAGTTCTTCATCCTCTCTCTGTATTTTCTTTGGCACTTGGTATACTTTATACATTAGGCTTTCTCAAAAGGGTAAGGTAAGTGTTTAGGCTAGGGGCTAGGTAAGTAATTATGGGTAAGCAATAAATTCTAAGGGATAAATATAGGCTTCAAGTTGGCTGTAAGGAATATATATTTTAATTAGGAGTGGCTAAGGCTTAGTGGCATTATATCAAAGAATACCTTAATCATCTCTTCTTCAAGCATATGCTAGAATTTTGCCTTGTTAGGTCCAAGAGACATGTTCTAGAGCTGGTGAGGTATTTTGAGGTTTGCTTATATTTCAAAAATTTTATCCTAATTTGCAAGTTCAATGTGACAGATTAATGGCTATGAAGGGGTTTAACTAGTTTAACTCAAATTAGGTGATTTAGCTTTTCACAAATAACATATTGAAGCCTTTTGGCCTATCCGATTACATTCATTCCTCATTCCTAGGGAGTCCAATTATTAGCTCCTAAAATTTTTTGTTATAATTCTAAGTAGAAGAAAAACTTTGTAAAAGAGTTCAATGTTTTCAAAATTGCCAAAATTTTTAAAATTTTCTAAATTTTTGATACACATGTATAGTATGGATATAATTAGGCAATGTAATGTAATGTAATATATGAAAGCATGAATGCACAAATGCACCCCCAAACTCAAAACTGACATTGTCCTTAATGGCAAACATAATATGCAAAAGTAAATAATAGTAAAAGAGCATAAAAAAGAGCATAGTATTTATTAAGGCAATGGACATGTACATGCATAGCAGAAGGTGAACAATTATGGACCTAGATAGCAATGTGGTGAGTAGGACTAAGGCCTATGCCTATACAGTACATCAAAATTGTCCTAATCTATAGTTCTATAACTAGAAACTCTCAGAAGGAGAGGAAGGGGCATCTGCATCATGGCACTCTAAGATCATATCTAGTTTGTTATGGACTTCTTGGAGACTGTCTTCCACTGTACAAAGCCTATCCTCAATAGTGATCTGCAAGGCCCTCATCCGAGCATCAAATATGGTCTCCATCCTTTATAGGTATGCAATCATAGGGTCTGCAAGAGGTGGAGTGTAGGGAGGGACTCTAGCTAGCAAGCCTTGTAAAATTGGTTCTAGTTCCTCCTATTGTTGCTGTTGCTATGCGCTAGAGGATTCTCCTCGCTCTCTTCCTCCTGGTGCTGCTTGGGGAATGACATTCCCTTTAGCATCGATGAGAAGGCACTGATCTCTAACCTGCTTGCATATAAGCATAGAAGTGCAAATGGTCTGATCAATTCTGGAGGCACCAGTGATCGAGAGCAGGCGAATTTGTGCAGGCACAAACCCGAAGTAAATAGCAATGCCAGTGATAAGGCCACTTACTGTAATGTTTTCGGTAGCCTAGTGAGATATCCTCCATAAATGGTTACAGAGGAAGTAACCCATGCTACATCACTGTTTGGTTACCAGCCACCATAAGAAAAAGAGCTCATTGGCATTTACAATGCCCAGACTATCACCTCGACCCATAATTGTGTGAGCAGCGAACTTGTGCATGCATCGCAGGGCAGGGCTTATCAAACTAGTGGATTTTGATTTTTTGGAGTTATAGACATTGGTATTTGGTGCAATGGATCGCCAAAACTCCACACTATTGTACACTAGCCTATTATGTGGGATCTCTCAGTGTCTTGTGCTATCGAAGTAAAAAATGGCATTGAATTTATCCATGTTTAGGACACTGTTAACACCCAAAAGGCAAAACTCGATCTCCTCCTATCAACTCTATCAGTGGCCTAAAAGGTGGCTAGAAAACTGCCTAGGAATTCTAGAGTGGTGTCCTGATAGGCTGGCTAACACAACTTGGCAAATCGGGTCCACCCAATGTTGTCTAAAAGCATATCCACCTCCACCTTCAACCTTAATTTTTCCAATATTGTAGTGTCCATATATTTGGTGGAGGAGATTTTCCTGTTGGCAAGTCTAGCATAGATATCTCAATATTCTGTGTTCTTGAATGGCCAGGTAATGGAGAATTCAGGTTGTGGTGGTTATTATGGTTGAGGGCATGGTTGTGGTTGAGGTTCTTAGTGTGAGGCACGGTGAGCTCTTGGGCACTGAGGTGAAGGTTGAGAAGGTGGGGATGGTGAGTCTCTTCCTCCTTAAGAAGAAGAACCAACTCTGCCTGCTACTCTTTTTGTGGGTGCCATTGGAGAAGGAAACAAGAAATTCTAGGGTTAAGAGGAAAGAAATCAAAAGGGAGAAGGAAACTTGTGAGAAACTCTTGGGAAGAAAGGGGATTTATAAGGTTTGAAGAGTTGGGTAACGGTTGAGAGAGCATTTAAAGGGCGAAGATGGCATTTGAAAATGTTTTCCCACCTCTTCGATGCACATTTTATGATGATTTACAAGGACCCAAGTAGCACTACATGGCCCTACCCATGTAACTTTTTGGTTTTATTTTGCAGTTTTTGGGCAAGTACACTGGTCGTGTACTACTACACGGGGTACCCCGTCTAAGTTTCTACCAAATTTCTCCTATGTTGTGCACCTTACACGGGGCTATGTGATGAGTAAAATAGGCCCATGTAAGTTTCTACCCTATGTTAATCCAATCATGTTTTTGAGCTTTTCCAGTTACATGGGTCATGTGCTTGCACACGGAGTATCCCCTGTAACTTCCTGGAGTGCCTATTTCTGTGAATTTTCTGAGTCCAATATATTACATGGGGCATATGACATTACATGGACTGCCCCGTGTAATTTTTTGGACAAAAATTTTTTTGCTTTCAAAAATATTTTCTCATTTTAACCCTCAAAAAATTGATGCTAACTTGTTTTTAAGTAAGAGAATTAAATGTAAATAAAAGTTAGCAATAAAAATACTTCCCTGGTTTTATGGTTTCCTCTCTTGCAATGATTAAACTTGGTGATTTCCTCTCTCCTTGTGCTTTCATCTCAACTTATGCTAAGTGTTAAGAGTGGGCTGCCTACAAAATAAGAAAAAAAAATGGAAAAGAAGGAAATTAAGTGCAAATAGAATGTAAAAGTCTTGGGTTGCCTCCCAAGAAGTGCTTGTTTATAGTCGTTAGCTTGACAGTTCTTCAGTTTATGGCTATGTTAGAGGTGTGCTGTAGGATTTTGTGAATTCTTTCCCAATTGTGTCTCCCGAGAAGTATGGCTTTAATCTCTACCCATTAACTTTGAAGGTATGGGAGGTTTCGCTCCATACTTCTACTGCTCCATGTAGAAAGATTCGAGCAACCTTGAAGGGTTCAGACCATCTTGGCCTTAACTTTCCTGGGAATTGCTTTAGCCTTGAGTTAAATAGCAAGACAATGTCTCCTTTCTTGATTTCTCTTTTGATTATGTGCCTGTCATGCCAACGTTTGGTCCTGTCCTTGAAGATTTTGGCATTCTCATTGGCATATTGCCTAATTTCTTCTAATTCATTGAGCTGTAAAAGCCTATTTTCTCTAGCAGCTTTCAAATCAAAATTCAGGGTCTGAATTACCCAATTGGCCCTGTGTTCAAGCTCAGCGGGGAGGTGGCATGATTTCCTATAAATCAAACGAAAAGGAGTTGTTCCAATGGGAGTCTTAAATGTAGTGCAGTAGGACCATAATGCATCATCTAATTTTAGGGACCAATCCTTTCTTGAGCACTGTTTTCTCAAGGATTTTCTTCAATTCCTATTTGAAATTTCCACCTGACCACTGGTTTGAGGTTGGTAAGGTGTTGCCACTTTGTGAGTCACTCCGTATTTTTTTTACAATGTTTCAAATTTCTGATTACAAAAGTGACTTCCTCCATCACTAATTATTGCCTTTGGTGTGCCATATTTTGTGAAGATGTTCTTTTTAAGGAACTTGACGACCACTCTAGAATCGTTTGTTGGTGTAGCTATTTCTTCTACCCATTTTGATATGTATTTAACACCAACCAAAATATACTTGTTACCAAACAAAGATGGGAATGGACCCATAAAGTCTATTCGCCACACATCAAATAGCTCTGCTTTAAGTATACCATGCAATGGCATCTCATTCCGTCTTGAAATGTTTTCGATCCTTTGGCATTGATCACATGTCAGTATAAAGTGTCGCACATCTTTGAACAGATTTGGTTAGTAGAACCCTGCTTGTAAGATCTTAGCTGCTGTTTTAGTTATACTAAAGTGTCCTCCATAGGGTCATGAGTGGCAGTGTTGCAGTATACTCTCTATCTCCTTATCTGGTATGCATCTTTGTAACACCCTCCCTGTAGTAACTCCGTACATTCTACTGTTCCGGTGACCAGTGTCGGACTGGACAGCTAGAACGTTCGGAAAAATATTTAAAATAAAGTGAGGAACCATAATTAACTCAAATATTAATAAGAAAAATTTAGAAAAAATTTTAGAAATAAAATACAACCAAGTTAAATGAGCCGGTGCCCTAGCGATGGGTAACCTAGTGGGAAGTTGCGGTTCTCGCAACTAGGAGCCCTAGACCCGAGAGAAAATTCATAAAATAATTTTTGAGACTCCAGAGAAGAGTCGCTGAGGGTTTTATGGCATTAGAATGCCAAGAAAAGGTTTAGAAAAATTTTTCAATCGGTACAGACAATTTTGGACTGTTAAGCTAAACGGAGGGCATTTTGGTCATTTCGCCTTCAGAGGTGATTTTTGGCCGACTTGTCCGGTTAATTAAATAATTATTATGATACAAAATGTGAATAAACATTACTAAAAATTAAATTAAAAATGAGTAGAGAAGAAAAGAAAAGAAAATGAGAATAAATATCAATTTTGACATCATATGATGTCATTTAAAGGAATTCCCACCAATCACATTAAAGCATCACTTAAGTAAGTAATAAAAGAAGATAAATAATACCAAAAAAAGGAAAAAACAATCTGTTTTCTCACCAAATGAAAGACCAGCCGTCTCCCTCTTCTCCTATAGCCAAACCTCCATGAAAGCTCCACCAAAGCTTTATAACTCACCAAATCTCACCCCAAAACCCTAAACACCCTTCACAAAAATTAACCCCCACATCAAGAGCAAAGTTTTGATTATCATAAAGTGAAGAAATTCTAAAGTTTATACAAGCCTATAAAGAGACCAAAGAGGTTAGTGCATGTTAATTACTTAATCTTGTTTATTTCTTAAAACTTAGTTTGAAAATGAACAAATAATTAAGAAATTGAGATAAATCATGTGTGAAATTGAGAATGGAATTTTGGCCAGCTTTATGGGAGTGGTAGTTGATGGTTTTGATGGATTTAAAATGGCTTAGAAATGGTGTTGATGTGTAGACATAAATTTGAAATGGATTAGTATGCCTAATTGATATGTGTTGTGTGAACCTTGAATTTGAGCTAGGATTTTAGATAGAAATTTGGGATTTGCTTATGTAATGGTGAATGAACATTCTAATAGTAAATTAGTGACCATTTTAGATAAGTTGACCATAATTTGGAGTGAATTATAGCATTACAAACTGATTTGGTATGCTGCCTAGTGAGAGTAGTAGGTGTGGCTGTGAGTCCAGCCTGTTTGGATAGCCATAACTTGGGCTGTGTAGGTCCAATTGGTGTTTGGCCAATTGGACATAAAACTAGACACATAATGGCACAATTTTGGTGAAGAAACCATGCCCAAAAGACCAAAGCTAGTGGACCAAAAACTTGCCCCAATCCGGATGTCCTGCAACCAGATTCTGCAGAATGACCAAATGAACAGTGATTGTTCATTTAGCCATAACTCATTGTAGAATGGCCCAATTGACCTGAAATTTTTACAGCAACAAGTTAAGATATACACCAACAACTTTCATGAAGAAACCTATCCCAAATTATGACCAGAACTTATCCAACAAGGTAGTTGCAGTCACTATTCACTGCACTGTAGATATGGTCAGTTCTGAAATTTTTCAATCCGGCCAGTTGTGGTTTTTGGACCATAACTTGAGCTAAAAAACTCCAAATGGAGTGATTCAAAAAAATAAATTCAACTAGACAAAATAAGGAACAACTTTCATGTTTATCATTTTCTCAAATTCCCACTGCAACAGTAACTAATGGAACAGTAAAATTAGGGTATAAAAACTGAAAATTCTACTCCATTAGTTTTAAGCTTAGAAATGGTATTGGTGATTAATGCCAACAAGTTTTGAATGCAAAATGTGGTATGTTGGGAGTGTTAAAACCAATGTACCTATTTTCTATGAAAAAGTCAACATTTTTGTTGACTAATAAAGTGAATAGTAACACCAAAGCTTGAAATTCAAAAATTACAAAATTCAAAAGTATCAAATGCCCTAGTATACCTAACAAGATTGGTTTGGATAGTTTGGCATGCCAATAGGGTTCAGTTAGCAGTACTGTACATGACATTATGCCATTCCGTGATTTCATGGCTTCTAGCCATTCTGACATTGTGTTGATATTTGGCCTTGTGCCTATTGTTATTACAGCTTATTAGCCGCTTACATTTACCTGCCGGAGATACATATGTGACCGATGGTGTGACGGCCCGAGGTACTAGATACCCAGTGCCAGTTTACCCGTTTATCCAGTCCAGTCATCCAGCATAGGTTACTTGGGCAACCAAAAGAATGAAAGTGGATAAATTTAATGAAATAATGAATATAACAAGTACAAAACAAGTAAGACATCGATACATTCAATGCATATTTATTTCTGTTATTTCCTTTTATTTTATTATTGGCACCACTAAACATTATTGCTTAGCGCGTTGCTTTTGCCACGCGTAGGTTCTGGAGATACTGACCGAGAGCCCAGTAGACCACAGACTGGATGAGACCTCCTGCAGCTCTGCATAGTGTCCGTGTCACCTCACCGTCATCAGTGCATTGGTAGGACACTAGGTTTTATTTTGATATTTTGTAATTAACTTTTATTTTCTCATATGTAATTGAAACTTATGTAATGTATTTTGGTATTAATGTAAATAGTAGAAATTGTGTTTATGAATGAAAAAGCGAACATTTATTTATGACTTTTACGTGATTATATATGAGATGAATGATTGAGAAATTGAAATGTTGTTGAAAAACATATTGAGATTTTGTTGATGAAATGAAGTTGGGATTGTTGGAAATGATTATTGGAAGTGTTTTTAACAGGTTTCGAAGAACTGTTTTCTCCATTTTTAGCCGGTACTCTGCCCAATTTTCTATAAAATTTTTGGAACCTCAAATAAATTATAATTTCAATAAATGGCTTAAATGAATTATATTTCACAAGTTATATTCAAAACTATGATAAAAATTAATTAAGGAAGAATAAAAATGATTAAGATAAAATAGAGTGTTCCGGTACACCGTGTGACATATCTTACTCGAATATACTGTAGACGGGTAAGGGGTGTCACAATCTTCTTATTAGCCCATCATAACATCTCTTGAATAGCAAAGGTTCCTCCCAGGTATAGTCCCTTACATTATACAAAAATTTCTTTCTTTGCTGGTAGGACGTGTTGAGTGGCAAAAACCTGCACACAAGATAATTAACAATATCAACATACCATTGGGATTGGGAAATTGCAAATAAGTTCTCATCTGGAAAGAAATCATTAATTGGCAAATTATCATAGCTATCCCCATATTCTTTCTGTTTGAGCCTAGATAGGTGATCAGCTACTACATTTTCGATTCCCTTTCTGTCTTTGATCTCAAGGTCAAATTCCTGTAGAAGTAAAATCTACCAGATCAGCTTTGGTTTCGCTTCTTTCTTGTTCAAGAGGTACCTGATGGCAGCATGATCTGTGTAGATAATAACATTGGAGCCAACCAAGTAAGACCAGAATTTGTTAACTGCAAACTCAACTGCTAAAAATTCTTTTTCTGTGGTTGCATAGTTGACCTGTGCATCATCAAGTGTTTTACTGGCATGGTAGATGGCATGAACTTTCTTGTCTTTTCTTCGTTCAAGTACTGCCCCTACTGCGTAATGGCACATTATTTCAAATGGCAGTTCTCAATCTAATGATTGCATAATTGGTGCTAAAATTAGTACTTCTTTTATCCTACAAAATGCAGCAAGGAAACTTTCATCAAAGTCAAAAGGAATATCTTAACTTAGCAAATTAGTTAATAGCTTAGCTATTTTGGAGAAATCTTTGATGAATCTTCTGTAGAAGCCCATATGTCCCAAAAAGCTTCGCACTTTCTTGACTGATGAAGGTGGTGGCATTTTTTCAACTATCTCAATTTTTGCCTTGTCTACTTTGATTCCTCTTTCTGAAACCCGATGCCCAAGGACTATCGCTCTCTTACCATAAAGTTGCATTTTTCCAAATTTAGAACCAAAATTGATTTCTCACATCTTTGTAACACTTTAGACAAATTAGTTAAACATTCAACGAAATTGGTTCTATAAACAGAAAAATCGTTCATAAAGACTTCCATTACATTCTTATGTAATCAGAAAAAATAGCCATCATGCATATTTGAAAAGTCACAGGGGCATTACAAAAACCAAAAGGCATTCTCCTATATGCAAAAGTTCTATAAGGGCAAGTGAGTGTGGTCTTTTCTTAGTTTTTAGGATGAATGGGAATTTGGAAAAACTGAGAATACCGATCTAGATAACAGAAATAAGAATGTTTAGCTAGCCTTTCTAACATTTGGTCTATGAATGAAAGAGGAAAATTATTTTTCCTGGTGGTACTATTTAATTTTTTATAGTCAATGCACATTCCCCAACCAGTAACTACCCTACTAGATATCAGCTCATTATTATCATTTTTTACCACAGTTGTCCCACTCTTCTGAGGCACTTCATGCACTGGATTGACCCATTTGCTATCAGATATTGAGTATATAATACCTACATCTAATAGTTTTAAAATTTTCTTTTTTACTACCTCTTTCATGTTAGGGTTTAGTCTCCTTTGGTATTCAATGGTAGGTCTATTGTTTTCTTTCATAGGTATTCTATGCATACAAATGGAAGGGTTAATTCCCTTAAGATCTTCTATAGTGTACCCTATAGACTTGCTATGGGTCCTAAGCTTCCCTAAGAGTTTTTCCTCTTCTACAGTACTTACACTAGCATTTAAAATAACAGGATGTCTAGAATTAGGGTCCAAGAATGCATACCTCAGTGTAGAAGGAAGACGTTTCAATTCTACATATTTTGTCTCTTTTTTGTCGCTTGTTTTTGGGTTGCTCTTCCTACAGCTTTTCTACTAGAAGTGTTTGGGCCAAAGGCAAAGGTGGGTTAGCTTCAAAAGATTGTGCGTATACTGCAATTTCCTCATTTTCGTTCTCCATTGTTTGGCCATGCACTATGCAAGCTTCAAGAGTGTCTTCGGGATATCTCTTTTGAAATTCTTCCTCAATTAGCTTGTCTATAATCTCAACCCTTAAACATTCATCAAATTCAGACTTGTGCTTTATTGCTCGAAATAGGTTGAATTCCACCTCTTCATCTCCCACTTTGAGAGTTAAGTGCCCATTTTTGACATCTATAATTGCTATAGCGGTTGTCAAGAAAGGTCTTCCCAATGTTATGGGGATTTGGACATCTTCCTCCATTTTCAGGACAACAAAATCTACAGGAATAAAAAATTTGCCCACCTTGATAGGAATGCTCTCTAAAATGCCAACTGGATATTTGACAGACCTATCCGCCAATTGTAATGAGATAGTAGTTGGCCTCAGTTCTCTAACATTCAGCTTTTGGCATATAGATAAGGGCAATTAGGCTCACACTGGCTCCGAGATTGTAGAGGGCTTTATCTATGTTCATTTCACCAATTAGGCACGGTATAGGGAAGCTTCCAGGATCTTTCAACTTTAGAGGCAGCTTGTTTTGCAAGATGACATTACATTCCTCAATTAGAGCAACTGTCTCATAGTGTTTGAGCCTTCTTTTTTTGGAAAGAATTTCCGTCAGAAATTTTGCATAGGATGGAATTTGGGATACTGCTTCTGTAAAAGGAATATTGATGTAAAGTTTATGCAAAACTTCTAAAAATTTTCTAAACTGCTTGTCCAATTTGGCTTTCTAGAATCTTTGAGGAAAAAGTTGAGGGGGTTGGTAGGGTTGTGACAATTTCTTTTTCTTCCTTTCCTCCTCTTCCTTAACTTCTTCAACTTGCTTCTCTTCCTCCTCTTCTTGGGTTTCAGAATTTTCAAAAGTTTCTCCCTTTTCTTTTTTTGCTTTTTTTTGGCTTTTGTTCCTGTAATATTCTCCCACTCCTCAATGTAACTGCCTTGCAGTGCTCTTTCGAGTTCATCTCTGATTGACTAGGTAATTTTTCAATCTATTTGCTTAAAGGATTGGCTTGCTAGGCAATATGATTTTCAAGCATTTTATTATGGCTGGCTAGTTGATCCACTCTGGAAGCTAATTGTTTGATCATCTCATTCTGCTGTTGTTGTGCTGCTAAAAAGCTCTCTATCATGGATTCCATAGTCAACTTTGATTCTGGCTGTTGAGATTGAAGAGGTGGTGGTGGTTGTTGCATTAAATTTTGTCCTCTATTTTGAAAACCTGTTGATGGTGGCCTGTATCCTTACTGTTGGTTTATGAGTTGATTTTGCAAATTATGTGAGTTTGACCATGAGAAATTTGGGTGGTTCCTCTATTTAGTGTTATAAGTATTAGAATAGGGGTTATTGGCCTGTCTCTGATTGAAGTTCCCTCTATTGTTCACATAGTTCAGTAGCTCTATGGAAGGCATACTATAAAGACTGTATTTTGAAGTTACATGACCTCCTCCACAACTGTCACAGTATTGATTACTACTCCTATTAAATTTGCCTACATTCTGTCAAGTCTTTTTGTGAGTTGGTCAAACTGAGCATTAATCATGCTGAGGGCATCTAATTTTAGGACCCTTGTTGTTCTCCTTATATCTCCGCTCTCATTCAACCACTCAAAATTATGATATGCAATGCTTTTTGGCAGTTTTAAAGCTTCAGCCACTGTTTTCTCCATTAGGTCTCCTGTTACTCCTGAATCAACTGAACTCCTTGTGGATGGTGACAAACTATTATAAAAATTTTGGATAAGGAGTCAATCTTCTATGCTATGGTGTGGTTATTCCCTTTGAAGGTCTTTGTATCTCTCCCATGTATCATAGAGTGACTCTCCTTTCTTTTGTCTAAAGGTGTTTAGTTCTAGCTTCAATTTTGCAGTTTTTGCATGTGAAAAGTACCTGGCTAGGAAGGCTTGTGAAAGACCATCCCATGTGGTGAATGTACCAGCTGGTTGAGAGAGTAACCACTTCCTCGCCTTATCTCTTAGTGAGAATGGGAATGCTTGAAGTTGAATTGCTTGATCAGAAACCCCATTCATTTTAAAAGTATCACATACAGCGAGAAAGCACTATAGGTGATAATGTGGATCTTCCATAGGTGAGCCTCCAAACTGGGTTTGCTAGATCATTTGGAGCCATGCTGGTTTAAGTTCAAAATTGTTGGCCTCAATTGTGGGCTTGATAATGCTAGATTGGAATCTTTGGATATTAGGGGCTCTATAGTCCCTCAGGGATCTTAATCTGTTATTGTTGTTATTAGCCATAATTGGAACTTCAAGGAATTCAGGTTCAGGTTCTGGCTCTTGGTTTCTCCTTTCTCTCCTGATGGTTCTTAGAGTCTTGTCTATTTCAGGATCCAATTCTAGCAATTCTTCTTCAGGTTTAGTTGTTCTAGTCATAAACTAAATTTTGCACCTGAAAAATAGCAAGATAGGAATAGGTAAATCTAAAATAAAAAAAGAAATAAATGTCTAAATCAACTAAATTGCCTATCATTTAATATTACTAAATTCCTCGACAACGGCGCTAAAAACTTGTTTGCTGATTTTACAATCTCGCAAATGCAAAAATCACTAACAAGTAATAAAGTGATGAGTAGAGTATCATTTCCACGAGGAATAATACGCATAAGTACTAAACTACACGGTAATTTTGACTATCTAAACTTTCAAAGGTTATAAGGGAGTAAATTTTAATCTAAAGCTGAATAACCATTGAAAACCAAAGAAAATAAATCTAAGAACTTAAAGAGAATTCTAATTGGGTGAACAATTCTGGAATTTTAGATTTCACACCTTAATCCTGTTGTGGTTTTAACCTTGCTTTATCAATGGATTGAGTGTTGTTACTTTGATAGAAATTAATCCTAAAATATCCTAGAACCTCTCTCAATGTATCTAAGGTGTATTTCAATTAGGCCTAAACCCTACTTTCATGGTGATTTGTCCTTATCAAAATCTTTTAAGATCTATGGTTAATTATGGAATAACACAAAGGTCATCAGCCTATATCTAGGTCAGATTTCCTAGGTTCAAAATCCTGATTTTTCAATATTAATCTTCACATTTCAGTTCTTCAATTAATATCTTATATCATAACTAAGTGAGTACCAATATATAGCATGCATTAAAAACACAAGCGATTAAATCAAAGAATAAAATTCAATTCCATTAAATAAAACTCAATATATATCCATAACAAAAGTCAAGAACGCTACTTTTCAAATTCCAGAATTAAAGGAACTACTCACTCATGGTGAGTTTGACAAGCATAATATAATGAAAATAAAAGAACATAAAATCAATCCGAAGAATTAAAACAAAAGAACCAAGAAAAGATTCTGCAGCTGTGAACTTGTGGAAATTTGGCTGAGAGATCTGTCCCTTAGCTCTGATGTAATCCCTCTCTTCCCTTTTCTCCTTGAAAGATAGATATTTCTCTTCAAGATTCCTCCTTCTATGCTTTCTGCTCGCTGCTATTTATATTAGATGTCCTAGGTTATGTTTTAGAGTCCCAAGGGCAATAGGAGTCCAATTGGTATGCCAAAATAGGAGTTGGAGTCGGAATTGGAAATTGGCTAAAACATAGTACACAGCCCGTGTGTCACTGTATGGCTTGGGACGTGTACGTTGCTGGAGCTGTTTTGGCCTCTTTGCATAGAAGACAAAATGTTACACAGGCCTTTGATGTTTACACAGGTCAGATTATACGGCCTGTGTATTGTGTAGATTCCTTTTACCACTTCAAGCCTTGATGACAGAAAGTTACACGAGGCACTGGATGGTTACATGGGTTAGATTACACGGCCCGTGTACTGAGGCTTTTCTGGGACTCTTTCAATTATCGCCAGGCAGAAGGTTACACGGGTCTTTGACTGTAGTTACACGGGTCTTTGACTGTGATTACACGACCCCTGTAAGATGTATCAGCAGCTTGCCTTACTTTTAAGTCATCTCGAGCTTCGTTCTTCATTCCTGTGCCTTGGATTTCCTTCAGAACACCTAAGAAAGTGCAAAAAATATAGATTTTAATGAAGATTAACGAAATTAGTAAAAATTAATGAAACTAATAAATATGTATACAATTATCTATCTAAATGCTATAAAATATTATACAATTGTGCTAAAAAAATATCTATATAATACAAATGTATCAAAAGACGTTATGACCCAATAAAAATAAAAAATTGGCTTTCAAATTCTGTCCCATAGTCCATTTATATCACGCAAATCCAAATATATAATAATATACAAATAATAAAGGAAAGCAAAGATAAATTGTATTTTTACTATTCATTAAAAACAATAAAATGTTGCGCATTTTAATAATATATAATAATTTAACAAGTTGATATATATATATATATATATATATATATATATATATATATATATATATACTTTCATATTTTTTAATAATTTATTAATAAATACAAATTACTTTATAATTAAGTATAGTACTATATTATACTATATTATTATATTATATAATATGCTTAATCATAAATTATATATCTATTGTATAATTAAAAATTATATAATTTTTTTTTAAAATATATATAATTAAAAAATATATTATATAATATATTATGTATTAATAAATCATTTTAAATATTAAATAATAATTTAGGCATGATTTTTCATATAAACAATTGCAATGTTTGTTTTAAGAATCAAAACTAAACTAAAACTAAAATATTAAAAGGCAAACCAAACAAAATAATTAAAAAACCAAAATTTTTAACCAATTTCAGTTCTTAGATTGACTCATCAAAATCACATACCACTAGTATTTAACCTAAAAGGTGACTGAAAGGAGGGAGCAATAGTCACAGTAAATAAATAAATAATAAGAAACAAATTTGGGTGTTTTAACTTATACACAATATTTAACTTAGCAATTGGTAATCCAAATTTGGGTGTTTTGGAAACTCTACAAATGAAAAAAAAGAAAAGGAAATACAGAATATTTCCAGGAAAAAGCCTAGGAACTAAATCAAGAAAAATGAAGATTCAAGGCCATTATACAAAATCAACAGAAGTAAATTATCTATGATTTAAATTAGCAAACCCAAAATAGAAAAACTTGTTAACTTGATGAGAAGCTTCATCTTTCCTCGTCCCACTTGCCCTTGGGTATCTCTCCACAGTCAGCAATAACAACTTTCTTTCTGGGTTTGCCACTGTAGGTCCCTGCCCCACCTTCAATTGCATAAACGGTATCCATTCCCTGAATAACCTTACCAAATACTACGTGTTCTCCATCCAACCTGAAAAAATTAACAAGTTAAACTGCAAATTATTAGGGGCTCAATCTTAGGAGCTACATGCAATTGAGCCTCTTAACATGAATCATGAGGTCATAAAAGCTGTCATTTCATAAGTTCATGTTCAAAGTTCAATAATACAAGTCAACTCCACATGGTAAGAACATTTTATAACAGAAAGCATCAAACACTGACAAAAACAAAATGGCATGAAATTATTACTACTCTTCAGCCACAATTCCAGGAATCAAGATTTTATAAAAAGAGAAACGTGATAAAATAATTAAATACATGCACCAATCAGCCTATTGTTCACATGATATGCTGAAATTAGACTTGATTTATTCAGGTTTGCTCAGAAAATCTAAAAACATGAT
Organism: Hevea brasiliensis; assembly: GCF_030052815.1. Lineage (NCBI taxonomy): Eukaryota > Viridiplantae > Streptophyta > Magnoliopsida > Malpighiales > Euphorbiaceae > Hevea > Hevea brasiliensis. Next base: position 107,497,963 of record NC_079493.1, read on the forward strand.
TTCATTTAAGGTTTTACATAATAAATTGAAATTTTGAAATAATTCATTAAAAAAGTATAGGATACAACTCAACTCAACTCAACTAAGCCTTTATCCCAAAAATTTGGTGTCGGCTATATGGATTCGCTTTTTCCACTCTGAACGATTTTGGGTTAAATCCTCAGAAATGTGTAATGCTTCTAAGTCATGTTGTACTACTCTACTCCAAGTCAATTTAGGTCTACCCCTTTTTTTCTTTCTATCCTCTAACCTAATGTGCTCTACTTGTCTAACTGGAGCCTCCGTATGTCTACGCTTCACATGACCAAACCATTTCAATCTCCCTTCTCTCAACTTATCTTCAATTGGCACCACTCCTACCTTTTCTCTAATACTTTCATTACGGACTTTATCTAGTCTAGTATGGCCACTCATCCACCTTAACATTCTCATCTCTGCAACTCTTATCTTAGATGCATAGGACTCTTTCAGTGCCCAACACTCACTACAATATAATATAGCCGGTCGTATGGCTGTACGGTAAAATTTTCCTTTTAATTTATTGGGAATCTTACGATCACATAAAACTCCCGTGGCACGTCTCCACTTCAACCATCCGGCTTTAATCCTATGACTAACATCCTCCTCACATCCCCCATCTACTTGAAGGACTGAGCCTAGATATTTAAAGTGATTACTTTGGGACAGTACCACTCCATTCAAACTAACTCCTTCCCTATCATCAGTTTGGCCTTCACTGAACTTGCAATGCATGTATTCTGTCTTCGTTCTACTTAACTTAAAACCCTTTGACTCTAGAGTACTTCTCCAAAGTTCTAGCTTCCTATTGACTCCTTGTGTCTCATCTATCAGAACAATATCATCCGCAAACATCATGCACCAAGGAATACTCTCTTGTATATGTTTCGTCAGTTCATCTAAAACTAATGTGAAAAGGTAAGGGCTTATGGCTGATCCTTGGTGTAATCCAATTGAGATCGGAAAATCTCTTGTGTCCCCTCCCACTGTGCGCACAATAGTAGTTGCTCCTTCATACATATCTTTCAATACTTGTATGTACCTAATAGATACCCTCTTTTGTTCTAACACATTCCATAAGACCTCTCTTGGAACACTATCATAAGCCTTCTCCAAATCAATAAAAACCATGTGTAGATCTTTCTTCCCATCTCTATATTTCTCCATCAAGCTTCTAATGAGAAAGATCGCTTCTATAGTTGAACGACCGGGCATGAAACCAAATTGATTGAGAGAGATAGAAGTATCATGACGTAGTCGATGCTCCACAACTCTCTCCCACAACTTCATGGTATGGCTCATGAGTTTAATTCCCCTATAGTTTGAGAAACTCAGATGTCTCCTTATTTTTAAAAATTGGTACTAAAATAGTCTTCCTCCATTAATTTTTCATTTTATTAGAGTTTTGAATCTTATTAAATAATTTAGTTAACCATGCCACTCCCATATCTCCCAAATACTACCACACTACAATTGGTATTTCATCTGTCCATGTGCTTTACCCACTTTCATTCTCTTAAGTGTTTCCTTTACTTCTAAAGATCTAATCCTTCTAGTATAATTTACATTCTTTTCTATTGTTCTATAATCTATATTCACGCTATTTCCATTTTGACTATTATTAAAGAGATCATTAAAATAATTTCTCCATCTTTCTTTAATGTCCTCATCTTTCACCAACACTTTTCCTTCTTTATCCTTAATGCACCTAACTTGATTGAGATCTTGACATTTTCTTTCTCTACTCCTTGCTAATCTATAAATATCTTTCTCCCCTTCTTTAGTTCCAAGTTTCTCATATAACTTTTCAAAGGCCTGTGCTCTTGCTTGACTAACTGCCTTTTTTGCCTCTTTCTTTGCTATCTTGTACTGTTCATATGCCTCATTGTTATCACATTTAGGTAATTTCTTATACCATTATCTTTTTCTCTTCACTGCCTTTTGTACTTCCTCATTCCACCACCATCTCTCTTTTGAGGGTGGTCCATGTCCTTTAGACTCTCCAAGTACTTTTCTAGCTACTTCTCTAATCTTTGATGCCATCTGTATCCACATATCATTGGCCTCCATATCTAGCTTCCATACTTCGGACTCGAGAAGCTCATTTTTGAACTTCACTTGCTTTACTCCTTTGAACTCCCACCACTTTGTTCGAGCTACACTATTTCTTCTAACCTTACTTAAATTGTTCCTAAACTTGACATCCAAGACCACCAACCTATGTTGACTTGTTAAAGCCTCTCCTGGAATGACCTTGCAATCCTTGCATAGAGCTCTATTTGTCTTCCTGGTTAAGAGAAAGTCGATTTGGCTTCTATGTTGCCCACTTTTGAAAGTCACTAAATGTGACTCTCTTTTTATAAAGTAGGTATTTGCTAGTATTAGGTCGTATGCCATAGCAAAATCCAGGATGCTTTTTCCCTCCTCATTTCGGCTGCCAAAACCAAAACCTCCATGAACATTCTCATAACCTTGCCTATCACTTCCTACATGTCCATTCAAATCTCCACCAATGAAAACATTCTCTTCATTTGGTATGCTTTGCATTAAATCATCTATATCTTCCCAAAACTTTTGTTTACTCTCACTGTCTAGTCCTATTTGTGGGGCATAAGCACTAACTATATTTATTGTTTCTCCTTCTAGTACTAGCTTTACTAGTATAATTCTATCTCCTACTCTTTTCACAGCTACTACTGCGTCTTTCAATGTTCTGTCTATGATTATACCCACTCCGTTCTTGTTTTTCTCCTTTCCGGTAAACCACAGTTTGTACCCTGAATTACCCACTTCCTTACTTTTCTCTCCTACCCATTTAGTCTCCTGAACACAAGCAATATTCACCCTTCTCCTTTCCAAGGTATCCACAAGCTCCATTAATTTTCCTGTAAGTGATCCAACATTCCAAGTACCAACCCTGATCCTCCTCCTATCCTGCTCCTTCCTAATTGATCTCCTTCTATGATATCTTCTATTGTTTTCTATGTCTATCTTGTGTTCTGTTCCACTATTTGTTCTACTATCTGTCCTATGGACTAACTTCTTTACCCACACCCGTCCATAATGTGGGAACCCTTGCTCACTTAACACCACACCCAGGCGCCGGCATGGCGCGTCGCTTTCGATGAACGCCCTACACCCTTGCATTTTTATCACTACACCCGGGCTCCGATGTAGCGCGTCGTTAGTAGAAGACGCCCCAACGTTTATATCATTTGAATCCATATCATAGGGTGTGACAAAATTTTTACGCTGGTTGTCACCTACCACAACCCTCCTCCTTTATCCGGGCTTGGGACCGGCTAAGCACAAACTACTTAGGCGGAGTTTAAAAAAGTATAGGATATAGATGCATTTTTATTTAATTTTAAGGAAACTTTTATTTTACCAATAAATGGCATGAAACCAACTAGTTTAGGAATTTTGCTACACAAAAGCTATTAAATTCATTTTGGAGACATAGTAGAAAATATAAAAGACTATATAGTCCAAAAAAAAAAAGGCTTTATAATAATTAACTCATTTTTATTTATTTATTTATTGTCCCTGGCCCACCCAAAATTATGTAAACAAAATCATTCATAATAATTTAGTAAATGACAGATGCTTTGTGCTAAACCATCTTGATTCAATCACAATAGTATCAATTGATAAAAAACTGGCTTTGTTCAATATTCCTTATTTCAAATCAGCTCATTGTACTTATATTGTTAATAACATTAAAAAGGCTTACCAGCTGGCCTTGACAGTGGTGATAAAGAACTGTGAGCCATTGGAATCCGATCCTGAATTCACCATGGAAACAACGCCTAAAAAAGAGGCCAGAGAAAATGTTGATTGAAATTAGAGAAGAGAAGCGTCAGAACTCAAGAACAAGTATTGGCTTCAACTAAATTCAGTTCATGCTTGGGAATTACAAGTCAAGCAGTTAGAAATCAATCCAAACAAACCTGCATGTGAATGCTTTATCTTAAAATTTTCATCCCCAAAAGTGTTTCCATATATAGAATCACTCCCCCTCCCATCACCATAAACTATGTCACCACCTTGAATCATAAACCCAGATACTATACGATGAAGTGGTGTTCCTTTATAGTGAAGAACTTTCCCACTTTTACTTTTTCCCTTTCCCCCTGCAAAAGAAGAAAGCAATGTCAACAAGATTAATTATAAAAATAGTCCCATCCCCAACATATGGAACCACCAGGATATACAACAGTAGAAATTAATTGAAACATATGATCTCTGGTGTACCTGTGCACAAAGCCCGGAAATTTTCTGCAAAATAAAATTCGAGAATTAGGCAATCAAGTAAAATATAGTTAAACCAAAGAAATATCAAACACTTGTGCCGTGAACTAAATCCCTCACTTTAGCATTACTTAATCTCACAAGTGAGAGACAGTAAGAAAACTAACCATCAAATCAATAAAGCAATAGGAGCAAGTAGAAGTTTGCAACATGCATGGTCAAAAGCAGTAATATACATGTTATGTCTATATACATGGAGGTTTGCAGGAACTACTCATCAAGTCCAAACTTATTTCATACAAGTCGATGCAACGATATCTTTATAGAAGAAGAAGCACCTAGCTCGAGTGTATTTACTACATGTTTAAAAGCTTGAACTGAAGTCAACTCGTTTAAATATGTAAATGTACGAAAGCTAATATAGTTTATGATAAAAATGCTAACAATAATCCAAATTTTGGATTTAAAAGTTCGAAGCAGATTGTCCATAATCCAAACATTCTGCAAATGTTAGTTAAACAAGACATATAAGATCCAGATATTGAACGACTCCGAGAACATACCTACAGTTTTTGGTACAACCTGGCCATATAATCCAATAACAATTCTACCTGCAAAAATTCATTTGTAATTAAGAAGAGATGAGGTGAACAAAGTTATGCAACATTGAAGTGCAGAATTGTCAACAAAAGAAGAGTACTTAATAATAATCAGTATTCTGATTTTTATAAAAAAAATAGAAGTAAAGAGAAGATTTGCTTTCTTGTTGCAAGGGTGGTACCTAAACGCTGTTCATCAATATCAATATCCAAGTATACTCTATGGGTGATCTCATACACCTCTTCAACCTTTTCTTCATCCTACACACCAATTTAGGACTACATTAATAATTCATAGATATAGCATAAAGAGCTAACCTAGATGAATGTTGAGAGTGGAAAGATTATTACTCATAAATCAACTGCATTGAACTCAGAAAAGGGAAAAAGATCCAGCAAAAGTGCAAAACAACAAATTTTCACAAATACACATTTGGTTTCATTTGCCATTATAGCAACATAAACAACCCACATTTTATATTAAGGAAACAATAGTAAAACGTAGTGTAATGATTTCAATTGCTCAAATTGTTCAATTCCACAGCTTCATAAAGTCCAGCTAGTGCAAGAGCTAAACAAAAATGAATACAGTAAAAAAGACACTGACAAAATAAAATTCAACCCCTAACAAATGTGCACTGCATGAGGGGATTGTGGGAGATTATAGATTCACAGGCTGCTTTTGTTTCATGGGAATGGACAATGGGACAAGAGAAATAGTTATCCTGTCTAGTGTTTAGTACATACAAGACAAGATCACAAGACAAGACATTAATTTTTCTGTTTATGTTCGGTAAAATGTTGAAAAAAACAACGTGCAAAGATGGTAGACAATGTGCCAAGATGATGATAGAATCATTATCCTATCTTGTGTTTGGAATGTAGTAATCAATGGAACAAAACAACATTGTGCAATAGCAATACTAAAAATGACTAAATATTTTTAATTTTATACTTAGTCATGGTAGTACTTGTATGTTTGAGTCAAGCATCAACGAAAGGGAAACATAATATCAAACCACTACTATAGCTATAATTTTTTCTAAAATAAAATTATCTTCCCATATGACAATACTCAGTGCGGAATTGGAAAAAAAAGGAGGTTGATAGCATCAAAGTTAAAATAATAATTTAATATCTAATTTATTAACTAAACATCGCATTTTTATTATATAATTTATCAATGAACCAAATATCCTTATAAGCATTTTGATATAATTTATATAAATTATATGCCATTAAATTATATAAAATGGGATGTTTAATTAATGTCTAATTTATTAAATTATACGATCTGTAAAAGGTGTTGGTAAGAGAAGCATTTTCAATATCCTTATAAGCATTTTCATTTGTAAGGCTCATATCATCTCCAAAAGAGATTAGAAGCCTCTAGTATAACTTTATAACTGTGCTAACTATCAATAAAACAATGTCTTTGAATGTATATCTCTCATGTTATATGCTGCAGGCATATAAACGGACTGGACATATCCACTCCTTTTTCAAAACTTGTAGAGAATTCAATTCCTATTAGCCTGAGGTTCCTCAAACTTCATAATGAGTTTGGATCAACAGATGGGTGAATCGAATCATATAAAAAAATATGGAAGGCAGCCATCTATTTCCGTGCATGGTACACATTTGGAAAGTATCACACTTGCCATGCTTCAGAAATCAAATGTATGGAGATGGTTTACATGAACAGGAAGAATATATCCAATTTTTTAAAAGATCAGGAATCTCATTTCTTTCTAAAAATCTATGGACACTGGAACTTTAAAATGAGCTCCTATTATCATGACCACAAGGGTAAAAAAGAAAACCAAGACTAAAATGCAGTAGCATGCACCTTCCATATCCTAGAAATTTTTCCTCAGAGAAATTTAATTCATCTGCACCTGTAACATGATAACATTGTATCAATTTGCCACCTCTGTCTGCATGCCTAAACACAAAATTTTTTCCCTCCAGAATGACTCCCTAATACAATTCCCTTGAATTTTGCAATGATAGAGCATAATATGTAGTAATATCAAGCACTGGTAACTACTGTTCTAGCGGCTAATGATCTATCACAAACTTGTCCTAAACACATAGATACAAGCTCAATCTCCTATCCATCAATTACTGTATATGTCCCCTTTCTCTTTTTGATCAGTGCAAATACTCCCTTGAGAAGTAGAATACAGCTTAACCATAATAAAGTGACCTTCTGAACAAACGAGCCAAAAACATTTAGAAAAATTGGATCACAAAGGTAGCTAAAGCTACAGTGTCCGGTGATATCAGCTATCTATTGCCAGAGGTTAGTAGTTATAGTAATTGCAATCACATTAGGTAGAAAACATAGAGGCAACAGCATGAAAACTATGTGGTTTGCTCTATTTCTAAGATTATATGGTCCAGATTAAGCAAAAGTCTGTATATAATCTACTAAACAATAGAATTAAAAAAAAAAAATTCATAATAACAAAAAACATAATAACTCTCTTGCAAAAGCTAGCCGATTAAAAATATCTTACAGACATTAATTATCACAAACTTTAAATGAAACAATAAAAACCCAAATCATTGAAACCGAAATCAAATAAAACCCATCAAACAGATCCAAATTATGCGCATAAAAGGGATATACTGAAAAAGAGAGAGAGAGAGAGAGAGAGAGAGAGAGAGAGAGAGGAAACTGGGGTGGTTCCAAACAAAAATGGTACCTTTTTAGGAGTAATGAAAGTGAAAATGAGAAAAATGAAGAGGACAACGAAGAGAAGGAGACACTTTGGATGAACCCAAACTGGCATCTCTATACGCATCGGTCTGATAGGCAGTTGGTGATTCTATTATCCAATCAACAATGATCTCTACTTTCCAGAGTCTCCTTCATGGCTACCATTTAAAAAAGAAAATCGATTCTCTCTCCACGAATGATTTCAGAAGGCCAAACAAACACCGTCGATGCTCTTCCTCTACGAGAGCGTAAATGCAGGGAAGTTACTGCGGCCAGAGGCGCAGAAGATGGATCATGGACCGGAGAGTTCACTTGTAAGGATACAGAGCCCATGTACCCAGCCAGATGGGCTGAGCTTAAACTAACTGGCAGAGAAAGGGATGTGGGCTCACGGCAATGGACTGGGCTACTCTGAACTCATCTCCGCCGTGCTATTTTTACTGGGATGGAGATTTTCCGGGGAATTTGAGTGAGGTGAGATAAATTTGTCTTCTCTAATGAGGAGAAACAAAATTAAAACTAAAAGGATATAATAGGTTTAATATAAAAATGTGAGAATGCAATATATCCAAACATACAATAAACATTTTTTAATCTGTTTAGGTTTGTGTTGCCACCGCTAATATACAAAACCCTAAGTATTTGACTCGGCAAGTTTAAATCTAAATTAATCGATTTTTCAGTTGCTCATTTTTATTATAGTTCGGTCCAAAGTGATGATTTGCCTAACCTTGAACCAAACCATAGCCAAATTAAGCAACGGAAAACCGATTGACCTGGGTTTAAACATGTCCAAGTCAAATATTTAAAATTTTCGATATGAAGTTATATCAATTACTTAATCAATCAATATTTTTCACAATTTATCAATTATTTAATTGAATGTTTGTTTTATAGTGAAAAAATTATAAATTTAAATTTTGATAATTTTTATTTTATTTAAAAAATTTTTATAGTACCAAAATACTAAATTTTTTAAAGCTATTATGGCAAGAAAAGTTAAGGAATTTGATAAATAAGAGGGCACAAAATTAGTGGGTTTTAAGATTATTTTTTTTTATTCTATATTTCTATTTAAACTCTTTTTACACTAAATTAATCTCACATAAAATTTATTACTATTAAAAAGTTATGAGTGTGAATTTCAATAAAAATTTCAAAGTTTATGGAATGGATAACACACAAGAAATTCAACTGGCTTGAATGGTTCATTCCTAAAAATAATGCAAAACAAGGCCAAATAATTCTGGATCATAAGAATTATGCCAAAGAACATAACTATTAATAAATTCCTATTTATTTTATGTATTTTTAAATTTTAATATATATTAGTCAAAATTTAATATTTAATGATCTATTTTGTATTTTTACTTTATTATTTTATTATTATATTATAAATAAATACATGGTTTTGCTAGAGCAACCATGAGGTATTATACCCATGTAGGATCTTCACCCGTAATTTTTGGTAAATAATTTTAATTCAGTTTTTCTTATGGGTAAAATATATTTTTTTTTCCATGTAGTATACCATAATTAATATTTGAGTTTTCATATTTTGAAAAATAGATGAAAATGTCTCCAAATTTTGATTTCATCACACAGTTTCTTTTGTTTGTGTAACATCCCTATTTATATAGCCTGGTACATTTTACTGTTCAGGTGATCGGTGTCGATCCGGACAATTAAGGGGATTAAAATCACATCTAAGACACCTAGTTAATCCCTGAATACAAATAATTAGTAATTATCAAATAGTTAAGTATAAAGAAGAAAAACAAAACACAAGAAGTTAAATGAGTCGGGAGTCACAGCGATGGGTGACATTCTCGGGAATGACTGCGAGGTCAGTCTAAACTCAAAATTTGAATCGAAAAATGTAACGCCGCGGTCCTTAGGACTATCGCGAATACAGTGAAAAGAAAAATCACGAAAAAAAGTTGTTAAGTAGGTCAAATAATTAGGTCAGAGATCCGAAAGAAATATTGAATTACTTGCAAACCGAATTGAACCGGCTAGAGACAATTTGGTCAATTTACCCCTAGAGCTGACTCATGACCTAACTGTCCAATAAAATTTTAGAAAAGAAAATTTTGGGACCAAGAATTAAATTCAAGAACTAATGGAAAAATGAATGAAAAAGAAAAAAAAAAGAAGAAAAAGTGTTATTTACATCACTTGGATGACATCTTCATGATGTTAAAAATAAGGAGTTCCAAAAAGAAAAAGTGTTATTTAGAGTCAGGCACTCTGTCGAAATTTTTCAAAAATTTGCGTAAAAATAAAATGAACAAAAATTTGAACTAGTTTTTAAACTTCTATTAAATGTAAGAAAATGCTTCCTACTTCAAAAAAATAAGAAAATAATTTTAAAATCCCTTGTAGGGTACTTAATGAGTTATCGGTAGGTGAAATTTGGTAGTTCATTAGGTTTTCTACGGGATCATATTATGCCTTACAGAGGGGTAAGATGTGACAGTTTGTCCATTTTTTTCAATTTTTGCTATTAATGAAAAATGAAAATATTAATACCTCCCTAGATAAATTATTATTATTATTGTTATTATTATTATTATTATTATTATTATTGTTATTATTATTATTATTATGTCCTTGAATTTTACCATTATGAACAATTTTATCTTTGAGATTTTATCATTATTAACTGTCACGACCCAACCTATGGGCCGGACCGGCACTAGGACCTGGGCCAGCCTAAAGCCCCCGAGGCCCGTAGTAAGCCTAACTGTTCATTAACCCAACTCTAAGGCCCTTTTGGGCCCAAATTCAAGAAAACAAACGGACAGAGTCCGGCCATAAAATGGACTTTCCAACGGGGAGTTTTCGACTCACCCGACCTGTAAACACAATAAATACTCAATTGGGGAGCTCAACTCACCCTCCACATACTCATCAGCATAAAAATAAATGGGAGCTCAGCTCCCTCATCCAATCCATCAAACATGCATAGAATATTAAGTTTACAGGTCCAAAATAATAATTTAGTTTACAGACCCACATCAAATAAACATTTCCAACACATGCGGAAATTCTAAGATTTAACAAGTTTATACAAACATTAGTAATCGACTTACGAGGGAGAAAGCAGGTTAACCTCAAAAATATCCTCCTGTGGCCTGGAAAAAAATTTTGAACAGGAGTGAGCGTTCGACTCAGAGAGTAAAATATCAATTTTAACCATAATCTATATAACTATCTAGAACTAATGCAACCTGTGGAGTGAAATGCAACATCAACAACATTTTCACATCATAACATCAAAAAGGTAATTTGGAGCACTCACACACCCTGTAACATCAATCATAATATATGGGAGCTGATCCCCTATACAGCTCTCTTAAATCCAACCTGGTGCCAGCAAAAAACTCAAGCCGGACTTTCGCTTAATAAACCAAATCGGGGGTCCCAGCGAAGAACTCAAGCCGTGACTACCCCCCGAAGGATCGGGTCCCAGCGAAAAACTCAAGCCGTGACTACCCGTCCTATCCATAGTCCACACCACATCACACGCACGCCAACGCACGCACACTGCTCCAAATTACCACAACAACATCATGGCACGTTAACAGTTATGAATGCAACATAAATCGTGCCTAGAGTTTAACTACATAAATAAATGCATATAAGTGATGCATGGGCATGCTTGAACATATAATAATAGTGAAATTACAATTAAAATTAATATTTTACTCACAGACTGGACAACGGTCACTGTGGCGGCTGGGCGGAGGAAGAAGGCTGTCCCGGCTCACCTGACAATTTTATTACAATCATTTAATAAATCTGACTCAATACAAACAAAGAAAAAGACCAATACGTCCTAAGTCGTGCCGAAAATCCGGCAGAGTCTCCCCTATACCTAGGACCTACCCAACCTGCAAAAGGGCTCAAAACACAGTTCTATACTCAAAATCCATATATCCACAACTCAATCACATCACACAGCCCCTCCTGGGCCCATCAAATCAATCATCCATCACAATATGTAAAATTTCAATTTAGTCCTTATAATTGACCATTTTTGCAAAAACTGCCCAAATAAGTTCTAAAAATTCTAAAACTTTGCCCCGCGGTCCTTAGCAATATTACTAAGCTATTGCAAAAAGAATCATAATTTTCTAAGCTACCACGAATATTTTATGAATTTTTAATCCTATTTAAGCACTAGAAAATTACGAAAAAGCAAGGTTCGGGTTTACCTTTGCCGATTCCGACTTCGGGAACGCGCTCGGGAACTCTGACAATGGTGGGGTAGCCAAAACCTCGATCCAATTCGGAGACTTTTTCGGCAACGGGTCTGTCTGGCTGGAAATTCAGACCCAAACAACTGTCGAATTTTCGCGAATTGAAGATACCTACACGAAGCCCATAACACGGGGGTTAGTACATAAATTTAAAATTTTTGGAGTGTTACATTAACACTTTGATCCCTCATTGACTACCTTTTAATCTCTTAACTAACAATTATATTGACAAAAATGGATGAAAGCTTTTTTTTTTTTTTTTTAATCTAAAGACGGAGATTTCATTATACTAAAAACATGAACTTAAAGCCCATAAACAAAGACTTACAACAAGCCTAAACAGTGGGCAGAAAACAAATGAAGACCAAGCCTATAAAAAAACCCAACCCAAGACTCCAACAAAAGAATCCATGCACCTAGCCTTCAAAAGGCTACAAACCCAAGATCAAAAACCCTGGTTGGCAGGAAGCCATTCTCACAATAGACTCGCTACTGAGGATACTACATGCTGAGGGAAGCGCACAGATTCCTCAAGGCTATGTTAGATTAAAAAGACCCTTATACCATCCTCCGTAATGCCAGTGAGGTGATAAGATCCAAAACTATTAAATGTAGGCAGAAAGCCATAGAGGGAATGTAAGGGAAGCGGGAAGGAGAGCTTCAACACAATTCTTCTCGCCTTAAGGGATTGGAATACCCACTGATGGTGTGGAGATGTCCTTGAGAATACCAGCCTCAAGGAGATTCACACTCCCACCTGCAAAAACTAACACCAATAACTAATAGCACAAATGAAAGAAAAACCTATCATAGCACAAACACAGATCACCCACAAAAGAAACTCTCTTCTTTAAAAGTTCAGACCCAAGAAACCACAAAAGAAACTAAAAAAACCTATGTACAATCCCTACTTAGTGAGGGGAGGGTTAAACCCATAACCCAAGTAAGGAGGAGGAGCTCCCCCTGCCTGGAAGGGGCAGAGGAGAGCCGCACACCAATGGCAGATAAAAGAGACGAGGCTCCTAGGGAAAAAGAGAACGCATAGAAGTTTCTTTCTCTAAAAGCTAGAGAAGAGATGCATATGTTTATGAAAGTGTATGAAATATACAATGAGATGTAATTATTTTTTATTCTCATCATAAAAGTGAATTATCCTAAAATAAAATAAGAAGATAATATTGGAGCTCAAGATTTTTTTAGTAATTTAAATTACAATATAAGATGGCAGCAGCCTAGAAACATTAGAGGTGGTTCTAAAACCTAATATATGGGACAATATATATATATATATATATATATATATATATATATATATATATATATATATTGTCCCATAGAGAGTATATGATTGCTTAGAAAGAGAAAAATAACATCATCGTGGTCCTATCATTGATAGAGACAAGAAGATAAAGAAAGAGATTTTAAGGCTTTTATCCAAAAGATGGTAATGTTTGAAAAAAACTATTACTAAAAGGAGTTAAGTTAAATGGAAGCATCAAAATTACTTGGTAATAATTAAATGAGTACTGAATTTTAATAAAAAGTTAATTATTTAAATTTTTATATTAAAAATTTCAATTTCATTGGCATTTTGTTATTTGAAAATTAAATATAAAACAGTTTAATAATTTTCTATCATATAATCTCAAATCACATGAATTTTTTTAGTAATAAATGTTATTTTTTATAAATAAAATGAATATAAATACATTTTTATTAATAATTAATTAATTAATAATATAAAATATGCGTAATATTTTTTTGTTAGTTCTACTTTAACCTATAATTAATAAAATATTTTATGTTTTAAATAAGTTTAAATTTTTTCAATTTTCATTTGATTCGATTAAGATTTTAAAGTAAGTAAAAAATCAATTAGTAAAAAAAGTTAGTCCTATTTAGTTCGATTAACCAAGTGAACATTATTAATTGATCCTTTCAATGAAAATTTTATGACTTTGTCTCTGGATTACTATTTGAAGATGTGCTTGTCCCTGTAGAAAGTGATCTGCATAAAGGAGATGAACGAGTCGTAGAACTTGAATTATTATTATTATTATTATTATTATTATTATTATTATTATTATTAATCAAAACCAAAATTAAAATTCAAAACATCACATTAATAAAAATATTTCAAAATTATAAAATTAATAAGTTTTATAAAAAAAATATTATATTACGATATTATAGTATTTAATTAAAATAATTTAACAATTAAATACTTACATTATAATATAAAAAATTCTGAATTTTAAATTTGATAACTTATTTTTAAAGAGACATTTCCCATAAAAAAATGCAACTGGTTCGAAAACCACCTAATATATTTTAGTACAGATTCTGCTGACAAGTTCATTAGCATTTGATTTTTTTTAATTAAAAAGGGAGGGAATTAGATATTATCACCGTCTATTTGAATAAAAAATATATATAAATGAGAAACATTTTGATTCATGCATGCCTGCTTGCGAGACGCAAGGTGGTTGTTAAAAATAGTTAGTTGTAGAAAAAGTTATTTTATATTAAAAAAGTTATGTTTATTATTAAAAGATATCAAAATAAGTTATTTATTATTTGTAATTGTATTTATTTTAAGAAGTATAAGTAAATTGATATAATTATTCTAAAAATTACGAAATGAATTATTGTATCTATTTTTTTTAATGTGTAAGTGAATAAATATAATTGTTGTAATATATACAAAGTGAATTATTGTATTTGTTAAAAAAAAAAACAAATGTTTTATAAATAGTAGTTTTGAACAGAAATCTTTTAATTCATTCTCTTCTATCTCTTCTTTTCATTTCTATTTATAATCAATATTATTATTCTTTATTTTATTCTTAGAAGAATTCTAGAATTGTTATTTACAATTCTGTTTTAGCTTAGTTATCCTGAAAGAATCTGCCCAAACTATCCGGCAACAATATAATGGAAAGCATAATTCCCTTAAGGAGAATAACTACAGGATCGAAGCCTATTGTTATTGTTATTGTTATTTTTCTAACAATCTTAAGGGAATTATACAATAATGGAGGCTTCTGATGCTAGTGTTTCTAATTCTTCTTTCAACAAAATTGTTAATGATGATGTCTTCAAACTTGAGCATTTTGATGGAACCAATTTCACTTGCTGAAAGGATAAATTATTGTTTTTGCTTACTAAATTGGGTATTGCATATCTGCTAAGTGACAATTTGCTCAAAATTCCTGAACCATCTAATAATGAGGATGCAACAGTCACACATCTTGCAAAAAACATGAAGAAGATGAAGTTTGATGTAGAAAATTTATTCTGAATTCTCTTTCTGATAGACTATGTGATTTATTTCGACCTATTAAAACTCCACAAGAAATTTGGCAGGCCTTAGAGAATAAGTATATACTTAAGAAAAATAAGGTACAGACAGATTTCTAAGTATGAAGTTTTTTTAGTTTCAAATGTCAAAAAATAAACCTGTTATGAATCAAATAGATGAATTGCTTATTTTAGTATCTAAACTCAAATATTTGAAAATATAAATGTTAGAAGAACTTCAAATGGTTGCTGTGATTGCAAAATTGCCCACCACTTAGAATGATTATAGAAAGAAACTATTGAACACTTCTAAAATTTTCACTATAAACCAACTTATAAAGCATGTTTGTATTGAAAAGGAAACTCGCATTCGCAAGAATAAATTTGCTTTAGAGTCTGGTATTAAGGTGAAAAATATAGAGTCTAGTACTAAGAAATATAGAAATACAAAGTTTGGAAAAAGGATGAAGTATATTGATGTTGTTTTAAGTTTTGTTTCTACCAATAATAAGAGAAATAAGTCATATTTTTTTTTGTGAAAAAATGGCCATTTTAAGAAGGAATGTAGGTTCTATAAGAAGTTAAAATTGAAAAATAGTGTCAGTCAAAAGAAAGCAAATGTTGTTGAAAATAAGTTATCTATTTCAGAAATTATTGCCATGGTTGCTAGACTTAATACTAGTATGGTAACAAAATGCAACATGACAACAATTGAGAAATCAGTTGATTGGTGGTTTGATTTTGGTGCTATTATTCATATCTGCAACAACAAAAATCTATTTAAAAATTATGAAGTTGCAGCAAAAGATGAAAAAGTTTTGATGGGAAATCAAGACACAGCCAAGATTCTTGGAAAATGAACTATTAAACTTTAATTCACTTCTGAAAAGAAGTTAATTTTAAGAAATATTTTTCATATTTAGGATGTGATGAAGAATCTAATATCTACAAATTTATTGTGCAAGAAGGGTTTGAAGGCTATCATAAAAGCAAAAAAAGTTTTTTTTTTTTTTTAATGGTGGATTTGTTAGACAGGAATATTCACGTGCTGGCATATTTAAATTAAGTATAGATAAAGTTGATATTTTTGTTTATATACTTGAGTTTTCTTTTAATTTATGACATACTCGTTTATCACATGTTAATTTTTAATCAATTAAATATATGTCTAAACATAGATTGATTCCTAGTGTCAATGACAATTCTGAAAAATGTGAAATATGAATGCAAATAAAGATGACTAAGAAACCTTTTCCAAAAAATGAAGAAACAACAGAATTACTTGAACTTATATATTTTGATATTTGTAAATTAAATCATCATTTAACTAGAGGAGGTAATAGATACTTTATTACTTTTATAGATGATCATTATAGATTTACTCATGTTTATTTAATAAGAACAAAAGATCAAGGTTTTGACGTGTTTAAAAATTATAAAGCCTAGGTAAAAAATCAATTGGAAAGGAAAATTAAAATCCTACAAAGTGACAGAGGTGGTAAATACTTTCCAAATTAATTTTCTGGTTTTTGTGAAGAAAATAGTTTGATTCATCAAACAAGTGCTTCTCATACCCCATAATAAAATGGTTTTGTTCAAAGAAAAATAGAACATTGGTAGATATGATTAATGCTATAATTATGCATGCAAAATTACCAATGAATATATGGGGAGAAACATTATTAATAGCTTGCCATGTGCATTATAGAATATCTTCAAAGAAGTCTAAAGTCTCTCCATATAAAATATGGAAAGGAAGAAAGCCGAACTTAAATTATTTAAGGGTATGGCGCTGTATAGCCTATTATAGAGTTCCAGATCCTAAAAGAATCAAGTTAAAACCTAGTGCTTTTAAAAGTATTTTTGTGGGATATGCTGAAAATTCAAAAACATATATATTATTGGATTTAGATTCTGATGCAATTATAGAATTTAGAGATGTTGAATTTTTAGAATCAAATTTTCTTTGTGATATAAACATCAATCCACAATCAAATACAGAAGGTTTTAATCCTACATTAACTCAAGATGCCAATATGAATTCTAGTTCTTCAAATAATAAACGAAAAAAATTTGATTCTCCTATTGAAACTAGGAGAAGTCAAAGAGTTTGAAAAGAGAAGAAATTAGATTCTGATTTCATTTCCTCACAATTAATAGTCTTCCTAGTTGAAGTAGTAGAGATATGGTATAAAATAAAATACCTATTATTTTAAATCTGGAAGAGAATCCTAAATCTTGTAGTGAAGTAATTACTTCAAGAGATTTTGCTTTTTAGAAAGAAGCAATAAATGATGAAATTGATTCTTTATTATCAAATGGTACATGGGTATTAGTAGATTTACCTTCTAGTTCTAAACCTATTAGATGTAAATGGGTGTTTAGGAGAAAATATAATACCGATGATTCTCTATAAACTTTCAAAACTAGACTAGTTGCAAAAAGTTTTAAACAAAAAGCAAGAGTTGATTATTTTGATACATATCCTCCTGTGACAAAAATTACTTCAATAAGAGTGTTGTTTGCTTTAGTATCAATTTATAATTTATTTGTTCATCAAATGGATGTTAAAACTACATTCTTAAATGGCGATCTTGATGAAGAATTGTATATGGAGCAACCTGAAGGGTTTGTACTTCTTGGAAATGAAAAGAAAGTTTGCAAATTAGTAAAATCATTATATGGTTTGAAGCAAGTCCCAAAATAAAGGCATGAAAAGTTTGATGATGTGATATTATCACATGGTTTTAAACATAATGGAGTAGATAAATGTATTTATTCTAAAGTTACAAAAGATTATGGTGTAATAGTGTGTCTTTATGTAGATAACACACTAATAATAGGAACTAAAATACAAGGTATGAATAATTATAAGAAGTATTTAGCTTCTCAATTTAAAATGAAAGATGTGGGAGAAGTGGATACTATCTTAGGTATCAAAATTAATAAACATAAAGGGGGTTTTGCTTTGAGTCAATCTATTTATCTTGATAAGATTCTTTCCAAGTCTAATCATTTGGGTACTAAAGAATCTAATACTCCTTTTGATGTTTGTAACAAATTAGTTGAAAATTCGAAAAGATCTATAAGTCAATTAGACTATGCTAGTGCAATTGATAGTTTGATGTATGCTATGCATTATATTAGGCCAGATATTGCTTTTGCTGTTTTCAAGATATACTCATAATCATATCACTGATCATTGGAGAGCTATTAGAAGAGTTCACGGTTATCTTAAAAGGACAAAGGCTTTTGCCTTGTTTTACAATAATTTTCCTTCAGTGCTTGAGGGTTATAATGATACCAGTTGGATAGCTAGTATTAATGATAATAAGTCTACATCTGGTTGGATATTCACTTTTGGTGAAAGAGCTATCTTCTGGGCTTCTAAGAAACAAACATGCATCACTTATTCCACAATGGAATATGAGTTTATTGCTTTAGCGATAGCAGGCAAAGAGGCAGAATGGTTGAGAAATTTATTGCGAGATATAAAGTTGTGGCCATAACTGATGCCAGCAATCTCTTTGCACTGTGATAGTGAAGCTAGTATGTCTAGAGCAGATAGCAAGATTTATAACGGCAAGTCTAGACATATTGCTTTAAGACATGAGTATATTAGATAACTAATTTCTGATGGTATCATCACAGTTGTCTGTATCATATCAAAGAATAATCTTGCTGACCCATTAACCAAAAGGCTCCCAAGGGATATGATTAGTAGCAGTACATGTGCGATGGGTCTAAAATTTTTTTTATTTGTCACTAGTAATGAGAGCCGTACCTTTCTTATTGGTCAATAATTTTAAAGGGTTAAAAGATAATAACAAGTTATAGTTTGTGCCAGTTTGCAAGCACTAGAAATTAAGCAATGCTTAAGAAAAAGAGGTTGAGTATTTATTACTCTTAATAAAGATACTAGGTTTGGTTTAGAACTAAGAAGTCCTTAATTGTGACTTTGTTTAAACTTCACCTGTATAAACACAACAAGTGGTGTCGCTTCTATCAAAGTTTGGATAATAAAACTTTGTAAGTATTTATGAATTCAGGAGGTAGTACAATGCCATAATATGGTGCTAAAACTCACGATGAATGTATTAAAGAAGTTGATAAGATTTATGTATATGGTATTTTCAATCTTATCGATATAAGAATTATGGTTTAATATTTGAATATAACCATTAATTTTGATGAGATTTTGACATATTTATACTAATAGCAGGTTTAAGTCGAAAGATACCTTCTATATGCATATATCTTAATTCCTATTGATTGAGTTTATCACTAACTAAGTGGGGGATTGTTAGAAATAGTTAGTGATAGAAAAGTTGTTTTATATTGAAAGAATTATGTCTATTCATTAAAAAGTATTAAAATGAACTGTTTATTACCAACAGTTATATCTATTTTAAGAAATATAAGTGAACAGATGTAATTATTCTAAGAGATATAAAGTAAACTATTGTATCTATTTTTTTAATATACAAGTGAACAGATATAATTATTTTAATAGATACAAAGTGAACTGTTGTATTTGTTCGAAAAGGAGAAAATGCTTTATAAGTAGCAGTTTTGAACAAAAATCTTCTAACTCTTTCTTTTTTATCTCTTCTATTCATTTCTACTTAAAATCAACATTATTATTCTTTATTTTATTCTT
Organism: Hevea brasiliensis; assembly: GCF_030052815.1. Classification (NCBI taxonomy): domain Eukaryota; kingdom Viridiplantae; phylum Streptophyta; class Magnoliopsida; order Malpighiales; family Euphorbiaceae; genus Hevea; species Hevea brasiliensis. Next base: position 107,517,781 of record NC_079493.1, read on the forward strand.
GGCAGAATTCTATAATTGTTGTCTAGAAATCTATTTTGGCTTTGTTATCTAGGAGGGATTTACCCAAATGACCCAGCAGCAACATAGTTGGGGGGGCAGCATAATTCTCTTAAGGAGAGTGATTACAGAATCGAAACCTATTGTTATTATTATTTTTATTTTTCTAACAATAGTAGTGTCCAGTGTGTGAGACACAACTATTAATAGTGTTTATTGCACCACACAGCTTTTTATGAGTCCTGCACCTCTCTCTTCTCTAGACATTAATTTGAATAGCGTCTATCCCTCACTCTCTTCCACTCTGGCCAAATCGCCCCTATTCGATAAATACTTTCAAACTAACCCCTATTTGGTATTTAAATTTTTTCATTAAACCTATTTGGAAAAAAGCCTAGACCCATCGATAGGTAGTGTCTAGCTAGCTACTTTCTAGGAATGGAAGCTGGACGCTATCCATAGTAGAGTGTTGCTAATTTTTTAACAATTCTTTGACTTCCCTTTGATTGTATATTTTTCTTTTTGTTATTCAACTGATGGACACATCTATGGGTCGTGTCTTACCGTCTCTCTCCTCCAACTATGCTTTCCTCACCCCCTTTCAGTAAATATTTTGTATCTCACCTCCTTTTGATGATAATTTTTTTCAAACACCATCTTTTAAAAAAAAAGCCCAAAATTTTTGTTAAGATTTAATTCATATAATTGACTACAAATTATTAATGTTTATTTTATAACCAATTAAATTAATAAACGATTAAATTTTAGGTCATAAAATTCAATAATCATAGTTTTATAGTAATATGATATCCTAATGATATTCTAAAAAGATTCTTAAATATAATAAATATTTAGCTACATTTTATATTTTTATTATATTTAAAGTCTGTTTATTTCATAAAAAATATATTTTAAAAAATATTTTAAAAAATATTTTTTATATTTAATTCGAGATCTTAACCTTTCTTTATGTATAGAAAGGACAATAACTGTTTTTATTATAACAAGCACGCAAATCTAAGGCACACACACAAATCGCACAATCATACAGTAATGAAAATAGAAGAAGAATGACACAAGATTTAACGTGGTTCAACCGTAAGGTCTATGTCTATGAGCAAGATAAGAGATGAAAAGAGCAAGATACAATCAATCAGAACTCTCAAATCCTAACCCCAGTGTGTTTTCTGAATATCTCACGACTCTACTGCAAAGGGTAGAATATTACAATATTTATACTAGTTCATACTGTGAGGGCGTTGCCCCCACACCCCCAAGGAGATCAGTGGTGGGCTTCGGGCCCAGACCTATCAGCCCATGTCCTCCACTACTACCACAGATCTCACTTTTTATTCCATTCGGGTCACAGCACGAAACTTTCGGGTCGGATCACAATTCGGGTTTATGAAAAATATATCCAAATTTCAAGCCACAAAAATAATAATTCTTCCCCTTGGCTTGAATTTCCTTTATCATCAATAAAATAATAACAAAACACTTTGTCTTGCCATATGCCCTCGCAAGGGCATTACTGAGCACTACAAACACCAACCAAGTCTAGGCAATGCCTAAACTTGCTTACTGGGACTCCCTTGGTCATCATATCTATTAAATTATCATGTGTAGAGACTTTTTACACAACTACAATCCCCTGAGATACAATGTCCCCAATAAAGTGATATCTGACATCAATGTGCTTAATTCACTCATGGTACATCTGATTCTTTGTGAGATGTATTGCACTCTGGCTGTCACAAAACACTGCTACCTTTCTCTGTATCAACCCAAGATCACCCACCAAACCTTGTAACCATAAAACTTCCTTTACTGCCTCTGCTAAGGCCATATATTCAGCCTCTGTGATAGACAAAGCAACTGTAGCTTGCAATGTTGCCTTCCAACCGATAACACTTCCAGAAAGAGTAAACAAATAACCTATCAAAGATCTCCTCTTGTCTAAGTCCCCAGCAAAATCTGAATGCACATAGCTAACAACTGAATCAAATGTTAGACCAACATCTATAGTGCCCTTCAAATACCTCAAAATCCATTTCACTGCCTACCAATGCCCTTTCCCAGAACACGCCATTTATCTACTCACAACACTAATTGCATGTGAAATGCCAGGTCGGGTGTATACCATAACATACATGATGCTACCAACAGCACTCGAATAGGGAACACTGGACATGTGCTCCATCTCCTTATCTGTTTTGGGTGACATATCTGCAGATAACTTGAAATGGGCAGCAAACGAAACAGTCACAGGCTTAGGGTTATTTATGTTGAAAAGCTTAAGCACTTTCTCAACATAAGCCTGTTGAGACAAGAAAAGCTTCCCAACACTTCTATCCCTGGTAATTTTCATTCTCAATATCTTATTTGCAGCACCCAAATCTTTCATCTCAAACTCATCACTCAACTGCTTTTTCATAATGTTAATTTGTGACATGCTTTTAGCAACAATAAGCATGTCACCCACATATAGCAGCACATAAACAAAGAAATCATCTGAAAGCTTCTTATGATACACACAACTGTTATATGAACTACAATTAAAGCCATTACGAACTATGAATGTATCAAATCTTTTGTACCACTGCCTAGGAGACTGTTTCAGACCATATAAAGATTTCTTAAGTAAGCAAACACGGTTTTCCATACCTGGAATGAGAAATCCCTCAGGCTGACTCATATAAATTTGCTCCTCTAACTCACCATGCAAAAATATTATCTTCACATCTAGTTGCTCAAGCTCTAAATCATGAAGAGCAACCATAGTAAGTAAGACTCTAATAGAACTGTGCTTCACAACTGGAGAAAACACTTCATTAAAGTCAATCCCCTCCCTCTGACTAAAGCCTTTTGCTACCAACCATGCCTTATATCGAGGTGCTTCAACTCCTAGAGTGCCTTCCTTTTTCTTGAACACCCATTTTCAACCTACCACTTTTTGTCCCTTAGGCAATGTTACAAGCTCCAAAGTCTGATTCTTGTGAAGAGATTCAATTTCTTCACTCATAGCACCGACCCACTTATTTCATCTGAACAAGAAATAGCTTTTCTATAATTGCTGGGTTCATGCACATCAACTGTCTCAGCAACTGACAAGGCAAATGCAACTAGATCTGCATATGCATATCTCTGCGGTGGTCTAATCTGTCTTCTCTCTCTACCAGTTGCAATGCTATATGGTTCCTATTACTGTTGCTCAGGTGCATCCTCTTGTTGAACAGGATCTTGCACCACATCCTCTGAGTCACTAGACTGAACTGCTGAAGTATCAATATCAAGCTCCACCTATTCTCTAACACCATGATCCGATTCTGCTATTCACTTCTCCCTCTGACTATCCAATGAAGCAGACTCATTAAATGTCACATCCCTGCTGATAATTAATCCTGGAGACTTTGGATCATTGCACCACAACCTGTAACCCTTCACTCTAGATGCGTACCCTAGAAATATGCATTTTCTTGCTCTCGGCTCAAGCTTACCATCTCTCACATGAGCATAAGCAGGGCAACCAAATACTCTCAGCTAAGAGTAATCAGCAGGTGAACTGGACCAGATCTCAAAAGGAGTTTTGCACTCAGTAGCTGTAGATGAAGATCTATTAACCAAGAAACAGGCTGTATTATTTACTTCAGCCCAAAAATCCTTTCCCAATCCTGAATGTGAGAGCATGTTTTGTGCTTTTTCACAAAGCGTTCTCTTCATGCGTTCTGCAATACCATTCTGTTGTGGTGTCCTTGTACAAGTGCAATGTCTCACTACACATTCATTCCTGCATAATGCATCAAACTCATGATTGCAAAACTCCAATCCGTTATCAGTTCTAAGATGCTTGACCTTCTCTTCTGTCTGCTTCTAAATCATTGTCTTTCACTTTACAAAGGTTGAAAATGCCTCATCTTTTGTTTTCAGAAAATACACCCACACCATCTGAGAGTAATCATCAATCAAAGTCATGAAGTACCAGGCACCGCTCTTGGAAGGGATTCTGTTAGGACCCCATAGATCTGAGTGGATATAATCCACCGTTCCTCTGGTCTTGCACACTGCCTTTTTATCGAACTTCACCCTGGTCTGTTTGCCAAATACACAATGTTCACAAAGGTTCATAGATTCCGTTTTCTGCCCGTCTAATAAATCCCGCTTGCTTAACACATATAATCCTCTTTCACTCATATGACCAAGGCACATATGCTACAATTGAGTTCTGATTATTACTTTCAAATGCTACTGCAGCTTCTCCAGAAACTGTACTGCCTTAAAGGAAATAAAATCCTGAAACCAAACTGCTCCTCATGAGTACCATATAGCCCTTACACACTTTGAGAACTCCATTCTCTGCATGGTATCTAAATCCATGAGAGTAAAGTGTCCCAAGAGAAATCAGATTTCTCTTTAGTCCTGGAACATGCTAACACTCTATAGTTCTGACAACGCCATCAAACATCCTCAATCTGATGTTACCAATTCCTTCAACAGATAATGCACGATCATTGCATAGAAACACCTTGCCAATCATCTGTTTATAAGTGACAAACCAGTTTCTGTGTGGACACATGTTATAAGTAACATCAGTATCAAGAATCTAGGAATTTTGTCCATGATCTGAACTCACAGATAAAATTTCTCTAGCACTGTCATCACCATCAGAATCAAGAAAACTATCAACCACATTTGCAGAACTTTTTGGTTGCTTTTCCTTTTTATTTTTCAACTTGGGACAGTCTCTCCTGCAGTGACCTTGCTCCCCGCACTCAAAACAGTTGGCCTTTTTCATTCTTGACTTAGATCTGGCCTTATATTTCTTCCTGCTGGAAGAACCTCCCTTGAATGTGTTCTTTCCCTGCTCACCAAACCTTCCCCCTCAAATCTTTCTCTATTATCTGAAAATTTCTTTTTCAACTCCTTCGATTTTAGAGAATTACTAACATCGTCTAGTGAAATATTGTCTTTCCCATACAACAGAGTGTCAACAAAAGTTTCATAGGACAGAGGCAAAGAACATAACACAATAAGGGCTTGATCCTCACTATGAATCTCAATATCAATATTCTTCAGGTCTATAATGATTAAATTAAATTCATCTAGATGTTCTTTAATGGGCGAGATTGTAAAGCCTTTTCTTCAAATACAGGCGGTTGGTCAGTGATTTGGCAGAGTACAACTCCTCTAATTTCTTCCATGCCACAGATGTTAAGCTTTCACCAGCAATCTCGCGTAGGACATTATCAGTTACGCTCATGAAAATCACACTCAAGGCTCTTTCCTTTAGATCAGCCTTCTCTGCCTCTTTCATACTTTCTGGAAAGTTATCCTTGATTGCCTTCCATAGACCTTGTAGGATCAAGGAAGATTTAATTTTAATCTTTCACAGACTGAAACTCGATGCACCATCAAAGTTCTCCATCTCATACTTCGTTGAAGACGACGCCATCTGTAAACCCTAGGTTTTGCACACAAAGCTCTTATACCAGTTTGTTATAACAAGTACACAAATCTAAGACACACACATAAATCGCACAATCACACAGTATTGAAAATAGAAGAAAAATGACACATGATTTAACGTGGTTCAATTATAAGGTCTACGTTCACGGGTAATACAAGAGAAAAAGTTCTACTATGATGAAAAGAACAAGATAAAATTAATCAGAACTCTCAAACCCTAACCCCAATGTGTTTTCCTAATATCTCACAACTCTACCTCAAAAGGTAGAATATTACAATATTTATACTAGTTCATACCGCGGGGGCAACCGGCACTGGCCCAAAGCCCACCACAAATCTCACTTTTTATCCCAATCGGGTAACAGCGTGAAACTTTCGGGTCAGATCACAATTCAAGTCCATGAAAAATATATCCAAATTTCAAACCACAAAAATAACAATTTTGATTTTAATGGTTGGAGTTTTATAAATTTTTAGGAAAAATTAAATTAATTGAAATCATCTCTAAATTTATAATATCTCGATTCTAGTCTAACCAAAACTAATTATATATAAAAATAATTATTATTATTTTCATAAAAATTAAATTATAAAATAACAAATTTAAGAGGAAATTTTAATTTTATTTATTAGGGATAAGTCGTAAGTGGGCCAAGCTCTATAAATGAAGAATGTGATATTATAAGCAGACGCGCATGAATATCAGTGATGCACGGCTACTTACCACATAATACATTATGGTCTTATCACAGATGCAAGTGGATTTAATTATAAGCATCCTCATTGATAATGGTCAAAATCTGTCGACTATTTTAGTGGCGATCCCGTGTACTCAACCTCATGTCTTAACCGTACAGGCTGAGTTTTCCTTCCTTCAACTACTCATTTCTCCATCTTTAATTCGTTCATTGTGACAGCCATATATATATATATATATATATATATTCACCTTAAATATTTTTAAATATTTTGATCAATTTTGTAAAATTTAAGTATTTATAAATAAATTATTATTAATTCATGTAATTAATATTGATTATTTATAAAGCCCTTACCACACATATAATGAACTCATGCTATGCCTCTTCCCTCTCCATAGGTACTCTCTAGCTGTGCCCTTTTATTCATTATACATGTGATAACGGGACCGTCGCATCTTAATGTCAAAACAAAGATATTTCTGATGCACAGGATCCTCTTAAAGAGGCAAGTGTAGAGCATACGTATCTCTGCTTATGAGAGTATGATACACGTTCAAAGGTTTTCGGAGAGAAGGAGAAGAGTTTAGAAAGCCATAGAAGAGAATTTCAGAGAATATTATTGAAAGGAAACTTAGTCTGATTACAACTGAAGAGAGCAACTCCTTATATAGGCGAGGAGGCTCTTAACATTACAGGCAACCGGTTAGAAACTAGCTACCGACACTCTTAAAGCAACATAAAGAAAAGCAAAATAAAGACAGACAGATTATTACATTATTGACTGACAAACTTTAACTTTTATCATGGAGTGGTGGACAGATTGAGGGTGTCAAAGTCAGAATCATCAGAGTCGATTCCAAAAAAGTCCTTTGGCCACTGTCTGTGTACAGGAGATGTTGGGTTAGCGCTCTGAATGGCATCTCATGACTCTATGTCCATTGGATCCTGGGAATCTTGCCACATGGGATGGGTCCAGTCAATAGGCTCATCAGTGAGGGACTGGATGGGACCAAGTGATGTACAATTCACATGGGGAGGTACCAGACAATAATAGCTGTTGATTTCACAAAGATATTCAGCTAGTTGTTTTATCAAGGGTCCCATGGCCTCCTTGTCAATAATTGATCCCTCGTAAGTCCTCCACTCGTACTCAGTATTCTGGGTCCAGAGGAGTCCATCGGGCCTTCTAGAGAAAGGCCTGTGAAAAATGAACATGGTTCTGATGTTGGGCTGAGTAGCGATGGGCCTGTCTTCTATTCCATGGGTGTCTATGATGCGTTTCAAACTGTAGCGCCATGCTGAAATGGGCTTGAACCATTCCAGAAATCTGGACAGGAGAGTTCTGTTGGTGTTGTTCATAACATACTGATACAGGGCCATGAGTGGGAATTCTATCCCTGTAGAATAGAGAGTAACCATGCACCAGAGGAGCCATAGTTCTTCCAGGATGAGTTCTCTGCCAGGGTGGATACTGAAACAGGTGAGGAAAGGGTTGTCAGGGATAAAGACAGTCGAGGAGGGGAGTAATCCCCTTAGGGTGTTTCTTGCACTCAGGTAGTGAAACAGATGATCCCTTGCGAACTTAGCCATTTTTGTGATAGGCTGGTTTGGTGAGCATCCGGGAGGGAAACTGTCTGGAGTAGGAACCAGGAAATTGTGCATTGGAGAAGGAGTATGTGGAGAGGATGAAGATGATGCCATGAGGATCAAGGGGAGTGTAGAGGAAGATTGGATCAGGTGGAGGGTTTTTGGCCTGGATAGGAGGTCAGGAACCAAGTTGTGCTTCCCTTTGATATGCTGGACTGTGAATTTATACTTGGCGAACCAGTCCTTAAGCCTCAGTAATTGTGGTTCAGGAAGAGACTTGTTTTTGAAGTCTAGAACCTTTGGGAAGGATGAGCTGTCCATGACCACAGTGAAATGGTGGCCAATCAAATGAAATTCGAATTTCTTTATTCCATTTTTGACAGCTAAGATCTCTTTATAGACTGAATGATAATGTTTCTGAGGCTCTAGGAACTCTCCATTAGCATGCCCGCAGATATGCTTTTCTCCTTGAATTTCTTTGATGAGGACTGCACCCCAGTGGGTGTCACTAGCATCAGTCTGAAGGATGCGGTGTCCAATGCTGGGAATCTTTAGTGGTGGCGGGTTTAAAGCCACTTCTTTTAATTTTTTGACTGCACATGTCTGTTCTTCCCTCCATGGTGGGGAATCCTTTTTAAGCATCTTTGACAGCTGGCAAGTGTGGGCGGCCACATGCGGGATAAACTTCCTGATGTAATTGATAATACCAAGGAACTGTTGTATTTGATTTACTGTCAAATCCTTATCAGGAAACTTCAGTAATTCTTCTGTAATGTGAGGTCCCGGTTGGTATTTTCCATCCTTGAATTTCATTCCAAGGAAGTCGATGTCAGTTTGGGCCAGTGAGCTCTTCTTTTCTGATAGCATAATTCCATAGGAATCCACCAATTGTTGAAATGTGGAGAGGAGTGTCCTATGGGCCGTAACATCTTTGGAGAAGAGAAGGATATCGTCTATATAAATAAGAGCACTATGTAGTATGGGCTCGAATATCCTTGTCATGGCCTTTTGGAAAACTGATGGGGTCGTCTTAAGGCCGAATGGAAGGACTGTCCATTGGTATTGGGCCGTAGAAATACAGAAGGCAATCTTAGGCCTATCAGAGGGGTTAATTCCCAATTGCCAAAAACCAGCTTTGAGATCAAACTTGGAGAAAATATGGGCTTCATGTAGTTGAGTGAACAAGGCTTCAGGCTTTGGTAATGGGAACTTGTCATCTTGGAGGAAATGATTCAGAGGCTTGTAATCTATGACAAGTCTTTTCTTTCCTCTTAGTCGTTCCATTTTTTTTCTACATAAAAGGCCTGGCAGGCCCATTGGGAGGAAGTGGGTTCTATGAGGCCTTGTTGGAGAAGCTGTCTGCACTCTTCTTGGGCTAGAGCCAAGTCTGTAGGATTCATTCCCGGGTGTGATGCCTTTGTCGGATTGATATCTTCATTGAGTTTGAATGGAAGACTGACAAAGAATTCTGGGTTTTTCCATAGGGGGTGTTGATGGTGAAAATGTGCATGGGAATCAGCACAGGACCTTAAGAGGAGCTCCTTGTGCTCTTGGAATTCAGCTGAGGCATCAGCCAGAGAATATAACCTTGGGACAGAAGTAAATGGCTGAAAATTCCTTTTATATTTCAATCCTGTGGGGAGGATCTTCAAATGCTTCGCCTGTTGATACAAGTCAAAGCCTATTAGCAGATCCTTGTCAGGAAGATCCTACCTGATGACCCTAGTCCAAAGGACACAAGTGGGGAAGAACTGGATTCCAATTGGGTGCTTAGTGATGAGGCTAGTTTTGAAAACATTTCCATCTGCAGCCTTAAAGTATTCTTCATGAGGGACCCAGTATTCTGAGGGTAAGATGGCTGGGTTCATCATGCTTTTGTGAGCCCCGGTATCCAGGAAGCCAATGACACTAATGGGCCGTTCATACTTGCTGGGAAGAATATGAATCGGGACTAAAGGAATTGGAATAGTGTCTGGGCCATAAGTGGATTGGGAGGATTGGATATGTTGGGCCAGGTAAGATGGGTAATGGGCTTGATGTAATCGGATTCTTACAAGTGAATGAGTGATCTTCTTCTGATCCAGTGTCTACTCTAAGGGCAAAGACTGTATCTTCATCGGGCTCATCCTGTTCAGAGAACAGGGATTCGACATCATCATGCTCCAGGGAGATGTGAGAAGCCTGCTGTATGTGTTGTAATAGCTTAACTGCCTTATTAGAGTTTTTTGGGCAGTTCTTGGCATAATGACCTCGATTGCCACAAACATAGCACCTGTCAGACTTCTTTGTACCCGTTCTTTTCTTTCGAAAGTATCTGACTGACCTTTTTCCTTTCTTTTGCTTGAAAGGGGGTTTGAACCCAGAGGGATGCTTCTTGTAATGTGCTTTCTTCTTTGGCTTGCATTCACAGTTCTTTTCCTTGCATTTAATGGTAAGGTGAGACTTCTGGCATACATTCTTCAAAGCTTTGCTGTTGTCAATGATATCTTTGAACAACTTCTGTTGTTCGCACATTTTGTCCAGACAGGCCAGAGTCATTTGATGGATTTCCCCTATATTGATAGCATTCATTACTCTTCTAGTAGCAGCAATACTTCTGTGGAGTTCTGGTTGTAATGCTTCTGGTAGAGAGGCAATATAGGTATGCCTGAGGTTGACATCATTGTAACCATTAAGCAGATAATAACGTTGAGTCATGCGCTGGTAGTGTTTCTCAATGTCTGATCTTTTTAAAGAACAGCAGCGCATGTCAAAGAACTCTTGTCTTAACTGCTTGCTGTATAAAGATGCATCTCCGAGAAACTCAGCAAAGAGAGAGTTGACTACTTGTAAGGGAGTCAGGTGGCAAAATTGAGCCTTCTAATATTCTCCAATGGAGGAAAACCAATCTTGCAATGTGCCAACAGTTCGAGAGATGAATTCTCTGAGTATAGTGTGGGAGTCAGCACCTTCCCGGAGCATTTGGACATCAAGCCAAGCTTTAAATTCTGCAAGGCGATCTCTCCACTTTGATGGGGGAACATCATCTAAGGTGAACCATGGGCCTGAACTGGGCCTGGTCTGTTGTGGAGCGCCTGGTAGTCCAAAATCTAGAATTGGTTCATCATCAGGGATCTCAACATGGGGGTCTTGAGGAGGCCCTGTAGGGCCTGTAGTGCCACTGGTAGAATCTGTGGTTGGTGAAGGACCTGTTTAGGAGGCTGTTGGCTGAGGATCAGCCATGAGCAGTGTCGTGATATCCATTCATCCGTCCTCACTGTCATCAGATGAGTCATCAGAAGAATCTTTTTCTAGTTCTGGCTCAGAGGGTATGGACACCATATGCTGAGGAGGAGGATCAGGATACATTTTGTCCTTCCCTTTATCAATTTTCCTTTTTGGAGGATGGGATTCTTCCAAGGAAGATGGACTCTTTGGCTCATATCTGGCAGGTGTTGGAGTAGGTTTAAACAAAGGAGACGGGTGGTATGTTGGAGGTGGTTCATATGAATAGTTAAAAGGTCCAAAAGGGGAGTAAGCAGGTTCAGGAGTAGGAAGAAAAGGATTAGGAGTTGTTTGAGCAGAGAAAGGGCTGAATGGGCTGTAAGAGACCGGAGCTTCTGTGGGCTTATGCAAGTCTGCCTCAACTTGGGCCAACTGTTTTTTCAACCTTCTTATCTCCTGTTCCTTTTGGTTGAATTCTACACCAAATCTTCATTATTGGATCAAAGCCTTCAGATCTCTATCAAGCTGGGTAATTCTGCTTTGTAAGTCCTTGTACATGTTTTGGTCAAAAGCAATGAAGGAGTCAATCTTTTGATCAACATACTGAGTCCTGATGAGGACCTGGTCAATCTTGGAATCAATACGCTCTAGTGCCTTATTCTGGACAGCAGCATTCTTGGTTTGCCAGTTCAAAACTTCTTAAGCTTGAGTGATCGGGGTTGTCTGACCTTCATTATCAACCTTAGTTGAGTGAATGAAAGGTCTGGTGGAGATTTTGGTCTGCTGATCGGTCTGTTGTGCTAATGGAGGAAAATCTGCTTCATAAGAGGTAGGTGAGAACATCATGCAGGGTTGCACCAAAGGAAGTGAAGTCGGAGGGGAAGAAACTGGTTTGAGAGGGGGTAGTTTCTTTCCTTCCTTTCTGATGATCTCAAGGGCAAGCTCATAGATGGGAAGAGGCTTCTTCTGCTTGGTTTCCTCATGGATACCAATCCATGGGCTACTATCTGGATAGTCTCTTCTGAGAACTTATTGTGGTTTGCAAGAGGCTTTTCTTGTTTGTTTGGTGAGCTTCCTCCAATTTTTGTGAGACAGAGGATGGTCATATTCATTTTCCCAGTAGTTGTCAGGACAGTCACAATCTTCGTCGCATGCTCCAGAACTTGGGAGATCCCAGGGGCAGTGACCATCTATTTTCTGAGGATAGATGTAATGATTGTCTGGTGTAACTGCTCCAATGGGATAGTCGTTTTGCTCTTTTTCTAATGGCTGGACCATCATGGTTTGGAATACAGGCAAGGATCCTGTAGAATGCCGTGGTGGCTGAAAGGAAGTCTGTACTGTTCCATCAGGATTCCTTCTGAAAGAAGATTCTGTGATCTGGATTGGTTGGGAGGTTGAATGAAGCCTTTCGTAATTGGTTAACCAATCCTTTGGGATGAGCTGTTCAAGCTCAATTCTAGGCAGTTGCCTAGGTATCTGGACAATTGTTGGAGTGGTTTCAGTGTCTGCTAGCACAAGCAGAGCATCATTTGATACAGATGGCTGAGATAGATCTACTGCATGATCTTGCAGCCTGTAGATAATCTGGTGGTGTAACGTAGCCATCATGGAAGATGTGACTTGGGCTACACCCGTGAGTTGGATTTGGACTTTTAAATCAGTGCTGAGATGTGGATCTCTAAGGGAAAGATTGTAGTTAGGAAAAAACGTCAATACCACACTTCCTGCATGCAAAGTGGTAAGACATGTCCCTATCACTGCATGTTCATACTGTAAAAACCTCGTATCGAGGAGTGATACTCTTGCTGTTACTGGAAGTCCTCATCGTCCATGTAGACTGAGGATAAGTCGAACAACTCCAAAGTGAAGATGAGAAAACCCTTCTTGTCTCCATCTGGGGATGAGCTGAGGAGGGATTTCTAAGGTTACGTACTGTTCAGCAGATGAATTCTGGAGAGAGCATTGATCCATTCTGGAGGCCTGAACATATTCTTTTGACAAAGATCTTCTGGAAGAAATGAGAGATCTGATAGATCTGGTCAAAGATCCAGATCGTCTGTAGATGTTGTACGGACTGAGAAGAGGAATAAGAGATTCTCCGACCAGAGCATCTTCAGGTAAAGTAGATATTTCCACGAGATTATCAATTCTGGAGGATAGTGTTCTTCGAAGTGGTGAAGAAAAAGAAAGAGAAGAAGTGAGATTAGCAATCTCAGAGGGAGAAGGGGTCTGAAGATGAGTTTCAGAAACAGGGTTAGGTGTTTGACAAGCCATGTTTGGTACGTAGCGTAGTGACTAGAGATCGCTCTATCTTCTAGGAAGGATTCAAGCAGTTACTAGTTTCCAGTCGATATACCAAGATTAGAGAAGATGACAGAAAACAGTGATACAGAGATTAAGAGAAATACCAGAGTTTGAAGATTTCTCCCCTACTTACTAGTGAAGTATGTATAATACAAACATAATTAGCTCTGATACCAAGATAAGTCGGGAGCCCTTACCACACATATAATAAACTCATGCTATGCCTCTTCCCTCTCCATATTTTATTATATTTTTTCAAAATAATAATAATATAGCAATGTAAGAAAACGGGGAAACCTATGTAATGGAATCTACCCCAAATGAAAATGAGAAGAAATGTCAGGTCAAGTATATTATATGTCACGACAGCCGACACGACAAATAATTTTCTTCCTTTTCCACACCATTTTATTATTCCACCTTCTTCAATTCAATGGTGGTTGGCATAACTTTTTTCTTTTTTCTACTTTTCCTTTTCCATTTTTCAAAGGAACTTTCTATAAATATTTTTAAATAAAATTTAATTTTTTTAATACTTATTAAAAAAATTTAATTTAATTTATTTTTAATTTTTAATCTAATTTAATTTATAAATTTTAATTTAAACTCAAATCAGTTTAAATAAATTACATGTGTTTTTTTTAATATTTATTTTTTTTAATATTAAAATGTTATTTTATATTGTATAATTAATCAAATAAAAATATCAAAAATATTATTTTTTATTATTCAATATTATTTATTAAACTGAAAATATAAAAAACATTATTTTTATATTTTCATATAATTAATTAAAAATTAAAAATATAAAATATTAAATTTTATTTTCATATTATTAATTAATATTAAAAAATAAAATATAAAAAATTAACTATTTTTAATTATTTAATAAACATTAAAAATAATTAACCAAGTAGTTAATGTACAATTCTCCTAACCCAATCAATGGAAAAATCAACAGCTTGTTGGAGGAGCACAAGACAATCTCTGTCCTATCTTCTGTATCCACTGCAGAGCCTCTCTTAACTGCAAGAAACACTGCCTCTCTTGGAGCTCGTATGGCCTGCAGAACACCGGAAAATGCAGAAACAAAACTTCCTTAGGCACCGTACTAAACTCACACAACCCTCACCTGCATTCACTGCTTCATTACATCGCATTTGAGGTAGCCAACATGAGATTGTTAATTTACCTAATAATTCAAGACCTTCGTTTGGTTGAAAATGATTTTTTTTTAAATTATTTTTCAAAAATATATTTATGGGAAAATTATTTTTCAGAAAGTATGTTTTAAATTTGTTTGATTTGCACAAGAAATTTTTGAAAAGTAAAATTATGTTAATGAAAAATAATAATAATAATACATAAAAAATAAGATTATTGACTTTTCGAATAGTTTTTTTTATATAAAAAAAATTGTTAATAATGACAAACTAAAATCAATAAGTATTGGTGCAGTTATAATTGGGGTTGTGCATGATTTTTGGGGTTCTAAATCGAAGTTATTTTGATATCTTAGCTCGGTTTGGTTATTCATTAAGAATCAAATCAGAATCAAACTGAGAATCGATTTTATATATGTATTTTTCTATTTTTTTAGATATATATATGAACTAAATACAATATAATATTATATTTTATTTTTCTATATTTTCTAAATATTATAGTTATAAATAAATTAAATTGCTTTATAATTCTTAATTATAAATGTATTATTATACTATATATATGTTAATTCATAATTATATTAGTATTTTATAGTTAAATATTACATAATTAATAAATATACTATTATATTATATGTGCACTTCATAGTTAAAAATTATATAATTTAGAAATAATTAAAAGATATATTATATGATATATTATATATTAGTAATCCAATTCAAAATTGAAATGTTAATTCAAATATAATCTTTTTAAGAAAAAAATTACATAAAATTATTTCAAGAATCGAATCGGAATCATATTAAACCGAATTGAAATCGAAGAATCAAGAATCGTATTGAATTAAAACCGAAATAATGAAAAACTAAATTGAAACTTTACTGAAATTGTAAGACCCACTATAGTTCTAAGATCTATTACATTTCTAAAGGGAGAATTTAGGTTCAATAATTAAAAAAAAAAATTATTAATAAGGGCATCACAAACTATTTTAACACTTTATGAAAACTTAAAATTTTTATAGTTTAAGTTACTCCAAACAAAAATGCTTAGATTTTAGAGCAATCTATTGATTAGATTTACGGATGGCAAAAGTTTTCGAACCTAATCCGCCTCATCTCGAATTTGATCAATTTTCCTGACCTCAATTTGTGTAGGGTGGGAATAGCAAGACTTTCTCTCCGCCCTAAAATCCTATAACCCATCATACACAGTAATATATTATTATTTTTATTAAAAAATAATTTATTTTTATATATTTATATATTTAAATATTATAATTTTATATATTTATATATTATAATTTAGGGATTAAAATATAATATAGGATAAAATTTAAGGACTAAATTATAAATTTTCCTTTTATATATTAAATTTTGATATAATTTAATTTATTTAAAAAATAGTTAGTTAAATTAAATAATAATTAATTCTATTAAAATAATTAACAATCGTTTAAAGTTATGTTTAAAATTATAAAATTTTAAATTATCTAGCCCTCATTAAGATTTTGCTAACTAAGATATTAGCTAGCAAACAAAATTAATTACTATGAATTTATGAGAAGTGCTTGTCTTTATTTTTTGATTTTTTCTTTTCCTTTTCTTCGAACCTAGCACTCCTAGAGCTACCAGACAAGCTAGAGAATAGTTTGTCCCTTTGTTCTAGATCACTATCAATGATGTTATTCCAATTGCCTAACACGCCTTTCTCTCGGCTTCTCCGGCTGTAGGATACGCGACTTGGGTTTCACTAGAACCTATGACCACTTCTACCACTAACTTGGCTCTGATACCACTTGAGAGTGAAGGATCTAAAGTAGCACGTGGCATTGTGTCTAGAAGTTGCTCTACCTTCCACCAATGAAGGGCTCAAGCGTTTACTAGTTTCCAGCCGATATACCACTTTGTTGAGAAAGAAGATGGCAGAAAACAGATACTAAAAGGTATTATAAGAAAGAAAAAGGTGAATCATCTAATAGAAAAAATCCAAAAAAGAAAACAAAATCTTCTAAAAAGAAGAAAAAAGAGTCTGAAGTAGTCTGTTATAAATGCGGAAAACCAGGACACTACGCTAATAGGTGTAGAGTAAAACAGCAAATGCAAGCTTTGTCAATCGATGAAAATCTTAAAGAATCATTGATAAAAATATTCTTAAATGATAATGAACCTGAAGACTTAGAAGTTAATGCAATAGACTATACTTCTGAAGAATCTTCTAGTGAATCTGATAAACAATCAGAGTATGATGGAAACTGTGATTATTACAAGTCACTGTGTCCCTTAAATGGTCTGTGTATCTTAACTAAAGAAGAAGATTTAATCTTAGGTCTTATAGACAAGATTGAAGACCAAGAAGAGAGACGAAATAAGTTAAAAGATTATTTAACTTTGTATAGGGATAAAAGTCCTTTAGAAAAGAAAATAGAAGAGAATAAAAATCCATATGATCTTAAAGAAATTATGGAAAAAATTAAAGCGGCTAAAATGCTAAGAAAACCTACAATAAAAGAATTAAGGCAAGAAATTAATTCGGTAAAAAATGAATTACATCACTTAAAAGAAAGAGTAGTTTTACTCGAAATAAAAAATGAATCTCCGCTAATAGCTGAGTAAGAAGAATAAGAAGAAGATAAGGTTAAAGATAATACTAATAGTATTAATAACCTTCAGTATGTTAATAGAATAGATCGAGTTATCACCCACAAGTGGCATACAAGAATTACCATAGTTGTTCAAAAGGAGTACTTATTTAGTACAATAGCCTTAATAGATTCAGGCGCCGATTTATGTTGTATAAATGAAGGATTAGAACCCTCAAAGTATTTCTCTAAAACTATAGAGGAATTACATACAGCAGATAGTAGCAAGATGAGTGTAAGGTTTAAATTATCCGACACTGTTGTCTGTAACCAAGGAATATGTTTTGAAATCCCCTTTATTTTAGTAAAAAGATTATCTCATCCAGTAATATCAGGAAACCCATTTCTACACATGCTGTACCCAATTAAATCAATAATAGAAAAGGGAATTGTTTCTGAAATAGAGGGAAAAGAGATTATTTTTGAATTTATCTCTTTACCAATAGCAAGAGAAATTGATGTGCTTAAAAGTAACATAAAAAATAAAGAAAAATTTATAAATTCTCTAAAAAGAGAAGTAGAATACAAAACCATGGGAGAAAAGGTTAATGAACCTATGATACAAAGAAAAATCAAAAGTTTACACGATGAAATGCTAAATAGCATTTGTGCTGACATACCTAATGCCTTCTGGGCTAGAAAAAGACATGTGGTTAATCTACCATATGAGCCCGACTTTGATGAAAAAATGATACCAACCAAGGCCCGTGTAACACCCCAAAAATTTTAAATTTTATTATTTTATGAGCATTTTTTATATTTTAATTTTATTTAAATTTTAGGAATTTTTTTGAGATTTTTCGGATTTTAAAAATCGGGTTCGATTTTCCAAAAATATAAACTTTGATGATTTTTAAAATTTAATTTAAAGACCACGTGGCAAAACCAAAAATATATTTCGAGTCTACGAATTTTTCTGAGTTTTCTGGAATTTTTTTCAGAATTTTTGGACCTCATTTTCGGTTCCGAGGCAGAGTAAAAATTCAAAATTTTGTATCTTGAATCGAACCGGCCGAATCGAACCGAACCGGATCGGACCGATCGAATCGGACCAGCTCCTTTTTCTTTTTGTCTTTTCTTCCGCGCGTTCCGACCTCCTCCCCTTCTCTCTCTCTTTTCTCTCTCCTCCCTCCTCCCCTTACCGCGCCGCTACCTCCCCTGCCTCCCCAGCTCGCCGGTGCCGCCTCCCAGCCGTCCCAGCCAACCGGCCGCCGCCCCAAACGGCCGGAAAATGCGCGCGAACGTCCTCCCCTGCGCGAGCGACTTTTCGACTTTCCCGGCCAAAATCCGGCTGATCCGGCCACCAATCGGACCGGGTCTTATGTCTAAAATCATCTACTCGGCGAGAGCTTTCCATAGACACCAAGAACACCGAAATCCATGGAGCGGTTTGTCCGATTTTTGCTCGGGAAGTTTTTAGCCCATTTCGACTTTTGGGCTAGATTTCTCACAAACCGTGAACCCCACGAGAAAACCGAGAGTACCAGCGCGCTCCACTCGTCGAGAGCTTCGTGGTGACATAAATTTTGAATTTTTTCGACACCGTTTTTCGATGGGTCCCACGGAACTTCGTAGTGTTTTTCCGAGCATTAAATGAGCTTAGAAAATTCTGAAAAATTTTTGTACTAACCCCCGTGTTGTGGGCTTCGTGTAGGTATCCTCAATTCGCGGAAATTCGACAGTTGATCGGTGCGTGAATTTCCACCGCATGCACCGATTCTGGAAAAGTCTCCGAATTGGACTGAGGTTTTAGCTACCCCCCCATTGTCAGACATCCCAAGCGCGTCCCCGAAGTCAGAATCGGCAAAGGTAAACCCGAACCTTGTTTTTACGTAATTTTCTAGTGCGTAAATAGGATTAAAAATCTATAAAATATTCGTGGTAGCTTAGAAAATTATGATTCTTTTTGCAATAGCTTAGTAATATTGCTAAGGACCGCGGGGCAAAGTTTTAGAATTTTTAGAGCTGATTTGGGCAGTTTTTGCAAAAATAGTCAATTATAGGGACTAAATTGAAATTTTACATATTGTGATGGATGATTGATTTGATGGGCCCAGGAGGGGCTGTGTGATGTGATTGAGTTGTGGACATATGGATTGTGAATATAGAAGTGTGTTTTAAGCCCTTTTGCAGGTTGGGTAGGTCCTAGGTATAGGGGAGACTCTGCCGGATTTTCGGCACGACTTAGGACGTATTTGGTCTTTTCTTGATTTGTATTGAGTCATTTGTATTAAATAAATGTAATGTAATTGTCAGGTGAGCCGGGACAGCCTTCTTCCTCCGCCCAGCCGCCTCAGTGACCACCGTCAAGTCTGTGAGTAAAATATTAATTTTAATTGTAATTTCGATATTATTATATGTTCAAGCATGCCCATGCATCACTTATATGCATATATTTATGTAGTTAAACTCTAGGCACGATTTATGTTGCATTCATAACTGTTAGCGTGCCATGTATGTTGTTGTGGTAATTTGGAGCAGTGTGCGTGCGTTGGCGTGCGTGTGATGTGGTGTGGACTATGGATAGGACGGTTAGACACGGCTTGAGATCTTCGTTGGGACCCGATCCTTCAGGGTAGACACGGCTTGAGTTCTTCGCTGGGACCCCGATTTGGTTATTAAGTGGAAGTCCGAGCTGAGTTCTTCGCTGGCACAGTTGGAATTAAGAGAGCTGTATAGGGGATCAGCTCCCATATATATATGATTGATATTGTTGGGTGCATGAGTGCTCCAAATTACCTTTTTGCTGTTATGATGTGAAAATATTGTTGCTGTTGCATTAGTTCCAGATAGTTATAGAGATTATGGTTAAAATTGATATTTTACTCTCTGAGTCGAACGCTCACTCCTGTTCAATATTTTTCCAGGCCACAGGAGGATATTTTTGAGGTTAACCTGCTTTCTTCCTCGCAGGTCGATTATTAATGTTTGTATAAACTTGTTAAATCTTAGAATTTCTGCATGTGTTAGAAATGTTTATTTGATTTGGGTCTGTAAACTAAATTATTATTTTGGACCTGTAAACTTAATATTCTATGCATGTTTGATGGATTGGATGAGGGAGCTGAGCTCCCATTTATTTTATCTTTGATGAGTATGTGGAGGGTGAGCTGAGCTCCCCAATTGAGTATTTACTGTGTTTACAGGTCGGGTGAGTCAAAAACTCCCCGTTGGTAGGCCCATTTTATGGCCGGACTCTGTCCGGTTGATTTCTTGAAATTGGGCCCAAATGGGCCTTAGAGTTAAATTAATGAATAGTTAGGCTTACTACGGGCCTCGGGGGCTTTAGGCTGGCCCAGGTCCTAGTGCCGGTCCGGCCCATAAGTTGGGTCGTGACAGCCCAGCCCATTGCAATGGGTCCAAGACACCTAGAAATCTGTAAACAGGAAATTGCTGACCTCGAAGCAAAAGGGCTTATTAGAAAAAGTCAAAGCCCATGGAGCTGTCCAGCTTTTTATGTTGAAAATGCTGCTGAATTAGAAAGAGGAGTTCCTAGACTAGTCATCAATTATAAGCCTTTAAATAAGGCCCTTAGATGGATAAGATATCCATTGCCTAATAAAAGAGATCTGTTAAACAGACTCTATGAGGCCCAAATATTTTCAAAATTCGATATGAAGTCTGGATATTGGCAAATCCAAATAGCTGAAGAAGATAGGTATAAAACTGCCTTTACTGTACCATTTGGGCATTACGAATGGAATGTGATGCCGTTTGGGCTTAAAACTGCCCCATCAGAATTTCAAAAGATTATGAACGAAATATTTAATGCTTATTCAGCATTTGCAATAGTATACATTGATGATGTTCTTATTTTCTCCAGAACAATAAATCAACATTTTAAGCACTTAAATGTGTTTATCAAAATTGTAAAAACAAATGGTTTAGTAGTCTCAGCCAAGAAGATAAAACTCTTCCATACTAAAGTAAGATTTTTAGGACATAACATAGAAAAAGGATCTATTATTCCCATAGATCGAGCCATTGAGTTTGCCGACAAATTTCCTGACGAAATAAAAGACAAAACCCAATTACAGAGATTTTTTGGTAGCCTCAATTATGTTGCTGACTTTTATAAAAGTTTAGCATAAGATGCCAAGCCACTTTTCCAAAGATTAAAAAAGAATCCAATACCCTGGACCCAAGAACACACCTTATCTTTCAGAAAAATAAAACAAAGAGTCAAATCATTACCCTGTCTGGCTATTCCTCATCCTGAAGCCTTTAAAATAGTGGAAACAGACGCATCTGACAAAGGATACGGAGGCATTCTAAAACAAAGAATTGCCGGCAAAGAAACCCTGGTTAGATTTACCAGCGGTATATGGACAGGACCAAGAGTTAATTACTCTATTGTTAAAACAGAGATCTTATCTATAGTTCTCTGTATACAAAAGTTTGAATCTGATTTATTAAATCAAAAATTCCTTATAAGGGTTGATTGTAAGAGTGCTAAAGAGATACTCTTAAAAGATGTTAAAAACATTGCTTCAAAACAAATCTTCGCTAGATGGCAAGCCATCTTATCTGCATTTGACTTTGATATAGAATTCATTAAGGGAGAAAATAATTCTTTGCCTGATTTTTTAACTCGTGAATTTCTTACAGGACATGAGTTCAAAGGCACCAATGACTCCCTCAAAGCGAACCCATGAGGTATCGCCTCCTCCGCCTAAAATGGTGGATAAACTTAGAGAAGATGCTTATGCTGTCAGCATCGAAGCTAATAATGCAAAAGAGGTTAATTACCCCTACATCCCTATCAGCTACTGTTTCCTTATGCCAATGGATAAAAAACATAAGGACCTAAAACCTTATGAGGTTACCAATTTTTACACTGAGCATCATACAGTGAATCCTTATTTACCCAAGGACTACACTTATTACCAAGCCATCTTAGCCGAAACTGATTCGGTTGTTTTTTCTCCAATAGAAAGGTCCTCTAATGAGTGGGCATTCAACAAATTCATAATTAAAAGGATAATATCCTATGATGAATGGGGAGATTCTCTGTTCAAGCAAAAGGAATTAAATTTCAGAAAACCCAGGTACTTTAATTATTTTGATTATATGCAAGCCTGGACTAGAGCCTTAATATATGAAAATAGGCAAAGGAAGTTTAGCTGGTTCATACAGTTCCAGTTAGACAAAGATTCTTGGGAATTTCCCTCTTGGTTCTATGAATGGTTTTTCAATTGAGGACTTTTTCCTATAGCTCTACCTAATAAGGTCAGAGAAGTTTATGAGCAGTTTGCTGACTCGAATAAATCCTTAAAGGATCCAAGACTATTATTCACTATCCTATATAAAATTCTCTAGATAGTTAGATGAGATTATATTATCTCAAAAAAGAAATATAAAAAATTTTCTGAGTTCTCTACAGAGCATGTTCCATGGTTAACTCGAAGAGTACTAATTAAATGGTGGGATAAATGTGAGTTCTTTGAACAGCCTTCAATCTACTCCTCCAAAGGAATAATTCATCTGGCTAAAAAGCCATCAGTATCCAGTCCATCAGTCTCTTCCAATCTTACTGACCTATTCAAAGATCTACTCAAGTCAGTACCAAAAGACGAGCTTTACCGATAGTTGTTCAATGCATTATCAGAAGATGATAAAGAAGCCAGCTCAAAAGTTGCCAACTCAAAGCAAAAGATACGGCTGAGTGTTCAAGAGCCCACGATAAAGAAGAAAGTGACAGTGACACTGACATGGAAGGACAATACTTTGAAGACAGCCAAGACCCCTATGGACTTTAGAGGGTACAAAGATTCTTATCAGCACTAAAAGTGTCTATGTTAGAGCATCTGTCATGTCTAAAAATCACTACTGACAGCCATCCACTACTGATAGTTATCCACTACTGCCAGCTATCCACTCATCCTTGTCTGCCACTAAAAGTGACGTCCTCAATGATGCCAGAAGATTCTCTCCAGCTCCTATAAGAAGGACCCTCGACCTGCACATCAAGCAGAATGTAGTATGCAATAAAAGTCTTTAAGTTTTTCTCTTTAAAAGTTCTTGTTCTAAGTCTTCTATTTCGCCCTCTGCTTTGTTCAATGTGTTCTAAGTGTATACTGTTTTATAAATAAAATATATGGTATTTTCTCAATCTCAATCTGCTTTCTCTCGAGTAAGTAATGAGATAGATGTTTTAATTAATCAAGCAAAAGAACTTAACCAAGAACTTGAAACATTATCCTTTACTACTGTGGATCTTCTTAGACAACCATCTGGTAAGTACGACTACTGGGTTTACTATTCTTCTCCACCATCTGCAAACATACCAAGCTCATCCATTACCCCTACTGGCTGGGATGATGACTGTAGCTCTGTAAGTATTACTATTTAAAAGCTGTTCCATAGCGCTGTTCATTATACTACGATAAGTATGCTCTGCACTTGCCCTAAATAGGGACCCTGTGCATCAGAAATCTCTTTATTAATTATGTTTACTTATGTCTATTTATATTGAGCGTCTTGTTTTTTATTTATTATGCATTAATTTAACTGATAGACGAGAAGTAGAAAATCTTAGAGAAGAACTAGTAAGTAATGGCACTGATCTATACAATCAACACCTAGAAACCCACACCATCTATTGTGATTGTCGAGAACATGAAAGGACTTTAGCGTTGTTCCGTGTCATTATAGGTCTCTTAGATATCTGGCTAAGAAATAATAATTTCTAAATATTGTATTAAAAGTTTCTCTTCCTTTCTCTTTTCTGTTTTCTGCCATCTTCTTTCTCAACAAAGTGGTATATCGATTGGAAATTAGTAAACGCTTGAGCCCTTCATTGGTGGAAGGTAGAGCAGCTTCTAGACACAATGCCACGTGCTTCTTTAGATCCTTCACTCTCAAGTGGTATCAGAGCCAAGTTAGTGGTAGAAGTGGTCATAGGTTCTAGTGAAACCCAAGTCGCGTATCCTACATTCGGAGAAGCCGAGAGAAAGGCGTGTTAGGCAATTGGAGTAACATCGTTGACAGTGATCTAGAACAAATGGACAAACTATTCTCTAGCTTGTCTGGTAGCTCTAGGAGTGCAGATATAATTAGTTTAATAGATACAAAGTAAACTGTTGTATTTGTTCAAAAAGGAGCAAATGCATTATAAGTAGCAGTTTTGAACAGAAATCTTCTAACTCTTTCTTTTCTATCTCTTTTATTCATTTCTACTTAAAATCAACATTATTATTTTTTATTTTATTCTTGGCAGAATTCTATAATTGTTGTCTAGAAATCTATTTTGGCTTTGTTATCTAGGAGGGATTTACCCAAATTACCCAGCAGCAACATAGTTGGGGGGGGAGGGGGGGGCATAATTCCCTTAAGGAGAGTGATTACACGATCGAAACCTATTGTTATTATTATTTTTATTTTTCTAACAGTAGTAGTGTCCAGTGTGTGAGACACAACTATTAATAGTGTTTATCGCACCATACAGCTTTTTGTCAGTCTTGCACCTCTCTCTTCTCTAGACGTTAATTTGAATAACGTCTATCCCTCACTCTCTTCCACTCTGGCCAAATCGCCCCTATTAGATAAATACTTTCAAACTAACCCCTATTTGGTATTTAAATTTTTTCATTAAACCTATTTGGAAAAAAGCCTAGACCCATCGATGGGTAGTGTCTAGCTAGCTACTTTTTATGAATGGGAGCTGGACGCTATCCATAGTAGAGTCTTGCTAATTTTTTAACAATTCTTTGACTTCCCTATGATTGTATATTTTTCTTTTTGTTATTCAACAGATGGACACATCTATGGGTCGTGTCTTACCGTCTCTCTCCTCCAACTCTGCTTTCCTCACCCCCTTTCGGTAAATATTTTGTATCTCACCTCCTTTTGATAATAATTTTTTTCAAACACCATCTTTTAAAAAAAAAGCCCGAAATTTTTGTTAAGATTTAATTTACATAATTGACTACAAATTATTAATGTTTATTTTATAACCAATTAAATTAATAAACGATTAAATTTTAGGTCATAAAATTCAATAATCATAGTTTTATAGTAATATGATATCCTAATGATATTCTAAAAAGATTCTTAAATATAATAAATATTTAGCTACATTTTATATTTTTATTATATTTAAAGTCTGTTTATTTCATAAAAAATATATTTTAAAAAATATTTTTCATATTTAATTCAAGATCTTAACCTTTCTTTATATATAGAAAGGACAATAACTGTTTTTGTTATAATAAGCACGCAAATCTAAGGCACACACACAAATCGCACAATCATACAGTATTGAAAATAGAAGAAGAATGACACAGGATTTAACGTGGTTCAACTGTAAGGTCTACATCCATGGACAAGACAAGAGAAAAAGTTTCACTATGATGAAAAGAGCAAGATACAATCAATTAGAACTCTCAAATTCTAACCTCATTGTGTATCCCGAATATCTCACGACTCTACTGCAAATGGTAGAATATTACAATATTTATACTAGTCCATACCATGGGGGCGTTGCCCCCGCACCCCCAAGGAGATCAGTGGTGGGCTTCGGGCCCAGACCTATCAGCTCATGCCCTCCACTACCATCACAGATCTCACTTTTTATCTTAATCGGGTCACAGCGCAAAAAACTTTCGGGTTGGATCACAATTCGGGTCTATAAAAATATATATCCAAATTTCGAGCCACAAAAATAACAATTCTTCCCCTTAGCTTGAATTTCCTTTATCATCAACAAAATAATAACAAAACACTATGTCTTGCCATATGCCTTTGCAAGGGCATTACTGAGCACTACAAACACCAACCAAGTCTAGGCAATGCCTAAACTTGCTTACTGGGACTCCCTTGATCATCATATCTGCTGAATTATTATGTGTGTCGCAATGGATTTTGCGGTTGCCTAAATGAACCCTCACCGAAGTGGGAAAGAGTGAGGAGTCGCCACCTTAGTTTTGAGGGAAACTAAAGAAAACCATTTGAGAAGATAAATTGAAACGAAACCACTTCAAGATAGAGATTCTAGGTTCGGGGCCCGTAAACGGGTAGGGAAGGTGTTAGGCACCCCATCTCGTCCCTCAATAAGGGTAAGTAGATTTAACTTCACGTTCTTCATAAATTAGTTAGGAGGGCTTGAATGGAAATGTTAATCCTTTTGACAAAAGGAAATTTTGATTTTTCACTAAATTCGGATCACCCAGATACATGAGTAAATGAGACAACCTTAGTGAGTTACTGTTGTATGTTAATTTTATTTGAAAGGGATATTTTATTAAAATTCAATTTAAGAATCGGATAAGAACTCTTCTCCTAACTCTTTAATATTTATTAAAATTTTGAGTTGAGACCGGATAAGAACTCTCCTCCGACCTCCTTTTAAATTATTTGTTAAAATTTTGGGTGGAGAACCGGATAAGAACTCTCCTCCGATCTCTTTTAAATATTGAAATTTTGAGTTGAGAATCGGATAAGAACTCTCCTCCGATCTCTGTTGAATATTTATTAAAATTTTGAATTGAGACCGAATAAGAACTCTCCTCCGATCTCTTTTTACTTTGATGGGGATCGGATAAGGACTTTTCCGACCTCCTAAAATTTTACATATCGAGGGAGCCTAAGGTCAAGGGTTTTGGCATTCGAAGATTCCGAGGACCAGAAAGAAGATTCTTTTTAACCCTTTGACACCTCAGAATTAGACTGGGGGCATTAAACCGAACTCTACAGACCTCCTATGTGGTCGCCGTGCCAATACCCTTCGACGGGGAATACTCAATCTATTTTGTTTATTTAACTGAGATTCGGTCTTATTTCGCCTTATGGCGTTTTACCCAATCACATTTCGTACTAGCCTAGTAGTTCAACTTATCCATTTCCCCGACTTATTGTTCAGACATTTTATTATTTTAAAGGAGCGCTTAAGATACAGTTGTTTACAGTTTATCCAACTACTCGCGTGCTGCTCAGGGCTAGAACTCTCGCATTTAGAGGTAACAAGGAATGACAAAAGAACAAACTGATCAACTCAAGAATGAACTCGGGAATAACTTTCTTCGTGAAATGTAAACTTGGTAAAAATTATAAACGTAAAAGCAATAGAAGTACGTGAGATAAAAAAAACACTCGATAAAGCTACGATATAAACGCTTACCTGTAGGGAGCCAAATCTATTGAACCGACAACGAAATCACCAGACGTGATAGGACGGCGAGCTGATGGCCCGATGACTAAAGTTCACCGTGAAATGAAGGATACTTTGCTAAGATGGAGTGAAAATAAAGATGACAAAGATAGACAGCGAGAGTATCACAGGATAATGAACGGCTTGAAAATGGAGTTTCAGTATTCAAAAATCCCCTTTTGCAAGAAAATACTTTAGAAAACTAGTTTCAAAAGTCTTACCACTAGCAGAGTAACAAGCTGAATTAATTTTCAGAGTTCTTCCACTATAATTACCACCTCCTTCAATATTTTTTTCGCCGTCCTTTTGAACAGTTTTTATGCAGGTATTTATAGGAATCGGGTGCTCTCCATGAAGGGTCAAGATCTATTTTGAGGGAGATGGAGGGTCAAGATTTCAAAGGACATGATCGGATGCTCGAGAATTAAAGAGAATCAAAATGAACGGCCGAGATCATTCTCAGGATACTTGTCCTTTTCTTCTTCTAATCTGACGGCCCGAAACTTTGTTGACCTGGGCGATCCAAGGGCTGGGAATAAAAGGCGCCGGTCATGTCGTCTTCTCCCTTGATCTAAAGGCTCTGGACTCGTCCTTACAAGTGAGATCAACGGTGGAGATTGGGATGTACAGGACTGTCCTGACATACCCTGGCACTTGTCAGCATTGTGGGCGATTCTCAGGCGTGCGGTAGGGATTTCGTCTGCAACGCTTTAACTACCTTGGTTCTGATTCTGACGACGGTTATTGGGATTTGTCTTATTCTCTTTGCCTTCCGACCTCTCCTCTTCCTGATCTTCTGGACACGCGCCCCTTTCGATCTTTCATACCGGTCTCCCCTCATTCCGATCCTTTCTTTAGTCAGGCCCGGTCCGGTCAAAACATTAATTTTCCCCGATTCTCGAAGTGTTTTCCCCTTGATTCTCGAAGCGCCTGCTTCGTTTTCTGCTTAGCAATAAATGCCTGACTTTCCCCTATATATATACCCCTGACAGAAGAAGCTTTCCTCATTCGATTTTCCTCTTTCCCTTCTCCCTTTCCTGTTTTAGCTGCTCCGGCTAAAGTTCCGGCTACAACTGTGGCTTTTGATCCCTTTCCGATGGACTTCTTTATTCCCCGACTGAAAATTTACGATCCCGGTGACCGAATGGTCGTGATAACCTTATCTGATGATGGTGAGAGAATTGCTAAAGTTCTGCCGACCCTTGGTGGTTGCTCTTCCAAATTTATTCGACTTTTCATCACATTGAGTGTTCCGACAGCGGCTTTCCTCCATATTGGGTGTTCCGACAGCGGCTTGGTCCGGGTCGTTGACACCCCTTTGGATCAGTCATAATGTTGGCTGTGACATAGACCCTCTTTGATCAGCCACAATGTTGACTGTGACATAGACCCCCTTTAGATAGGATGTTCTGCAGATCTTTAGAGGTCGACCTTTTGATATAATCAGATTTTTAATGTAAACCGATCTTTGAGATCGCCCAAATGATGTAATCTGATCTTTTGGAAATAAAAATCTTATTTTGTCAATTATCATTTTATTGATTATTTTCCGATCTTTGATGTGTTCGTCCGATCTGGTTCCTAACTGAACGACTCTTAACTGATCCTTTATTCAAAATATTCATCTTAATATGCCGATCTTCAGTTAACCGATCTCTTTATGTAATTTGGAATGTTCGAGAGACGTGTCGAATACCGCGAATCCCGTTAACCGATGCATTGCCTGGGACATCGTGAGCATTAAATGCTCAGACGAGTATAAATAGGGGTGGGGGTTAGCCAGTTTCTCACTTATGCCATTTTCTGTCTCTCGCAAGCAATTCCAAATTTCTCCCGATTTTCAAGCTCTTCCGACTCCGATCAAGCTCCGGTAAGGGTTTTAATCCTTCTTTTAGCTTTAAGTTCTTTGTTTTCTTTAAAAATGAGCGGCGCCGAAGGTCAGAGAGCGGCAAGCCCACCTTCCGTCCATGTTTCATGGTCGTCCGACGAAGCGGAGGTGGTCAGACCAAGCACGCAACTTGAACCTCCTAGGGCCTCTGTTCCAGTTCGGGGGGGAGCAGAACCTTCAAGGCAAGTACATTCTTCATGAAGGGAAAGTCTTCCTATAGACGAGCTGCCGTCGATCCTTCAAGAAACTGACCTACAATCGTTTAGCCAAGAATACAACATTCGGCCTAATTCGTACGAGTGCCATGGCGATCTTCGTGCCGATCACTTCTTCGAAGAGAATGATATGATCATGGTCTACGAAGAACAATTAAAAGCCAGTCTGTGATTCCCTTTAGACGATTTCTTCAAAGAGGTCTTAAAATTTCACCAAGTGTGCATCGCCCAAGTTCACCCGAACTTGTGGCGGATCCTGGTGGCTTTCAGGGGGCTCTGCCGTGCCAAGGGACTCTATCCTACCGCCAAAGTATTTGCTGAACTACATAGACTGACCCGCCGAAAGGACAACGAGTACTGGTTCTTTCAGGCAAAGCCTCATTGTGGGCTCTTTACCGATCTGCCCTCCTCCCTAAAGAATTGGAAGAACCGCTTCTTTATTCTGAGGAGCAAAATTCCAAACGGCTTCGAGGGCTTCCCTCGAAGCTGGCTACATCTTGGCCCCTCGCGTCCGAAGCATCTCGCCCTAAATAGAGAAGAGGGAGCCGTGGTGATGGAATTGAAAGATCAAGCGGCTAGGGAGAAGTTTTCTTGTTTGGATGCAGTGACAGCCAAACTGCATCATTGGACGATGCAGCTGATCACTAGCCAAGATCGCGAGCTTCCGCTCTCTGCCCTTGGCGTCGGTATTTTCTAAATCTTAGATCTTGGGACCTTAGCGATCTCACTGACCTCTCTTTTGTGCAGGTATGGCAAGGGACGAAGCCTCCAAGGAGAGTCGGAAGCGAAAGAGGGAGATCTCCCGGAAGGTACGGGAGATGAAGCGGGCTGAGGAAATGCAGACACCCAGGCATGAGCCCGGGGAAATACAAGAAGGCCCACCTCAACCTTCGGGACCGCCGATCGTAGAAGCTGTCCGATCTCCTCTTCGCAGAGAAGAGTCGCCTCCACCTCCTCCAGCTGGTCCAAGCACAGAAGGGGATCCTTCTCAACCTTCTGCGAGGCCCCTTCCTCGTGGCGCTCAAGTGCTGGCCGCTTCCCTGGAAAAGAACCGGACTGCTCGGGAGAACCCCGGTTTTGCAAAGGTCCTTGCATCTTCTATCTGCCTCCGAGAAGACCGGGATAGGCTGTCTCCGGATTCTCTTGATAACATTTTGACCAGATCCATGAGCCTGAATGTGGAGTGTTTGGTGAACCAGCACATAGTGCGAGAAAAGGCTCACTGCCTGAGTAAGGAGGTCGAGCTGAAGAGTCATGAAGTGTCTTCCCTTCGATCCCAGATTTTATCCGCTCAAAACTATATATCTGATATCGAGGGGCAGATGAAACTTTATGAGGATAAGCTAGCTGAGCAGACTCGTGTTCTGGAGGAAGTTCAAGCACTTCGGGCCGATGAAGCTGCTCACATCGCTCACCTCACTGAGAAGCTCAAGGCGAAAGAAGAAGAGATAGTGACTGGAGTGGCCGGGGCTTATGTGAACGCCCTCAGAGATCTCCTGGCTGAGCTCAAGAAGCGTTACCCTGAGGAGGACTTCTCCTGGATGGCCAACCTGGCTCCCGAGGATGAAGGTGAGGAGAGTGAGGAGGAGGTTAAGGGTGAGAGGGGGAACGGACAAAATATAGATCAGGCTGGGGGTGATCCTCCAGCTGAATAACTTGTACAAATTTTGAAGTGAAATGAAACGGAATGCCTCTTTTGTTCGATAAATGGTTGTGACCGGAACACTTAATTGCCTGAGTATGTTGAAATAACTGAAAGTGATTATTAACCCAAGTGTGAGAGATCGGAAAACACAATGAGCATGAGATCGGTAGAGAACCAACGCTGAACAGAACTTAATTAAAATTGAAAATCTGGCTTGAACATTTAAGATCGGGGCATCATTAAACCGAACGGAACCTTTGATTTTTCTTAAACTTTTGAAAGGGAGATCGGCAATAAAACTGGTAACAAAGATTTAGTGTCAGTTCGATTTCATTTGTAAAAAAAAAAAATCAGGAACATACTTGACTGGTCAGGAGATTGGACAATGAGTTCGAGAGGTCGGAGAGTGATTTAATAGACCGGTAAGGCTTCATTGGATACGAGGGCTTATCATTGATTCAACTCTCTCTGTGAAGAGAGGTCGGAAATGTGGTTAGATGGCAAAGAGAGATCGGAAATATAATTGGCCGGCAAAGGGAGACTTAGTGCTGGGGATCGGTTTCAAAGTTTATAGATTCTGTGGATCGGCCAAAATATGGTGTCGACAATGTGTAGAGACTTTCTGTACAACTACAATCCCCTGAGATACAATGTCCCCAATAAAGTGATATCTGACATCAATGTACTTAGTTCACTCATGGTACATCTGATTCTTTGTGAGATGTATTGCACTCTTGCTGTTACAAAACATTGTTGCCTTGTTCTGTATCAACCCAAGATCACCCACCAAACCTTGTAACCATAAAACTTCCTTTACGGCCTCTGCTAAGGCCATTTATTCAGCCTCTGTGATAGACAAAGCAACTGTAGCTTGCAATGATGCCTTCCAACTGATAACACTTCCAGAAAGAGTAAACAAATAACCTACCAAAGATCTCCTCTTCTCTAAGTCCCCTGCAAAATCTAAATGCACATAGCCAATAACTGAATCACTCATCTTAGCCCTGTCAAATGTCAGACCAACATCTATAGTACCCTTCAAATACCTCAAAATCCATTTCACTCCTGCCAATGCCCTTTCCCAGAACACGCCATGTATCAACTCACAACACTAACTGCATGTGAAATGTTAGGTCGGGTGTATACCATAGCATACATGATGCTACCAACAACACTCGAATAGGGAACACTAGACTTGTGCTCCATCTCCTCATCTGTTTTGGGTGACATATCTGCAGATAACTTGAAATGGGCAGCAAACGAAATAGTCACAGGCTTAGCGTTATTTATGTTGAAAAGCTTAAGCACTTTCTCAACATAAGCCTGTTGAGACAAGAAAAGCTTCCCAACACTTCTATCCCTAGTAATTTTCATTCCCAATATCTTCTTTGCAGCACCCAAATCTTTCATCTCAAACTCATCACTCAACTGCTTTTTCAGAATGTTAATTTGTGACATGCTTTTAGCAACAATAAGCATGTCATCCACATACAGCAGCACATAAACAAAGAAATCATCTGAAAGCTTCTTATGATACACACACTATTATATGAACTACGATTAAACCCATTACGAACTATGAATGTATCAAATCTTTTGTACCACTACCTAGGAGACTATTTCAGACCATATAAAGATTTCTTAAGCAAGCAAACATGATTTTCCATACCTGGAATGAGAAATCCCTCAGGTTGACTCATATAAATTTGCTCCTCCAACTCACCATGCAAAAATGTTATCTTCACATTTAGTTGCTCAAGCTCTAAATCATGAAGAGCAACCATAGCAAGTAAGACTCTGATAGAACTGTGCTTCGCAACTGGAGAAAACACTTCATTAAAGTCAATCCCCTCCCTCTGACTAAAGCCTTTTGCTACCAACCATGCCTTATATCGAGGTGCTTCAACTCCTAGATTGCCTTCCTTTTTCTTGAACATCCATTTTCAACCTACCACTTTTTGTCCCTCAGGCAATGTTACAAGCTCCAAAGTCTGATTCTTGTGAAGAGATTCAATTTCTTCACTTATAGCACCGACCCACTTATTTGCATCTGAACAAGAAATAGCTTCTCTATAATTGCTAGGTTCATGCACATCAACTGTCTCAGCAACTGACAAGGCAAACACAACTAGATCTACATATGCATATCTCTGCGGTGGTCTAATCTGTCTTCTCTCTCTACCAGTTGCAATGCTATATGGTTCCTGTTACTGTTGCTCAGGTGCATCCTATTGTTGAACAGGATCTTGCATCACATCTTCTAAATCACTAGACTGAACTGCTGAAGTATCAATATCAAGCCCCGCCTGTTCTCTGACACCATGATCTGATTTTGCTATTGACTTCTCCCTTTGACTATCCAATGAAGCAGACTCATTAAATGTCACATCCCTGTTGATAATTAATCCTGGAGACTTTGGATCATTGCACCACAACCTGTAGCCTTTCACTCCAGATGCATACCCTAGAAATATGCATTTTCTTGCCCTCGGCTCAAGCTTACCATCTCTCACATGAGCATAACTAAGGCAACCAAATACTCTCAGCTGAGAGTAATCAGCAGGTGAACCGGACCAGATCTCAAAAGGAGTTTTGCACTCAATAGCTGTAGATGGAGATCTATTAACCAAGAAACAGGCTGTATTATTTGCTTCAGCCCAAAAATCCTTTCCCAATCCTGAATGTGAGAGCATGTTTCGTGCTTTGTCACAAAGCGTTCTCTTCATGCGTTCTGCAATACCATTCTGTTGTGGTGTCCTTGTATAAGTGCGATGTCTCACTACACATTCATTTCTGCAGAATGCATCAAACTCATGATTGCAAAATTCCAATCCGTTATCAGTTCTAAGATGCTTGACCTTCTTTTCTGTCTGCTTCTAAATCATTGTCTTCCACTTTACAAAGGTTGAAAATGTCTCATCTTTTGTTTTCAGAAAATACATCCACACCATCCGAGAGTAATCATCAATCAAAGTCATGAAGTACCTGGCACCGCTCTTAGAAGGGATTCTGTTAGGACCCCATAGATCTGAGTGGATATAATCCACCGTTCCTCTGGTCTTGCACACTGCCTTTTTATCGAACTTCACCCTGGTCTGTTTGCCAGACACACAATGTTCACAAAGGTTCATAGATTCTGTTTTCTGCCCGTCTAATAAATCCTGCTTGCTTAACACATATAATCCTCTTTCACTCATATGACCAAGGCGCAAATGCTACGATTGAGTCTGATTCTGATTATTACTTTTAGATGCTACTGCAGCTTCTCCTGAAACTGTACTGCCCTAAAGAAAATACAGTCCTAAAACCAAACTGCTCTTCATGAGTACCATAGAGCCCTTGCACACTTTGAGAACTCCATTCTCTGCATGGTATCTAAATCCATGAGAGTAAAGTGTCCCAAGAGAAATCAGATTCCTCTTTAGTCTTGGAACATGCCAACACTTTATAGTTCTGACAACGCCATCAAACATCCTTAATCTAATGTTACCAATTCCTTCAACAGATAATGCACGATCATTGCACAGAAACACCTTGCCACTCATCTGTTTATAAGTGACAAACCAGTTTCTGTGTGGACACATGTTATAAGTAGCACTAGTATCAAGAATCTAGGAATTTTGTCCATGATCTGAACTCAAAGATAAAATTTCTCCAGCACTGTCATCACCATCAGAATCAATAAAACTATCAACCACATTCGCAGAACTTTCTGGTTACTTTTCCTTTTTATTTTTCAACTTGGGACGGTCTCTCCTGCAATGACCTTGCTCCCCGCACTCCAAACAGTTGGCCTTTTTCATTCTTGACTTAGATCTGGCCTTATATTTCTTCCTGCTGGAAGAACCCTCCCGTGAATGTATTCTTTCCCTGTTCACCAAACCTTCCCCCTCAAATCTTTCTCTATTATCTGGAAATTTCTTTTTCAACTCCTTCGATTTTAGAGAATTACTAACATCATCTAGTGAAATATTGTCTTTCCCATACAACAGAATGTCAACAAAAGTTTCATAGGACAGTGGCAAAGAACATAACACAATGAGGGCTTGATCCTCACTATCAATCTCAATATTCCATAATGATTGAATTAAATTCATCTAGATGTTCTTTAATGGGCGTATCTTCACTCATTCTCAGAATGTAAAGCCTTTTCTTCAGATACAGGTGATTGGTTAGTGATTTGGCAGAGTACAACTCCTCTAATTTCTTCTATGCCGCAAATGTTGAGCTTTCACCAGCAATCTCGTGTAGGACATTATCAGTTACGTCCATGAAAATTACACTTAAGGCTCTTTCCTTTAGATCAGCCTTCTCCGCCTCTTTCATACATTCTGGAAAGTTATCCTCAATTGCCTTCCATAGACCTTGTAGGATCAAGGAAGATTTAATTTTAATCTTTCATAGACTAAAACTCGATCCACCATCAAAGTTCTCCATCTCATACTTCGTTGAAGACAACGCCATCTGTAAACCCTAGGTTTTGCGCACAAAGCTTTGATACCAGTTTGTTATAACAAGCACACAAATCTAAGACACACACATAAATCGCACAATCACACAGTATTGAAAATAGAAGAAGAATGACACAGGATTTAACGTGATTCAATTGTAAGGTCTACGTTCACGAGCAATACAAGAGAAAAAGTTCCACTATGATGAAAAGAACAAGATAAAACTAATCAGAACTCTCAAACCCTAACCCCAATGTGTTTTCCGAATATCTCACAACTCTATCTCAATGGTAGAATATTACAATATTTATACTAGTCTATACCGCAGGGGTAACCGGCCCTGGCCCAAAGCCCACCACAAATCTCACTTTTATCCCAATCGAGTAGCAGCGTGAAACTTTCGGGTCAGATCACAATTCAAGTTTATGAAAAATATATCCAAATTTCAAACCACAAAAATAACAGTTTTGATTTTAATTGTTGGAGTTTTATAATTTTTTAGGAAAAATTAAATTAATTGAAATCATCTCTAAATTTACAATATCTCGATTCTAGTCTAACCAAAACTAATTATATATAAAAATAATAATAATTATTTTCATAAAAATTAAATTATAAAATAACAAATTTAAGAGGAAATTTTAATTTTATTTATTAGGGATAAGTCGTAAGTGGGCCAAGCTCTATAAATGAAGAATGTGATATTATATGCAGACGCGCATGAATATCAGTGATGCACGGCTACTTACCACATGATACATTATGTTCTTATCACAGATGCAAGTGGATTAAATGATAAGCATCAGCATTGATAATGGTCAGAATCTGTCGACTATTTTAGTGGCGATCCCGTGTACTCAACCTCACGTCTTAACCGTACAGGCTGAGTTTTCCTTCCTTCAACTACTCATTTCTCCATCTTTAATTCATTCATTGTGACAGACATATATATATGTAAAGAATATTCACCTTAAATGTTTTTTAATATTTTGATCAATTTTGTTAAATTTAAGTATTTATAAATAAATTATTATTAATTCATGTAATTAATATTGATTATTTATAAACTAGAATTTATTATCTTATTGAAAATAAAATAATTATTATATTTTTTCATAATAATAATAATATAGTAATGTAAGAAAACGGGGAAACCTATGTAATGGAATCTACCCCACATGAAAATGAGAAGACATGTCAGGTCAAGTATATTATATGTCACGACAGCCGACACGACAAATAATTTTCTTCCTTTTCCACACCATTTTATTATTCCAACTTCTTCAATTCAATGGTGGTTGGCATAACTTTTTTCTTTTTTCTACTTTTCCTTTTCCATTTTTCAAATGAACTTTCTATAAATATTTTTAAATAAAATTTAATTTTTTTAATACTTATTAAAAAAATTTAATGTAATTTATTTTTAATTTTTAATCTAATTTAATTTATAAATTTTAATTTAAACTCAAATCAGTTTAAATAAATTATATGTGTTTTTTTAATATTTATTTTTTTAATATTAAAATGTTATTTTATATTGTGTAATTAATTAAATAAAAATATCAAAAATATTATTTTTTTATTATTCAATATTATTAATTAAACTGAAAATATAAAAAACATTATTTTTATATTTTCATATAATTAATTAAAAATTAAAAATATAAAAATATTAAATTTTATTTTCATGTTATTAATTAATATTAAAAAAATAAAATATAAAAAATTAACTATTTATAATTATTTAATAAACATTAAAAATAATTAACCAAGTAGTTAATGTACAATTCTCCTAACCCAATCAATGGAAAAATCAACAGCTTGTTGGAGGAGCACAAGACAATCTCTGTCCTATCTTCTGTATCCACTGCAGAGCCTCTCTTAACTCCAAGAACCACTGCCTCTCTTGGAGCTCGTTTGCCCTGCAGAACACCAGAAAATGCAGAAACAAAACTTCCTTAAGCACCGTACTAAACTCACACAACCCTCACCTGCATTCACTGCTTCATTACATCGCATTTGAGGTAGCCAACGTGAGATTGTTAATTTACTTAATAATTCAAGACCTTCGTTTGGTTGAAAATGATATTTTTTTTTAAAATTATTTTTCAAAAATATATTTATGGGAAAATTATTTTTCAGAAAGTATGTTTTAAATTTGTTTGATTTGCATAAGAAATTTTTGAAAAGTAAAATTATGTTAATGAATAATAATAATAATAATAATAATAATAATAATAATAATAATAATACATAAAAAATAAAATTATTAACTTTTCGGATAGTTTTTTTTATATATAAAAAATTGTTAATAATGACGAACTAAAATCAATAAGTATTTGTGCAGTTATAATTGGAGTTGTGCATGATTTTTAGAGTTCTAAACTGAAATTATTTTGATATCTTAGTTCGGTATGGTTATTCAATAAGAATCAAATCATAATCAAACTGAGAATCGATTTTATACATGTATTTTTCTATATATATATATATATATGAACTAAATACAATCTAATATTATATTTCATTTTTCTATATTTTTTAAATAATTATAGTTATAAATAAATTAAATTACTTTATAATTCTTAATTATAAATGTATTATTATACTATATATATGCTAATTCATAATTATATTGGTATTTTATAGTTAATTATTACATAATTAATAAATAGTTAAAATATATTATATGATATACTATTATATTATATGTGCACTTCATAGTTAAAAATTATATAATTTAGAAATAATTAAAATATATATTATATGATATATTATATATTAGTAATCCAATTCAAAACTGAAATGCTAATTCAAATATAATCTTTTTAAGAAAAAAATTACATAAAATTATTTCAAGAATCAAGAATCAAATCGGAATCATATTAAATCGAATTGGAATCGAAGAATCAATAATTGTACTGAATTAGAACCGAAATAATGAAAAACTAAATTGGAACTTTACCGAAATTGTAAGACCCACTATAGTTCTAAGATCCATTACACTTCTAAAGGGAGAATTTAGGTTCAATCATTAAAAAAAAAAAAAATTATTAATAAGGGCAATCACTAACTATTTTAACACTTTATGAAAACTTAAAATTTTTATAGCTTAAGTTACTCCAAACAAAGATGTTTAGATTTTAGAGCAGTCTATTGATTAGATTTAGGGATGGCAAAAGTTTTCAAACTTGATTCGCCTCATCTCGAACTTGATCAATTTTCTTCGATCCCTACCTGACCTCGATTTGCGTAGGGTGAGAATAGCAAGACTTTCTCTCCGTCCTAAAATCCTATAACCCAACCATACACAGTAATATATTATTATTTTTATTAAAAAATAATTTATTTTTATATATTTATATATTTAAATATTATAATTTTATATATTTATATATTATAATTTAAGGATTAAAATATAATATAGGATAAAATTTAAAGACTAAATTATAAATTTTCTTTTTATATATTAAATTTTGATATAATTTAATTTATTTAAAAAATAGTTAGTTAAATTAAATAATATTTAATTCTATTAAAATAATTAACAATCGTTTAAAGTTATGTTTAAAATTATAAAATTTTAAATTATCTAGCCCTCATTAAGATTTTGTTAACTAAGACATTAGCTAGCAAACAAAATTAATTACTATGAATTTATGAGAAGTGCTTGTTTTGAAAGGTGGAAGTTGGTAACTCTTATTTTACAATTAATTTCCAAATTTAGATAGACTCATCAATTAATATTCATGATTTATTCTACTTTATAATACGCCCAATTAAAAATATTATAATTAATAAATATGAGTATTTTTTATCAATTAATTTTGACGTTGTTGGGTAATTTAAAATTATTTAAAAATTTAAAAATAATAAGTCAACATGAAAAATAGTCCTGAAAATCATTTAAAAAAAAGATTCAGTATATATTAAATTAATTTCAAAATATCATGAATATAAATATAAAAATAATCATATAAAAATAATTTTAAAAATAAATCTTGGTATTTTTCTTCTATTTGGACCTGCAAAGAAGAGAAGGAAAGGAAGCTTGGCATTTTTCTTCCATTTGGACCCACACAGAAGAGAAGAAAAGGAAGTAGAACAAGTATGTCTTTAACATCGTCACGGCAAAAGGCTGCAGACAGGTCCGTACATACCGCACCATATTCACATCTTATCAAGATTTCAATTTAAAGAGGATTTTTTTATAGGCAGGCTTTTCCTTTTTTTTTTTTCTAATTGCAAACCATTTATTCAATCATTCATAGATAGAAGAACAAAGGTAAAATAGTAAGACTTTGGGCTCATTTATATTATTGTGAGTCTATTATTTTAATTATAATATTTCAGCTTTTTAAGGGTTTAATTCAATTTATAGACTTAAATTAATAACTGAAAATATATAACTCATTTAGCAAATTTTGATTTATATTTCACTTTTTCAAATTTCTATTAAAAAAATTTAATATATAAAACAATTTCATTTAACCCTCTCTCTATGCAAGTTTATTATCCAAATAACCTAAATTTAAAATCTGCCCCAATTTAATTTAATTATCATTTCTATTAGTCACAAATATATAAAATTTATATATTTAACAAATGATTTCACTATATATTTTATATATTGAATGTATAGCTGAACGTTGTTAAATTCGGAAAAAGTATCGATCAAGTTATAATTAATTCATTTTAATTCAAACTTATTTAAGTGATTAAATTACTTTACATATTAAAATGATTAGTCAAGTTAATATTACAATCTAATTATTTATATATTGCCATTTTATTTTATACTCTTTCGATGTGAAATTCCAATACTCCCCTCTCAAGTGCAATCATATAGTTGTCACTTAACAATTAAGTTGTATTTTTATTTTTAACATAATACATGCTCAATTATACAGTCTTATGGGTGACTGAAATCCACAAACCAGTCCGTGCTGTGATATCATGTTAAATTCGGAGAGAGTATCGATCAAATTACAATTAATTCATTTTAATTCAGACTTATGTAAGTGATTAAATTACTTTACACATCAAAATGACTAAAAGATATATTATATGATATATCATGTATTAATAATCCAATTAAAAACTTAAATGCTAATTTACATATGATCTTTTTAAAGAAATAATTACATAAAATTATTTTAAAAATCAAGAACCAAACTAGAATCATATCAAACCGAATCGAAATTGAATAATCAATAATCGTACTGAACCGGAATCGAAACAATGAAAAATCAAACTGAAACTATACCGAAATTTTGGTTCAGTTTCAATTTCTAAATAGACGATGAAGCAAACCAAACCAAAACTACACACCCTTAATTATAAGACCCACTATACTTCTAAAAGCCATTGCATTTTCAAAGGGAAAATTTAGGTTCGATCATTAAAAAAAATATTATTGATAGGGGCAATAATAAATTATTTTAACACTTTATGAAAACTTAAAATTTTTATAGCTCAAGTTACTCCAAACAAAGAAGCTTAGATTTTAGAGCAATCTCTATCAAATTTGATTAGATTTAGAGATGGCAAAAGTTTTCGAACCTGATCTGCCCATCCAGAACCCGATCTGCCCCATCCCGAACCCGATCAATTTTCTTCGACCCCCTCCCCGACCTCGATTTGTGTAGGCGGGGATAGCAAGACCTTCTTCCTGCCCCGCACAGTAATATATTATTATTTTTTATTAAAAATAATTTATTTTTATATATTTATATATTCAAATATTATAATTTTATATGTTTATATATTTATATATTATAATTTAGGGACTAAAATATAATATAAGATAAAATTTAGGGAATAAATTGTAAATTTGCCTTTTATATATTAAATTTTGATATAATTTAATTTATTTACAAAATAGTTAGTTAAATTAAATAATATTTAATTCGATTAGAATAATTAACAATCGTTTAAAGTTATGTTTAAAATTATAAAATTATAAATTATCTAGCCCTCATTAAGATTTTGTTAACTAAGATATTAGCTAGCAAACAAAATTAACTACTATGAATTTATGAGAAGTGCTTGTTTTGAAAGGTGGAAGTTGGTAACTCTTATTTTATAATTAATTTCTAAATTTAGATAGACTCATCAATTAATATTCTTGATTTATACTACTTTATAATAAAATATATATGCCCAATTAAAAATATTATTAATTAATAAATATGGGTATTTTTTTTATCAATTAATTTTGAAGTTGTTGGGTAATTTAAAATGATTTAAAACTTTAAAAATAATAAGTCAACATGAAAAATAGTCCTGAAAATCATTTAAAAAAAGATTAGTATATATTAAATTAATTTCAAAATATTATGAATATAAATATAAAAAATATTATATAAAAATATTTTTAAAAATAAATCTTGGTATTTTTCTTCTATTTGGACCCACAAAGAAAAGAAGAAAAGGATGTAGGACAAGTATGTCTTTAACATCATCACGGCAAAGGCTGCAGACAGCTCCGTACATACCGCACCATATTCGCATCTTATCAGGATTTCAATTTAAAGAGGATTTTTTGGTAAGGCATATATCTGCTACTCTCTTTTCATGGATAAGAGCTAAGCCATGTATATAATCTTAGTTCTCCTAAGCTTTCACAAGCTTTGTTTGGTGCTAGAGAACCAAATACAAGTGTTCTTCCCTAACCCTTGTCCACAACATCAACATTGTCGTCATCATGGGAAATGAGAGTCCAATCTCGAGGAAGAGGAATTAAAAGAGGATAAACAGTAGGTTTGCACCTTATATTCCATGGCCGAGTCTTTCTTGGCCCAGTCTTCATGTGATGAGCTATTATCTTCTTCTGCGGCCTTGAAGAGCACTCCATCATTTTCATAACCATAGTGGTGGATGGAGAATAAAAAATGGATCAATTCACCCTCTTTTTCTCTATATGTTATTTATATATATATGCATTATAAAATATAGAGAGGTAAATAAAAATAATATAAAATAAAGTGTCTAAATAATCAAATAACTAGCAAGGATAAAATATGTACAAGTAAATCTTAAAATGCAGAGAGAATGTGTTTCAATGAATAAAAAATTATTAAAAACAAAGGTAATTGTGAAATAGAGCAAACATTTTAAACAAAATAAATTGTTACACTCGTAAAATTTTAAATAATTATGGAGAAGGAGATATTTATCACACATGAAAAGAGAGTGAGAGAATGACAGACAGATAGATAAAGAGAAATTTATCACTGAGAGAGAAAGATATAGATTGAGAATATTGGAGAAAGAGATATAAAGCATAAGATAAGAAAGAGGTTGAGAAAGAGACTTATTAAAGAGATAGAAGAGATATATTAGAGAAAGGAAGAGAAAGTGGGAGATTTATTGCAAAGAAAGAGAAAAGAAATTTGTTAGATAGGGTAAGGCATTTATCTTAGGGAGAGAAGAGATTTATTAAAGAGAGAATGAAAAGAGACTTTTAGAGAGAGAGAGAGAGAAATTTTTTATTAGAGAATGAGAGAAGAGATTTATTAGGAAGATAAAAAGAGAGAATGTTTCTAATTTATTAAATATAATTATTGTATGTACAATAAATATAATCTTATTGTTGATTAAGATTTAACTTATCTGAAATCTTCTATAATTAATAATCATAATACAACAGTTTTATGTACATTGGTTATATTTTAAAATTTTTTGTTTATTATAAAGAAATTTATTAGAGATACAAAAATATTTACATGGAAGAAGGTTTATTAAAGTGATTAAATTCAAAATTTAATTAAATAAAATCAAACATAAAATACAAAAATAAATATTTTTGTCAAAAATATGAATAACTTTTTTTAAAAAAATAATTAAATTGCAATTGTTTTCAATTATTAATATAATAATTGGGAGATTTACATTTTGTTCTTGGGTATTGCCATTATTTACAAGCCCAGTCCTAGTATTTTCAAACACTTATTAAAAGGTCCTTACATTTTGCTTCTATTTACAATTTAATCCTTCCATCCATTTTCAGTCAATTTTATTGTTAGTGATTAGCAAAAGACCAAACTATCCATCTACAGATCTCAATCCCTCAACCTTTTCCTCCACATCCTGCATTTTTTCAACAAATAAATTAAACCCATTTAAGCTTTTCATTATCTCAAAAAATAACACAATCCAATGTAAGACCTCTTGCATGCATCCAACATCATACATGCATCCACAGCCTGCAATCATTCAACAGATTAATTAAACCCATTAGCTAATACACATTTTATTGAACATCTTACATGCATCCAAAATCTTGTTGCATGCTCCATCAAAATGGACCAAATTATTGTTGACATAGACATTACAATGCAAACCACGCTTAGTAACACAATACAATGTAAGACCTTTGACCAGTGGAGACCATTGTGAAGCCACATTCCTCCTTGAAACACAATGTAGATAGGCATCAATTAAGAAGGGATAAGATTAATTGGTGAAAGAAGATGCAAAAGTCTTCTACTCTGCACTGGTTTGCTTCCTATAAATCAATAGTGTTGCCAGCATGAAACCCAAAATAAAGGGCATGCCAAATCGTGCAGATGAACTTCTTTGTCGAAATGGGGGGAGCAAGGATCGACGGGTGGCGATGGACGTAGATAATGTAGACCCAATCATGATCATCGGCGAGGACATGACTAATGCCAACAAGAAGCTAATTGACGCCAATTTCTTCAACAATTTCGATGAAATGGGTTAGGATTTGAGGATAGGTAGGTGGTTTGCATGAGCCATGGGAGTGAAACTATGCAATTGCCTATTTTTAAGTGGTGGTTAGAGCCAAGAAGGGCAGTTGCAGTAGTGGAGAATCGGGAGAAAAGGTTTTGTGGTTGTGGAGAGGAAGGGACGGAGAGGAAAGAAGAACAAAGAGGGAGACAACGTATGGGAGAAAAGAGTAATTTTGGTTTTCTAAAATTCTCTGGCTTTTGACTAAATTTTTAACATAAGAATGGATTAAAAATTGATAAAAAGACTAAATTGTAAATGGAGGCAAAATATAAAGACTTTTTAACGAATTTTAAAAATTATAAGAACTTACTTATAAATAATAATAATATTTAAAAATAAAATTATAAATCCC
The DNA here is from genome assembly GCF_030052815.1 of Hevea brasiliensis. Lineage (NCBI taxonomy): Eukaryota > Viridiplantae > Streptophyta > Magnoliopsida > Malpighiales > Euphorbiaceae > Hevea > Hevea brasiliensis. Next base: position 107,562,303 of record NC_079493.1, read on the forward strand.
CCATAATAATATTGTAAAATTTAGGGGAGATAATAAATTATTAAAATAATTGGAATATGGGCGTAAATTTCCGGCGGTGCACTTCCAATTCCAAAGAACATTCAACATAAGGGCAAAATCGCCGCCGCAGAAGCCATTAACGTTCGAAAAACTGAGGAAGGTGATAGGAAGGAGAAAAAAAAAAAAAAAAAAAAAAAAAAAAAAAAAAAATATATATATATATATATATATATATATATATATATATATATATATATATATAAAAGCAAGACTACAAGTACGGCTCTACAAGCTATGGCAAATTTTTGTCCATATACCTATAAAATAAATAAATTATATATTTATGAATATTAAAAATTTAGATAAATTTTTAAGAAAATTATTATTTAATTTTTTTTTATTTTAATAAAATTAAAATATATTAATTAATTTTTATATTTTTATTTTATTTATTTTTAATCTTTACTTTTAATTTGAATTAATTTTTTTTATTATTGAAGTGTATTTAAAGGATATACAGTTTCTAAATTAAGGGAGAGTGGAAGATCAAATTAATATTTAAAATAATTATAAAACTTAAAAGGATATATAAAATAAAAATGTGAAAAATTAATTAATATATTTTTTAATAAAAAAATTAAATAATTAATTTTATTAAAATAAAAATGAAAATAATAAATTTCCATAAATTTTTCCATGGGTATAGTAAAGTCAAGATATCAAAAAGATTCCGTTTTCTTTTATATAAATCCCCATATGTGCCTCCTTTCAAACCCATCCCTCCTTTTCTTATTCCATTCCCTAGACTGGTAGACTATGGGTTTTCTGCAGAACTCTTCCACGTTTTTCACTGCTGCTAAATGGCTTGGATTTGTCACCGCCGTTTGGGTTCAAGCTATTTCAGGCAACAATTACACTTTCTCTAACTATTCCGATGCTCTAAAGTCTCTTATGAACTTGACCCAACTCCAGCTTAACAGTTTATCTGTCGCTAAAGATGTGGGTAAGGCCTTTGGCCTCCTTGCTGGTCTTGCCTCTGACCGCTTACCCACTCCTGTCATTCTCCTTATTGGTTCAATCGAAGGTCTTATTGGTTATGGTGCTCAATGGCTTGTTGTTAGTAGGCGAATTCAACCTCTTGCTTACTGGCAGGTACATTTACACTAATCCGAAAGAGGAACACTTCCATTGTTGCAATTTATCAAACGCTTTCAATTCTTTCCTTTTTCTTTTATAATTCTTATATCTTTTCTCTTTCTCCAATTAAACCAGCGTAAAAAGGGTCCATGTCGCAGTATTTTTTTTCCCCTTCTTCTAATGGTGGGTTTTTGGAATTCAATTTTGTGAATGTAGATGTGCATATTCCTCTGTTTGGGTGGCAACAGTACCACCTGGATGAACACGGCGGTTTTAGTTACCTGCATACGCAACTTCAGGCGAAACCGAGGCCCTGTCTCTGGCATCTTGAAAGGTTATGTAGGACTTAGCACTGCCATATTCACTGACCTCTGTTCTGCTCTCTTCTCCGACAACCCAGCTAGCTTCCTCCTCATGCTCGCAATTATACCCTTTGCCGTCTGCCTTTCCGCCATCCTCTTCCTCCGTGAGATTCCTCCGGCTGCCACTGCCGAAGAAGAAAAAGAAGAGTTCAAATATTTCTCAGTCTTCAACGCTGTGGCCATTGTTGTCGCAGTTTATTTGTTAGCGTATGACTTCATCAGTAATCCTAGCAGTGCTTTTTCTTTAGTGTTTTCAATTATATTGCTAGTTCTTCTAGCTTCTCCATTAGCAATTCCAGTTTATTCTTTCGTAAAGAGCTGGAATCTGAACCGATTGAAGAACAAACCTGCTGATGTTGAAGAGCACATTGATGAACCATTGTTGAATGGAAAAATCGAAGAGGAGATTCAAGAAAAACCAGCAGAGGAGGCAGAGACGGCAGTAGTGACTACTCAACCACCGGCGGATGAATTGGCCGAGGTGAAGAGGAAGCCGGTGATCGGTGAAGATCACACGATATTCGAAGCGATGATGAAGTTAGATTTCTGGATTTTGTTTTTTTCATTTCTTTGTGGAGTGGGTACGGGTTTGGCTGTGATGAACAACATGGGACAGATTGGTTTGGCTCTTGGATACGCTGACGTTTCGATTTTCGTCTCTCTTACAAGCATTTGGGGTTTCTTTGGAAGGATTGGTTCTGGCTCGATCTCAGAGTTCTTCATTAAGTAAGTTTAATTTCTCAGTAATTTTTTTAGTAAGTTTTTCTTTTCTTTGAAATGAAGTTTAATATTTTTTTTATTATTTAGAAAATAAAGAATTACATGAATTCAGTTCAGTACCCAAAAAAGGCCCCTTCTTTTTTATTTCTTGCATAGGATGAGGTGGGAGTTGGTTCCCATCACCATCCTGACTCGAATCCTACTGTTGATTATAAGTTATACCAAATTGCATGCTGCCTTGTTTCTTTTTCCCAGAATGGATCAAAGCGGGTAGAATTGATGACATTTATTAATCATTCTGTAAAAATCTTAAATGACTGATAAAAATAGATGAAAAAAGTATTAGATTAAATATTTATATTTAGATTCATGTACTCGTTATCTTCATTTTAATTAATTCTGTATAAATCTTAATATAAATATTTAATCTAATAATTATTAAATTTATTCTCATCAAACTTATATTGAATGTACTCTTTTTAATTATATTTTTGATAGGTTAGTGACTGGGGAGTACTTCTAATTAATGTTCTTTGCTCACTTTTTGTATATTGGATTTAGATTGTATTTTATGTTATATGGTGTATTTTATATAAACTTAGTTTTATAAGAAAATAATTTTTATAATTATTATATTAAATATTTATATCGAGATTTATAAAAAATTAACTATGGTGTATATAATGAGTTTGTAAATTTAAATATGAATATTTAATTCAATAATTATTAAATTCATTTTTCATATCAGATTAAATTTATAATAGTCATACCCTATATTATAATATAATATTTTTTTAACTTCGTATTGTAATCAGGACTCCATTGGTTTTGACATGCTTTTGTTTTGCATTTAATAAGCTAGAGGTGCTTTTGGACGTAGGCTTTGGAAAATTTCCTCCCTAGCTTTCTATGAAAAAGAAAAAAAAATCATATTAAAGAGAGATGATTTGATTTCTATTGATAGATTTCTAGCGTAAGGAAACTACCAAACATGTGTCAATGAAGAAGAGAGCAGTTTTTAATGGGTTGAATGAGCTGGTTCACTCTAGGTGACGTAAAACTCTCTGTGACAATTGGTTTTTTGGGTTGCTGTAAGCTAAGAGCAGATCAATTGCTTCCTTTTTTTTTTCCCGTTTTCTTTTCTTTTCTTTTCTTTTCTTTTCTTCTATTCTATGTATGTATGAATGGAACTAAATTACCAAAAGTTGATTTAGCAAAAGAATTCTAGACAAAATTTTGTGACTTGGTGCTACCTCACTTTCTTCGTTAGAATATAGCTTTCTTTATGACGTTCTCATTCAGGTGCTGTGACATGAGCTTGCAGCACAACTTTCCCTATATGGATTGTCATTGGATGTTAATTAGTGGACTTCTTTTTTACTGTTTACAATTTTTGACTTTGTGCAAGTGGCTTTAGTAATGGTTCTCATTGAATAGCTGGGTCCAGCTCTTGACTTTCTGGGGATGTCTCTTTTATAAGTGTCTTAGAGTTTGGATCAACTCTGTAGGCTGTTAAGCTATCCTATTCGTTATGACGTGCCTAGTAGAGACCTGATTTGTTCTTGTTGAGTCGGCAGTAATTGAGGTGGTTAAGCCATACTATTAAATTTCTAATGGGCTGGCTTCTGTGAGAGAAAAAGATGGTTGAATGAATAAAAACTCCGAAAATAACCAATGAGCTCCAGAACTAGTCTAAGATCCAATTGTACCAAAAAAAAAAAATAAATAAACTCCATAAACTGCTGCATCAGTTTAAATCTTAATTTTTGTATAATCTTGGCCTTCTAATTAACAATTTCGGGTCCATTCTCTTCTTTTGCAGGAAAGCTGGAACACCAAGACCTCTTTGGAATGCAGCATCTCAAATTCTAATGGCTGTTGGGTATATTCTCATGGCTTTGGCAATGCCTGGTTCTCTATATATTGGTTCAGTTGTTGTTGGCATCTGCTATGGAGTTCGTCTGGCTGTCACGGTGCCAACTGCCTCTGAGTTGTTTGGTCTCAAATATTATGGTCTAATTTACAACATCTTAATCCTCAACCTTCCACTTGGTTCCCTTCTCTTCTCTGGTCTGCTTGCCGGACTTTTATATGACGCTGAAGCTACTCCAACGCCAGGAGGTGGCAACACTTGTGTTGGTGCTCATTGCTATAGGCTTGTGTTCATTATTATGGCGATTGCTTGTTGCATTGGATTTGGTTTGGATGTTCTATTGGCAACTAGAACAAAGAAGCTCTATTCTAAGATACAGGCGAACAAGAGATCAAAGAAATTTTCTGCAGAATCTAACAACCAATGACAAGGTTCAAAGTGGGGGTAAGTGGATGAGAATAGCAGGATGGAAGGGCTTCTGCCTAGTGATATCCTGAAAAGATCTTTTTTTTTTCACCTCACAATTCAGTTGGACCATAGAAGATTAGTCCATGTATTCTGATTTGTATCCAACATCAATATTCTGGGTTAGCTCCAGTGTTAGAAGGTGTGTGATATGGACCCATTACTTTTTCTTGATAGTTGGTTCTGACTGGGAACTTTGAAGACATTTTCAGTACATCGATTAAAATGCATCTGTAAATCAGGAACATGTTGTATCTTAGAATAATGTTGAAGCCTTCCATGCCAAAGAGAATAAGAAATTAAAATTGTAAAAGAAGAGAATGGACATAAAATGGTAAATTAGAAGGCCAAGATTATGCATTCAATCACTTGGTCTTAAAAAATGATGTAATCAATCAAACGCTTTAGTTGAATAAGTTGGAAAAATGAATTTTGGTGATTCAAGAATTTGACAATATGAATGAAATATGGAGATTATAATTTCCATTTTCCGGTGCAAAAATGCCAGACGACTGGATGCATGCCATAACTAATTTTATTTTCCCCAAATATTTAATGGACACTTGAAATTTATAAAATTATAACTATTTAATTTTGCTATTAGTTGAGCTTTATAAAATTATAATTATTTAACTTTGCCATTAGTGAATATGTGAATGTAACTTACACTTTTATAAATTTTAGAAGTCTAAGATTTTAATAATTACCCATAAAATTTAAATATCAAATGGAATATAATTAAAAGAGAGTACTAAATAAATTTTCCGCGCAGAGGTAAAGAACCATAGGATGGTTTCAGCCATAGTATTAATTCTCTGAGCATGGACCTATGCATGGTTCCCTGTATCATGAAGCTGTGCAAGTTTGATTAGGTCATGAAAGGTCTCATATTCACTCCAAGGACTGCCATACAAGGAAAACAGCAGAGGGCAACATGCATCTTTCCTTCTCATCATCTTTATATGTTACTTCTCATAATTTGAGCGAGTGGTTTATGAAAAGTTACTCTTCTAAATTTTAGAAATTGAAAGAGCATTTTGATCAAAGTCAACAAGATGATATAATTAGTTTATAACAGCTACTCCAACAATTATTTTTATCAAACACTTTGATTTTAAATCACTGTGTAAACAGCTAACCATTAATTAGGGGTGTGCAGTTTTCGGTTTTAACCGAAAAACCGAACCGAACCGATTAATTCGGTTCAATCGGTTCGGTTTTAAAATTTAATCGGTTCGGTTCGGTTTATAATTTTGATAATTTCGGTTTAATCGGTTCGGTTCGGTTATTTTCATAAAAAAATCAAAAAAACCGAACCGAACCGAAATTATTAATATATAGGAAATCAAAAAAAATCGAATCGAACCGAATCGAACCGAACCGAAATCAAAGAAAACCGAACCGAATCTAAAGATTTTTGAGTTTTGATTTCCAATTTTTTTTGTTTTTATGTTTTTATTATTTAGATTTAATGTTAAAAATATGAAATTTTATAAATTTCGGTTTGATCGGTTTAAAACCGAACCGAACCGAAATTTATCGGTTCGATTCGGTTCGATTTTCTCTTATCAATCGGTTCGGTTCGGTTTTTAAAATTTTCGATTTTCGGTTTTCGGTTTTTTCGGTTCGGTTCGGTTCGGAACCGAACCGACCGTTTGCACACCCCTACCATTAATAGCTAATAACTATAACTAAGAGCTACTAAAACAGCTTTTGGAACAGCTAACATTACCAAAGAAAATTTTTTAGTTAAAAAGTCACTTAATACCTCATTTTTAATTACATCTCATTTGACATTTAAACCTTATAAAAGCATAAATGTTTGATCTCTGTAATTACTAGATGCGTACGCGCTCAAACTTTTCATTATAAATTTATAAGTTTAGGGTCTAATATTTTTATATATCAAATAGAATTAATACAACTAAAAGTGTGGGTGCCCATTGACTTTCAGATGCTTTTGGCCACTGTTTTTAGTTTTCAAGATATTATGTATTGAGATATGATTAGCGCCCATACCGATGGGTATGTGGCGTACGATGTTGGTTGTGGAATCAAATGGGTAAATGACAGAAGGACTTCAAATATTTATAAGTAATACGATTGAATTAATTAACGCTAATCATTTACAACTGATATAGGCAGCTTACCCCCAAATGCAAACACAGGAGACTAATCATTGAGCAACATCGATAAAGCCAATTTAATGGAATTAATGTCTTCCCCCACTGCGTAGTTGGTTGTCGAAAATCACAATCATTATCATTTTTCAAAGAGATCAACTTCATAGGAAACAGTCCAAAAAATATGCTAAATCCATATAAGTCTTGAACATTGTTCCTTCGAGTTCACATGAACCTCTCTCGCATAACATGTAAGAAAGGGAGCTTTGTTTAGTTGCTCTCTTCTCTTGCCTCCTGCTGCTACTGTTTCCCTTGTGAACCCAACACAGTTTCTAGTTCGCTCTGTACATGCTTTCTCTTCTACTGGCTTCTCCTGCAACCTCCATTTCTTTATTAGTAGTTACTAGTTTAAATAGAACAAGTGAAGCTAATCCCTCATTCTATTTACGTAGTACATGGCTTTTCTGAGCAAAAATTGCATGCAACAAGCTTCTTCCTTCTTGCGTTTCTTGGTTTTCTTGCTTCTTTGCCCTTGCTTTGCTCTTTCTTACGGTACTCTCTCGCTTTCTTGCATCTGTGGTTTTCATTTTCATCAAGTTTTATTAGTGGTTAATCAATAAATTAATGCAGATGGGCCTTCATATGACTACACTGCATACACCGAGGTAATTAAAACGTGGGACATTAATATCTGTATTGAAAATGTTATTAGACCCTAATGGTTGCCCAGTGATTATTAAGCTGATTTATAAATTGTGTTATGCATATTTTGGCTTGGCAGTGTAAAGAAGTACCAGAAAGGCCACTCTATAATGGAGGGATTCTCCAAAATGAACTTCCAGCTTTCAAGCTAAGTAGGATTAACGATGCTTCAATTACATATAAATCACCAGCTTTTGTCCTGCCTAATCTCACTCAGGACACCATTTATTGTTTTTCCAGTTGAGTTCCCATGCTTTTTCTCTTCTACTTAGAATGTGTTTTCTGACCAGAAAAACATTATCTTCAACATATAAATAACTGAAACTTCATTGGCTTGCGAACAAAACAGCCTGGGTCAAAATTCAAGGTGCGGAGTCCAGCCTCGTAACTGCGAGCCTAACCACAGATAACGCTACATACAACTGTGTGGGGACTGTTTTGGCTCAAAGTGGATGCTGGTCATTTCTTAAAGGTGGATTTATTCTTGATGCACCTTCAAATTTATCAACGCTGTACTTTCAGGTGCAATTTAGTTTTTTTATTGGATCAACATGTTCTCGTATGCATAATCCAGGCAATTAAGGACCTTTAATTTTTTTGGGGTTATGCAGAACTCAGCTCATAAAAATATTGACATTGCAATTGCAAGTGCTTCATTGCAACCATTTACCTATCAGCAATGGAGAACAAATCAGCAATATATAATTAACACTGTAAATACTGGAAACTCTTAATTACAATCCCAAATTTTAACATTCTTAGTTTCTGTTTTATTGATGTCTTTTATGATGCTTGATTGTCCTTCATCATGATTCCTAATTTGTTTTGATTTGGAATTAGTAATAGCGGCTTTGGTTTACTGCTGGTTTTGTTTGGGTTCCTGATTTGTCCGTAACAGGACAGAAAGTTACTTTCATTTTTCTATATAAGGTCGTCATTTACATAATTCCAGGCAAGGAAGCGAGCTGTAACAATTCATGTGTCAGATAGTCATGGAAATAGATTGCAAGAGGCAGCCATTACAATAGAGCAAATCTCAAAAGATTTCCCCCTTGGGTCAGCTATAGCAAGTACAATTCTAGGAAATTTGCCCTATCAGGTAAGTTCAGTTCTTAATAAGACCAGTAAATCAGAGGAGTTTGATGAAGACCTGAATATCTTGTGATTGTTCCAGGATTGGTTTGTGGAGCGATTCAATGCAGCAGTCTTCGAAAATGAACTCAAGTGGTACGCGACAGAACCTGAACAAGGGGAAGTCGATTACAGCATACCAGACCAAATGTTACAACTTATTCGAGCCAACCAAATAGTTGCCAGAGGACACAACATATTCTGGGAAGATCCAACGTACACACCAGCATGGGTTCGAAATCTTTCAGGTGCTGCACTAAAATCAGCTGTCAATTCACGAATCCAGAGCCTAATGAGCAAATACAAAGAAGAGTTCATACACTGGGACGTTAGCAATGAAATGCTACACTTTGATTTCTACGAGCAACGGCTTGGTCCTGATGCCACTTTATATTTTTATGAGACAGCACATATAGCAGACCCATCAGCAACCTTGTTTATGAATGAATTCAATGTGGTGGAAACTTGCAGCGACGTGAATTCTACTGTAGACACTTATATATCAAGGCTAAGAGATCTTGAACGTGGAGGTATATTCATGGATGGAATTGGCCTAGAGAGTCACTTTTCAGTACCAAATCTTCCTCTAATGAGGGGTGTTCTTGACAAACTGGCTACACTTGGACTTCCCATTTGGCTTACAGAAGTTGATATTAGCAGCAACTTCGATTACAAAACTCAGGTCTATAAAGAATCTCTCATATTCATTAAAGAAATTTTCAAGTACAAGCATAGGTCAATTTCTTCTGCTGTATGATTTTGCAGGCTTTTTATCTAGAACAAGTGTTGAGGGAAGGCTACTCGCATCCTGCCGTGAATGGGATTATCCTATGGACTGCACTACATCCTGACGGATGTTACCAAATGTGTCTTACCGATAATAATCTTCAAAATCTACCAGCAGGAGATGTGGTTGACAAGCTATTACTGGAATGGAAAACTGGGGAGTTAAATGGCTATACGGACGAGCATGGTTCATACAGCCTTCATGGCTATCTTGGTGAATATAGAGTAAGTGTTGCATATGGCAACAGAGCAGCAAATTCAACATTCTCACTCTGTCCAAGTGACGAAACTAAGCACTTCAACATTCAATTGTAACCCATGTATGGCTGTCAGCTCTCCCCTGCACATGTATATCTAATTATCCAAAAGACATAAAGCCCAACCCAAATGGTAGTTAAAAAAAAAATATTTATTTAACATGTCTTAATAGATTAAAATTTTAAGAAAATGATAAAATATCATGAATGCAATACATACAATTAAATTGTGCATAGCAAAAAAATGTAATACATTATAAAAATAAAGAGTCGTGATAAAGTCAGAAATAACAGTGCATAATAAAAATAAAAAAGCGTAAGTCATTGATGACTAATTCAGGTGTCAAATCAACTGTAAAATAAAAAGAATAATGAGGTTGATACCATATTACCACCACACCGACTCTCAAATTAGAAATGCTAACAGATAGTTTGTAAAGTAAATAATAGATAATTTTGTAATCAATTTGACAGAGTAAGCGTATTTAATTAATATTTATTGCTCATATTTATAGACTAAAAATCAAATGGTCATTGTAGTTATATACAAAAATGTTGAATATTCGTCTAATATTCTAAAATTTTCTTCTAAAGATTCAGCTATATCATTGACTGGTATTGCTGATGCTTGATATAATTGATGCTCACAAGCTGAGCGTTTAGACTTATTTTGTCATTATTATTTGTGTTTGTTCGGCCTAACCAATCCGAGCACTCTTTTGCTTGGTCTGAGAGATAACCAAGCATTCTTTTGACCGGTGTCATTAACCCGACGCATGTGATGACCAGTATGGCTTTATAGTGATGACTTTTCTCTTTTGTTTTGACTTTTTGATCAGGTACTTATACTTTAATTGTCACGTTAAATTCTTCGACTGAGCATTGACTATTTGATTGATTTTATGCGGATATAATCAATATATAATTTTTATTATTTGAATGTCCATTTCTGAAAGAATTAATAAAGTGTGTTTTATACTTAAAATTATTTTTTATATTATTTAAATTTTTTTATTAAAATATGAAAATAATAATTTTTTATATAAATATTAAATAATCCGACAATGAAAATCTAATAACTAAAATTGAAAAAAAATGTATTAAAACAAAGTTAAAAACAAAAAAAAAAGCATATTTGCATAATAATTTCATATATCAAATAAAAAAACTCCCACAATTCAATAACATGATATTAAAAAAATGTAAAAATCATAAAAAAAAGGGTAATGTCGTTTTTTATTTTTTTGAAAAAAAAGGTAATGTCGTATTATTAATTATTCTAATCCTAAAATTAAAGTGCTTAAAGTTTGAATTATATATAAATTGTCCATTTATTTTTAACTCATTAAAGAAAAAAAAAATTAAGATATCACTTGACCATTAATAAATGTTATTAACTATTACAGCTTAATCATTCAAAATTGATGATTTGATGAATGAGCTGACACTTTAAAGCAAAAAGGTTAATAATTTAAAAAAAAAATGATGAAACAGTGTTGTGATTATTATTAAACTTAAAAATATTTTAAAAATAAAAATTTGAAAAAAAAAACCTTGGTGAAGTCATGGAGGAAAAAGGGGCATTTGGATAAGTATTCCAACTGTAAAGTCCAAATTTTTATTATTTTAAATATAGATATATAAATTACTTTTAAATCATTATTTATAAATTTTAGTTTTTAGCTATGTCAAATAATTATTTTATGAAAATTATAAAAAAATTCAAGATGCAATTGGATTTTAATTGTATATGTAATAATTTTTTGAATAAAAAAAATTAGTTACATTATTTTTAATAATTAGTTATATTCTTATAGAAAATATATTTAAAATTTATAAATTAAACTAAAATTTAGAAATTGAAAAAAAAAATGTTTTGCATGTTATAAGTGGTGTCTGGGCATTAATATCCATATTTATTATTTTTAATTAATTTAATTTAGTTAAAATTTGGATTAATAAATAAGTTATTTGAAAAAAATTATGTTAAATGTTATTATGACATGACATAGAACTAACGTGATAGGTGTTTAATTTATTATATTAGTCCATCGTCATTAAAATTAAAAAAACAAAAATCCCTGCTGGAATGTTTTTCTCTATAATAAATCTTTTCGGTGTGGGCAGATTAGGTTTGGTGCAAATAAATTAAGAGTTATCTATAATTTATTAAAAAAATTAAAAAAAAATAAAAAATTTAAATTTTTCAAAAATTTTACTTTTTTAACTTATGAAATTGATGAATTGAGAATGTTTTGATAATTTATCTTTCATTAGTTATTTTATTATACCTTTGAAAATTTTTTTATACTTTATTCAATCGCATGTTAATAAAAGTTTCTCTTAATTTATGAAAATTAATTTATAAATTCTCTTATAATTTTTTAAATATTTAAAATTTTATATAATTATATATTTGATTAAAGGTAATAAGTAACAAATATTTTTTTTTCAAGAAAAAAAACAAACACTTTTAGTAAAAAAAAACTTATAAATATATTTATTGTTAAAATTATTAAAAAATATTAAATAAAATATATGATAAAATTTTAAAAATTAAATAAAAATAATATGATAAAATATTTTATTAAACTAACTTATAAACACTAAAATATATTAATTTCTTAACTTTTTTTTTAACTCAATTTATAAATAAAAAAAATTCACAAACAAACAAAAAAATTTATTTTAAAACTTATAAGATGATTTCATCGGCTAATACACATACCCTCTTAAGTAATTCTTAGTAATTCAACTCTTTAAAAGCGAGAGTGTGAACATGTAAGCATTTTTTTAAATTGATTATTTATTAAAATTTAAAATTATAATTATAATTTAATCCATAAATTTACTTAATTAATTTTTAATTGATTTAATAAATTTTGATTTGAATGGGTTTTTTTTTTTCTCACTTCTATCCTAAGGAAGAAAGAAAATTGGGTTTCAATGTTAAAAATAAGGAGAGAAAAAAAAGAGAAACAATATTTTAATTTATTTTTTATTTTATTGTAATTCAATTTTAATTAATTTAAATTATATGAATAAAATTAATATTAATTTTTCAGTATCAAATAAAACTATCCAAATTTAAAGATTTGAATAAAATTAGAGAAGCGCCATATAATTTTTCTGATTATTAAGTCTTAATTATATGAAAGATGAAATTAAAATGGGATTTTCAAATAAAATGTGTGAAAGGCAAAACCAACTATTGTTGATTAAGTGGCAAAATTTTTCAAGGTGTTGAAATAATACTCCATAGGATACATTTCCTTTGTTGGAGGGTAAAAGTTTTCAATCTAATTTGAACTTGCTCAAAATTTTTTTTTAATTTTGTTTTGATATTGATATTTATATAAAAAATTATTTTTATATATTTATATTTAAATATTATAATTTTAATAAAAAATATAAATATATTATTAAAATTATATTTAAAACTTATATTACACCTAAGCATGAATATATAAAATATAAAATTTACAAGTAAATATATTGAATAGAATCTAATAACATGTAGAAAAAATGAATCAGATCTAACTTAACTCAAGAGAAGAGATTTACCTCGCTCGTTAACAAGGAAATTTCCTTCCATCTCAAATTATTGTGGGACGAGAACGAGGGAGCAATCTCATACCAACCCGTCTTACTGTGATTCCCATTTTCTTGTTACATTGGGTGGATGATCGTATCCCTTCAAGCACTTCAATGACAATCAACACTCCACTAGAAGCAAAATATTTATTCTAATGGGCATTAGGAGGCAACTGGCATCATCTCACATTTCTGCCTCTTCAGAACCTTCTTTTATAATCTTCTCTCCTCATACGCTTCCGTTTTGCTTAGCTTTCACATTTCAAGTTTTCTTCAACAGTTGCCTTTGCTTATCCATTATGTATATATAAAAGTGCACTTACACAGAGAAATGCTAATGTGACCGAGCTCATTCATAGTTTATGATGACGTTCAATATATTTATAGCTGTTTAAAACTATAATTTTAAGTCAATATATTTATTTAAAATATTTTTAGAGCAAAAATAGCTTTTCATTTTAAATATTTATAAGTTAATTTGATCAAATATTTTATTAAATTACTCTTATTTAATTTTATAATTTCATTATATATTGTTATTATATTTATTCTCATATTCATGTTAAAAATTTTTTTTTTCTACAATAATTTAAATAAATTAATTTTAATAAATTTAAAAATTAGTTTTTTTTAATTTTATAAAATATCTGTCATTAAAATATCTATTTATTTAATTTAAAATTATATTATATTATAATATAATTAAAATATATTTTAATAATATTATAATAAAATATTGAGTTAATGTAATCTATTATTTGAGAAAATAATTTAATATATTTTTAATAATTTTAATAATAAATTATTTTATAAGTTATCAACTATTTATTTATTATTTATAAGTATTTTAATTAAATATATAATTATTTAAAATTTTTAATATTTATAAACTTATATTAACTTATAAATACTAAATATAAATTATTTACATTAATTTTAATAAATTTAAAAATTAGTTTTTTTTAATTTTATAAAATATTTGTCATCAAAATATATATTTATTTAATTTAAAATTAAATTATATTATAATATAATTGAAATATATTTTAATAATATTATAATTAAATATTGAGTTAATGTAATCTATTATTTGAGAAAATAATTTAATATATTTTTAATTATTTTAATAATAAATATTTTTATAAATTATTAATTAATTATTTATTATTTAAAAGTATTTTAATTAAGTATATAATTATTTAAAAATTTTAATATTTATAAACTTAAATTAACTTATAAATACTAAATATTACGGGAATCGGGTCTTGAATCTAGTTTTTGTAGAATGTCAATTGATTCAACGAGTAAAGCAAGCGAGGACCTTCTTAAGGTGCCAAGGCATGCTTCCTCTGCTGGGTGTTCGACTTTAGCGTCAGTATGGTTATAGCCAAGAAGAAATCAAATTTTCGACTTTTAACTTTTAAGAATCAAATTTAAAATTAAATTTTAATTTTTTTTATTCTAAATGAATTTGGTATAGTTTCGATTTTAGTTTATGCTCTAGTTTATACCTAAAATTATAATATTTTTATGTTATTTGAAAATAGAAAATATAGTTTTAAATTTTTAAAATTAAAATAATAATAAAAATAATAATATTAACATTAAACTAATAATATTAATATCAAAAGTATATTCTTAACAAGAATATTATCTTTTATTTAATTATATAATTAACAATTATAAAATAATTTAATATATTTAAAATTAATTTTTTTAAAAAAAAATAAAAAAAATAAAAAATCATATTAAATTATATACATTTATAATTAAAAATAAATTAAATTATATATATATATTTATTAAATCTTAATTATATATAAATATACATAATTTAATTAAAATTATATAAATATATATATAATATATATATTCGTAATTAGATTATAGTCAGTATAATAATCTTCATTTCATTGCTAGACACCTATACGAATCCGAGTCAAAATCTTCATTCGTTATCAACCCTTTTTCATTTTTCTTTGTATATTAACAATGTTAGTCGTACGTTGAGTTGACAAGTGATACCATTCATTCTGATCGGCGCCAAAAAATATTAAAAATATAGAGTTTGTTTCATTGAAAAATCTCTTCAGGTAACATGGGGTGATCTGATCCCAAAGCACTTGACATGATGAAGAAAACCAGCGGCGTGTAGGTCCCAGAAAGCTCATAATGATGATGATGTTTTAGTGTATTAAAATATGATTGTAATCTGTTACAAATTTCCACTTAAAGCTAACTATTTCACCAACTGGCCGTCCAAATCCCATGGTCCCTAATGGAAATTAATTCTGAGATCTCGTCAACCTTTCAAGCACAAATATAACAAGTTAGATGCTAGGGCAAGCTAAGTGCTCACTGTTTTCATTTTCACAGGTTTCATCTAGTTATAATTAATTAATAAAATAAGCATATTTAATATATCAATCTTAGTCAATAATTTCCCACGATGGCAATATATTTCACATCCAATCAAGGCAAAAATGATAAGATAATGCATTAGCCCTGCAGCCAACAATCAACTCGTACATTCACATAACACAATCACTTTTGAACACAAACCTCACTTCTCTCCCTTTACAATGTATGGTTCTTATAAATAACGAGGGCAAGAAATGAAATACCAAAATCAAGAAAGAACCTCCCATCCTGCACTTTGATCAGTAGTTTTTGGCAGCTACATAAAAGGGTGAACAAGAAAAGCCCAAAAAGAAGGGAAAGAAAAAGAAAAGGTAAGAAAATCCTGAAAATTATAATATAGAAACAAGAGTTCTTTTACATATGTAACACTGGAAATTATAGAAGAGAATCTTGGAAGTGGGGGGTTTACAATCTGGATTGGCGAGACAGAATTTGTCAGCTTTCCTAACAAAAGGCAAAATTCAAGCACCCACCGAAAGCCCGCGAATCTGTAAAGAATTCACACTAAAACACAAGGAGCCATCAAGCACATCAACCAAAGTGATGCATAGTGCTACAAACAAAGCAAAGAAATCACGAGAAAAACAGCCAGTAGTGCAGATTTTAGAGCAATTGGAGAGACTGTCCTGTGGGAGTCCCCCATAGCCAAACCAGCTAACCATGATCCATCTGCTAGCATGGTTTCTCCAGAACCGGTGCCAGATCCAGAAATAGACTCAGAACCAGAATCGGAACCTGAACCCGAATACTCTAGCCCAGATCCTGAACCTGACACTTCCCCTGGGGTGGTTGTTGCTGCTGTCATTGGTGTTGAATAGCTTGAAGATTTTTGACTGCATCCCGCACATGTTCAACAGGGAAAAAAAATCAAATCCCATATCAGGAATATTTTTTATTATCAGATTCTTTTGGTATAAAGCATTGACAGCAAGTAGCAACCAGTAACCTGAATCATTCCCCAATTAACTGATTAATTGTTGATAAATCAACAACAAAAATAGACTAATCATTCAAACGGGAATCTTTGGCATTGCCAGTTTGCCACCATCTACCATTAACTTTTAGCAGTACAATGCCATTACCACCAACACAAGCACCAAACCAAAATGTTAATTTTCCAATAAAGGGTTACAAAAAACAATTTAAAACATTGGTTCATAAATCAAAGACTTGGCTCAGTTACACTAAAACAGTCTTAAGATTGAAAGATTAGAGTTCAATTCTAGTCAAAACCCAACAAAAATCACCAAATCAACCCAGTAAAAGCTAATCATACATACGTGGTGGGTACAGCCCATAAAAGTGAGTATTTTTACCTTGGCGAGGACGGGCAAAACGTCACCGTATAATCAGCGCCGGTACATGTGAAAGTACTAGTAGCATCGTCATACGCGTAGCTATACGATCTAGGACATGCAGCCTTAAACATCTGCGAATAAACCGACGGCTTACACGTCGCGGGTGTGTTAAACGCGCCGCTGCAACAGTACTCTGGGCTCCCAAAGGCCTCGCACGCACTCTTGCATGCGTCTCCGTTACCCACCCTTAGCTCTGGTGGACACTCTCTGTTCAGATCTGTTGAGCAACCCGTGGAAGCGCACATACCCGATCCGCCACTCCCTTCAACGAGCATAGGGAGATTGTAGCCGTCGACGAGGCTAACATCATAGAAGTCCTGCCCACCTGACCCAAGTGTGAACTCAGCCAGGGTAGCGGGCGGGGCAGCTCCGAGTCCGTTGCATTCGACTTGGCCAGAACCACAGTCTCCAGTGAGACAGGATCCGGATTCAGAGTCGTCAAAGTTGCAGCCAGTTCGGGCCCAGAAGCGGCCGGACCAACCGGTTGGGGCTTGAAAAGAACGGGAAGTGTCCTTTGGGAGCTCGAATCCGGTGCTTTCGAGTCTAGGACTGCCGGCATTGGCCAGAATGCCGGGCCAGACAGTGTAGTCGCATTTGTTGACGAAAGTGAATGTAGCACCCATTACACCTGTAAACATAAAGACAAGATCCCGTTACGAACTTTGGTCAATGCAAGTGAAAACTGCAAAGAAAAAAAGTTCGACACCCATCAAAAACGTTTTCTTTAGACCATTCCTATAACGAAAATGGTAAAGCAACAGCAAGGAACACCATATTCAGAACCCATGAAGGAAAAAAAAAAAAGGTTTCAAATTTGATTTTTGAAGAGAAAAGTTTAGAGAAAATTGTATGCGAGGAAGACCAGAAGTAAGAGTACAAGCAAATAATAGAGTGCCATTGGTATATTTACCTCTAGAAGTCATAAGCAGAACAACAAGGATGAGAATAAGGAAGGAGGAGCGGCAAGAGAAGTAATCCATGTAGGTTACTTTGCCGTTCTGCTTCTCTTTTTATTATTAGGGGTTTGGCTGTTTTGGCTTTAGATGTTGTGGTAATGATGATGCTGGTGCATTGAGATTGTAACGGAGGAGAACGCGGAGGAGGAGAGGACAATGCAGGGCCTGACGCACTGGAAGGAGGCAACAGTAGTAAGAGATGAATGGAGAAGGGATTGTGATTGAGAGCTCAACACCCATAAACCAGGAAAAGGGCCTCTGGGAAGTAGCAGTGACAGTGAGGACAATGAATGACTAGAGAGAGACACAAATTAGCTTTGAGAATTGAGACAATAGTGCTCTCTCTAGCCTTTGCTTGGCCCTCTCTCTCTTCACTGCATCGGAGATTATAAAAAATTAATTCGTTCTTCTTTCCTCCTCGGCTCCTCCCCCGCACGAACACGGATTAATTATTCTTCCAACTTCGTAATTACATATCTGTTCACTCAATTTTGCAAAATTGCATATGGCGCTACCCAATGTATCCCCTCGATGAACGGGCTGACTCAGAATGGGGCCATGTTTTCGGTGAATAGAGTAATTATTACAATTAGTTACTTCATTCTTTTTTTTTTTTTAATTAATCTTTAATTTTTTTAAATTAAAAATATTTATATTAATTTATTAATTATATTATAAATATAATATTTAAATCGAATCAAATCAAATTAAATTATAAAATATAAATTTTAAATTTTAAAAATTGAAGTGAATTAAAATGAATAAAAAATTAAATCGAATTAAATTATTTTATTTTAATTCGGTTCAATTTAAACTGATCAGTTTTAATTTTTGATTAATTTTTTAATTTAAATTTAATTTTTAAGTTATTTAATTTAATTTTAATTTGAACCTAATAACTATTAATCAATGAAATTAAACAATTAATATATATATAATTAAATATAATTTATAAATTTTTTATAAAAATAAATAAATTCAAAAATTAATTCAGTTCGATTTGGTTCAATTTAAATATATAAATTATTATTTGATTAGATTTAATTGATTTTTTTCTCTTTAAAATCGAACTGAACCAAAATAATCAAAATTTTTATACTGTAAAATCGAACCAAACTGATTGAATTTTAAAACCGAACTGATTGAACAGAATTAATTCAATTCGATTCGATTTTTCAATTTGAAGCGAATTCTGTTAAGTTCTAATTATAAATAAAATTACTTAATTAATTATTACCTGTGAAAGATAAATAAAGAAATAAAAAAGATTTAACAAGGAAAACAATTAAATGTGTTTAATATATTTTATTTTTTAGAAAAAATTAATAAAATATAATAATTTTATTTATAAAATAATTAATAAATTAACATATCAATCTGAAAATTATTATCGGATCACAGTGGATTTTTAACCCATAAATAGGTAAATGTGAAGTCTTACCTAGGTTACCAGGTCCAATTGACATGGAACTGTGATTTAGATATTCATGGCGGAATTACACACCATAAAAAAATAAATTAAATTTTATTTTATTTTAAAACAAAATAAGTTGGATGAAATGAGAGAACTATCACTAATTTTTCAATCATAATAAATGAGATTGTTCTTTTATATATATCAAAAAAAAAGAAATTTCCTTTTTTTTATCCAATTCACTAAACATAATCAACTTAGTTTGTGGCTAAAATACTCAACATAATCGGGTCATATTGACTTTCAATGATATCAATAAGAGTTTGAGTATTTTTATAATAAAAATTAAAAATTGAGTGTCAGTGATGAAATAATATCAAAATTAAAGAATAGTTAATAAAATTAAGCTCATAAAAGTTATTAGATACTAATTTTAATCTGATTAATTATTATTATTGTCATGATCAGATTTCACGGGTCGAACCAACATTTGAATTTAGTCTAGCATAAAGCCTTCGAGCTTAATAGTAAATCTTACTATTTTTAAACACATAATCAGGACCAAAATTGAGGCTAAACATGCAAATAAAATAAAATATTATAAATTTATTTTGAGCTAACGTAATCCGATTTCTATCAGGAAACTAAAACTAGGAGAGTCTAGCTTAACGCTGACACCGATCATGTACAAACTATTTAATATCATAAATTTTTTCATTAATTTATGCAATATATGAACAAATAATTATCATAGCGGAGTTCTAGTTATTAAACAAATTAATAAATAAATAGACATAATAAATTATTAAACTAAGAAGCACAATCTGCGAAGAAAAATACAAGTTAGACTCAAAAAAATAAACTTGCTTCTCCTGTAACCTGAGAAAAATATTTGAACTGCAATGAGCATTTGACTCAGAGAGGTTAAATATTTATTATAAGTGTAATTTCTATAATTATCTAAAACTAGTGCAATCCTACCATGAAATGCACATCTATCATATAAAACAATAATTCATCTAATATTCGCTCAAGAAATTAATTTGGAGCTACTCACACACCCAGTATAACACATCAATATATTTATGGAAGCTGATTCCCTATAAAGCTCTCTTAATCCAATACCTACCAATGATGTCAACTCGAGCCGGATTTTGGCTTAATAATTCAAGTGTGGAAGGTCAGCGAGATTAACTCAAAGTCATACTCACCTGACTTATCCATATATATAAGGATTGGGCCCCAGCGAGTCAAGCTCCAGCAATGATTACTCGTCCTACCCATATCCATATTCACACCATACTCATGTCAACACACACTCACAGTTCCAAATTATCCTCAGAGTGGTAATCACAAATAAATAATAATAATTAAATATGCAACAACCAAAATGCCCCCTAATATATTAAATATTTATGTGCATAATGAATTATTTATAGAATGTATGAGCATGCCAAATATATAATTAATATTGAAATTACAAAAATAATCAATATCCAATTCACAGACTGATCGACTTGACTGCAGCTGATTCGGCTGGAAGGAGAATACGGCCGGCACAGATCACCTAAACATGCACACTGACCTCTATCAAAAGACTAATAAAATTAATCAATTAATTTAGTTAAAGAAGCAATAATAATTTCTAAGGTCGTGCCAAAATTTTAGTAGAGTCTCTCCTATAACTGGATCTAACTCCTCTACAAGAAAAATGCAACAACAACAACAAACAGGGCCTCAGGCTCATAATAATAATTATAATGCCCATTTGGGGCCTATAAGGATCCTAATCTAGGTCCAAACATCCAAACCCTAGCTCGGGTCTCTAACTCCTCTATAAAAAATTATAAAAATATTTCTGGAAGTCCTCTTCATCGTCTTTGTATTCATTAAAATCATTTTACTTAATTTTACTAAGCCAGAAATATTTTACAGATTTTACCAGCTAGCTTAAACAAAGAACAAACTGCATAATTTGAGTTAGGGACTACCTTTGTAAATTCTGTTATCTGAAATGCATCTGAAACATCTGAAAATGCTAGGAACGACTGTAAACATAACTCCTTTTTGGGACAGCCTACTGGACACTCAAACCGGGCCAGAAACTCGATCTCAAGTGCCAGTGAGGTATCATCGATCCGATTGTACCTAAACGAAGTCCAAAAATTATTAATAATTATCATATAATTATATTTAATTTTCAGACATTAAAAAAAAATAAAAAATCTCATAAAGCGATTTAGACTGTCCGATGATTGCCTTTTTCAAACAGTGTCCGATTGGAGCGGGGTCGATCTCATCTCGAAGGTCTCGATGCGCTGAGTTCATCAATGGTCTTGGATCGCCCACCGACTATTGGATTGGCCAGAATTGGCCCTAGAAGTTTCGATTTCTCTCTCCTAGATTTGTCGGATTTCGGCGATAATAAGGGGTGGGATTGGTTAAATCTAGTGGCCCAGAGGAAGAGGAGTTAAACACCGGTGGTTTGGATCCAATTCGCCATTGGAGTCACCGAAAAATGGCGAAAGACCATTTGCCTTCCTCGTTGCATGCTTCACTAGAAAATTGTGCCATACACTGTTGTTCGTCATCCATGGAGGTCATCGGTGTAATCGAAGGCCACTGGAGGTCGGCCAGAGCTTTGCCGGCCATCGCTCTCAGCTGCTTTGGCCAAAGGCACAGTGAAAGGAGAGGGAGAGGGATAGATGCGGGAGAAAGAGAGGGAGTTTTTGGGGGGGGGGGGGGGGGGGTTTACTTGCAGATTAAAATTTCAGGGTTTTTTTTTATTTACTTTTAATTAGACTTTCAGTTCCTAAACTTTTTGAGTATATTCAAATGGATCCAAAATCCTTTTCAATTGGGTCCCCAAAATACAAATATAGATATAATTAAATAATAAAGAAAATACAATAATAATAATAATAATAATAATAATAATAATAATAATAATAATAATAATAATAATAATAATAATAATAATAATAATAATAATAATAATCACATCAATAACAATTAAATTAAATCTTAGAACCAAGGTTAACAATAATATAATGATATATTTTGTTAATTGATTTAATATTAATAACTAATCATTTCATTTAAAATTGGACTATTAAATAATTTATAAAATATGTTTAGAAATAACATTAAAAATATATAAATGAAAATTTTACCAAAATTATAAATTAGTTAGATAATATTAAAATAATATTTAAATACCATATATAAAAGTATAAAATTTATATTTTTAAAAATTCAGGTTATTACAATCTTCTCCTCTTAAGAAAAATTCATTTCCAAATTTTACACAAAAAGGGTCAAGAAAAAATTCGTTTCCAAATTTTACACAAAAAGGGTCAAGGAAAAGAAAATGGTTGGTCATTGCTCCTCGAACTCTACTTATGCAGTCGAACCTGTTCTACTATTCTCTAATTTTGCTGTAGCGTGTAAGCCATCATCATCCTTTCATAGCGAAACTCCTACATCCAACCACTCCCTAATCTTTTTCTGACATCTTTGACACTCTTTATTCTTCCACTACACTCTGGTTTAGTAGCTTGAAATTCTAATCTTTGTTCTCTTCTATTACCAATCATTGTGGCGCACAAAAGTGACTTGTACTGCTTGTTTTACAATGTCTCATGAAGCATCCTTCTGAAATAACTACCTTTGCATGCACTTTTCCCAAGATCATTGCTGATCCTGTTTGGCCATTGGAGCTTTAGCAAGACTTTTCTCCTATGCTAAAAGCACCTGTATTTTTTAATTCCATGATATTGTGAACTTCTCACTTACTTTGTGCCATGAATAAGGTTCTTGTACCAACTCCTACCTATCTCATAGATGATCAGTTGTGTAGAGTTCCACCCAAAAGCCAAACATTTCTTACACTATCTATCAATATCGAAGAGTGAACTAGTCTCTCTCCTGACATGATAATAGTTTATGTATTCTTGAACCATCCAGTCAACACGACTTATCATATCTTATTCCTTTTCTGAAAAGGAAGTTCCTTGACTTCTGCTTGAAACTTTTTACTATCTAACGTACTTCCTGACACATTGGCACGTCAATCGAAGCTCCATCACTTGTTTAACCTGCCATTTTATCATAACTTGTCCTAAACATCCCTTAGTGTCTCTCTCATACCATTCCTTTTAGTCTATTCTCACCTTGTGCCTTTTCTTTGAAGATATCCATCCCATCAACGTTAACTTTAACCTTTTTATTATTTCTTAATCCTAACTTGATTGTTAACTCCATTACTTCTAAAATTCTAACTCTACGATTGGTTTCCACTCGCACATATAACATATAGTACCATACTATAGTACTAACCTACTACTTATATTATTGATCACAGGCCATTGACCATAGATAATTCTTCCTATACCTCCTTCCTAATATAACCATTAAAACATTATCGTTCTCTACTAACTTTTATAGGAAATTACTTTTCATGGTTAGATAGGTATCCTTGAACCTATGAGTTTCACCTTAACTACTACAATAGTGAGAAATGCGTGTTATACCATAATCCCAGACAAGATACTTTACTCATTCATTCTTCTTGATATAGTCACATCTATTGCCTACAGCTTTCTAGACTTCATTCTCATATTTACCTATGTCTCTTGATCCTCCTTTGCAAATCTCATCATCTCTTTGCAATTATTATGCTCTTCTATAAGATACCAGCTGCACCTATCCTTTGATTTATTGTTGGTCCACTTGACATATCATGTTCATAATTTCCTATCTCTACCATACTCTATTTGTCCATATTATCATCATTTATCAAGTGCCCCTTATACTCTGTTAAATTCTGGAAGATACCCTTCACTAACAAATTCTTCCAGAACTAACTCCAGTCTTATCAACAATCATTCTTCTGACCCTTGTACTTCCTAATAACTTGTAATTACATATGCATATCTTGTCTTATCCTATCCTCTACTAGTGTTCTGTTACATATTATCACACTATCACTCATACTTTCTTACAAAATTATCCTATTGGTCACACTAAAAATATCTGCTTAACTCTGATTGCAGACTCTATGACTACTGTCTCGCCATTCAAAATTCTAACATCAAGTCTTTTTGACATAATCCCTCATTCTATTCTCTCATCATGCATATTTGAATCCATTAGGTTAACTTTTGTTCAACTTACTACCTACTAACTTCGCTTCTTTGTCTGACAAGATAGCTCGAGTTACTATTGTACACCCTCTGGTTATTACCTACTTTGGTTGCATATCTCACCTAACCTTTCTCATATTATTAATAATCTAAAAAATCCTTGTTCCATTGCCCCTCATTCTACCTTAGGGATAGAAAACAGACAAAGCCTATTCCATATCATATAACCATGAGCTCCATGTTCTAGCTCCTAACACTGCATTAATTATGACTTCCTTTGAGTTCTGCACTTTTGGGTTCTATACCATGACCAACATTCTTCCTAATGTCATCCTTTTCCAAGCTCTCTATCCTTACTTTTATGTTTACCTCATTTACATTTTTAAGAACCTTTTTAAGAATCGCATTTTGCCTTCTCTGTATTTTGACTATACTTTTCCTAATCATATCCTAATTTAGGCCTTTCAGTTTGTTCTTTAGCCAACTCCTTTTACCTTACGCAAAACTGAACTTTAACTATTTTATTCTTTAACTCTATTCTCTTTCTGGACTTGATTGTCATGTCAAAAACTTATACCTTTTCACTATCTCAACTAAGTCATCTACACTTTGATGTTACTTAGAATTGGTCCTTTAATCACTCCATCTAGTACTTCCATTGACATTCAGGTTATACTGCACCTGTAACTAACTATCTAAATTTTCATTTCTATACTTTTTCTATTTACTGGTATTCTATAATTTGTCTTTGCTGACTTACTACCCTTAACATTATTCTATTTAGAGTATATTCTTGTCTTAAGCAATAAGAAGTTGAAAAGGAACTCAGGGACTTACAACCATGCATTCACTATGTCATCTCCGTTCCTATCCTTTAGATTACATACTATCCTTTATTACCTCAAGGAGGGGATTTGTAGAGATTCTATTTTCTCATATCCACTCAATTAGTCAAAACTTAAGATATTAGGTACCATAACTCGTCATTCAATTCACAGGCTTTTCATCCATTATGCTCTGATCACTTATGGTTCCTATAATGGAACTTGTACCTTCTTCAGGATATCTAAGCTAATAACTCTTTATCACACTCTACAATCCCATTTGGGACACCATTCTACAAGTCACCATCAACAGTAATAACCTTTTGTCTCTTCTGAAAGGATAAGACCATACCCTATATCACAACTAACTATAAAAGAGGTACTGTATCTACTACCTTGCCACAACTATGTTAGGCTATCTACTCTCTCATCATACCGTAAACTCCTTAAAGCATCATTTCACAAGCTATGAATCTCCTATTAGGGAAGCAAAGTCATACTCTATACCTTACTGCCATACAAAAAGATACCATTTTTATTAAACTTTAGGCAAAACGTCCATTGTAATGCCAAAACTCTCCAAAACCCCATATTGGAGACCAAATGGTCTCACTCTGCAGATGTTACCTTTACTTTATGACTATACCAAAACCTTTAATTTTTATGGCAACTTCTAATATAACTCTAGCTCATGCCAGGGTAACCGAGTCACTGACTCTAGTTACCGCTTAATTATGACCTTTGATATTCTAGCTCAAGGATTTTGAACCCCTAACTAGGAGTTCTCAACTCCTTTGCAGATATAAAACTCTATTCTAGCATAATTATACCAAAACAAAAACTGTCTGCAATACCCTTAGGATACACATTGGGGATGCACGCAGTTCTATACAACAATCCTATGTCTGTATCGTAATCTGTAGCTTACAGCATAAACACCGAGAACATTGCATAGTTACTATAGTACGTCCTAACAGATAAGTTACCCCACCTCTTACCTCTCTATAACCACTGATACCATAAACTTGCCCTGATTGAGCTATCCACTAATAATTGCCAGCAGTGGTACCTTTACCCTTATCTAGGGCAGCTATACTGCTATAACCCACCTTTACGTACCCATGCCTTACACTAGATAGGCATGCTAATTAGCTCTATTCTGACAGGAACACGACATCTTAGAGTATGAATCCCTATGGCAGACCTCAACACGCCTGTTAATTTAAGTTCACATTACCATGTACTCCATAAAAACTAAGACACTAAATTGAAGCACTCCTACACTATCCAAGGAATAACGCAGAATCCAGAAATAAGAAATTACAAAAAAAGACGAAACAAGAACCTATACTCCGCATGTGACACTCCAGGTACACACTTTCCTATGAATCTAGATCCTAGGCTCTGATATTAACTTTGTTATGACCTGATTCCATGGGCAGGATCGACACTATGACTCGAGCCAGTAAAAAGCCCCCAAGACTTGTACTAAGCCTTACTATTCCCAAACCCATAACTAGGACTAAAATTGAGGCCCAACATGTAAATAAAATAAAATGTTATAAATTTATTTTGGGCCAACTCAACTCGATTTCTATCAGGAAACCAAAACTAGGAGAGCCCAGCTTAACTCTGATATCCATCATGTACAAACTATTTAATATCATAAATTTTTTCATTAATTAATATAATATATATACAAACCAACGTCACAGCAGGGTTGATGATCGTCTTTTTTTAACGATGTCTGATCAAAGCAGGGTCGATCTCATCTCGAAGGTTTTGATGAGCTGAGTTCATCAGTGGTCTCGGATTGCCAATCCGATGGTCGGATTGGCCAGAATCGGCCTTATAAGTTTCAATTTCTCTCTCCTAGGTTCGTTGAATTCCGGCGACGATAAGGGGTGGGGTTGGTCGAATCTGGTGACCCAGAGGAAGAGGAGTTGAACACTAGTGGTTTGGGTCAGATCCGCCGTCGGAATCACCAGAAAAAGGTGAAAGACCATTCGCCTTCCTCCTTGTGTGCTTCACTAGAAAATCACGCCATCCACCACCGTTCATCATCCATGGAGGGTCGCCGGTGTAGCTGAGGGCCACTGGAGGTCCGTCGGAGCTTTTTTGTCCATCGCCCACTACTAGTCTGGCTGGAGACACAATGAACGGAGAGGGAAAGGCAGAGGGAGAGAGTAGGAGAAAAAGAGAGAGGTTTTTTTTTTTTTTTTTTTGGGGGGGGGGGGGGGTTTGTATTTGTATATTAAAATTTCTGGGTTTTTTTTTTACTTTTAATTATGCTTTTCAGTCCCTGAACTTTTTGGGTGTATTCAAATGGGTCCAAAATCCTTTTCAATTGGGTCCCTAAAATATAAATATAGATATAATTAAATAATAAAGAAAATACAACAATTAATATTAGTAATAATAACAATAATAATGATAATCACATTAATAATAATTAAATAAAATATTAGAACCAAGGTTAACAATAATGTAATAATATATTTTGTTAATTGATTTAATATTAATATTTATAACTAATTATTTTAATTAAAATTAGACTATTAAATAATTTATAAAATATATTTAAAAATAACATTAAAAATATATAAATGAAAGTTTTATTAAAATTATAAATTATTAGATAATATTTAAATAATATTTAAATACCATATATGAAAATATAAAATTTATATTATTAAAATTCAGGTTATTACAAATATTATTATTTAAATTTATATATTTAATTAATAATTTATATAAAATATATTTTTATTAATAATTTTATTTTAAAACAAAATATTTAAATTTTTTTTTATCAAAGATAAATATACACGCTTAGGGAAGGCCCGACAACAAAATATATAAAACAAATTATAAAGTATATTTAGTGTACTCCTATAAAAGCAATTACACTATAAAAATAAAAAAATGGGACACACTGTGTTGTGACTAATTAGTTTAAAATCTTTATTTATGTTTGACCTATTTAAAATAAAAATCACGCTTTTAAAGGCAGTTTAATGTTTTATAAACATTTACAATTATTTATTTATTTTATTAACATGTTATGTAACTATTATTGTTTTTCTTAAGAAAAATAAATAACATCATTATTTTAAGAAAAATAATATGATTTTTTATTTGTTTTAATTGAGAAATGAATTTTAAAATAATTTAAAAATTATATTTATGACCGCCTATCTATCAATAATAACTAACATGAAAAAATAATTATTAATGTATGACGTCAATTTTCACTAACAAGATAAGAGATAAAGTAGCAGTATTACATTAAAAAATTTTATTTCCTTAAATAATAAATTATGAAATTGGATAATACATTTTTAAATTACCCATGAAATTTGGCTTATGATATCCCAACTCACTCAAAAAGGCAACCAGGCTAGAGGTAGGCTTTTCAAAAAAAAAAATAATAATAATAAGTTAGAGGTAGGGCTGACAGAAAATTTTAAGAAATTGATAATATTAATATAAAAAATTGTTTCATATTATCCACATAATTTGAGCTTTATATAAAATTTAAATAAATTTTAATTCCTTAAATTAGTTTTTGGGTATAACTAAACTTGATTTATTTTTTCTATATAGTATCATAGTATATTCTATTTTAATATTAGATCACTCATAACTGTATTTACTTACAAATTTTACACACTAGATATTCGTATATGGGCTTGAGGGAGTGTGTGTTGTTTTAGATTAGTTTGGAATGAAGTGTTTAAGCTATATATAAAATTTGGATAAATCTCCTCCCCTAAAGTTACTTATTGAGTAAAGTTATGTCCAATCTATTTTCTCTACATTTATTCATGAAGCTGATGATTCTATTATAATTTATAAATTGTTGCCTAAAATTTGAGGCGCATAATGTAATATGTAACAACCCAGAAAAAAAAAAAAAAGATTTGACTGTTGGCGTGTGACAGTGGGTTTCCACTGTCACAGCCAACATTTATTAAAAAAAAAAAAAAATCAAAATAAAAAACGAGAGGAGGGAGCCCCCCCCCCCTCCCATTTTCTCTTCTCTCCCTTTCCTTCCCTTTCTTCTTCTTCTTCCTTTCTCCGGTGACCGGCCGGCGACGTCCTAAGCAGCTCCCCATTGGCCGGCGACCCTCCGGCGACGTCCAGGACCACCAGAAACGGCGGCAAGAGAGGGAGAGGAGAGAGAGAAAACGCGCCACGATGGCGCGGCTTTCCAGCGCGATTCCGGCTTCATCCGACGTCCGATCAAGGCGATTCCGGTGGCGTTGGAAAGCTTGTTCCGAGAGCTTTCTTTTGATACCAATTTTGAAGCAAATGGAGGTCGGATGAGTGAGATATGGAGGAGAGAAGTTTCGGATTTTTCAAGCTTTTTCGTCAGATCTACGAAGATCCGACCGTTGGATCGACGATCCGAGACCACCTATGGACTGAGGAAGAGGAGAGGAACATGGTGGTGTGATCAGATCCGGCAAATGTCGCCGGCGACCGGCGGTGGCTCCGGTGGGCTATGGAGATGATTCAACTTCCAGAGGCTTCCTCATAAATTTTTGGAATTTTGAGACACGATAAACCGGGTAAGACTATTTTCATTATTTCATTTGTCATGGAGCATAAATACAGTGTTTCTTAAACAGGAAAAATTGGAGAAAAATTCTAAGAAAAATATATGATGAAAGTAAAATTTTTTGGAGATATTCTATGGTGTTAGTTGAATTTTTGAGTGATTGTAGAATATTTTTGAGAATATGGATGGATTTTAGTTAGATTTTTAGCATATGGGCATATAAGATTATTTGAAATTAAGATGTTTAAATTTTATATGATTGGTTGAAACTTGAGGATGGAGGTTTAAATATGTGAATATTAAATTAGGTTGAATTAAGAATATGTTAGCTGTTGAAAACTTGGGAAATTTAGTAAATTCTTGAATAAAATATTCATGGGTGATTAGAAAATTACAATTCATTTTGTCATAGCCTTATAATATTATTAAGGACCGCGGGGCAAAATTTTAGAATTTTTAGAGCTTGTTTAAGTGGATTTTTGAAAAATGTCAATTATAGGGACTAAAACGTAATTTTTAAGATTTTGAGTATTGTCTGATTTGGAGGGCCCAGGAGGGGCCATGTGATATTGATGAGATGTGATTGTGGAAATCGAGAATTTAGAAGTGTTATTTGAGCCTTTTTGCAGGTTGGGTAGGTCCTAGGTATATGGGAGACTCTGCCGGATTTTCGGCACGACTTAGGACGTATTTGGTCTTTTTCTTTGTTTGTATTGAGTCAAATTTATTAAATGATTGTAATAAAATTGTCAGGTGAGCCGGGACAGCCTTCTTCCTCCGCCCAGCCGCCTCAGTGACCACCGTCAAGTCTGTGAGTAAAATATTAATTTTAATTGTAATTTCGATATTATTATATGTTCAAGCATGCCCATGCATCACTTATATGCATATAATTATGTAGTTAAACTCTAGGCACGATTTATGTTGCATTCATAACTGTTAGCGTGCCATGGATGTTGTTGTGGTAATTTGGAGCAGTGTGCGTGCGTTGGCGTGCGTGTGATGTGGTGTAGACTATGGATAGGACGGGTAGACACGGCTTGAGATCTTCATTTGGGACCGGTCCTTGGGGTAGACACGGCTTGAGTTCTTCTGGGACCCCGATTTGGTTATTAAGTGGAAGTCCGAGTTGAGTTCTTCACGGCACGGGTTGGATTTAAGAGAGTCATGCAGGATCAGTTCACATATATTATGATTGATATTACAGGGTGTGTGAGTGCTCCAAATTACCTTTTTGCTGCTATGATGTGAAATTATTGCTGTTGTTGCATTTCACTTTACAGGGTGCATTAGTTTTAGATAGTTATAGAGATTATGGTTAAAATTGATATTTTACTCTCTGAGTCGAACACTCACTCCTGTTCAATATTTTTCCAGGCCACAGGAGGAGTTATTTTACAGAGCAACCTGTTTTCTTCCTCGCAGGTTTAACGTCGATTATTTAATTATTTTACTATCTTTTCAAAATTTAAAATCTAGAACTCCGCATGTGTTAGAAATAGTGTGGACCATGGTAGAGGTTGTGTTAATTTAAAATTTTGAGATTAATAAATGAAGATTTGTATGGTATTTAAACAGTTTGTAAATGAGGTAACAGGGTGGAGCTGGGCTCCCCTGATTTTAGTTTCTGAAAAATTTCTGGGCTAAATTGGCCCGAAATGAAATTATAACAGTTTGTTTTAAATTATTTTATATGCATATTGAGCCTAAATTGTGGGCCTGGTTATGGATTTTAGGAATAGTTAGGCTTACTACGGGCCTCGGGGGCTTTAAGCTGGCCCAGGTCCTAGTGCCGGTCCGGCCCATAGGTTGGGTCGTGACATGATATTTTAAATTTTGTTATTTTAAAAAATTTTGTTGTTATTTTCAAATAAATTTATAGTATTTCTTTTAAAATATACAATATCATTAATTTAGGTAAATAATATAATAAAATATGCATATTTAATAGAAATAAAAACTGAAAAATTTATATCAACAAAAAATAATTTAAAAATGAAATACTTATTCATATTAAGAATAATAAAGAGTAAATATTTTATTGAAATTTTAATTTAAAATAAATACATACAATTAAACTTGACTTCATAAAAAATTTAAAAAATCAACTGAATAAATAAATTAATTAGCTAAGTAAATTTATTGAAATTAATTAACGACATTAATAAACAAAATGGAACAATATCCATCCAATTTGTAATGGCATAAAATAATTTAGATAAGTTTTGTTTAGAAATATGCATAGTTTTATAGTATTATTAAATTCGATTCGAAGATTAATTCAATAAAGAGTTCAGTGAATATACCAGTAGTTTAATTAATCGATTAATTGCTCAAAAAGAGAAACATTAAAAATTAATTAAATACATATAAAATAATTAAAAATTAATTAAATATAACACTTATTATATAATTAATTAATTAAATTTTAATTATTTAAAATAAAACATTAATATTTATTAAGTCATATATTTAAAAACTATTTTAATCTATATTTCAACCTATAATTAGTTTGTCATTTTATATAATATTATAATATAAAATCATGGATATACAGTAAAATTACTCCTTCTTTTAATGGTTTGATTTACTGTATACTCATTTATACTACTTTCGACTCATAAAAATAAATTTATTTTAAATTTTATATAGTTTAAAAAATATAATTAAATAATAATAAATTTTATAAAATTTTTTTTAAATATTCTTCATTCTGCTGCTCATCTGTTCGGAGTATATCTTCTTCTGAATCGATGGAAGGTGACAAGTCTAAATCCAAGAAAGACAAGCAACCCATATTTCCTAATTCTCTCATAATAAATATTTATTTTAATTAGACAGTATGAGACAACAGAGGACGAGACAAATTTCTTATCAGAATTATAATATATTTTAAAACTAATAAATTTTTAATTTTTCAATGCATGTTAAATGAGCATAATGATACATCAATAAATAAACTAGCATTAAGCCCATAATTTAAGAAAAAAAAATTCCATCTTTATGAACCGGAGATGATAGCTAGGGAGGACAATTCAAATTAATGGATATGTCCATGTCATGTGAATACACGACACAAATAATATTAGGTTTAATATGAATATAATAGGATTAATGTAATATAATAAGATTTTAAATATGAATATAATCTTTTTATTATATGAATTACATAACATAACACGCATATTATAATTACTATTAAATCATTTCAGGTGAATTAGATATAATTTTATTCATTAAACATGTATTTAATACTTTTTGACATGATCCATCATAACTCGTTTAACATGTTTCAACATAATTTTTTTATATATTTTGGATACAATTCAAGAATTTTTGATATTTATGAAACAATATATATCATAAAATTTACTGTATTAAATTAAACATAAATTTAATAATACGTAAAAAATAAAAAATGAAACAAGTAAACAATATTTGAACATTTAACTATTCAATATTTTAATTTATAAATAAAAAATAATTAATTATAACTTCAATTTGTTATATAAACACACAAATTAATTAAATTTTAATTAAACAAATTCATTAATAAGATAACAAATACAAACCAATTAGAATAAAATAATAAATCTATAAATATTTATAAATTCACTAATGGATGATTATAGTCAAAACATTTTAACAGATCACGAATCGAGTCATGACATAATTAATAAAGCATATCATAAATGTATCAAATTGAATTAGTGTATCAATTGATGACATGCAAGGTTGGAGCTACATGAGATTAGAGGGAACAATGGCTCCCAAACCCATGCCACTCATCACCTTTAAATTTTTTAATTAAAATTTTTAAATTATACTTAAAATAATAATATTTATATAATTATAAAAATTTATTTATTAGTAACTATAAGATCAATTAAGCATAAATTACGATTAAATATATTTATTATCTTATATTAATTTGATTAATATTTTTATATATTGATTTTCTTGATTTAAAATAAAAATATTTAATTTTATTAAATTTTTCTTTATTTAAAAATATGTCTCACTAACTTTTTTTTTAAAAGAATCAGTGAGTAAAACAGATTGAATTAATAATTAAATGAACTTGTTTATTAATTTTTAGGTGCAATGAAAATATTTTTTATATTATATTTAAGTATGTATAGAGGAGAAATTTGACATTTTATTAATGAGAATAATAAAATAAGTATAGTTTAATATTCTCATAAACAAAATAATTAATGATGTCAAGTTATATAGACATTTAAGGTTAACATTCATTGCATTTAGTTGGCATTTAGTCTCCTTTCATGTTTATTTTTAAGTATTTTTAGTATTATTTTAGAAAACATGTTAATTCAACTTAATTCATTGACTTTTATATTTTATCAAATGTTTTTATGTGGTTATAGAATCAAAGATGAGTTTGGAAGAGATTTGGGGGTCAAAACATGAAAAATATAGAGCCAAAAACATTACACTGCCCGCGTAAACATACCGGTGTAATTTCATGCACCCCGTATAACCTTATGGATGAAAGAACACTGAAAAACTGAAGTGGCAGAAAGTTACATGGGGTGGA
Organism: Hevea brasiliensis; assembly: GCF_030052815.1. Lineage (NCBI taxonomy): Eukaryota > Viridiplantae > Streptophyta > Magnoliopsida > Malpighiales > Euphorbiaceae > Hevea > Hevea brasiliensis. The sequence continues at coordinate 107,596,692 of NC_079493.1, forward strand.
GCATGCAACACCACAGGCCCCATGTAAAATGCCCTGACAACAATTCTGATGTGACTTTTCTTGCTTCTAACCCGACTCGGATGGACTCCTGAGGCTTCTAGGACTCTGAAATTATGGTTTTTACACCAGATATAAATATAATAAGTCAAGAATTGAGAGGGGGAGCCAATTTATATTCAAGGAGGCACATCAGATTCAAGGGATGCAAGGGAGAAACAAGATCTGCAAGATTGCTAGAGGAGATTTTTAGCTAAAGAGTCCAAGGCTGCAATTCTCCTTCTGGGTTCTTTCACTCTATTTTCTTCTTATGTCTTCTCTTTATCTTTTTATAAACTTGATTGTAAAACTCACTATGTGTGAGTAGTTTCTTTACGCTAGGGTTAGGGTGTAGCACTCTCAATTTAATTATGTATCTTGTTTGATTTTATTTAATACATTGGGAATTTTATTTTTTGATTTAATCTCTTGTGTTCTTATTGCATGCTATGTGTTGGTACCCATCTAGCCATGATCTAAGATACTGATTGATGAACTGAGAGGTGAAGATTGGTATTGGAAAATCAAGATTTTGAACTTAGGAAATCTGACCTAGAGATAGGCTGATAACCTTTATGGAGTTTCAAAATTAATCATAGATTTTAAAGGGTTTTGATTAGGACTAATCACCAACGAAAGTAGGGTTTGGCTCTGATTGAAATACACCTTAGATACCTTGAGAGAGGATTTAGGATACCTTAGGATTAATTTCCATCAAAGTAATAATCTCTCATTTATTGAATGAATTGGATTGATTTTATAATTGATTGAAATGTGAACCCCTAACTCTAGGTTGTTTTAATCCATTGGTATTTTAGTTTAGATAATTGTTTTAGACTTTATTTCTTTTAGTTTAGATTTAATTATCATTTCTCTATAACTCGATCGTTTAGATAATTAAAATCACTACAGTTTGGTACTCAACACGGTCCTCGTGGGAATGATACTCTACTCATCACTTTATTACTTGTTAGCGATTCATGCACTTGCGGTGGTTGTAAAATCAGCAAACAAGTTTTTGGCGCCATTGCCAAGGACCAGTGCTTGATATCGAATGATTAGTGATTTGATTATTCTAAACATTCTTATTTCTTTTATAGTTTATTTCTTGTCTAATTTTATTTTTACTTGTTTTTTTTGTGAGGTACATTGAGATGTTTCATCAACAAATCTTTACAAGTTTTATTCAACAACAGAGTGAACCTTTTTACAATGCTTAAAGAAGATTTAATGAATTGGTAGAGCAATTTGCCAATCATAGTCTTTCAAATTATGAACTCACTCTCAATTTCTACAATGGTTTGGATGAATCAATAAGGAATTGGGTAGATTATGGAGCTTGGGCTACCAATGATCATGTTCTTCAAAGAGACCATGAGGATGCCATTCACTTGTTAAATGACATGACAGATTTTATTCATCATTGGTATTGGGATCCTTCACTGTAGGGTTGGAGTCACTAATGCCCTCCAGACATTTATCAACCTAATATTTCACACTAACCATTCGAGCTGTAATTACAGAAGGGAGTGGGACTTGAAGATATGGTAGCTCCATTGGAATATTTTGACAATCTAATGGTAAATAATGAACTATTTCTTTATGAGGAGGAATCAAATGAACAAAGTTGGGAGAATGAAGAAGCTTCATGGGAATTTGAAACTGTAGAAGAAGTTAAATCTCAGGAACAAAATTCCTATAAAGATAACTTACTAGTAGAGTTTCCACAAGAGCAGAAGTTCTGAAGAAGAAGTTGAACCTAGAGATGAAGGAAATAACTCCTTTATAGTTGGGGGGTCATTGGAAAGTTACCTACATGAAGACAAATTAGGAGTAAAGGTGGTAAATGAAGAAATTGATAAAACTATCAATTTGAGTTCATTAATGATGTTTACACATACACCACCAAAAAACCCTTTTCTATCATGGACACCTCCTACATCATCATATGTCCTTCATGAGCTAAAGCAGTCTTCATCCCAAGCATATCACGCTAAACCATGTGTTGTTCATGCTATGTGCAATCTTATTTCAGATCTTGCCAATCTTAGGGGTACCACAAATCAAGACTCAAATGTGGTGTTACATGACAACTATTATGGGCGAAAATTGCTTTTTGATTAGCAATTCTAAAATGGGTCAAGCTAATGACCTTAAATTAGCGTTTCTTGGGAGGCAACCCAAGTTTTAAATTTAAACTTTGTATTTGTTTATTTCTTTTATTTTATCACCCTCCCAATCTTAATTTCGATGTTTGTTCACTTTGTAGGTTCAAGAAGCACTTGAAGGGAGCAATAGAGATCAAACTCACAAATTTTCAATGGAAGACAAGCTTCAAGGGGAAGTATTTTATATCCATTAGCTTTTCCTTGTTATTTCATTTATAATGTTGCTCTTGACCTGATTGTGATATCTAGATAACATTGAGGACAATGTCAAATTTGAGTTTGAGCGTGCATTTCATGCATTGCATTCATATATTGCATTTCATCACCTTATTATGTCTATATTATATTTTTGTATAAAAAATCTAGAAAATTTTTGAAAATTTTGGACTTTTTCAAAAGGCTTTTAACTTAGAATTATAACTATAACCTTGATGAGCTAATAATTGGACTCTCTGGGAAAGAGGAATAAATGTAACTGGATAGGCAAAAAGGCTTTAATATGTTGTTTGTGAAAAATTAAATCACCTAAGTAGAGTTAAACTAGTTAAACCCTTTCATAGCCATTAATCAGTCATATTGAACTTGCAAAATTAAGAGAAAATTTTTGAAATACAAGAAACCTAAAAATGCCTCACCGGCTCTATAACATGCCTTTTGGACCTATCGAGGCAAAATCCTAGTTTATGCTTGGTGAAGAGATAATTAAGGCATTCCTTGATATAGCTTTACTAAGCTTTAACCACCCCTAATTAAAATATATATCCTTTACAGCCAACTTATAGCCTACATTTATCCCTTAGAATTTATTGCTTACCCATATTATTTACCTAGCCCCTAGCCTAAACACCTACCTTACCCTTTTGAGGAAGCCTAATGAACAAAGTAAAAAACATGCTAGATGCCAAAGAAAATAAGGAGAGTGGATGTAAAACTTAAGAAAGAGTGCAAGTGTGCAATTGAAATAAAACAAAAAAACAAAAAAAAAAAAGAAAAAGAAGAAAAAAAAAATTCTCTCTCCAACATAGCAAAAGCAATGGGTTTGGGGGAGAGGTTTGATTCAAAAAAAAAAAGGAAGTACCATATAGGCATACTTGGCACTATAAGAACCAAAAGCCCCTCTTTTCCATACAAAATCAGTAAAAATAAACTTAGTATACTTAATATTTTATGCATAAAGGCTATCCTCATATTTGCATTCCCTAAAAACCTTTCATTGGCAACCAAGTTATTATCCCTTTATCTCCATTACAACCCTTTTTAAAAACCTTTTGATCTTTTGAAAAGTGTATGCTACATTAGTGGAGATAGGAAATTGAGATATACATATGGAGTTGGAATTGAGTCACTTCATCACAATTATCTATAATAGAGGCAAATTTGGGGAGTAAGTGTTTCTTAAGTCTATCCTGATGAAACATGTTATTTGTGACTTATTAATGGCCTTGTATAGAGGAGTAATTAGTTGAAACACCATAAAGGGGGTGAGGTTCTAGCAGGCAACTATTAAGGCTTTATGCCTTAAAATTGGGAATTTGATATGAAGGTTGAAGAGTGTTCAATTATGCGCTAGTTAAGTTTTTGGTTATGTTTCTAGGTACCCCAATGAGTTTTTTTTTTTTAAGTTTTGCTTTGGTTGAGAGCAAGCAAAGGTTTGAGTTTGGGAGTATTTGATGATGTCAAATTATATAGACATTTAAGGTTAACATTCATTGCATTTAGTTGGCATTTAGTCTCCTTTCATGTTTATTTTTACGTGTTTTTAGTATTATTTTAGAAAACATGTTAATCCAACTCAATTTATTGATTTTTTATATTTTATCAGGTGTTTTTATGTGGTTCTAGAATCAAAGATGAGTTTAGAAGAGATTTGGGGGTCAAAACATGAAGAATATAGGGCCAAAAACATTACATGGCCCATGTAAATACACCCGTGTAATTTCCTGCACCCTGTGTAACATTCTGGATGAAAGAACGCTAAAAAACTGAAGTGGCAAAAAGTTACACAAGGTGGGGCTTGTAACACTACACGCCCGGTGTAAAATGCCCTGACAGAAATTCTGATGCGACTTTTCTTTCTTCCAACCCGACCCAAATGGACTCCTAAGGATTTTAAGACTCTGAAACTAGGGTTTTTACACTAGATATAAATATAACAAGTCAAGAATTGAGAGGGGGAGCCAATTTACATTCAAGGAGGCACATCAACTTCAAGGGAGGTAAGGGAGAAACAAGATCTGCAAGATCGCTAGAGGGGATTTTCAACTGAAGTTTCAAAAGTCCAAGGCGCAATTCTCCTTCTGGGTTCTTTCACTCTATTTTTTTCTTATGTCTTCTCTTTATCTTTTTATAAACTTGATTGTAAAACTCACAATGTGTGAGCAACTTCTTTATTCTAGGGTTAGAGTGTAGCACTCTCAATTTAATTATGAATCTTATTTGATTTTATTTAATACATTGAGAATTTTATTCTTTGATTTAATCTCTTGTGTTCTCATTGCATGCTATGTGTTAGTACCCACCTAGCCATGATCTAAGATACTGATTGATGAATTGAGATGTGAAGATTAGAATTGGGAAATCAAGATTTTGAACCTAGGAAATCTGACATAGAGATAGGCTGATAACTTTTGTGGAGTTCCAAAATTAATCATAGATCTCAAAGGGTTTTTGTTAGGACTAATCACCAATGAAAGTAGAGTTTGGCTCTAATTGAAATACACTTTAGATACCATGAGAAAGGATCTAGGATACCTTATGATTAATTTCCATCAAAGTAAAAATCTCCCATTTATTGAATGAATTAGATTGATTTCACAATTGATTGAAGTGTGAACTCCTAACTCTGGGTTGTTTTCACCCATTTATATTTTAGTTTAGATAATTGTTTTGGACTTTATTTCTTTTAGTTTAGATTTAATTATTATTTCTCTATAACTCGATTGTCTAGATAATTAAAATCACTATAGTTTAATACTAAACACGGTCCTCGTGAAAACGATACTCTACTCATCACTTTATTATTTGTTAGCGATCCGTGCACTTGCAATGGTTGTAAAACTAACAAATAATAATCAATAAGAAATCAATAATTTACGTTGTATTTCAAATTGTCAAATTATACATTCAAATATTGAAAAAAAATAAACAAAATTTTACCAAGGGATAAAAACAAAATCTTACTAAGGGGAAAAAAAAAATAAAACCTCAATAAGAAGGAAAAGTAGGACTTTAATATTGAGGAAAAAATCTCAAATCTATTTTTAAAGGATACAAATCTATGGAGAGAAACTTAGATCTATTCTAAATGAATCTAGATTTGAGAAATTATTAGAAAATAAAAAACAAGAAAATAATAAAAATAAAAAGAAAATCGATATAGAAGTAGTCACGAGTAACTGCATGAAAAAAGAGATCATTTATCTAAGTATTTATAAATATAAGAAAATATATATTTTTTTAATTATTCTTTTAGATATTATCTTCAAGCTCTGTCCGATGACACGGCATAACAATTAATATGTCATAAAGTGATTTATACAATAGAAATGTGGATAAACATAACAATCATCCTTTATTTTTGTTTACGTGTCTAAAATTATCATCTAATAATAGCTATTGAATGCACTTAAAAAATAATAATTAAAAAAAATCTGTAAAACATGGTAAGAAGAATGGCTTTTAAATGAAAAATCCAATGACGGATGGATCCCATTGAATTTTTAAAAATTTTTTTTGTCTGCAATTAAAATTGTAGCAAAAGAAGAGAGGTGGGTCTAAACTATAATTACCAAAATTCTTAAAAATACTTTATCACCTTCAAAGAACAAACATCATTTGGAGGTCCACAAATCACTATCCCTAAGGCAATTCAAACCACTTTCAATTTTCAAATAATAATAATAATAATAATAATAATAATAATAATAATAATAATAATAATAATAATAATAATAATTATTATTATTATTAATCTTTAAACTATATTAAAAATTTTACTTATTTGTTAAAAAAAATTACATAATTACCGAATATATATTTTTATTAAATACAAAATAATTGCTATAATAAATATTTGTTAATAATATTAATAAATATAAAATAATGAATATAAAATATATATATATATATATTTACATAAATAAGTTAAATATTAGATTAACAAATATTTTTCTTAAAAATTTATAAATTGTACATTACATTTATGTATAATTATGTATTGTTAAAATAAATTATGTTAAATCAAATATAAAAATAGCTTTCTTGTATAATTATTTTTCTCGAAAAATGACATTAAAAGAATTTTTCTAATTATTTATTTGATATCGCTATAAGTAAAATAATTTATTTACAAAATTATAGACTGCAACAAAAATTAAGAATTTAGAAAAGCATATTATTTTGTAATTAATTATTTTTATTTTTATATTTAAATAATTATATGTTATTTAAGTTAATAAATAATTATATTATTTTAATTATATAGTTATTTGTAATATATAACTATTTATGATTAAAATATAATTATTTCTAGTATTTTAAATATAATATAGATAATTTCTTATATATAAAATTTAAATGAAGAAACCATTATGTTAATAAAATAAATTTTAAAAGACTTAATTGTTTTAAATTAAAAAGATGGTACGCAAATTAATAACAAATTTGAAAGAAGGGACCATTCTTTTGATGGAATCAAATATCAAACATTAAATATTTCTCATAAAAATACGAAAATTTATTAAAGTTTTTAATTTATATGTTATAAGGACTAATTTATGATTAATTCTAATAAAAAATTATATGAAAAGGGAATGATTTATACTTTTGTCTTCCTCTTATTGCAAAAGGTTTACCTTGAAGGAAAATGAAAAGTAAATTTTTGAAGAATTAAAATGCAACAGAATTATTTTGGATGGTATGTACTAAATGGGAAATAAATAGGTGGCAGAGGAAATGTACAATTGAATTGATTTGGGGACACATGGTGGTGCTCATGTTTCTCAAATTTCAAAAGTTGTTTGTTCTATATGAGATTTTGGACTCTCTCTCTCTCTCTCTTACTTTCCAACCTAAAATTTGTTACTAGTACAAGGTAAAAGCCTAAGGCATACAATTTTCTCCTTAAAAATGTAATCATTGGCAAATTCAATATCCTTGTGTTTGATGAAAAATTTAAAATATGAAATTTAAATCTAATAAAATTATAATTTTTTAATTAATAAAAGTCATGAATTTGTATATGGAATTATAAATATGAAGAGCATCTTACACTGTTTAAATAATAAAAATGACAACTATAAAGATGATATAATTTTTAATTTATAGAGACGAATTTTATTATCATCTCCTTGGTAAGAAATTCTTGAAGTGTTTACTAAAGAGGAAAGATTTCTTTTAGTGATAAAAGGTACTGGCCAAACTTAGTAACATCCTCAAATTTATTTTCATCTTGTCGCACACTTCAACTTATATTTTATGGCATTGTTAAACTCTTATTATCGTTAAACATGAGAGCGTGTAAAAATATGCATACTTACGTGTCAAATATTACTAACATGGTTGCTAAATCGATTTTTATCAGTTATTATTAACAATTGATTTATAATTGATTGCTAATCAATATTAGCAAAATTTTAAATATACTGTTATTTTTATGACTTGAATTTTGGATATGTTTCATAGACCCGAATTATGACCCGATCTGAAAGTTTAGCACTGTGACCCGATTAGGATAAAAAGTAAGATCTGTAGTGGTAGCGAAGGGTACGGGCTAATAGGCCTGGGCACAAAGCCCAACAATAATCTCCTTGGGGTTGCGGGAGCAACGCTCCCACAGTATGAACTAGTGTAAATATTGTAATATTCTACAATTTGTGATAGAGTTGTGAGATATTTGAAAAACACATTGGGTTAGGGTTTGAGAGTTTTAAAAGATTGTATCTTGCTCTTTTCATCATAGTGAAACTTTTTTCTCTTGTCTTGCCCATAGACGTAGACATTACGGTTTAACTATGTTAAATTCTATATTATTCTTCTTCTCTTTTCTATACTGTGTGATTGTGCGATTTATGAATGTGCCTGTCATAATATATGCGATAGAGAGTCGATTGCTAAATTAAAGAATTATTTTAATTGGCTCCAGAATTAGCAACTGATTTGTAATCGATTACAAAAATAGGTTACTATTAGCAACCGATTTTCAATCGATCGCTAAAATCAATTATTATTTACAAACAATTCCTTATCGATTGCTAATAGCAACTGATTTTTGCAACTAAATTCAAACCAATTTCTAAATTTTTCTCCCACAAATTCCCATCCAAGTTTTTGTTTTCTTTTTTCTGATTTATAACTAATTTACAAATTAGTTGCTAATAAGAACTGATTTTTACAACTAGTTTTTTCCCTTAAAAATTTTTGCCTAATTTTTTATTTTCTTTTTTTGATTTGCAATCAATTTGCAAATCAATTGCTAAAAACAATTGATTTTTGAAATCGATAGCAATTGATTTTGCAACCGATTTTTCCCCTCAAAAATTTTTGCCCTTTTTTTTGGTTTTTTTTATTTTGATTTGCAATCAATTTGTGAATTGGTTGTTGTTTTGAAACCAATTTTTTCCCCCAAAAACTTTTCAGTGCTTTTTTTTTTATTATTTTGATTTGCAACTGATTTGTTAATTGGTTACTAATAGGAACTGATTTTTGCAACCAATTATGAATCGGTTGCAAAATCATCTTCCCCAAAAATTTTCGTCCAATTTTTAAAAGAAATTAGCAACCGATAATCGTTTGCTAAAATTGGTTGCTAATTCATTTATATAAACCACTACTCATTTTCTTTCCCCACTACTTATTTTCTTTCTCCACTTCTTTTTTTTTTTTTTTTCTCTATTAGCAACCGATAATCGATTACTAAAATAACTTGCTAATTCATTTATATAAACTGCTACTCATTTTCTTTCCTTACTACTTATTTTCTTTCTCCACTTCTCATTTTTTTATCTCTCTCTTCTCTTTTCTTTCATTTTCTTCGTCATCTTTTTTATTCTTATATATTCTATTTATCTTTTCATTTCTAACATATTTTTTTCATAATTTTTTCTTTCTCATCTATTTTATTTATCTTTTTTTTCTCATCTATTTTCTTTTTTATCTTTTTCTTTATCATATATTTTCTTCTTTATCATCTTTTTCTTTCTTATCTATTTTCTTTTTTATCATTTTTTTCTTTCTCCACTATTTTTTTTTATCATCGTTTTCTTTCTCATATTTTTTCTTCTTCATCATCTTTTTTTTTCTCATTTATTTTATTTAATTTATTTTTCTTTGCCATAAAATAAAAATTTTTTGTACAAATATATTTTTTGTTAGTAAATTATTTTTAGTATTAATTTTTAGTAATTCTTTTTGTTATAATATATATATGGTAATTTTTTTTTAGTAATTTGTCTTGTAAATATCTTTTTTATATTTAATTTTTGTTAATATTTTGTATAATAGTTATTATTAATAATTTTTTTATAATATTTTTATATTAATTTTTAGTACCAATTTTTCATTAATAATTTATTATTTTAGTAATTTTTTAAAAAATTTATTCATTTGAATTTTTTATTTATTATGTGAAAATTTAATTTTTTTTATAATTTTTTTTTTAAATTAGCAACTGACTTTTCGGTTGCTAAATTAGTTGCAAATAGCAATCGATTTACAAAATGGTTGTAAAATTATAAAATTAAATGTAACACCCTAAGCAAATCCCACATCGACAAAACACGGGAGAGATGCTGGGTTTATAAGATGGAGGTTCCTAACCCCTATTGACGCGTTTTAAAACTGTAAGGGCTTCGGCCTAGAGCGGACAATATCATTAGTGGGCCGGGCTATTACATTAAAGGCACCAAATTTTTTGCAACTATTATATTTCAGTTGTTATTAGCAACCGATTTTGATTTTTAAAATCAGCTGCTACTAGCAATCGATAGTTTTGTACCAAAAGTTTTATTTTTTTAAATTTAATTAATCTAATAACTGATTTGATTGTTGCTATTTGCAAGCACTCATTGCAACCGACTAAATCGATTAGTAACCGATTTTAATATATTAGCAACTGATTTGGTCGGTTGCTAATCTAATATTTTTTTAGTGAACCCTACACAATTTAATGATAGGATCAATCAGAGGATCGACTAGAGAGCTAGGGATGCAATTGCAAATTCTACGATACATATGAAGTATGTGCTTTTTCGCTCATGTAGATGTAGAATTCATTTATTATGATTTATGAAAAAAACTCATACTTTTATGAATGTAAGGAATTCTAAAATTAAGTGCTCAAGTACACCTAATAATTTTTTCAAATCTAATTGTGAAATTTCACCCGCCAATTCCAAATTTGTCACAAGCGGCCAAAGCCTCTTTATTTTATTATTCATTCATTATGGCTTGTATTGTTGCATTAACCAACATCAATGTTTTGGAATATTTTGCCAAGGAATGATTATGGCATTCCTTTGACTCTTTGCATCTTTCTCTATTTTATTCATTCATGTCGTCATTTGCCCAACTTGGTTGGTACTTGCTAGGTTACTAGGTTTATGATAGTTCCTTAGAATTTTATGAGAAATTGAAGGTCAGAAATTTACGTGTTAAGTGTTTTGAGCTGCTCAATTATTTGTAGTATGTTATTCTTTTCTAAGAATGTGTTTGGTACAAGATTAAACAATTAATGGGGTGTTTGATACAAGATTAACAAGAGAAACTATTTATTACTGATATAGCTGCCCAATATATATATATATATATCCAGTTACTCGAGTTTTCAAATAGTCTATGAGTCTGATCATATTTAATGGTTCAGTTATGAGATTCGTTTAGTTGGTTCAACTACTGTAAGACCCACTCAATAAAAAAAAAAGAATCTTAATTAAAGACAATCAATATTGGTAGAATTGCCACTATAAATACAAATATAATCCTATAATTATGTTAGCTAATAATATTCATATAATTATATAATTGACTTACCATAACTAACTATTTTTTATATCCTATATAAAGAGATCAGATCATCTATAGAGGTATGTTCTTCTCCCTAATCAATCTGATACACTATTTTCTCATATTAGCTCAGCTTTAACTTGAGCGTCGGAGGGTCTCAATGGGTTCATATCTAGTGGATCTGTGACCCATTTATTTTTTGTTTTGCAGGTCCACACCCACATGGAATTTCCATGGACCACAACAGTGGCACCGTCTGTAGGAATCAGCACAAAAAGTCATGTCTTTTCTTCATTTTTTTTTTCACATTTTACATTGAGATTGGTAGAATGGTATCAGATAAGTGGATGGCTTGTAGTTTGTGACAACCCAGCCAATAAAGTTTATCACACTGTTTAAGAATCTTTAAAAATAATTAGAGGTTTGTTCATTATTTCTTATCTATCTTATTTCTTATTTGTCCAAGTGAGATTGAAAAAAATAATTTCTACTTGTATGTTTTAATTTCTTTTTTTTTTTGAAGTTTTAAATTTATGAAAAATGTTGATCTTCGAAATATTAAGATTAGGCAATTAGGCGTGCTCCTATTGCTCTCGGTCATCCTTTATATGTAGAGAAGTACTCTACATTGTTAATTTTGGCTCGAGCCATTGATTCTTTGATGATGAAAAGGCTATTTTTTGCTCAAAATTACCAAATGGGCGACTGATTAATGGGCTCACATAATAAGCTAAATTCTACAATATTTTTTTTTAGCAGCTAAATTCTACAATATTACCACCTATTGTTGTTTTATTTTTACCTAGAATTATGTAACATGCCACCTTTTTACTGATATTGAATGGCCTTAAAGTTTGGTCAATTTCACAAATTTGTCATCATTATTTATGCCTTATTTTTCGATCATATTTACAAGAATACTGTTAGCTACATAAGATTTTATTGTCATTTACAAAATTTGACACTAACTGATTTGTTACTCAAGAGAAGCTCAGTGTGCCATTAGCAATGAGTACTCGAATAATTATTCTGTTTGTCATATATATATATATATATATATATATATATATATATATATATATATATGTACAAATGCCTATTGGAAAAATGCTTTTAATTTTTTACATAGCCTATCAGGTACACATCATCAAATTTCTTTACTCTTAATTATTTTTATTCTACTTCTAAGTAAATCTTCTATTTGTATTCATCCATGTGCATATATATTTAGGATTTTAAATTGCCTACTGAGCATCAATTGTATGCATGAAGTAATTTTATGTTGTCCACTTGACAATGTTTTAATTATTTTGAGAACTTAATAACTTCACTTTTAATGATTTTTACCATTTCTTTACAAGAGCTTATTTTACTTAAAAAGTTCATATAACTTTATATATGGTTTTTTTTTCTCCATTCCAGACATCCAATTTCGTTCCCAAAAAAAAAAAAAAAAAAACCACTAAATGTGAGAAAAACTTCTTCGTCCAAACTCTCAAGCAATCAGTTTTGGTTAAAAGTTAGAAATGCAAGCCATGCAAGCCTTAGTCCTTGAGTAAAATTAAATTTATTTTGAAGATTAAATTGCTTAGAATTAATTTCTACAAATTAATATTTAGAATTAATTAAGAGCATTTGTACAATTTTAATTGGATTAAATTATTTAGTCCATATGACTTTCTACTATAAATAGCAAATTTCCAAGCATCTAAATTTATCTTAGAATTTATTTCTATAAATATAAATGTGCCAATATTGCCCTTGATCTTATATTTTAAGTTAACTTATCATGCTCCAAGTTTTAGCCTTTAATTAAATTCATCTAATAAATGCACATGCATCAAACTACTGCAACTGAAGTATGACAAATCATTTTCATGTCTTCCTTGAATTTGAAGGCGTTTATGTTTAGTTAAAAATAAGTGTACATATCTCTTCGACATAAACAATATACATATGATATACTGTACTATTATTAAGAAATGTCAAATAAATTTATAGTGTAACACCCCTAATTTTAAATTTATTATTTTGTGAGTAAATATTAATATTTTATTTTATTTAAATTTTAGGAAATTATTTGAAAATTTTCAAATTTTAGAAATCGGGTTCGATTTTCCGAAAATATAAAACTTTGTTGATTTTTAAAAATTAATTTAAAGACCACGTGGTAAAATTAAAAATATATTTGGACTCTAGGAATTTTTCTGGGTTTTCTAGAATTTTTTTCGAAATTTTTGGGCCTCATTTTCGGTCCCAAGGCAGAGTAAAAATTCAAAATTTTGTATCTTGAATCGGACCGGCCGAATCGAACCGGCCTTTTCTTTTTCTTCTTCTTTCTCCCTCGCGCGCGCCCGACGTCCCTCCTTCCCCTCCCATTTTCTCTCTCCTCTCACCTCCCCTCGCTGACCAGCCGCCACCTTAGCCTCCCCACCTCGCCGGTGCACAGCCCCAACCCTTCCCCACCACCAGCCGGCGCTCCAGGCGGCCAGAAACGATGCGCGAAATCCTCCCCTGCTCGCGGGCACCGTTTCGACTTCCCGACCAAAATCCGGCAGATCCGGCCACCAATCGGACCGGTTCTTGTGTCAAACTTCACCTTCACCTCGAGAGCTTTCCATATACACCAAGAGCACCAAAATCCATTGAGTAGTTTGCCCAATTTTTATCCGGGAAGTTTTAGCTCATTTCGAATTTTTGGGCTAGATTTCTCACAAACCGTGAACCCCACGAGAAAACCAAGAGTACCAGAGTGCTCTACTCATCGAGAGCTTCGCGGCAATATAAATTTCAAAATTTTTTAATACCGTTTTTTGGCGGGTTCCATGAAACTTCATAGTATTTTTTCGAGCACTAAATGAGTTTAGAAAATTTCATAAAAATTATATACTAACCCCCGTATTGTGGGCTTCGTGTAGGTACCTTCAATTTGCGAAAATTCAAAGGTTGCCCGAGTCTATAAATTTTCGGCCAGACAGATAGGCTATCGAAAGAGTCTTGGAATTGGGTCGAGATTTTGGCTACCCCACCATTGTCAAACGTCCCGAGCGTGTCCCCAAGGTCGAAATTGGCATAGGTAAACCCGAATCTTGCTTTTTCTTAATTATCTAATGCTTAAATTGAATTAAAAATTCATAAAATATTCGTGGTAGCTCAAAAAATTATCATTCTTTTTGCATTAACTTAGTAATATTGCTAAGGACCGCGGGGCAAAGTTTTAGAATGTTTAGAGCTTATTTGGGTAGTTTTTGCAAAAGGGTCAATTATAAATACTAAACTGTAATTTTACGTATTGTGATTGATGACTGTTTGGATGGGCCCAGGAGGGGCTGTGTGATGTGATTGAGTTGTGGATGTATGGTTTGCGGATATAGAAGTGCGTTTTAAGCCCTTTTGCAGGTTGGGTAAGTCCTAGGTATAAGGGAGACTATGCTAGATTTTCGGTACGACTTAGGACATCTTTGATCTTTTCTCAATTTGTATTGAGTAAAATGTATTAAATAATTATAATAAAACTATCAGGTGAGCCGAGACAGCCTTCCTTCTTCGCCCACCCACCACAGTGACTGCGGTTAAGTCTGTGAGTAAAATATTAATTTTAATTGTAATTTCGATATTACTATATGTTCAAGCATGCTCATGCATCACTTATATGTATATATCTATTTAACTAAACACTAGGCACGTTTTACATTGCATTCTTAATTGATGAATTGCCATGGGTGTTATTTGTGGCAATTTGGAGCAGTGTGTGTACGTTGGCATGCGTGTGATATGGTACTGGATATGGACAGGACGGGTAGACACAGCTTGAGATCTTCGCTAGGACCCAGTCCTTCGGGGTAGACACGGCATGAGATCTTCACTGGGACCCCATATTTGGTTTATTAAGCGAAAGTTCGGCTTGAGATCTTCGCTGGCAGAGGTTGGATTAAGAGGGCTGTATAGGGGATCAGCTCCCATATGTGTATTGTTTGACATTATCTGGTGTGTGAGTGATTCAAATTGCCTTTTTGATGTGACTTGTATGAAAATTTTAACGATGTTGCATTTCACTTCACAGGGTGCATTAGCTTTAGATAGCTATAGAGATTATGGTTAAAATTGATATTTTACTCTCTGAGTCGAACGCTCACCCCTGTTCACCTTATTTTTCCAGGATACAGAAGATTTCATGTTGAGTTCTAACCTGCTTCTCTCCTTCGCAGGTTGTTTATTAATCTTTATATAATTCTGTTAACTCCTAGAATTTCACATGTATTAGAAATATTTATTTAATTTGGGTCTGTAATATAATTGCCATGTTGGACCTGTAAACTTATTAAATGCATATATGTTGGACTGAATGAGGGAGCCGAGCTCCCATTTATTTTTATGGCATTATGATTATATGGAGGTGAGCTTAGCTCCGTAGATGATTATATATTGTGTTTACAGGTCGGGTGAGTCAAAAACTCCCCATTAAATAGTCCATTTTATGGCCGAACTCTGTCCGGTTGAATTCTTGAAATTGGGCCCAAATGGGCCTTAGAGTTGGCTTGAGGAATAGTTAGGCTTATTACAGGCCTCGGGGGCTTTAGGCTGGCCCAGGTCCTAGTGCCGGTCCGACCCATAGGTTGGGTCGTGAAAAAATGTGGTATCAGAGCTTAGGCTCCAGATTCATAGGGAAAAATTGTCTAAAGTGTTGGGAAGAGTCTAATAGGAGTCACATGCGGAATATAGGGTCCACATTCGTCTTGCATTGTCATCTTTGCTTCTAGTTTCTGCTTTATATAATTGTGTGTAAATATGAGTCTATAGAGTTGTGTAACATGCCGTTTTGAAATTTTGTGGGCTAATGCTGCTAAATTTTAGGAAAATGCGTAGAAGTAGGAGAGCTGCCACTACACCAGAACCAGATGTGCCTGACGAGGTGTGCACAGGATGAGACGCCTGCCTCGAGGAGGCAGGGTAGGAGGCCTAGAGCTGCTCAAGTAGAGGAGCAGCCACCACCAGTTTAGAAACAGTATTTTATGGCCCCGGGTCCCATGGACCCAATGGCAACTACTCTAGCTGGTTTGCAGAGAACCATCGATATGATGGCACAGTATATGGTCCACCCTCCCTAACAGCAGCAGTCTACCCCACCAAGAGTGGAACCTTATAAACAAATAATTAATTTGAAGGAGTTGGTGTCTGGTGCTTATGATGTGTCAGACGATGCCTATCGATTTTTGGATTCCTGCAAACAGGCAGGGATGGAGTTGCAGTTGACTGATAAGAGACTTATAGAGTGTGTGCAGCATGTCATGGGGCCTATGCCTCGACAATGGATAAATGAATATATATTACCTCGGATGGAAGGTTTGTCATGGACCCAGTTTGTGGAACTATTTATCAACAGGTTTGTGCCAGAAAGTTTCAGAGATCCAAAGTAGTGGGCCTTTAAGGCCTTAAGGCAGAATGGCAGGTCTGTAATGAATATGCTACAGAATTTTTGGAACTAAGCAGATATGCCCTTACAGCAGTGGCTACAGAAAGTATGAAGGTGAAAAAGTTCCTAAAGGGGCTGGACAGGAGGTATGCAAACTTGGCCATGATGTCTGATCAGTCTTTTGCTATGGTAGTTGATCGAGCTCGACAGATTGACATTAGCTATACAGGAGATGATAGCGAAAGGGCAAAGAAAAATAGAGCAGAGAGTTCTTCAGGTGTTCCCCACATGGGTACTATGGATAGAAGAGGCCAAAGTCATTACAGAGGAAGAAATAGGAACAAGAAGAGTGGTTTTAGACACAAATCTCAAGGATTCAGACCAGGGTACAGATCCAGCAGTGGTCACAGTTCGGGACACAGCAGTTCTGGATCTGGTTCAGGATCCTCCCTTGCACCTTGCGCACAGTATGGAAGAGGACATTCAGGACCTTGTATGATGGGTTCAGGTGTGGCCAACAAGGTCACTTTGCTAGAGAATGCCCCGTGTTCAGTGAGCCACAGATGGGGTCAAAGGGTTTTGTTGCAAATGTTCCTCGTCAGCTGTATCTTGGTACTTCTAGCATGGTAGGCAGTCAGTTCAGCGCCCAACAGGGCCGAGGACAAGGAGGACGTGGATTTGGAGGCAGACCAAGAGGTAGAAGTCAGTATTAGGGTTTTGCAACACAGGGTAGGGGTAAAGCTCAGGTTTTCACCTTAAACCACCAGGATGCTCAGGCTTCCAATGCAATTGTGGCAGGTATTCTTCTAATCTATTCCTATGAGGCTCGTGCTTTGATAGATCTGGGTGCTACGCACTCATTTGTCTCCCCAGTTTTTGCCATGAGATTAGGTAAGAACCTTACAACTTTAGAATGCCCTTTAGCTGTAGCTACCCCACTTAGTGACAATATTGATGTAGATATGGTTTTTTTGGGTAGCCCAGTAGTAGTGGATGGAAGAATCCTCCCAGCAGACTTGGTTCCTCTACTAGTAATGGATTTCAATGTAATTTTGGAAATGGATTGGTTGGCAACTCATTATGCCACTTTAGACTGTAGGAACAAAAATGTGTATTTCCACATACCTGGTGTGGAAGAGTTTAGTTTTGATGGTGACAGGAACTTGGCTCCATATAATTTGGTTTCAGCAATTAGTGCTAGAAAAATGTTGAGGGGTGGATGTCAAGGGTATTTGGCATTGGTGAGAGATACATCTATAGAAGGTGTCAACATGGAAAATATTCCTATTGTTAGAGAATTCATGGATGTCTTCCCCGATGAGCTTTTAGGGTTGCTGTCGACACCATATTTTGGCCGATCCCCAAAATCAACAAGACTTTGAAACCGATCCCCAGCACTAGGTCTCCCTGGGCCAGCCAATGACATTTCCGATTTCTCTTTATTTTTCTTTACCAGATGACCATATTTCCGAACTCTCCTTAAAAGGAATTGAATCAATGCTAAGTCCTAACATTCGTTAAAGCCCTGCCGATCTCTCAAATCATTTACCGATCTCTCAAACCCGCTGTCGAATTTCCGGACCCGTCGGGTATATCCCTGATCTCTGTTGATAAATGAAGTGAACTAGCATTAGATCTTTTCTTACCAGTTTTATTGCCGATCTCCTTTTCGGAAGATTAAGAGCTAAGGTTTTGGTTCGGTTTAATGAGGGTTCCGATCTTAAGTTTTCAAGTTAAATTTTCAATTTTAATCAAGTCCCGTTCAGCATTTCTTCCCCACCGATCTCATGCTTATTGTGCTTTCCGATCTCTTATACTTAGATTAATAATTGCATTTAGATACTTAGGCAATTCAGAGATTTTTCGATCACAACCATTCATTGAACAAAGAGGCATTCCATTTCATTTCATAATTTGTACAAGTTATTCGGCTGGGGGATCACCCCCAGCCTGATTTACATTCTGCTCACTCTCTCTCTCACCCTCGGCTTCCTCCTCACTGTCCTCATCGCCGCTCTCAGAGCCGTGTCGGCCATCCAGGAGAAGTCCTCTTCAGGGTAGCGCTTCTGGAGTTCGGCCAAGAGGTCCTTGTGAGCATTCACATAGGCTCCGGCTATCCCTGTCACCATCTCTTCGTCTTTCTCCTTAAGCTCCTCATCCTTCGCCTTAAGCTCCTCGTCTTTCTCTTTAAGCTCCTCGATGAGTTGGGCGACCTGAGCAGCTTCGTTGGCCTGAAGCGCCTGGACTTCTCCGAGAGCCCGATCCCTTTCAGCCAGGACACGAGTCTGTTCGGCCAGCTTGTCTTCATAGTACTTTGCCCATCCCTCAACTTGAGATATATAATCCCGAGCGGATGAGAGTTGGGATCGGAGGGAAGCCAATTCCTGATTTTTCTTCCCGATCTCCTTACCCAGACGCTGGACCTTTTCCCAAACCATGGTCTGATTCACCAGGCACTCCACATTCAGACTCATGGAGTGAGTCAAGATATCATCAAGGCTGCTCGAGGATAGCCTGTCCCGATCCTCCCGAAGAAAGATGGAAGACCCCAAGACTTGGGCAAAACTGGGGTTCTCCCGAACAGTCCGGTTATTCTTCAGAGACTCCATTAACTTTTGGGCGCCACGAGAGGAGGTCCTCCCAGAAGATTGAGAAGGCCCCCTTTTCGTGCTTGGAACAACTGAAAGAGTCGGAGGCTGCTCTTCCGATCTAGGAGGAGATCGGACAGCTTCAGTGGTCGGCAGATCCGAAGGTGGAGGC
The DNA here is from genome assembly GCF_030052815.1 of Hevea brasiliensis. Classification (NCBI taxonomy): domain Eukaryota; kingdom Viridiplantae; phylum Streptophyta; class Magnoliopsida; order Malpighiales; family Euphorbiaceae; genus Hevea; species Hevea brasiliensis. The sequence goes on from NC_079493.1 coordinate 107,616,069, forward strand.
GGGTCTCCTTGTACTTCCCCAGGTTCACGACCAGGTGTTCGAAGTATTTCCGAACGCTTCATCTCCTTTACTTTCCGGGAGATCTCTCTTTCCTTCTTCCGCTTCCTAGAACCCTCACCACCCGCCATACCTGCACAAAGAAAAGGTTAGTGAGATCGCTAAGGTCGTGAGAACTGAGATATAGAAAATACCAATGCCGAGGTCAGAGAACGGAAGTTTGCGGTCTTGGCAGGTGAGCAATTGAATAGTCCAATGGTGCAGCTCGGCAGTCACCGCATCCAAACAAGAATACTTTTGAGTGGCGGCCTGACTCTTCAGATCCATCACTATTAAGCTTTCCTCCTGACTCAGGGTAATGTGATTCGGAAGCAAGGGCCCCTGGTACCACCAGCTGCGGGGGAAGTCCTCAAAGCGGCTCGGATCTTTGCTCCTCACGATGAAGAAACGGTTCTTCCAATTCTTGAGAGACGAGGGCAGATCGGAAAAGAGCCCGCAATGAGGCTTCGCCTGAAAGAACCAGTGGTCATCGTCCTTTCGCGAAGTTAGCACTGCAACTCGGCGAACACCTTAGCCGTAGGTCTGATTCCCTTAGCTCGGCATAGACCTCGGAAGGCTACCAAGATTCGCCATGAGTTGGGGTGAATTTGAGCAATGCACACTCGGTGAAGTTTTAAGACCTCCTTGTAGAAGTCGTCTAGAGGGAACCTCAGACCGGCCTTTAACTGTTCCTCGTACACCATAACCATGTCATTCTCTTCAAAGGAGTGATCGACACGAAGATCGCCGTGGCACTTGATTAGCTCGTACGAATCAGGCCGAATGTTATATTCTTGGCTAAACGATTGCAGATCGGATTCTCGAAGAACCGACGGTAGCTCGTCTATAGGGAGAGTCTCTCTCCCTGAAGAAGGTGCGAGCCTTGATGGTATGACCCGCCCCCGAGTTGGAGCGGAGGCCCTGGGAGGTTCTTGTTGAACGCTTGGCCCGACTGCCTCTTCTTCATCAGACGATGACCACGAATCGAATGGAAGGAGGGCTCGCCGCTCTCTGACCTTCGGCACCGCTCATTTTCAAAAGAAATAAAGAATTTAAACTAAAAAGAGGATCAAAGCCCTTACCGGAGTCTGATCGGCGTCGGAAGAACTTGAGAAAACGAGAGAACTTCGAAGTTGTGAGCAGGGGATTGAAAATGGAATGAGAGAACAACTGGCTAACCCTCCCACCCCTATTTATACTAGTTCAAGCATTTAATGCTCGCGAGGTTCTAGGCAGCGCATCGATTGGTGGGACTCGACAGCTGTTCTGACACTTCTCTCAAATATCCGAATGTTCTGAGATCGGTTAATTGGAGATCGGCATAATAAGTTAAATATTTTGAATAAAGGATCAGTTAAGTGTCATTCAGGTAAAGAACCAGATCGGATAACCACATTAGATCGGAAAATAATCAATGCAAAAATAATAAGATGATAACCGATAAAATAAAGTCTTTATTTTCAAAAGATCGGATTACATCATTTGGGCGATCTCTAGGGATCGGATTACACTAAAATTGGATCACATCATTTCTGTGATCTCTAGAGATCGGATTGCATTGAAAATAAAATACATCATTTGGGCGATCTCTAGGGATCGGACTACAATAAAGGTCTAACTACATCATTTGGGAGATCTCTAGAGATCTGATTACATTTTAGGATTACATCATTTGGGCGATCTCTAGAGACCGGTGGAACATCCTATCTAAAAGGCCTATGTCAAAGCCTAGTCTCGTGGCTGAATCAAAAGACGTGTTTGACCAGGAGACCAGCTGTTGACATCGGATAGATGTGCAGCTCAGATGGGGTGACTATGACTCCCATGAAGATGAGAGACATCACACCGATGTTACCACCACAGAAACCGACCAGCCGGAACACCCAATGTGGAGGAAAACCGCTGTCGGAACACTCAATGTGATGAGAAACCGAATGAACTCAGTTGAGCGACTCGAGATCGGTACAACCAAGGTCCGCAATACAGATCGGTCAAATCCAGTCCTCTCACCATCGTCAGTTAAGGTCATTCGATCACCGGGATCGTAAATTTTCAGTCGGTGAGTAAAGAAGTCCATCAGAAAAAGATCAACGCCACAGTTATAGCCAGAACTTCCACCGGAGCAGCTAGTACAGGGACAGGAAGAAAGGAAGAGAGGCAAATCAGATGCAAGAACAGTGTCTGTCGCGAGGAGTATATATAGGGAAAATGAGCATTTATTCTTTGAAGCGAAAACGGCTTAACGCCGGGAATCGAGAGGACAATTAATACTTTGACCGCACCGGACTGAAGAAGGAAAAGATCGAATAGTAGATCGGAAGGTGGGAGACCAGCATGAAAGGTCGGAAAGAACATGTGAAAAGATCGAAAGAGGAGGGATCGGTAGGCAAAAGAATAAGACAAATTCCAATAACCGTCGTCGAATCGAGCCGAGGTAGTTAAGGCGTTGCGACGAGATCTCCACCATACGCCTAAGAATCGCCGCAATCTTTGACAGTGCGGTATGTCATGACAGTCCTGTACATCCCAATCTCCACCGTTGATCCCACTTGTAAGGACAAACCCGGAACCCTTAGATCAAGAGAGAAGACGACAATACCAGCGTCTTTCGCTCTTAGCCCTCGGATCGTTCCGGACAAGGAAATTTGGGACCGTCAGATGGAAAGAAGAAAAGGACAAATATTATGAAGAGTGATCTCAACCATTCATTTTGATTCTCTTTAATTCCTGAACCTCCGATCATGTCCTTCGAAATCTCGACCCTCCATCTCCCTCAAATAAATCCTGACCCTTCACGAAGAGCACCCGATTCCTATAAATACCTGCATAAAAACTGTTCAAGGGACGGGCAAAAAATAGACAAGAGGCTGTTATTATAGCAGAGGAACTCTGAAATTTCATTTAGTTTGCTACTCTGCTACTTAGAAGTGTCAATCAAAAAGACTTTTGAAACTAGTTTTCTGAAGTGTTTTTCTTGAAAAGATTCTGAATACTGGAACTCTACATTTCCAGTTTGTTCATTATCTGGTCACACTCTCACTTTCTGCCTTTTATCATCTCTGCTTTCATTGTCCAAGCTCAACTTCATTCCACTCGGTTCTTTTCATCTTGATCTGATCGCATTTTAGCTAAGCACCCTCCAGTTCACGAGGAACACCACCCCTCAGGCCAATCAATCCGTTGCCTTATCACTATTTGACACCCCATAGTTATTTTAGTAGATTTGGCTCCTTACAGGTAAGAGCTCATACTACTGTTTTATTAAGTGCTTACATTTACTTTCCGCATTTTCTTTGTTCTTCTCACATCTGTGACTTTCTACTTTTGCACAAACGATCCCCAAAGAATGTTACTGTAAGAGCTCATACCACTGTTTTATCGAGTGTCTGCATTTACTTTCCGCATTTTCCTGTGTTCTTCTTACATCTGCAACTTTCTTCAAGATTATTTTTGCACAAACGATCCCCAAAGAATGACACTCCCAAATCATCTATTTAGTGATCAGTTCATTTTTATTAATCTTCATCTTTTTTTGAAAGCAAGTTTTCTAACTCCTAGTAGTATGTAAGTGGTTGGGTAAATGTAGGTAACTGCAACTCAAGGGTCTCTTTTAAAAGAGAGAACATGAATAACACGTCAGGAAGATAGCCAAACTATTAGGCCGACGTAAATGCGACAATTCGACAAAGATGTCATAAAGTGGAATAAGACCAAAGTAAACGAAGCAGTAGATCGGTCATTAATAGATATTGGTAAAATGAACGCATGGAAGGTCGGTAAATCAAGTTTAGTTTTCTCTATCTAGTCAAAAGGTATCGAAGCCTTATCCTGACATCTTAGAACGCCGTAATCCTTAGCTTTAGGCTCTTATGCCATGTAGTTGAAATTAAAAATCAGGAGATCGGAGAAATCCCTTCCGTGCTCTGTTGTCTGAAAGAGATCGGAAGAGAGTCCTTATCAGGTCTCCTTCAAAATTTTAATAAACATTAAATAGGGATCGGAGGAGAGTTCTTATCCGGTCTCAACTCAAAACATTAATAAATAACTCTAAAAGAGATCGGAGGAGGGTTCTTATCCGGTCTCCCTTCAAAATTTTAATAAACATTAAATAGGGATCGGAGGAGAGTTCTTATCCGGTCTCAACTCAAAACATTAATAAATAACTCTAAAAGAGATCGGAGGAGGGTTCTTATCCAGTCTCCCCTCAAAATTTTAATAAACAACTTAAAAGAGATCGGAGGAGAGTTCTTATCCGATTCTCACACCCGTTCACTAAGGTTGTCTCATTTACTTATGTATCTGGGTGATCCAAATTTAGTGAAAAATCAAATATTCCTTTTACTAAAAGGATTAACATTGCCGTCCAAGCCCTCCTAACTAATTTATAAAGAATGCAGAATTAAATCTACTTACCCTTATTAAGGGACGAGGTGGGGTGCCTAACACCCTCCCCACCCGTTTACGGACCCCGAACTTAGAATCTCTGTTTTGAAGTGGTTTCATTTTTAATTTAACTTCTCAAATGGTTTTCTTTAGTTTCCCTCAAAACTAAGGTGGCGACTCCTCACTTTTTCCCACTTCGGTGAGTGATCGTCCAGGCGACCGCAAAATCTATTGCGACAGCTTGGCGACTCCACTGGGGAGGTATATACCCCGGTCTAGTGGTCCAAAAGTAGATTTAATTTTGTCTGATCAAATTATAGTTAGATGGGCTCACTCGGCGATGTCTTATATGTTAATTATTATTACTGCTAACTATTTTGTTTTGCCTGTTCTATCTCTTACAGTGCTCTTCATTTCAAAAAGGAAAAAAAAGGAAAAAATGGAAAAATAAAATCCCCCTGAATTGGGAAGAGGTAAAGGTGTCCCTTCACACACTGAACACTCACACAATGTCCTCACACACTATGGTCCTAACCCGGGCTTTCTTACCCTTTTAGGAAAGTAGGAGGGAGTCATGTAGCGGTACCCGTGGGTTTTACCCCGTTAGTATCCGTGAAGGCTTCTGCTCAAATTGAAACTCGCTCTATCCACTGTGATACTCGTGGAATTTTCCCGATAACATCACGGGGGTAGAATGGGGCTCTACTGTTTCTGATGAGGGGCAATTTGGGAACCTGTGGATTTTAGAAAATTAGTTCATGAGCTAAACTATAAAAATAGTTGAAGTAGTAGTAAACTACCTCATAAAATAGAACTATCCGGTGGTAGCGCTCACCCGGTGTTAGGAGTCTCCCTACTATAGGACAAAAGGGGCATACTTTCTCTTACCCTATTCTGCTTTAATTTCCTTTTGATCATTTCTTTTGAGGGTAATCTTGAATCCTACTAGAACACCTACACATTTTCCTACTTTGATAAATGTGTACGTGTCACTCTGTCAACAGTATGATTCAAAATTACCCTAATTTGTCTTACTAACGAATTTTCTTACAGGCATTACCAAACCAAGAGTCTGTAAAGGATAGGCATCATTTTTATCATGGCATCCTCGAGTCAGTCGGCAGAAAAGGTTCAGAATGCTAAACTTTGGTCCAAATCAGCTCATAGTCCCGTACCCTCGCAAAATGATGCTTCCGAGGCACCTGCTAGCTCGCTACCTTCGCTAGATCTGAATAAAATAGAGGTCAGAATGAACGACTAGAGGGTGCATCTAACTGATGGAGGTCGCTTCTCGATCAGGCCAAGGTACGTTTTGAAGAGAAGTACGGGAGGATTGCAACCTTAATGCAAGTCAAGGTCCAAATCCCGGCATTAAAAGCCATGTTGTCGGTTTGGAATCCTAAGTACGGGGTATTCTCTTTCAATGACATTGATACGGTCCCCACTATGGAAGACTATCAGGCATTCTTTGGGGATCCCATACTCATTGCGAGCGGATCTACTTACACCTCGAGCATAGGCAAACACGAAACGGTTGGCACATATGTTGGGTTCTCCCCGGAAGAAGTAAAGTCAAAAAGCGCCAAGAAAAACACATGGTTGGTATTGGACATATCTCCAGAAATGTTTAGATCAATGCCTCCATGAGAAAGCAGTGGGGCCGGGTTTGATGGCTCTCGCTTTGGGAATCTGATGCGATTACATTCGGGACCATTGGGAATCATAACTTGCAACGCGGTGGAAGTGTTCTGGACGGTGGAAAGGCAGCAGATTAATCCAATACCTGCAATCCTTGCAGAGACTTTATTAACCCTTACCTACTGCAGACAACAGGGCAGAGGATCCCTTAAGTGTTGTTCTCAACTGTTATACCTCTGGATTATCAGTCACATGTGTCCTGTGGAGACAAAAGGATTGACTTGGTACCTTGACCAGCCTCCCATTGAGAAGATGATCCGGTTAGTGATCAGCCCGAAGAATGAAAAACAATGGTGGGAACGGATTTTGAGTTTCAATAGCCATGATTCTTGTTGGAGGAAGGCGTGGGCGTCAAGCCAACCCGTTTTGATCGATGCAGGGGTATTCGATCGGTGTCACGATCGAATGCGGATACACAAGTTACACTCCGGCATTGGTAATGAGGCAGTTCGGCTCAACACAGTCTGTGATCAACATTGAAGAATACCACCAAGGTCGCTTCTACCACGAGCTCAAAGGAGAAGAAGGGTTGAAAAAGGCTCGCAAATCTTGGGAAAACGTCACTCTAATGGAGAGATCGCCTAAAGGCCCAAGCACCTCGGGCGATTATCTTAAATGGAGAGCTGACAGGGACCGAGAACATTCAACTGTGAAATTCGAAGACAGTAACCCGCTCCGAGATGTCCTATTAGAAGAAACGAATGGCCATCTGGATGACTCACTACGAGAGGCTAATCACGAGAACTCACAACAGGAACAAATAAAACAGCTGAAGGACCAACAGCAGAAACTTAAAAGAAGAGTAAGAAGACTTAAGGAAGAGGTAAGGGCCGAAAGGATGGGGTTCGAGGAGCAAGAGGTACAGTGGGAAAGGGAAAGAGACTCTCTCCAAGCTGAGGTAAAAGAAGCGAAAGTACAGAATAGCAAGTTTCAGGAAAAGATGAAATACCAAGAGGTACTCGTCGAAGAATATAAGCAAGAAAGTAAGAAGAAGAAGCTCGAATTGAAAGAACAAGCACTACTCATCAACGATATCTTGAAAGAGTGTGCTAAAGAAAGGAAAGAGAAAGAAAAACAAAATGTTTCTCTATCAAGGACTGAAAGAGAATGTTGACCAGTGGAGAGAACAATAGCACAGGAAAGCGAGAACTATTACTGAATCCGAGTATGCCACTGAAAGCATTTGACCCATGAAAGCAAGAAGAAAGGTTATATGAGTATCTCGAGAAAATGTCATCTTATTATAAAGAACCTTCGAGCTTAGGCCAATGTAAAAGATACGATGTACAAATTACTCGATTAATGAAGTGATTTTTGGACCATTGTTTAGCAAAATTTGTGAATGAATAGTATGACTCGTAGGAACTTCCTCGCTAGGGTTATGTGAAAAATTGAAATCGCCATATGAGCAAGTATCATAAATGCGCATTCAATCCCGTCATTCAGTCGGACTATCGAGCGATGCCATGATAAAGTGAGGCGATTATCCTTTTCTGATTTCAACCTGGCTCTCAAATGCCATTTGTATCCTTCGTCCAGACCAGGACTTTTAGTTTCTTTGCAAAATTCGAAGTTTATTTAAAATTTTCTTTTTTTTACCCCTTACAGGAAATCAATATTGCTTCTAACAACGCAAGTCTGACCAAGCACACGATTCAACCCCAGCGAGTGTACTTAACAAGATCTCGAACAAGAAGACTAATGGAAGACCAGGAACAAGTACAGAACCTACAGGGGCAAGTGTCTGAACTAAAAGACCAAGTTTCAGAACTTATGAAGATGATGAGGGAGATGTCCCAAAATAGGCCCACTTGCACCCTAACCTACCATTACCTCCCCACCTCCTACAACGGTTGATTCTCACTACGCTTCAACCTCCTTCACTTTCCGACCATCAATCCGGACAAGCGATCCACTGTCAATCCGGTGACCATAAATAAGGACCTACCTTTTTCCTATTACCCGGCTATCTCAAATGCCGAGCCACACCCTTCAATCCCGATCCCTCCAGTTTACTCCACCCCTCAGCTCCCAGTTGGAGGAGCGCATCATACGGTGGAAGGAGAACATAGGGCGAAAGAAAACGAGAAACTATCGGCTCTAGAAGAAAGGCGAGGGCAATAGAGGGCTGAATATGTATGGTTCGATCGATGTGTAAATCGCGAGATTGGTGCGGATGTGGTGGTACCACCCAAATTCAAGGTTCGGATTTGACAAGTACACCGAAACTCAGATCCCGCATCCACGGCAACCTATATTGCCAAAATGTCGCCTTAACGAAGGCGATAGACTTCTCATTCACTTCTTTCACGAGAGCCTCTCGGGCGGCTACGAGATGGTGCATACAATTGGGCAGAGCAAGCTGCATACGGAAGGATTTAGCCGATACCTTTCTAAAGCGGTATAAATTCAATTGTGATGCGGCACCCACAAGGAGGGACCTCCGGAACACTGTGAGAAAGGCGGGAAGGTTTCAAGTAGTACGCAACGATGGAGGAGAAGGCTGCAGTATATCCTCCGGTGTCGACAATGAACTCTGCTCCTATTCATCGAAACATTGAAGGCTCCTACTTCAACTTGATGATTGGAAATACCTCCAACGACTTCTCGGATATCATCCAAGTGGTGAGAGAATTGAAGCTAATCGAGAATAGGAAGACTACAGGAGTTGGTGAGAACCACTGTGAAGAAGGCGCCAATTTTGGCAAGAAAAAGGAGAGTGATGTGCATTCCATCACTCGACAGAATAATTATCCCCAATTTCCCCAAAATAACTACCGGCCATATCCTCCCTCTCATGGCCAAACCATCGCAAACATTCCACCTCCTTATCCACAACCACGCCCACAATACGCCCCACCTACAAATTTCCAACCAAGACCACCTCCTCCTCCAGCTCAACCAAGACCACCACAAAACAACCGAGACCTCCAAGGAACCACGATCCACCTCTTCCCTTCCTCTCGATGAAATATACCGATACCTTGTCGGTATAAACCAAATCGTACCAGTCCCCTTAGACCCAATCCAGCCGCCATATCCCAGGTGGTATGATGCCACTGCCCGGTGTGAGTATCACGGAGGGGCACAAGGGCATTCAACTGATAACTGCGGGGCACTCAGAGGGAGAGTGCACGCTTTAATCCGAAACGGGTGGTTGAAGATCGAGGGAAATGGTTCCCTCCCCAACGTTACCTCAAACCCACTGCCTAACCATAATGCGGGCAGTAGTGTAAATATGATAAAGTCTAATGGAGAAGAACCGACACTGGAAGTAGACGAGCTGGTTCCTCACTTTGAGGAGATTTTTGCTGTAGCAATAAGGGAGGGCTACCTTTGCCCTCAGGTAGCGGGATCCGAAAAGAGTACGGGGTGTCCTTATCATGGAGGGGCAGCTGACCATGAGCTGCGAGATTGTGAGGGGTTCAGGCAAGAGGTCCGGAACTTATTGTCTCTCAAGGTTCTGAGATATCAGAAGAGGTCAAAGACGGAAGAGGGAGTGAACACCACTAGGTTCAGCCAAACTACTTCTACCTCCAAGCCCAGAATCACCTTCTCACCCCCGGTAGCCTCACCGCCAGTAACGGTTATCCAAACTCCACCCCAGCTCCCCATCACCAATACTCACGCTGTCCCTTGGAACTATAACTTCCAAGTTTTCACTCAGGATGCGTCAAGCAGTACATCCACTCCTAGTCTCGCCTCACCTCCGGCACCACCAAAACCATGTTTCGCTCCTCACGAGCATTTCAGAATGACTTATCTGGGACCTACCAAGAACATTACTCCCAAACCGGTTCTCGGCCATTATCGCAACAAAGTCCTCTCCACTGAGCAAGAAGTTGAGTTCATAACTCGAAGTGGGAGGTGCTACGAGAACGAAGAAAAGAAAAGAGGAAAGGAAAGTAAAAATGGGAGAGTCATCAAAAATACGAGAGGAGGTTGAGAAAGCAGGGGGAGTAGACCCTGCTGAACATAAAGAAGAGGAAGAACTGCTGCTCCAAATAATGAAACAGAGCGAGTATGATGTGGTGGAGCAGTTGAGAAAAACACCCGCCCGGATTTCACTGTTATCACTGATCCTGAGCTCGGAAGTCCACCGACAAGCCTTACAAAGAATCCTGGATCAAGCCTTTGTAAACCCCGACATTACTACGGGGCAGTTTGAGAAGATAGTGGGGCAAATCCAGGCATCCAGCTTTGTAGCCTTTTCTGAAGAGGAGGTAGACCCCGCAGGCTTAGGGCACAATAAAGCTCTACATGTAACTGTGAAGTGTAAGGGTTGTATAGTAGCCAAGGTCCTCATCGATAACGGATCAGCCCTCAATGTACTGCCTAGCGCTACCTTAGCCAGGCTGCCGGTCGACCAATCATATATACGTCAGAGTGCTATGGTGGTAAGAGCCTTTGACGGTACCAGGAGAGAGGTCTTTGGGAGACATTGACTTGCCAATCAAGTCGGTGCATGTACCTTCAACATCACGTTCGGTGATGAACATTGGCCGCTTACACTATCTTTGTTGGGAGGCCATGGATCCATTCGCGAATCTTTGTTCCTTCGACTTTGCACGTAAGATCAAATACATTAAGGACGGAAAAATCATCACTGTAAGGGGTGAAGAAGCCATATTGGTTACCAAGCGCAATCACTTCCTTATGTGGAAGCGCCGAGGAGTCATTGGAGAGTTCTTTCCGGGCCCTTGAACCGCAAGATCTGGGAAGGAGGGGGCTATGGCTATGGTGGCCAAAGTGATGTCGAGGAATGGGTATCAAGAGGGGAAAGGCTTGGGCACCACACTGCAAGGAATCGTGGAACCCATACCGGCTATTCAGAAGGTAGGCCGTTGTGGCCTGGGATATGAGGAGGATGCCCTCGTGGATGGGCGATTCTGGATGAGGAAAATACTTCGGGATCAGAGGTTTGACCAGAATATGGGAAAGATGAAAGTAGTCCCGAGAATCACGGAGATCTTCACCAAACCGGTCATTCAACATCCGGCAAATACAGAAGAATCACCCGATGATCCATCCATCGATGTCATCCAACTGGACTCCTTGTATGAGGCCCTAGTCTCGCCGATGGTGAGGCGGGGAGCTTGACAACTGGACAACGGAGGATATCCCTATACTCAATCTCGAGTAAAGTACCTCTGGTTATCTACACTTGATCACTTTGTCCATGGTGACAAGTGTAATACTGTAAATGGACCTTTTCTTATGGCATTAATATTATTAATGAATTGATAGCGCATTTTTAAAATCCAACACTCTCTCTCTTTCCTTTTAAATTCCATCCTTATAACATGTTCTATTCTTTATTCATCCAGGACCATCCATCAATTAACACCTAATAATCCAATAAACTCAGAAATCCCTCTGGTTAATTTTGAAATCCCCATAACTGCCATTACTTCAAGTGACTCTGAGGAAGAACTTACACAAGAAGACGGTGAAAAGGATGAGCCCTCCCTCGTGCCTTGTGGAGACGAGACGCACACAATAAACTTGGGCACGAAAGAAGTAAAAAGGGAACTTAAGGTAGTAGAGAGTGAAGAATTGGGAGATATGATCAGTCTGCTTAAAGAATTCCTCGATGTATTTTCCTGGAACTATGATGATATGGTGGGTTTGGACCCTCAGATAGTAACGCACAAAATTCCCTTAATTCCAGGAATGATTCCGGTGAAGCAGAAACTAAGAAGAATGAATCCCGACACACTGCTCAAGGTTCGGGATGAAGTCAAGAAACAGTATGACGTCGGGTTCTTGGAAGTGGTCAAATATCCCCAATGGGTGGCTAACGTCGTCCCGGTAATGAAGAAAGACGGGAGAGTCAGAGTGTGCGTTGACTACAGGGACCTTAATAAAGCTAGCTTGAAAGACGATTTCCCTCTCCCCCACATTGATGTGTTAGTTGACAATCTTTGCGGGATTGGGCGGTGTTCGTGTATTGATGGGGCATCGAGTACAATCAGATCCCAATGGGCCGAAGAAGACAAGGATAAAGCGCTTTCATCACTCAATGGGGAGTATTACGCTATCGGGTCATGCCCTTCGGGTTGAAAAATGCGGGGCTACTTACCGCGCAATGGTCACATTATTCCATGACATGATGCATAAAGCAGTGGAGGTGTACGTGGATGAGATGATCATTAAATCCAGGGGAGAAGAGAGCCACGTTCAGGTGATGAGGAAGGTATTCGAAAGGCTCAGGAAATACCACTTGAAGCTGAACCCTGGTAAATGCATATTCGAGCTAAATCGGGAAAGTTGTTGGGATTCATAGTAGCGAGAAAGGGATAGAAGTAGATCCGGACAAAGTTCGAGCTATTCAAGAAATGCCATCCCCAAAAATAGAAAGGAGGTGCAGATTTTAGGAAAAGTGAACTACATTTCGAGGTTTATTTCTAATCTTATTGCCAAAGTGAGCCTATTTTGATTACTCGGAAAAACAACTCTACTCAATGGGATTCATTTGTCAAGAGGCTTTTGAGAAAATCAAGCGATTCATCAAATCCACGATTGGTTCCACTGTGGCGGCGGGCCTTTGATCTGTACATGGCATCCAGTGAGAACTTCGATGGGATGTGTTTTGGGACAACATGATGATACCGCCGAAAGAGAGGGCCATTTATTACCCGAGCAAGAAGTTCAATGATTGTGAGTCAAGGTACTCTTAGTAGAAAAGACTTGCTGCGCATTAGCACGACTGACAAATCGCCTCAAGCACTACATGTTGAATCACAAGACATGGCTCATCTCGGGATGGATCCTATTAGATATGTATTCGAGAGCCCATTCGTGCGGGAAGGATAGCCAAGTGGCGGGTTATACTCTCCCGCGACATAGTCTACATGACCCGGAAGCGGTGAAAGCGGCGTAATTCGACCTCCTAGCGAGAAAATCCTATCGGGATTATGAAGCTCGATTTTGAGTTCCACGATGAGCATATTAATGAAGTAGACTGCGAAGAGGAGGGCGCCGACGTATGGGAAATGTATTTTGATGGAGCGATCAATTTATCCAGGAAAGCGGAATCGGGTATCTTGGTATCCCGGACGGAAAACACTTCCGATAGCTGTCAAGTTGAGGTTTGACTGCACCAACAATGTCGCAGTATGAAGCTTGTGTGATGGGTCTACAAGCTGCTATCGAAATGAAAATCGAAACTTGGAGGTGTACGGAGACTCGGCTCGATAATCTATCAAGTCAAGGAGAATGGCAAACTAAGGATCCCAAGTTGATCCCATATCGTAAGTACTTGGGTGATTAAGGAATTCAAGAAATCTCTTTCACTCATCTTAGCGAGGACAAGAATCAATTTGCTTGATGCTTTAGCTACTCACGGCCGTTATGGCTCAAATGGAAGAAAGGGCGACGACTCAAGCATTGAGGGTCAAAGCAAGGGATGAGCGACTTATTGCTTCACGATTGAAGAAGAGCCCGATGAAAAGCCTTGGTATCATGACATCACAGTCTCTTGTAGAACTGCAGAATTCCTCGAGGGCAACCAAAAATGAAAAGAAGATGATTCGGAGATTAGCATTGGGATACTTCCCCAGTGGAGAAACCCTATACAAGAGGAGCTCTAACGGCGAATTACTGAGATGTGTAGATGCAAAAGAAGCAAAGAGAATCCTCTTTGAGACACATGAGGGAAATTGTGCGACCCATGCCAATGGACACATGATGGCTAAGCAAATCATGCGACGTGGGTATTTTTGGACCACAATGGAGAAGGATAGCATCGAGTATTTCCGGAAGTGCCATAAGTGTCAGATCTATGCCGATCCGATAAACGTCCCACCTCATAAACTGTTCAACCTCGTCTCACCATGACCTTTCGCAATGTGGGGCATCGATGTGATTGGTCCTATCAATCCTAAGGCATCCAGTGGGCACAGATTCATCCTAGTGGCCATCGACTATTTCTCCAAATGGGTCGAAGCAACGTCGTATGCTCACATCACGCAGAACACGTTCCTTAAATTCTTCAAAAGCAACATCATCTGCCGGCATGGTCTCCCGAATGAAATTGTCACTGATAATGCCAAGAACTTGAATGGTCCGAAGATTCAGGAATTATGTGATCAATACAAAATTCGGCATCTCAATTCCTCCCCGTACCGTCCCCAGATGAATGGAGCGGTAGAAGCCGCAAACAAGAACCTCAAGAGGATAATCCGGAAAATGACGGTCACATATAGGGATTGGCATGATATGCTTCCCTATGCTCTTCACGCATACCGGACTTCCGTAAGAACCTCAACCGGGGCAACTCCATACTCACTGGTCTACGGGATGGAAGCAGTATTACCTATTGAGGTCGAAATTCCTTCCTTTAGGATTCTGAAGGAATCAGGGATTGATGAATCAGAATGGATCCAGTCAAGGTTGGATCAGTTAAATTTGCTGGACGAAAAAAGGTTAACAGCAGCATGTCATGGGCAATTATACCAGAGGATAATGGCTAGGGCATTTGATAAAGGTGTTCGCCTACGTGAATTCCAACCCGGGGACCTAGTGTTGAAGAAAGTGCTGTCGAACCAAAACGATCCCCGGGGCAAATGGTCACCAACTTATGAGGGACCCTATGTGGTTAAAAAGGCATTTTCCGGAGGAGCCTTAATCTTGACCCATATGGACGGTGAAGAATTCCCGAGACCCGTGAATGCCGACACTGTCAAGAGGTATTATGCATAAACTGAGTAAAGGACGAAAACTCGAAAGGGCGTCCTGAAAAAAAAAAAAAAAAAAAAAAAAAAAAAAAAACTTGGAGTGAAAACCCGAAAGGGCGCCCCAAGAACCAAAGTGGAGAAATAAGGAAGAGGGTATGAAACCAAGGATGGAGAAGAGACCATTATGGCATGAGGCTGCAGAGAACTTGAAATAATGGCAGTTAAAAGACTTCAAAACCAACTAAAAGGAATATGTGAGATCTATCTTTGTACCTTTTTCTTCTCCTTTGAAAGTCTATTTTTCCTAATAAAGTCATACTTTATTCCTTCTACTTTTGTTTTCCTGTTCACTCGCTTTTAATACTATCCTTTCTCTTTGTTTAATGTGCTATTAATTAGTTAAATTTTTGCCATAAGATTTGAATTCGAAAATTGATAACCTCACGTACTTTATTATGAGATTTGCAGGAAGTAGCCTTCAAAAAAAAAAAAAAAAAAAAAAACTAGAGGTGAAAACCCGAAAGGGCGCTTCTGGTCGAATAGACGAAAAGAAAGTGAAAACCCGCAAGGGCGCTTTCCGTAAAATAGGAAGAAAGTCGGGAACAGAAAAGGGGCATCCGAAGGAATGGGATCATAGGTCAAGTCTTGCAACTCCTCCTCCATTAATCATCGGCCTTCGGTATCTTGTTAAGTACACTTCGTCAGGGAAAAGAACTTCATGTGTCAGGGTTAGACTTGCCTTGTAAGTTGATTTTAATTTCATGCAATTTAAATTTCTTATTATCAACCTCTGGTTCCTTGATCTAAGTTGATTTTAATTTCATGCAATTTAAATTTCTTGTTATCAACCTCTGGTTCCTTGATCTAAGTTGATTTTAATGCAATTTACATTTCCTGCTATCAACCTCTGGTTCCTTGATCTAAGTTGATTTTAATTTCATGCAATTTACATTTCCTTGATCTAAGTTGATTTTAATTTCATGCAATTTACATTTCCTGCTATCAACCTCTGGTTCCTTGATCTAAGTTGATTTTAATTTCATGCAATTTAAGTTTCCTGCTATCAACCTCTGGTTCCTTGATCTAAGTTGATTTTAATTTCATGCAATTTAAGTTTCCTGTTATCAACCTCTGGTTCCTTGATCTAAGTTGATTTTAATGCAATTTACATTTCTTGCTATCAACCTCTGGTTCCTTGATCTAAGTTGATTTTAATTTCCAGCAATTTAAATTTCCTGTCATCAACCTCTGGTTCCTTGATCTAAGTTGATTTTAATTTCCAGCAATTTAAATTTCCTGTCATCAACCTCTGGTTCCTTGATCTAAGTTGATTTTAATTTCCTGCATTTACATTTCTTGCTATCAACCTCTGGTTCCTTGATCTAAGTTGATTTTAATTTCCAGCAATTTAAATTTCCTGTCATCAACCTCTGGTTCCTTGATCTAAGTTGATTTTAATTTCCTGCATTTACATTTCTTGCTATCAACCTCTGGTTCCTTGATCTAAGTTGATTTTAATTTCCAGCAATTTAAATTTCCTGTCATCAACCTCTGGTTCCTTGATCTAAGTTGATTTTAATTTCCTGCATTTACATTTCTTACTATCAACCTCTGGTTCCTTGATCTAAGTTGGTTTTAATTTCCAGCAATTTAAATTTCCTGTCATCAACCTCTGGTTCCTTGATCTAAGTTGATTTTAATGCAATTTACATTTCCTGCTATCAACCTCTGGTTCCTTGATCTAAGTTGATTTTAATTTCATGCAATTTACATTTCCTTGATCTAAGTTGATTTTAATTTCATGCAATTTACATTTCCTGCTATCAACCTCTGGTTCCTTGATCTAAGTTGATTTTAATTTCATGCAATTTAAATTTCCTGTCATCAACCTCTGGTTCCTTGATCTAAGTTGATTTTAATGCAATTTACATTTCCTGCTATCAACCTCTGGTTCCTTGATCTAAGTTGATTTTAATTTCATGCAATTTACATTTCCTTGATCTAAGTTGATTTTAATTTCATGCAATTTACATTTCCTGCTATCAACCTCTGGTTCCTTGATCTAAGTTGATTTTAATTTCATGCAATTTAAGTTTCCTGTTATCAACCTCTGGTTCCTTGATCTAAGTTGATTTTAATGCAATTTACATTTCCTGCTATCAACCTCTGGTTCCTTGATCTAAGTTGATTTTAATTTCATGCAATTTACATTTCCTGCTATCAACCTCTGGTTCCTTGATCTAAGTTGATTTTAATTTCCAGCAATTTAAATTTCCTGTTATCAACCTCTGGTTCCTTGGTCTAAGTTGATTTTAATTTTCTGGTACTTCAACTTCTGTTAACAATTTCTAGGTCATTAGTTCCCTAATTTCAAACACTTAATCGTCCAAAATATGAGTCTGAATCTTTACATAATTCCTATACGGAAATTTCTTTCCTTTAATAGAAATTATGTAAAGAGGGGCAGCTGTCGACTATATTTTGGCCGATCCCCAAAATCAACAAGACTTTGAAACCGATCCCCAGCACTAGGTCTCCCTGGGCCAGCCAATGACATTTTCGATTTCTCTTTATTTTTCTTTACCAGATGACCATATTTCCGAACTCTCCTTAAAAGGAATTGAATCAATGCTAAGTCCTAACATTCGTTAAAGCCCTGCCGATCTCTCAAATCATTTACCGATCTCTCAAACCCGCTGTCGAATTTCCGGACCCGTCGGGTATATCCCTGATCTCTGTTGATAAATGAAGTGAACTAGCATTAGATCTTTTCTTACCAGTTTTATTGCCGATCTCCTTTTCGGAAGATTAAGAGCTAAGGTTTTGGTTCGGTTTAACGAGGGTTCTGATCTTAAGTTTTCAAGTTAAATTTTCAATTTTAATCAAGTCCCGTTCAGCATTTCTTCCCCACCGATCTCATGCTTATTGTGCTTTCCGATCTCTTATACTTAGATTAATAATTGCATTTAGATACTTAGGCAATTCAGAGATTTTTCGATCACAACCATTCATTGAACAAAGAGGCATTCCATTTCATTTCATAATTTGTACAAGTTATTGGTGAGGATCACCCCCGGCTGATTTAGTCTGCTCACTCTCTCTCTCACCCTCGGCTTCCTCCTCACTGTCCTCATCGTCGCCCTCAGGAGCCAGGTCGGCCATCCAGGAGAAGTCCTCTTCAGGGTAGCGCTTCTGGAGTTCGGCCAAGAGGTCCTTGTGAGCATTCACATAGGCTCCGGCTATCCCTGTCACCATCTCTTCGTCTTTCTCCTTAAGCTCCTCATCCTTCGCCTTAAGCTCCTCGTCTTTCTCTTTAAGCTCCTCGATGAGTTGGGCGACCTGAGTAGCTTCGTTGGCCTGAAGCGCCTGGACTTCTCCGAGAGCCCGATCCCTTTCAGCCAGGACACGAGTCTGTTCGGCCAGCTTGTCTTCATAGTACTTTGCCCGTCCCTCAACTTGAGATATATAATCCCGAGCGGATGAGAGTTGGGATCGGAGGGAAGCCAATTCCTGATTTTTCTTCCCGATCTCCTTACCCAGACGCTGGACCTTTTCCCAAACCATGGTCTGATTCACCAGGCACTCCACATTCAGACTCATGGAGTGAGTCAAGATATCATCAAGGCTGCTCGAGGATAGCCTGTCCCGATCCTCCTGAAGAAAGATGGAAGACCCCAAGACTTGGGCAAAACCGGGGTTCTCCCGAACAGTCCGGTTATTCTTCAGAGACTCCATTAACTTTTGGGCGCCACGAGAGGAGGTCCTCCCAGAAGATTGAGAAGGCCCCCTTTCCGTGCTTGGAACAACTGAAAGAGTCGGAGGCTGCTCTTCCGATCTAGGAGGAGATCGGACAGCTTCAGTGGTCGGCAGATCCGAAGGTGGAGGCGGGTCTCCTTGTACTTCCCCAGGTTCACGACCAGGTGTTCGAAGCATTTCCGAACGCTTCATCTCCTTTACTTTCCGGGAGATCTCTCTTTCCTTCTTCCGCTTCCTAGAACCCTCACCACCCGCCATACCTGCACAAAGAAAAGGTTAGTGAGATCGCTAAGGTCGTGAAGCGAGATATAGAAAATACCAATGCCGAGGTCGAGAGCGGAAGTTCGCGGTCTTGGCCGGTGAGCAATTGAATAGTCCAATGGTGCAGTTCGGCAGTCACCGCATCCAAACAAGAATACTTTTGAGTGGCGGCCTGACTCTTCAGATCCATCACTATTAAGCTTTCCTCGACTCGAGGTAATGTGATTCGAAGCAAGGGCCCCTGGTACCACAGTGCGGGGAAGTCCTCAAAGCGGCTCGGATCTTTGCTCCTCGGGATGAAGAAGCAGTTCTTCCAATTCTTGAGAGATGAGGGCGGTCGGAAAAGAGCCCGCAATGAGGCTTCGCCTAAAAGAACCGATGGTCATCGTCCTTTCGCGAGTTAGCTTTGTGCAACTCGGCGAACACCTTAGCCGTAGGTCTGATTCCCTTAGCTCGGCATAGACCTCGGAAGGCTACCAAGATCCGCCATGAGTTGGGGTGAATTTGAGCAATGCACGCTCGGTGAAGTTTTAAGACCTCCTTATAGAAGTCGTCTAGAGGGAACCTCAGACCGGCCTTTAACTGTTCCTCGTACACCATAACCATGTCATTCTCTTCAAAGGAGTGATCGACACGAAGATCGCCGTGGCACTTGATTAGCTCGTACGAATCAGGCCGAATGTTATATTCTTGGCTAAACGATTGCAGATCGGATTCTCGAAGAACCGACGGTAGCTTGTCTATAGGGAGAGTCTCTCTCCCTGAAGAAGGTGCGAGCCTTAATGGTATGACCCGCCCCCGAGTTGGAGCGGAGGCCCTGGGAGGTTCTTGTTGAACGCTCGGCCCGACTGCCTCTTCTTCATCAGACGATGACCACGAGAACTGAATGGAAGGAGGGCTCGCCACCCTCTGACCTTCGGCACCGCTCATTTTCAAAAGAAATAAAGAATTTAAACTAAAAAGAGGATCAAAGCCCTTACCAGAGTCTGATCGGCGTCGGAAGAACTTGAGAAAACGAGAGAACTTCGAAGTTGTGAGCAGGGGATTGAAAATGGAATGAGAGAACAACTGGCTAACCCTCCCACCCCTATTTATACTAGTCCGAGCATTTAATGCTCGCGAGGTTCTAGGCAGCGCATCGATTGGTGGGACTCGACAGCTGTTCTGACACTTCTCTCAAATATCCGAATGTTCAGAGATCGGTTAATTGGAGATCGGCATAATAAGTTAAATATTTTGAATAAAGGATCAGTTAAGTGTCATTCAGGTAAAGAACCAGATCGGATAACCACATTAGATCGGAAAATAATCAATGCAAAAATAATAAGATGATAACCGACAAAATAAAGTCTTTATTTTCAAAAGATCGGATTACATCATTTGGGCGATCTCTAGGGATCGGATTACACTAAAATTGGATCACATCATTTCTGTGATCTCTAGAGATCGGATTGCATTGAAAATAAAATACATCATTTGGGCGATCTCTAGGGATCGGACTACAATAAAGGTCTAACTACATCATTTGGGCGATCTCTAGAGATCTAATTACATTTTAGGATTACATCATTTGGGCGATCTCTAGAGACCGGTGGAACATCCTATCTAAAAGGCCTATGTCAAAGCCTAGTCTCGTGGCTGAATCAAAAGACGTGTTTGACCAGGAGACCGGCTGTTGACATCGGATAGATGTGCAGCTCAGATGGGGTGACTATGACTCCCATGAAGATGAGAGACATCGTCACCGATGTTACCACCAGAAACCGACCTGCTGTCGGAACACCCAATGTGGAGGAAAACCGCTGTCGGAACACTCAATGTGATGAGAAACCGAATGAACTCAGTTGAGCGACTCGAGATCGGTACAACCAAGGTCCGCAATACAGATCGGTCAAATCCGGTCCTCTCACCATCGTCAGTTAAGGTCATTCGATCACCGGGATCGTAAATTTTCAGTCGGTGAGTAAAGAAGTCCATCGGAAAAAGATCAAAGCCACAGATATAGCCAGAACTTCCACCGGAGCAGCTAGAACAGGGAAAGTAAGAAAGGAAGAGAGAAATCAGATGAAAGAAATGTCTCTGTCGACAGGAGTATATATAGGGGAAAATGAGCATTTATTCTTTGACGAAAAACGGCTTAACGCCGGGAATCGAGGACAATTAATACTTTGACCGGACGGACACGAAGAAGGGAAAAGATCGGAATAGTAGATCGGAAGGTGGGAGACCAGCATGAAAGGTCGGAAAGAACATGTGAAAAGATCGAAGAGGAGGGATCGGTAGGCAAAAAGAATAAGACAAATTCCAATAACCGTCGTCGAATCGGTAGAGGTAGTTAAGGCGTTGCAGACGAGATCTCCACCGCACGCCTAAGAATCGCCACTTAATCTTGACAGTGCGGTATGTCATGACAGTCCTGTACATCCCAATCTCCACCGTTGATCCCACTTGTAAGGACAAACCCGGAACCCTTAGATCAAGAGAGAAGACGACAATACCAGCGTCTTTCGCTCTTAGCCCTCGGATCGTTCCGGACAAGGAAATTTGGGACCGTCAGATGGAAAGAAGAAAAGGACAAATATTATGAAGAGTGATCTCAACCATTCATTTTGATTCTCTTTAATTCCTGAACCTCCGATCATGTCCTTCGAAATCTCGACCCTCCATCTCCCTCAAATAAATCCTGACCCTTCACGAAGAGCACCCGATTCCTATAAATACCTGCATAAAAACTGTTCCAGGGACGGGCAAAAAAATAGACAAGAGGCTGTTATTATAGCAGAGGAACTCTGAAATTTCATTTAGTTTGCTACTCTGCTACTTAGAAGTGTCAATCAAAAGACTTTTGAAACTAGTTTTCCGAAGTGTTTTTCTTGAAAAGATTCTGAATACTGGAACTCTACATTTCCAGTTTGTTCATTATCTGGTCACACTCTCACTTTCTGCCTTTTATCATCTCTGTTTTCATTGTCCAAGCTCAACTTCATTCCACTCGGTTCTTTTCATCTTGATCTGATCGCATTTTAGCTAAGCACCCTCCAGTTCACGAGGAACACCACCCCTCAGGCCAATCAATCCGTTGCCTTATCACTATTTGACACCCCATAGTTATTTTAGTAGATTTGGCTCCTTACAGGTAAGAGCTCATACTACTGTTTTATTAAGTGCTTACATTTACTTTCCGCATTTTCTTTGTTCTTCTCACATCTGTGACTTTCTACTTTTGCACAAACGATCCCCAAAGAATGTTACTGTAAGAGCTCATACCACTGTTTTATCGAGTGTCTGCATTTACTTTCCGCATTTTCCTGTGTTCTTCTTACATCTGCAACTTTCTTCAAGATTATTTTTGCACAAACGATCCCCAAAGAATGACACTCCCAAATCATCTATTTAGTGATCAGTTCATTTTTATTAATCTTCATCTTTTTTTGAAAGCAAGTTTTCTAACTCCTAGTAGTATGTAAGTGGTTGGGTAAACGTAGGTAACTGCAACTCAAGGGTCTCTTTTAAAAGAGAGAACATGAATAACACGTCAGGAAGATAGCCAAACTATTAGGCCGACGTAAACAGCAATTCGACAAAGATGTCATAAAGTGGAATAAGACCAAAGTAAACGAAACAGAGTAGATCGGTCATTAATAGATATTGGTAAAATGAACGCATGGAAGGTCGGTAAATCAAGTTTAGTTTTCTCTATCTAGTCAAAAGGTATCGAGAAGCCTTATCCCCAGCATCTTAGAACGCCAGAATCCTTAGCTTTAGGCTCTTATGCCATGTAGTTGAAATTAAAAATCCGGGAGATCGGAGAAATCCCTTCCGTGCTCTGATGTAATCTGAAAGAGATCGGAAGAGAGTCCTTATCCGGTCTCCCTTCAAAATTTTAATAAACATTAAATAGGGATCGGAGGAGAGTTCTTATCCGGTCTCAACTCAAAACATTAATAAATAACTCTAAAAGAGATCGGAGGAGGGTTCTTATCCGGTCTCCCTTTAAAATTTTAATAAACATTAAATAGGGATCGGAGGAGAGTTCTTATCCGGTCTCAACTCAAAACATTAATAAATAACTCTAAAAGAGATCGGAGGAGGTTCTTATCCGGTCTCCTCAAAATTTTAATAAACAACTTAAAAGAGATCGGAGGAGAGTTCTTATCCGATTCTCACACCCGTTCACTAAGGTTGTCTCATTTACTTATGTATCTGGGTGATCCAAATTTAGTGAAAAATCAAATATTCCTTTTACTAAAAGGATTAACATTGTCGTCCAAGCCCTCCTAACTAATTTATAAAGAATGCAGAATTAAATCTACTTACCCTTATTAAGGGACGAGGTGGGGTGCCTAACACCTTCCCCACCCGTTTACGGACCCCGAACTTAGAATCTCTGTTTTGAAGTGGTTTCATTTTTAATTTAACTTCTCAAATGGTTTTCTTTAGTTTCCCTCAAAACTAAGGTGGCGACTCCTCACTTTTTCCCACTTCGGTGAGTGATCGTCCAGGCGACCGCAAAATCTATTGCGACAGTTGCCACCAGAAAGGGAAATAGAGTTTTGCATTGATATTGTGCCAGGTACAAACCCCATATCAATGCCGCCTTACAGGATGGCACCAGCAGAATTAAAAGAGCTAAAGGAGCAACTACAACAGCTATTGGACAAGGGTTTCATATGTCCGAGAACTTAACCTTGGGGAATTCATGTTCTATTTGTGAGAAAGAAAGATGGGTCATTGAGGTTGTGTATTGACTATAGACAGCTGGACAAGGTGACTGTGAAGAACAAATATCCACTTCCTTAGATCAATGATCTGTTTGATCAGCTCCAAGAGGCTAGATTCTTTTCCAAAATAGACCTACGATCAGGCTACCATCAGTTGAGAATCAGGAATGAGGATGTGTTCAAAACAACATTCAGGACAATATATGGTCATTATGAGTTCTTGGTGATGTCTTTTGGACTCACTAATGCACTAGCAGCCTTCATGGACTTGATGAACAGGGTGTTGAGGCCATTCCTAGACCGTTTTATCATCGTATTCATAGATGACATTTTGATATACTCTAGGACCTAGGAAAAACACGTGTGGCACTTGAGGATGGTGCTGCAGACTTTGAGGGAGCACCAGCTACATGCCAAATTTTTAAATTGTGAATTTTGGCTAGAAAGCATCTCATTCTTAGGACACGTGGTTTCAAGTGAAAGCATTCAAGTGGACCCCAAGAAAATTGAGCCTGTAACTGATTGGCTTAGGCCTACAACAGTCATTGAGGTGCGAAGTTTTCTAGGCCTAGCTGGCTACTATAGGCGTTTTGTGTAGGATTTTTCCAGGATAGCAGCTCCCCTAACTAAGTTAACTCGAAAGAATGTTCCATTCATTTGGATAGATGATTGTGAGGAGAGTTACCAGAAGCTTAAGGAGTGTCTAACCAATGCCCCTGTGTTGACATTACCGATGAGTGGTGAAGGATATACCGTGTACTGTGATGCCTCCAGAGTTGGCTTAGGGTGTGTTTTGATGCAGAATAGAAAAGTAGTGGCTTATGCTTCAAGGTAGCTAAAAAGGCATGAGCAGAACTATCCCACCCATGATTTGGAAATGGCGGCTGTAGTGTAGCACCCCTATTTGTATAGCCTGGTATATTTTACTATTCCGATGATCGAAGTCGGTCCGAATAATTAAGGGGATTAGAACCACACTTAAGACAATTAGATAAGCTCTGAACACAAATAATTAGTAATTGTTAATTAGTTAAGTATAAATAAGAAAAACAGAACATAAGAAGTTAAATGAGCCGAGAGTCACAGCGATGGTGACCTTCTCGGGAAGGATTGCGAGGTTGATTTAAACTCAAATTTCGAACCGTAAAATGTGACACCACGGTCCTTAGGACTATTACGAACACAGTGGAAAAGAGAAAATCACGAAAAAGAAATGTTAAGCCAGTCAAATAATTAGGCCAGGGATCCAGAAGAAATATTAAATTATTTTCAAACCGGGCTGAACCGGCGAGGGGCAATTTGGTCAATTGACCCCGAGAGCTGACTCTTGACCTACCTGTCAAATAAAATCGGAGAAAAGAAAATTTTAGAATCGAAAATTAAATTAAAAAACTAATAAAAAAATAAATAAAAAAAAGAAAAAGGAAAAGTAAAAATGTGATGACATCATGCATGACCTCATACATGATGCAATAATTATTATAATTAAAATTTATTTAATTTAAATTTGTGGTCTTCCTAAGATATAAAAAAGAAAAAGAAAAGAAAAGAAAAGAAAAAGTGGTCTTCCATTTCTTGCCGTCCCTCTCTCTCCCAAGCTCTCTCTCTCAAAATCGTCTATGAAAGCTTAAATTCAAGCGTTCAAACCTTCAAAGTAATCATAGATTTCCCCAATTTATTACTTAAAACTTGTTTTGGCAACTTGAAAAGAAGTTTGAGCAAGGAAAGAATAGAAGAAAAGGAAGCAAATTGGAGAAAAGGGGAGTTAGAAATTGCTACACAAAGGTTAGTAATAAACTCTAATTTATTTCTTTAAATTTCATGCAAATATGCTTAAATAAACTTAGAAATTGTGTAAAATGAAACAAAATGATATGTTAAGGAACCCTATGAATTTCGGCCAGCCTAGGGTTGATGGGAATTGGAGTGTTTGATGAAGTTATAATATGATTTGGAGCTTGGGTAATGTTGAATATGTGATTAGTGTAATGATTTGATTAGGAATTAATCAATGGCATGAACTAGGGTTTTGGCACCTAGGGTTTGGAAGACAAAAATGTGAGAATGTGTTAAATGGTGTGTTGGACTTGGTTTGAGATGAGAAATGGTCATTTGTGACCAATTGGAGTATGTTAGAAGTGTTGGAACCAAATGCAAATTCAGATTGCTTAGGGTCATGCTGCAGGCAATAGGACCAAGGTCCATTTTTGGGACCAAAACTGAAAATTTACAAGTCCAATTGGTATGATACCAATTAGGAATGAAACTAGACACAAAATGACACATTTTTTATTTAGGAATCATGCCCAAAAAGTGACTAAAACCTAGTGAACAAATTGACCAAATCTGGATTAGGCAATCTGACCTGTACAAAAATGACCAAATGAATAGTGTTGGTTCATTTGGCCATAACTTGGGCTAGGCAGGTCTAAATGACTTGAAGTTTTACCAGTAGAAAGCTGAGATATAGACCTAAAACTTTTATGAAGAATAAAAACTCAAATTATGCACTTAACCAAGTCATTTAGCCACCCAAAGTTGGTGACTTAAAACTGCCAGAACCAGTTTTAGTGCCCGGAAATCTGGGTAAGTCTAATCCGGCAGCTATAATTCAAATGGCTATAACTTGAGCTACAAAACTCTAAATGGTGTGATTCAAAAAGGAGAATAAAGTTAAGACAATAAGGAACAATTTCTATGAAGAAAATTTTGCCAAATTCTAACAGCAAAATGACCAATGGAATAGTGCAACATAAGACATTAAAACTGAAAATTTAAAATTTTGCGTAAAGGACTTAAAATTTGAGTAAAAAACCAAAACCAAAAAATTTAGTAACCAAAATGTGGTATGTGAGTGAAATTAGAATTTCCATACCTATTAAGTATTAGAAAGTCAACAAATTGACTTGAATAGTGTAGTGAATAGTAACCCCGAAACACAAATTTTAAAGAATGCCAAGTTTAGCATATTAAAGCTAGGTAAAAGTAAATTTAAATTTATTTTTGGATTTATGATAAGTTATAATACTGAAACACTGTGAAACTGTGTGTTTTAGTGGAAAAGAATACCGGGAAAGAACCCGAGGTGTCGAGTCAAGGTCAAGAGGCAATTCGTATAAGGTTTGTGCACAACATAGAATTTTTGTAAATTTTCTTCTGCACATCGTTTTGAATGAATTGAAATATTGAATTGTGATCTCATTGTCTTGAAATATTTATTATGCTTTCAAATTAAATTGTTGAAAGTTTAATTGTATATATTTGAAATGGCATCAAATGTTTAGTGAATTGTTAAGATAGTTTTGAAACCATAGTGTCATGACCATATATTTGAATACCTCACTAGCATGACTAGTGGGGGAAATTAGTTTCGAATTTTGATTCCTTCTCTGGTTGAAGTATTGAGGTGTGTGCCAATAGAAGAAGAAAAAGAATGGGTTCCCATATATTTGAGCTAGCTAGCCTTGTGATGTGATTTCTCCTTAGCCTCTAGCTATTGAGATTATATTTATTTTGAATGGCATGATATAACTGTGTGTTTTTATGAAATGTGTTTTGAGACTTTTGAAATGAAATTGTTTGGATTAAAATTTTATAAATAATGTTTTGAATGTATTGCCCATGTTCAATTTAAATTTTGAATAAATGTGATTTAAATTCCGCATAAAGTTTATTTTAGTATGTTGTGCACCACTGAGTCCTAGTACTCAGCGATGGCTATTATTGCTGTCGTAGATATAGAGACTAGAGGAGAAGCAGATTGAGCTGCTAAGGATTGAGGAGCTACCTGCTTTAAAGTTATCAGGTATATTTTATACCCTGATTATAAAAATTTATTTTGATGTATGTAATATATGTAAATGTATGGACATGTAAAATTAGTTATGAGCAGTTGTATAAAGCTTGTAATAAATTTTGGTTTGGATTTCTCTTAATGTAAATTTTTATAATGATGTATATAAATTATTTTATCTTTAATGAAATATGAATGAAAGTATTTTATTTTAATCTGAATAGAATTGATTAATAGTATTTTGATGATTGTTGAATTTTGGGAATTGATAAATGATGTTGAAATTGATTGGGATGATTGTGAATTTGAAGAAGTTGTTGAGACAAATTATTGGAAGAACTTTTTACAGGAATTTGAAGAACTGTTTTCTCAAAATACAGACGGCACTCTGCTGAAATTTTTATAAAATTTGCAGAAAAATAAAATGTGACAAAAATTTTACTAGTTTTAAAACTTTGAATAAATGATTTTAATATCTATTTAGAAATGCTCACCACTTATAAAAGTAAGAGAATTGTTTTAAAATCCCTTGTAGGGTACTTAATGAGTTATCGGTAGGTGAAGTTCGGTAGTTCATTAGGTATTCTACAGGATCATGTTATGCCTTACAGAGGGGTAAGGTGTGACATATAGTCTTTGCACTAAAGATTTGGAGACATTACCTGTATGGTGAAGTGTGCGAGATATACACTGACCACAAGAGTTTGAAGTACATCTTCCAACAGAGGGATTTAAATTTGAGACAGAGGAGATGGATGGAGCTTCTGAAGGACTATGATTGTACCATCCAGTACCACCCTGGGAAGGCCAATGTAGTAGCAGATGCTTTGAGCAAAAAATCTTCTGGCAGCTTGGTGCACATATCAGCGGAGAAGAGACCCTTGATTCAGGAAGTACATGAGTTGATGGATCAAGGTCTGATCTTAGATCTTTCAGATGAGGGGGTATTGTTGGCCCATTTTTCAGTGAGACCAGATCTGAGAGATAGAGTCAAAGTTTCCCAGCACAGAGACCAGCAATTGATGAAGATCATAGAAAGAGTACAGCAGGGTGAAGGTGCTGAGTTTGGATTTGCCAATGATGGTGCCCTTATGCAAGGTTCTAGGATATGTGTGCCCAACATGGATAATCTCAGAAATGAAATCATGCGAGAGGCACACTATACACTATACAATGTCCACCCAGGCTCCACCAAGATGTACCATGATGTGAAAAATAGCTATTGGTAGAATGGTATGAAGATAGACATAGCAGACTTTATGTCCAAGTGCTTGACATGTCAGAAGGTGAAATTTGAACATCAGAGGCCGTCAGGGAAGCTGCAAGAGCTCTCTATCCTAGAATGAAAGTGAGAAATGATTACTATGGATTTTGTGACTGGGTTGCCTCGTACCACACGAGGATATGATTCGATATAGGTAATTATAGACCGTCTGACTAAATCAGCTCATTTCTTGCCTGTGAAGACCACATATTCTGTTGCACAGTACGCTCGGCTCTATATTCGAGAAATAGTCAGATTGCATGGAGTTTCTACTTCCATAATATCTGACAGAGGGCCCCAGTTTACTTCTTGGTTTTGGAGGAAGTTGCAAGAGGCACTTGGCACACAGTTGAACTTTAGTACCACTTTCCACCCTCAGACAGATGAGCAGTTCGAAAGGACAATCCAAACACTGGAAGACATGCTTTGCATATGTGTTTTGGATTTTGGAGGTCAATGGGATGATCAGCTACCATTGGTGGAGTTTGCCTACAACAACAGTTATCATTCTAGCATAGGGATGGCACCCTATGAGGCGTTATTTGGCAGAAAGTGTAGGTCTTCTTTGTGTTAGACGAAAATGGGAGAAGCGAGGGTGCATGATGTAGACCTAGTGCAGTACACTTCAGAGATAGTTCCTTTAATCAGGGAACAATTGAAAATAGCTTTCAGTAGGTAGAAGAGTTATGCAGATCCTAGACGGAGGGATGTAGAGTTTGCAGTAGGCGATCACGTATTCTTGAAGGTTTTATGGAGGAGCCAGTCAGTGGAAGACCTGGGAGTCAGAGTGGGACATGCGTAGCAAGTACCCTTATCTATTCCATGTGTAATTCTATACTTTATTCTGCCTTGTGTAAAATTCGAAGACGAATTTTCTGTAAGAGGGGAAGAATGTAACACCCCTAATTTTAAATTTATTATTTTGTGAGTAAATATTAATATTTTATTTTATTTAAATTTTAGAAAATTATTTGAAATTTTTTGAATTTTAGAAATTGGGTTTGATTTTCTGAAAATATAAAACATTGATGATTTTTAAAAATTAATTTAAAGACCACGTGACAAAATTTAAAATATATTTGGACTCTACGAATTTTTTTGGGTTTTCTAAAATTTTTTTGGAATTTTTAGGCCTCGTTTTCGGTCCCAAGGCAGAGTAAAAATTTAAAATTTTATATCTTCAATCGGATCGGCCGAATCGAATAGGACCGGATCGGACTGATCGAATCGGACCGGCCTTTTCTTTTCTTCTTCTTTCTCCCTCACACGCGCCTGACGTCTCTCCTTCCCCTCTCGTTTTCTCTCTCCTCTCACCTCCACTCACCAGCTAGCAGCCACCCCAGCCTCCCCACCTCGCCGGTGCACCCCTCCAACCCTGCCCTACTGTCGGCCGGCGCTCCAAGCTGCCGAAAACGACGCGCGAAATCCTCCCCTGCGCGTGCGTGCTGTTTCGACTTCCCGACCAAAATTCGACCGATCCGGCCACCGATCGGACCAGGTCTTGTGTCAAACTTCATCTACACCTCGAGAGCTTTCCATAGACACCAAGAGCACCAAAATCCATTGAGCGGTTTGCCTAATTTTTGTCCGAGAAATTTTAGCCTATTTCGACTTTTGGGCTATATTTCTCGCAAACCGTGAACCCCACTAGAAAACCGAGAGTACCAGAGCGCTCCACTCGTCGAGAGCTTCGCGGCAATATAAATTTCAAAATTTTCTGACATCGTTTTTCGGTGGATCCCATGAAACTTCGTAGTATTTTTCTGAGCACTAAATGAGCTTAGAAAATTTCGTAAAAATTATGTACTAACCCCAGTGTTGTGGGCTTCGTGTAGGTACCTTCAATTCGTGAAAATTCAACGGTTACCCGGGTTTGTAAATTTTCGGCCAGACAGACAGGCTACCGAAAAAGTCTTAGAATTGGGTCGAGATTTTGGCTACCCTACCATTGTCAGACATCTCGAGCGCGTCCCCAAGGTCGGAATCGGCATAGGTAAACCCGAACCTTACTTTTTCTTAATTGTCTAGTGCTTGAATTGAATTAAAAATCCATAAAATATTCGTGGTAACTCAGAAAATTATGATTCTTTTTGCATTTGCTTAGTAATATTGCTAAAGACCGCGGGGCAATATTTTAGAATTTTTAGAGCTTATTTGGGTAGTATTTGCAAAAGGGTCAATTATAAGGACTAAACTATAATTTTACATATTTTGATTGATGACTGTTTGGATGGGCCCAGGAGGGGCTGTGTGATGTGATTGAGTTGTGGATGCATGGTTTGTGGATATAGAAGTGCGTTTTAAGCCCTTTTGCAGGTTGGATAAGTCTTAGGTATATGGGAGACTCTGCTGGATTTTCGACACGACTTAGGACATCTTTGGTTTTTTTTCAATTTGTATTGAGTGAAATGTATTAAATAATTATAATAAAATTATCAGGTGAGCCGGGACAGCCTTCCTCCTCTGCCCAGCCGCCACAGTGACTATGTTTAAGTCTATGAGTAAAATATTAATTTTAATTGTAATTTCGATATTACTATATATTTAAGCATGCTCATGCATCACTTATATGTATATATCTATTTAGTTAAACACTAGGCACATTTTATATTGCATTCTTAATTGATGAATTGCTATGGGTGTTGTTTGTGACAATTTGGAGTAGTGTGCATGCGTTGGTGTGCGTGTGATATGGTACTGGATATGGACAGGACAGGTAGACACATCTTGAGATCTTCGCTGGGACCCGGTCCTTCGAGGTAGACATGACTTGAGATCTTCGTTGGGACCCCGTATTTGGTTTATTAAGCGAAAGTTCGGCTTGAGATTTTCGCTGGCAGAGGTTGGATTAAGAGGGATGTATAGGGGATCAGCTCCCATATATATGTTGTTTGACATTATCGGGTGTGTGAGTGCTCCAAATTACCTTTTTGATGTGACTTGTATAAAAATTATGATGATGTTGCATTTTACTTCACAGGGTGCATTAACTTTAGATAGCTATAGAGATTATGGTTAAAATTGATATTTTACTCTCTGAATCAAACGCTCACCCCTGTTCACCTTATTTTTCCAAGATACAGGAGATTTCTTGTTGAGTTCTAACCTGCTTCTCTCCTTCGCAGGTCGTCTATTAATTTTTGCATAATTCTGTTAACTCCTAGAATTTTGCATATGTTAGAAATATTTATTTGATTTGGGTCTGTAATATAATTGCCATGTTGGACCTGTAAACTTATTAAATGCATGTATGTTGGATTGGGAAGGGAGCTAAGCTCCCATTTATTTTTATGGCATCATGATTATATAGAGGGTGAGCTGAGCTCCCCAGATGATTATATATTGTGTTTACAGGTCGAGTGAGTCAAAAAATCCCCGTTAAATGGTCCATTTTATGGCCGAACTCTGTCCAGTTCAATTCTTGAAATTGGGCCCAAATGGGCCTTAGAGTTGAGTTGAGGAATAGTTAGGCTTACTACAGGCCTCGGGGGCTTTAGGCTGGCTCAAGTCCTAGTGCCGGTTCGGCCCATAGGTTGGGTCATGACATATAGCTTGAATTACATGTGACTATCTTCACAAAAATGTTTTTACAAGCATTATTTTTGCAGATAATTTCAAAAAAGCCAATAGCTCCATAACGATAATTCACCATTTGCAAGGAAACAATCTACCATGCTAAAAATAAGAGTGCTTATCCTATCCACGGTGATAGTTTGCCAGGCTAAATAAACTGAGAATGTTTAACCCATCCACGGTGATATTCCGCTAGGCTAAATAAATTAAGGATGCTTAGCCCATCTATGATGATAATCTGCCAGGTTAAATAACTAAGGGTGCTTAGCCTATCTATGACGATAGTCCGCCAGAGCGAAAAAAAATAAAAGTGCTTAGCCTATTTAAGGCAATAATTCGCCAAGGTAAACAAATGAAAGTGCAAGCCCACCTAAGGCAATAGTCTGCTAGGATAAGTAAATGAAAAGTGAAAATCCAACTAAGGTAATAGTCCGTCATTATCAAGTTCAAGGTGATAGTTCACACTCCAAAAATTGTAAGACGATGGCAAAAACTTTATTGTCTAAGTACTACGAACCTAAAGATTCGTACTCAATGGGGGGACTAATGACATAGCTCCCCAAAAAAATATATCTCTATATATATATATTTGATCCAGTTACTAGAGTTTTCAAATAGCCCATGAGCCTAATCATGTTTAATGATTCAGCTATGAGATTTGTTTAGTTGATTCAACCACTATATGACCCACTTAATAAAAAGAAAGAATCTTGATTAAAAATATACAATAACTAAAATGCCCCTAATGTATTAACTATTTATGTGCATAATAAATTATTTATAGAATGCATGAGCATGCCAGATATATAATTAATATTGAAATTACAAAAATAATTAATATCTAACTCATAGAATGGTCGACTTGATTGTAACTAGTCCAGCTGGAAGGAGAAGATGGCCGGACTGATCACTTAAATATACACATTGACCTTTATTAAAAGACTAACAAAATTAACCAATTAATTTAGTTAAAGAAGCAATAATAATTCCTAAGGTCATGCTGAAATTTTGGCAGAGTCTTCTCTATAATTGGACCTAACCTCCATGCAAGAAAAACACAACAACTGCAACAAACAGGGCCTCAGGCCCACAATAACAATTATAATGCCCATCCGGGGCCTACAAGGATTCTAATTTAGGTTCAAACCTCTAAACTCCAACTCGGGTCCCTAATTCCTCTATAGTCCAAATAATTATTCTTAGCACTTTAAAAAATTATAAAAATATTATTAGAGGTCCTCTACATCGTTCTTGTATTAATTAAAGTCATTTTACTTAATTTTACTAAGTCAGGAATATTTTACAGATTCTACCAGCTAGCTTAAACAAAGAAGAAACTATACAATTTGAGTTAGGGACTACCTTTGCAAATTCTACTACTTAGAACATGTTCGGAATGTTTGAAAATGCTAGGAACAACTACAAACACTACCCCTTTCTGAGACAGCTCATCGGACACTTAGACTGGGCCAAAAACTTGATCCTGAGTGTTGGTGAGCTAGTGCCAATCTAATTGCATCTAAACGAAGCTCAAAAATTATTAATAATTATCATATAATTATATTTAATTTTCAGGCATCCAGAAAAGTAAAAAATCTCACTAAGTGATTTGGACAATCTGATGATCGTCTTTTTCAAATGGTGTCCGATCAGAGCAGGGTCAATTTCATCTCGAAGGTTTTAATGCGTTGAGTTCATCAATGGTCTCGGATTGCCAATCAGACTGTCGGATTGGCCAGAATCGACCCTAGAAGTTTCGATTTCTCTCTTAGGTTTACCGAATTTCGGCGACAATAAGTGGTGGGGTTGGTCGAATTTGGTGGCCTAGAGGAAAAGGAGTTGAACGCTGGTGGTTTCTATTCGATCCGCTGTCAGAATCACCAGAAAAAGGTGAAAGACTATTCGCCTTACTCCTTGTGTGCTTCACCGGAAAATCGTGCCATCCACCGTCGTTCATCATCCATGGAGGGTCGCCAGTGTATCTGAGGGCCGCTGGAGGTTCGTCGGAGCTTTTTTGTCCATCACCCACCATTAGTCTGGCTGGAGACACAATGAACGGAGAGGGAGAGGGAGAGACGCGAGAGAAAAAGAGAGAGGTTTTGTTGGGGGGGGGGGGTGTTCTATTTGCAAATTAAAATTTATGGGTTTTTTTTTTACTTTTAATTACGCTTTTCAGTCCCTAAACTTTTTGGGTATATTAAAATGGGTCCAAAATCCTTTTTAATTGGGTCCCTAAAATACAAATATAGATATAATTAAATAATAAAGAAAATACAATAATGATGATGATGATGATGATGATGATGATGATGATGATGATGATGATGATAATAATAATCACATTAATAACAATTAAATTAAATCTTAGAACTAAGGTTAACAATAATGTAATAATATATTTTGTTAATTGATTTAATATCAATATTTACAACTAATTATTTTAATTAAAATTAGACTATTAAATAATTTATAAAATATATTTAAAAATAACATTACAAATATATAAATGAAAGTTTTATTAAAATTATAAATTAGTTAGATAATATTAAAATAATATTTAAATACCATATATAAAAATATAAAATTTATATTTTTAAAATTCAGGTTATTACAATTATTATTATTTAAATTTATATATTTAATTAATAATTTATGTAAAATATATTTTTATTTATAATTTTATTTTAAAACTAAATATTTAAATTCTTTTTCTTATCGAAGATAAATATACACACACGTTTAGGGAAGGCTCGACAACAAAATATATAGAATAAATTATAAAGTATATTTAGTGTACTCCTATCAAAGCAATTACACTATAAAAATAAAAAAATGGGACACACTGTGTTGTGACTAATTAGTTTAAAATCTTTATTTATGTTTGACTTATTTAAAATAAAAATCATGCTTTTAAAGGCAGTTTAATGTTTTATAAACATTTACAATTATTTATTTATTTTATTAACATGTTATGTAAATATTATTGTTTTTCTTAAGAAAAATAATATGATTTTTTATTTATTTTAATTGAGAAATGAATTTTAAAATAATTTAAAAATTATATTTATGACGGCCTATCTATCAATAATAACTAACATGAAAAATAATTATTAATGTATGACGTCAATTTTCACTAACAAGATAAGAGATAAAGTAGCAGTCTTACATTAAAAAATTTTATTTCCTTAAATAATAAATTATTAAATTGGATAATACATTTTTAAATTACCCATGAAATTTGGCTTATGGTATCCCAACTCACTCCAAAAGGCAACCAGGCTAGAGGTAGGCTTTTCAAAAAAAAAAAAAAAAAAGAAAAGAAGTTAGAGGTAGGGCTGACAGAAAATTTTAAGAAATTGATAATATTAATATAAAAAATTGTTTCATATTATCCACATAATTTGAGCTTTATATAAAATTTAAATAAATTTTAATTCCTTAAACTAGTTTTTAGGTATAACTAAACTTGATTTATTTTTTCTATATAGTATCATAATATACTCTATTTTAATATTGAATCACTCATAATTATATTTACTTACAAATTTCACACACTAGGTATTCGTATATGGGCGTGAGGGGGTGTGTGTTGTTTTAGATTAGTTTGAAATGAAGTGTTTAAGTTATATATAAAATTTGGATAAATCTCCTCCCCTAAAATTACTTATTGAGTAAAGTTATGTCCAATTTATTTTCTCTACATTTATTCATGAAGCTGATGATTCTATTAGAATTTATAAATTATTGTCTAAAATTTGAGGCGCATAATGTAATATTTTAAATTTTGTTATTTTAAAAAATTTTGTTGTTTTTTTAAAATCAATTTATAGTATTTCTTTTAAAATATACAATATCATTAATTTAGGAAAATAATATAATAAAATATACATATTTAATAGTAATAAAAACTGAAAAATTTATATCAACAAAAAATAATTTAAAAATGAAATACTTATTCATATTAAGAATAATAAAGAGTAAATATTTTATTGAAATTTTAATTTAAAATAAATACAAACAATTAGGGGTGGCCACGGCTCAGGATCCATTGGTTACGGTTCTTGAACCGTCGGTTTAGGTTCAATGAAATCATGAACCTGAACCAATCCGTCATAAGACGGTTTGGGAGACCGCGGGTTCCGGTTCGAGCTCCGGTTTAAAACGGTTTAAAGGACGGTTCGAAAAATGACAGTTCAAGACGGTTTGAAAGCGGTTTAGGAGCGATTTAAGAGTGACTTAAAGGAAAAAATTAGAGGAAAATTTTATTGATTTAGAATTTAAGTTATTTAAAATATTTTAATTTTTCTTAGAAATCTTTCAATCAAAATAAAATAAGAAAAATAAGAATAAAAATAACTTATTTTTAAGAAAAATTTAATAAGCAAAAACTTGAACTTATTACAAAAATTAGAAAAAGGTGTATGAATTTAATTTTGCCTATGTATCCCTTTAGGATTTAGAGGAATCAAAATTTTCAGTTATAAGTTGAGAAAATGGGGATTGAGGTGGTTTGGTTATGTGAAGCATAGACATAGGAAAACTCCAATTAGACAAGTAGAGCATATTGGGTTGAGGATAGAAGAAAATAATAGGTAGACCTAAACTGACTTGGAGGAGAATAGTATAACATGACCTAGAAGCATTACATATTTCCGAGAATTTAACCCAAAATCGTTTAGAGTGGAGAAAGAGAATCCATATAGTAATTCCCAATAAATTTTTTGGATAAAAGCTTAGTTGAATTGAGTTGAATTGAGTATTACTTACCCTTTTTAAAAAAATTATATGATAATTGATAATTAAAAAATATAAAAAAAAATCAAAATGGAGGGTGTTGAAAATTTTATTGAAGATATAAAATAATAACAGAGTAATTGAGATAGAATAAAAATAATAAAGTAGGAGAATTTTGAAAGTACTGAGAATTAAAAGAAATGTAGAAAATAATTATTTCGAAAATTTGAGAGAAATTGAAAAAGTACTAAGAATTAAAGAGAGTGTAGAGAATAATTGTGTAGAGAATTAATGATATATATATATATATATATATATATATATATATATATATATATATATATATATGTATTATAATTAGAGTGAAGTATTTATTTAATTTTTTTTTATTTATATCGATAGTTTTTTTCCGGTTCGGAATCATCTGTTCAATCCGGTTCGAACCACGATTCACGATTTCTAAAATTATGAACCTGAACCAAAATTTTCGGAGCCTCAAATGAATTTATAATTTCAATAAATAACTTAAATGAGTTAAATTTCACAAATTACACTTCATAACCATGAAGAAATAAATTAAGGAAGGATAAAAATAATTGAGATAAAATATGGTGTTCCGGTACACTGTGTGGCATAATTTGCTCGGCTATATTGTAGACGGGTAAAGGGTGTCACAATGAGCTCCATGTTCTAGCTCCTAACACTGCATTAATTATGACTTATTTTAAGTTCTGCACTTTTTGGTTCTATACCATGACAAACATTCTTCCTAATGTCATCGTTTTCCAAGCTCTCTATCTTTACTTTTCTGTTTACGTCATTTACCTTTTTAAGAACCGCATTTTGCCTCCTCTATATTTTGACTCTACTTTTCCTAATCATATCCTAATTTAGGCCTTTCAGTTTGTTCTTTAGCCAACTCCTTTTACCTTACCCAAAACTGAACGTTAACTATTTTATTCTTTAACTCTATTCTCTTTCTGGACTTGATTGTCATGTCAAAAACTTATACCTTTTCACTATCTCAACTAAGTCAGCTACACTTCGATGTTACTTCGAATTGGTCCTTTAATCACTCCATTTAGTACTTCCATTGACATTTAGGTTATACTGCACCTGTAACTAACTATCTATATTTTCATTTCTATACTTTTTCTATTATTGGCATTCTATAATTTGTTTTTGCTGACTTACTACCCTTAACATTATTCTATTTAGAGTATACTCTTGTCTTAAGCAATAAGAAGTTGAAAAGGAACTCAGGGACTTACAGCCATGCATTCACTGTGTCATCTCCGTTCCTATCCTTTAGATTACATACTATCCTTTACTACCTCAAGGAGGGGATCTGTAGAGGTTCTATTTTCTCATATCCACTCAATTAGTCAAAACTTAAGATATTAGGTACCATAACCCGTCATTCAATTCACAGGCTTTTCATCCATTATGCTCTGATCACTTATGGTTCTTACAATGGAACTTGTACCTTCTTCAGGATATCTAAGCTAATAACTCTTTACCACACTCTACAATGCCATTTGGGACACCATTCTGCAGGTCACCATCAACAGTAATAACCTTCTGTCTCTTTTGAAAGGATAAGACCATACCCTATATCACAACTAACTATAAAAGAGGTATTGTATCTACTACCTTGACACAACTATGTTAGGCTATCTGCTCTCTCATTATACCGCAAACTCCTTAAAGCATCATTTCACAGGCTTTGAATATCATTCATAGCATCCAGTCTCCTATTAGGGAAGCAAAGTCGTACTCTATACCTTGCTGCCACACAAAAAAGATACTATTTTTATTAAACTTTAGGCAAAACGTCCATTGTAATGCCAAAACTCTCCAAACCCCATATTGGAGACCAAATGGTCTCACTCTGTAGATGTTACCTTTACTTTATGACTATACCAAAACCTTTAATTTTTATGGTAACTTCTAATATAACTCTAGCTCATGCCAGGGTAACTGAGTCACTGATTCTAGTTACCGCTAAATTGTGACCTTTTATATTCTAGCTCAAGGATTTTGAACCCCTAACTAGGAGTTCTCAACTCCTTTACAGATAAAAAACTCTCTTCTAGCATAATTATACCAAAACAAAAACTGTCTCCAATACCCTTAGGATACACATTGGGGATGCACGCAGTTCTATACAACAATCCTATGTCTGTATCGTAATATGTAACTTACAGCATAAACACCGAGAACATTGCATAGTTACTATAGTACGTCATAACAGACAAGTTTCCCCACCTCTTATCTCTCTGTAACCACTGATACCATAAACTTGCCTTGACTGAGCTATCCACTAATAACTGCCAGTAGTGGTACCTTTACCACTATCTAGGGTAGCTATACTGCTATAACCCACCTTTACGTACTCATGCCTTACACTAGATAGGCATGCCAATTAGCTCTATTCTGACAGGAACACGACATCTTAGAGTATGTATCCCTATGGCTGACCTCAACACGCCTGTTAATTTAAGTTCACATTACCATGTACTCCACAAAAACTAAGACATTGAATTGAAGCACTCCTACACTATCCAAGGAATAACGCAGAATCTAGAAATAAGAAATTACAAAAAAAGACGAAACAGGAACCTATACTCCGCATGTGATGCTCCAGGTACACACTTTCCTATGAATCTAGAGCCTAGGCTCTGATATTAACTTTGTTATGACCTGATTCCATGGGCAGGATTGACACTGTGACCTAGGCCAGCAAAAAGCCCCCAAGGCCTGTAGTAAGCCTTATTATTCCCAAACCCATAACCAGGACCAAAATTGAGGCCCAACATGTAAATAAAATAAAATGTTATAAATTTATTTTAGGCCAACTCAACCCGATTTTTATCAGGAAATCAAAACTAGGAGAGCCCAGCTTAACCCAGATATCCATCATGTACAAACTATTTAATATCATAAATTTTTTCATTAATTAATGCAATATATATACAAACCAATGTCACAGTAGAGTTCTAGTTACTAAACAAATAAATAAAAAAGTAAACACAATAAATTATTAAACTAAGAAGCACAACCTGCAAAGGAAAATACATGTTAGACTAGAAGAAATAAACTCGCTCCTCCTGTAACCTGAGAAAAATATTTGAATGGGAATGAGCGTTCGACTCAAAGAGTTTAGATATTGATTATAAGTGTAATTTCTATAACTATCTAAAATTAGTGCAATCCTATCATGAAATGCACATTTATCACATAAAATAATAATTCATCTAATATTCGCACGAGAAGTTAATTTGGAGCTACTCACACACCCAGTGTATCACATCAATACATATATGGGAGCTAATCTCCTATACAGCTCTGTTAATATAATATTTGCCAACGAGGTCAACTCAAGCAGGACTTTCGCTTAATAATCCAAGTGCAGGGGGTTAACGAGATCAACTCAAAGTCGTACTCACCCTGACTTATCCATATATATAAGGATCGAGTCCCAGTGAGTCAAGCTCCAGTTGTAACTACCCGTCGTACCCATATCCATATCCATACCATACTCATGCTAATACACACTCATAGCTCCAAATTATCCTCAAAGTGACAATCACAAATAAATAATAATAATTAAATATACATTAACTAAAATGCCCCTAATATATTAACTAATTATGTGCATAATAAATTATTTATAGAATGCATGAGCATGCTGATATATAATTAATATTGAAATTATAAGAATAATTAATATCTAACTCATAGAATGGTCGATTTGATTGTAACTAGTCCAGCTGGAAGGAGAAGATGGCCGGCACCGATCACTTAAACATACACATTGACCTTTATCAAAAGACTAATAAAATTAACCAATTAATTTAGTTAAAGAAGTAATAATAATTCCTAAGGTCGTGCCGAAATTTTGGCAGAGTCTTTCCTATAACTGGACCTAACCTCCTTGCAAGAAAAATACAACAACTGCAACAAACAGGGCCTCAGGCCCACAATAATAATTATAATGCCCATCCGGGGTCTACAAGGATCCTAATTTAGGTTCAAACCTCTAAACTCCAGCTCAGGTCCCTAACTCCTCTATAGTCCAAATAATTATTTTTAGCACTTTAAAAAATTATAAAAATATTTTTAGAGATCCTCTACATAATTCCTGTATTAATTAAAGTCATTTTACTTAATTTTACTAAGTCAGGAATATTTTATAGATTTTACCAGCTAGCTTAAACAAAGAAGAAACTATATAATTTGAGTTAGGGACTACCTTTGCAAATTTTGCTACCTAAAACACGTTCGGAATGTCTGAAAATGCTAGGAACAATTGCAAACATGACCCCTTTCTGATACAGTACATCGAACACTCAGACTGGGCTAAAAACTCGGTCCCGAGTGTCGGTGAGCTAGTGTCAATCTAATTGCATCTTAACGAAGCCCAAAAATTGTTAATAATTATCATATAATTATATTTAATTTTTGAGCATCCAGAAAAGTAAAAAATCTCACTAAGTGATTTGGACCGTCTGATGATTGTCTTTTTTAAACGGTGTCTAATCAGAGCAGGGTTGATCTCATCTCGAAGGTTTTGATGCGCTGAGTTCATCAGTGGTCTCGGATTGCCAATCCAATGGTCGGATTGGCCAGAATCGGCCCTAGAAGTTTTGATTTCTCTCTCCTAGGTTCGTCGAATTCCGGCGAATATAAGGGGTGGGTTTGGTCGAATCTGTTAACCCAGAGGAAGAGGAGTTGAACGCTGGTGGTTTCTGTTCGATCCGTTGTCAGAATCACCAGAAAAAGGTGAAAGACTATTCGCCTTACTCCTTGTGTGCTTCACTGGAAAATCGTGCCATCCACCGCTGTTCATCATCCATGGAGGGTCGCCAGTGTAGCTGAGGGCCGCTGGAGGTTCGTCGGAGCTTTTTTGTCCATTACCCATCATTAGTCTGGCTAGAGACACAATGAACGGAGAGGGAGAGGGAGAGGGAGAGGGAGAGACGCGAGAGAAAAAGAGAGAGGTTTTGTTTGGGGTTCTATTTGCAAATTAAAATTTATGGGTTTTTTTACTTTTAATTACGCTTTTCAGTCCCTAAACTTTTGGGTATATTCAAATGGGTCCAAAATCCTTTTAATTGGGTCCCTAAAATACAAATATAGATATAATTAAATAATAATAATAATAATAATAATAATAATAATAATAATAATAATAATAATAATAATAATAATCACATTAATAACAATTAAATTAAATCTTAGAACTAAGGTTAACAATAATGTAATAATATATTTTGTTAATTGATTTAATATCAATATTTACAACTAATTATTTTAATTAAAATTAGACTATTAAATAATTTATAAAATATATTTAAAAATAACATTACAAATATATAAATGAAAGTTTTATTAAAATTATAAATTAGTTAGATAATATTAAAATAATATTTAAATACCATATATAAAAATATAAAATTTATATTTTTAAAATTCAGGTTATTACAATTATTATTATTTAAATTTATATATTTAATTAATAATTTATGTAAAATATATTTTTATTTATAATTTTATTTTAAAACTAAATATTTAAATTCTTTTTCTTATCGAAGATAAATATACACACACGTTTAGGGAAGGCTCGACAACAAAATATATAG
Organism: Hevea brasiliensis; assembly: GCF_030052815.1. Lineage (NCBI taxonomy): Eukaryota > Viridiplantae > Streptophyta > Magnoliopsida > Malpighiales > Euphorbiaceae > Hevea > Hevea brasiliensis. The sequence continues at coordinate 107,658,611 of NC_079493.1, forward strand.
AATAAATTATAAAGTATATTTAGTGTACTCCTATCAAAGCAATTACACTATAAAAATAAAAAAATGGGACACACTGTGTTGTGACTAATTAGTTTAAAATCTTTATTTATGTTTGACTTATTTAAAATAAAAATCATGCTTTTAAAGGCAGTTTAATGTTTTATAAACATTTACAATTATTTATTTATTTTATTAACATGTTATGTAAATATTATTGTTTTTCTTAAGAAAAATAATATGATTTTTTATTTATTTTAATTGAGAAATGAATTTTAAAATAATTTAAAAATTATATTTATGACGGCCTATCTATCAATAATAACTAACATGAAAAATAATTATTAATGTATGACGTCAATTTTCACTACCAAGATAAGAGATAAAGTAGCAGTATTACATTAAAAAATTTTATTTCCTTAAATAATAAATTATGAAATTGGATAATACATTTTTAAATTACCCATGAAATTTGGCCTATGATATCCCAACTCATTCCAAAAAGCAACCAGGCTAGAGGTAGGCTTTTCAAAAAAAAAAAAAGAAAAGAAGTTAGAGGTAGGGCTGACAGAAAATTTTAAGAAATTGATAATATTAATATAAAAAATTGTTTCATATTATCCACATAATTTGAGCTTTATATAAAATTTAAATAAATTTTAATTCCTTAAACTAGTTTTTAGGTATAACTAAACTTGATTTATTTTTTCTATATAGTATCATAATATACTCTATTTTAATATTGAATCACTCATAATTATATTTACTTACAAATTTCACACACTAGGTATTCGTATATGGGCGTGAGGGGGTGTGTGTTGTTTTAGATTAGTTTGAAATGAAGTGTTTAAGTTATATATAAAATTTGGATAAATCTCCTCCCCTAAAATTACTTATTGAGTAAAGTTATGTCCAATTTATTTTCTCTACATTTATTCATGAAGCTGATGATTCTATTAGAATTTATAAATTATTGTCTAAAATTTGAGGCGCATAATGTAATATTTTAAATTTTGTTATTTTAAAAAATTTTGTTGTTTTTTTAAAATCAATTTATAGTATTTCTTTTAAAATATACAATATCATTAATTTAGGAAAATAATATAATAAAATATACATATTTAATAGTAATAAAAACTGAAAAATTTATATCAACAAAAAATAATTTAAAAATGAAATACTTATTCATATTAAGAATAATAAAGAGTAAATATTTTATTGAAATTTTAATTTAAAATAAATACAAACAATTAGGGGTGGCCACGGCTCAGGATCCATTGGTTACGGTTCTTGAACCGCCGGTTCAGGATCAATGAAATTATGAACCTGAATTAAACCGTCATGGGACGGTTTGAAAGACCGTTCTTAAACCGCCGGTTTCGGTTCGAGCCCCGGTTTAAAACGGTTTAAAGGATGGTTCGAAAAATGACAGTTCAAGACGGTTTGAAAGTGATTTAGGAGCGGTTTAAGAGCGACTTAAAGGAAAAAATTATAGGAAAACTTTATTGATTTAGAATTTAAGTTACATTTAAAATATTTTAATTTTTCTTAGAAATCTTTCAATCAAAATAAAATAAGAAAAATAAGAATAAAAATAACTTATTTTTAAGAAAAATTTAATAAGCAAAAACTTGAACTTATTACAAAAATTAGAAAAAGGTGTATGAATTTAATTTTGCCTATGTATCCCTTTAGGATTTAGAGGAATCAAAATTTTCAGTTATAAGTTGAGAAAATGGGGATTGAGGTGGTTTGGTTATGTGAAGCATAGACATAGGAAAACTCCAATTAGACAAGTAGAGCATATTGGGTTGAGGATAGAAGAAAATAATAGGTAGACCTAAACTGACTTGGAGGAGAATAGTATAACATGACCTAGAAGCATTACATATTTCCGAGGATTTAACCCAAAATCGTTTAGAGTGGAGAAAGAGAATCCATATAGCCGACCCCAATAAATTTTTTGGATAAAAGCTTAGTTGAATTGAGTTGAATTGAGTATTACTTACCCTTTTTAAAAAAATTATATGATAATTGATAATTAAAAAATATAAAAAAAAATCAAAATGGAGGGTGTTGAAAATTTTATTGAAGATATAAAATAATAACAGAGTAATTGAGATAGAATAAAAATAATAAAGTAGGAGAATTTTGAAAGTACTGAGAATTAAAAGAAATGTAGAAAATAATTATTTCCAAAATTTGAGAGAAATTGAAAAAGTACTAAGAATTAAAGAGAGTGTAGAGAATAATTGTGTAGAGAATTAATGATATATATATATATATATATATATATATATATATATATATATATATATATATATATATATATATATATATATGAATTAGAAGTAGAGTGAAGTATTTATTGAATTTTTTTGTATTTAAATCGCTAGTTTTTTTCCGGTTCGGAATCATCTGTTCAATTCGGTTCGGAACCGCCGATTCACGATTTCTAAAAATTATGAACCTGAACCAAAATTTTCGGAGCCTCAAATGAATTTATAATTTCAATAAATAACTTAAATGAGTTAAATTTCACAAATTACACTTCATAACCATGAAGAAATAAATTAAGGAAGGATAAAAATAATTGAGATAAAATATGGTGTTCCGGTACACTGTGTGGCATAATTTGCTCGGCTATATTGTAGACGGGTAAAGGGTGTCACAATGAGCTCCATGTTCTAGCTCCTAACACTGCATTAATTATGACTTATTTTAAGTTCTGCACTTTTTGGTTCTATACCATGACAAACATTCTTCCTAATGTCATCGTTTTCCAAGCTCTCTATCTTTACTTTTCTGTTTACGTCATTTACCTTTTTAAGAACCGCATTTTGCCTCCTCTATATTTTGACTCTACTTTTCCTAATCATATCCTAATTTAGGCCTTTCAGTTTGTTCTTTAGCCAACTCCTTTTACCTTACCCAAAACTGAACGTTAACTATTTTATTCTTTAACTCTATTCTCTTTCTGGACTTGATTGTCATGTCAAAAACTTATACCTTTTCACTATCTCAACTAAGTCAGCTACACTTCGATGTTACTTCGAATTGGTCCTTTAATCACTCCATTTAGTACTTCCATTGACATTTAGGTTATACTGCACCTGTAACTAACTATCTATATTTTCATTTCTATACTTTTTCTATTATTGGCATTCTATAATTTGTTTTTGCTGACTTACTACCCTTAACATTATTCTATTTAGAGTATACTCTTGTCTTAAGCAATAAGAAGTTGAAAAGGAACTCAGGGACTTACAGCCATGCATTCACTGTGTCATCTCCGTTCCTATCCTTTAGATTACATACTATCCTTTACTACCTCAAGGAGGGGATCTGTAGAGGTTCTATTTTCTCATATCCACTCAATTAGTCAAAACTTAAGATATTAGGTACCATAACCCGTCATTCAATTCACAGGCTTTTCATCCATTATGCTCTGATCACTTATGGTTCTTACAATGGAACTTGTACCTTCTTCAGGATATCTAAGCTAATAACTCTTTACCACACTCTACAATGCCATTTGGGACACCATTCTGCAGGTCACCATCAACAGTAATAACCTTCTGTCTCTTTTGAAAGGATAAGACCATACCCTATATCACAACTAACTATAAAAGAGGTATTGTATCTACTACCTTGACACAACTATGTTAGGCTATCTGCTCTCTCATTATACCGCAAACTCCTTAAAGCATCATTTCACAGGCTTTGAATATCATTCATAGCATCCAGTCTCCTATTAGGGAAGCAAAGTCGTACTCTATACCTTGCTGCCACACAAAAAAGATACTATTTTTATTAAACTTTAGGCAAAACGTCCATTGTAATGCCAAAACTCTCCAAACCCCATATTGGAGACCAAATGGTCTCACTCTGTAGATGTTACCTTTACTTTATGACTATACCAAAACCTTTAATTTTTATGGTAACTTCTAATATAACTCTAGCTCATGCCAGGGTAACTGAGTCACTGATTCTAGTTACCGCTAAATTGTGACCTTTTATATTCTAGCTCAAGGATTTTGAACCCCTAACTAGGAGTTCTCAACTCCTTTACAGATAAAAAACTCTCTTCTAGCATAATTATACCAAAACAAAAACTGTCTCCAATACCCTTAGGATACACATTGGGGATGCACGCAGTTCTATACAACAATCCTATGTCTGTATCGTAATATGTAACTTACAGCATAAACACCGAGAACATTGCATAGTTACTATAGTACGTCATAACAGACAAGTTTCCCCACCTCTTATCTCTCTGTAACCACTGATACCATAAAGCGGCCTTGGTGAGCTATCCACTAATAACTGCCAGTAGTGGTACCTTTACCACTATCTAGGGTAGCTATACTGCTATAACCCACCTTTACGTACTCATGCCTTACACTAGATAGGCATGCCAATTAGCTCTATTCTGACAGGAACACGACATCTTAGAGTATGTATCCCTATGGCTGACCTCAACACGCCTGTTAATTTAAGTTCACATTACCATGTACTCCACAAAAACTAAGACATTGAATTGAAGCACTCCTACACTATCCAAGGAATAACGCAGAATCTAGAAATAAGAAATTACAAAAAAAGACGAAACAGGAACCTATACTCCGCATGTGATGCTCCAGGTACACACTTTCCTATGAATCTAGAGCCTAGGCTCTGATATTAACTTTGTTATGACCTGATTCCATGGGCAGGATTGACACTGTGACCTAGGCCAGCAAAAAGCCCCCAAGGCCTGTAGTAAGCCTTATTATTCCCAAACCCATAACCAGGACCAAAATTGAGGCCCAACATGTAAATAAAATAAAATGTTATAAATTTATTTTAGGCCAACTCAACCCGATTTTTATCAGGAAATCAAAACTAGGAGAGCCCAGCTTAACCCTGATATCCATCATGTACAAACTATTTAATATCATAAATTTTTTCATTAATTAATGCAATATATATACAAACCAATGTCACAGTAGAGTTCTAGTTACTAAACAAATAAATAAAAAAGTAAACACAATAAATTATTAAACTAAGAAGCACAACCTGCAAAGGAAAATACATGTTAGACTAGAAGAAATAAACTCGCTCCTCCTGTAACCTGAGAAAAATATTTGAATGGGAATGAGCGTTCGACTCAAAGAGTTTAGATATTGATTATAAGTGTAATTTCTATAACTATCTAAAATTAGTGCAATCCTATCATGAAATGCACATTTATCACATAAAATAATAATTCATCTAATATTCGCACGAGAAGTTAATTTGGAGCTACTCACACACCCAGTGTATCACATCAATACATATATGGGAGCTAATCTCCTATACAGCTCTGTTAATATAATATTTGCCAACGAGGTCAACTCAAGCAGGACTTTCGCTTAATAATCCAAGTGCAGGGGGTTAACGAGATCAACTCAAAGTCGTACTCACCCTGACTTATCCATATATATAAGGATCGAGTCCCAGTGAGTCAAGCTCCAGTTGTAACTACCCGTCGTACCCATATCCATATCCATACCATACTCATGCTAATACACACTCATAGCTCCAAATTATCCTCAAAGTGACAATCACAAATAAATAATAATAATTAAATATACATTAACTAAAATGCCCCTAATATATTAACTAATTATGTGCATAATAAATTATTTATAGAATGCATGAGCATGCTGATATATAATTAATATTGAAATTATAAGAATAATTAATATCTAACTCATAGAATGGTCGATTTGATTGTAACTAGTCCAGCTGGAAGGAGAAGATGGCCGGCACCGATCACTTAAACATACACATTGACCTTTATCAAAAGACTAATAAAATTAACCAATTAATTTAGTTAAAGAAGTAATAATAATTCCTAAGGTCGTAGAAATTTTGTGAGTCTTTCCTATAACTGGACCTAACCTCCTTGCAAGAAAAATACAACAACTGCAACAAACAGGGCCTCAGGCCCACAATAATAATTATAATGCCCATCCGGGGTCTACAAGGATCCTAATTTAGGTTCAAACCTCTAAACTCCAGCTCAGGTCCCTAACTCCTCTATAGTCCAAATAATTATTTTTAGCACTTTAAAAAATTATAAAAATATTTTTAGAGATCCTCTACATAATTCCTGTATTAATTAAAGTCATTTTACTTAATTTTACTAAGTCAGGAATATTTTATAGATTTTACCAGCTAGCTTAAACAAAGAAGAAACTATATAATTTGAGTTAGGGACTACCTTTGCAAATTTTGCTACCTAAAACACGTTCGGAATGTCTGAAAATGCTAGGAACAATTGCAAACATGACCCCTTTCTGATACAGTACATCGAACACTCAGACTGGGCTAAAAACTCGGTCCCGAGTGTCGGTGAGCTAGTGTCAATCTAATTGCATCTTAACGAAGCCCAAAAATTGTTAATAATTATCATATAATTATATTTAATTTTTGAGCATCCAGAAAAGTAAAAAATCTCACTAAGTGATTTGGACCGTCTGATGATTGTCTTTTTTAAACGGTGTCTAATCAGAGCAGGGTTGATCTCATCTCGAAGGTTTTGATGCGCTGAGTTCATCAGTGGTCTCGGATTGCCAATCCAATGGTCGGATTGGCCAGAATCGGCCCTAGAAGTTTTGATTTCTCTCTCCTAGGTTCGTCGAATTCCGGCGAATATAAGGGGTGGGTTTGGTCGAATCTGTTAACCCAGAGGAAGAGGAGTTGAACGCTGGTGGTTTCTGTTCGATCCGTTGTCAGAATCACCAGAAAAAGGTGAAAGACTATTCGCCTTACTCCTTGTGTGCTTCACTGGAAAATCGTGCCATCCACCGCTGTTCATCATCCATGGAGGGTCGCCAGTGTAGCTGAGGGCCGCTGGAGGTTCGTCGGAGCTTTTTTGTCCATTACCCATCATTAGTCTGGCTAGAGACACAATGAACGGAGAGGGAGAGGGAGAGGGAGAGGGAGAGACGCGAGAGAAAAAGAGAGAGGTTTTGTTTGGGGGGGGGGGGTTCTATTTGCAAATTAAAATTTATGGGTTTTTTTTTACTTTTAATTACGCTTTTCAGTCCCTAAACTTTTTGGGTATATTCAAATGGGTCCAAAATCCTTTTTAATTGGGTCCCTAAAATACAAATATAGATATAATTAAATAATAATAATAATAATAATAATAATAATAATAATAATAATAATAATAATAATAATAATAATAATCACATTAATAACAATTAAATTAAATCTTAGAACTAAGGTTAACAATAATGTAATAATATATTTTGTTAATTGATTTAATATCAATATTTATAACTAATTATTTTAATTAAAATTAGACTATTAAATAATTTATAAAATATATTTAAAAATAACATTACAAATATATAAATGAAAGTTTTATTAAAATTATAAATTAGTTAGATAATATTAAAATAATATTTAAATACCATATATAAAAATATAAAATTTATATTTTTAAAATTCAGGTTATTACAATTATTATTATTTAAATTTATATATTTAATTAATAATTTATGTAAAATATATTTTTATTTATAATTTTATTTTAAAACTAAATATTTAAATTCTTTTTCTTATCGAAGATAAATATACACACATGTTTAGGGAAGGCTCGACAACAAAATATATAGAATAAATTATAAAGTATATTTAGTGTACTCCTATCAAAGCAATTACACTATAAAAATAAAAAAATGGGACACACTGTGTTGTGACTAATTAGTTTAAAATCTTTATTTATGTTTGACTTATTTAAAATAAAAATCATGCTTTTAAAGGCAGTTTAATGTTTTATAAACATTTACAATTATTTATTTATTTTATTAACATGTTATGTAAATATTATTGTTTTTCTTAAGAAAAATAATATGATTTTTTATTTATTTTAATTGAGAAATGAATTTTAAAATAATTTAAAAATTATATTTATGACGGCCTATCTATCAATAATAACTAACATGAAAAATAATTATTAATGTATGACGTCAATTTTCACTAACAAGATAAGAGATAAAGTAGCAGTCTTACATTAAAAAATTTTATTTCCTTAAATAATAAATTATTAAATTGGATAATACATTTTTAAATTACCCATGAAATTTGGCTTATGGTATCCCAACTCACTCCAAAAGGCAACCAGGCTAGAGGTAGGCTTTTCAAAAAAAAAAAAAAAAAAAAGAAAAGAAGTTAGAGGTAGGGCTGACAGAAAATTTTAAGAAATTGATAATATTAATATAAAAAATTGTTTCATATTATCCACATAATTTGAGCTTTATATAAAATTTAAATAAATTTTAATTCCTTAAACTAGTTTTTAGGTATAACTAAACTTGATTTATTTTTTCTATATAGTATCATAATATACTCTATTTTAATATTGAATCACTCATAATTATATTTACTTACAAATTTCACACACTAGGTATTCGTATATAGGCGTGAGGGGGTGTGTGTTGTTTTAGATTAGTTTGGAATGAAGTGTTTAAGTTATATATAAAATTTGGATAAATCTCCTCCCCTAAAATTACTTATTGAGTAAAGTTATGTCTAATTTATTTTCTCTACATTTATTCATGAAGCTGATGATTCTATTAGAATTTATAAATTATTGTCTAAAATTTGAGGCGCATAATGTAATATTTTAAATTTTGTTATTTTAAAAAATTTTGTTGTTTTTTTAAAATCAATTTATAGTATTTCTTTTAAAATATACAATATCATTAATTTAGGAAAATAATATAATAAAATATACATATTTAATAGTAATAAAAACTGAAAAATTTATATCAACAAAAAATAATTTAAAAATGAAATACTTATCCATATTAAGAATAATAAAGAGTAAATATTTTATTGAAATTTTAATTTAAAATAAATACATATAATTAGGGGTGGCCACGGCTCAGGATCCGTTGGTTACGGTTCTTGAACCGCCGGTTCAGGATCAATGAAATTATGAACCTGAACTAAACCGTCATGGGACGGTTTGAAAGACGGTTCTTAAACCGCCGGTTTCGGTTCGAGCCCCGGTTTAAAACGGTTTAAAGGATGGTTCGAAAAATGACAGTTCAAGACGGTTTGAAAGTGATTTAGGAGCGGTTTAAGAGCGACTTAAAGGAAAAAATTAGAGGAAAATTTTATTGATTTAGAATTTAAGTTACATTTAAAATATTTTAATTTTTCTTAGAAATCTTTCAATCAAAATAAAATAAGAAAAATAAGAATAAAAATAACTTATTTTTAAGAAAAATTTAATAAGCAAAAACTTGAACTTATTACAAAAATTAGAAAAAGGTGTATGAATTTAATTTTGCCTATGTATCCCTTTAGGATTTAGAGGAATCAAAATTTTCAGTTATAAGTTGAGAGAAGGGGGATTGAGGTGGTTTGATTATGTGAAGCATAGACATAGGAAAACTCCAATTAGACAAGTAGAGCATATTGGGTTGAGGATAGAAGAAAATAATAGGTAGACCTAAACTGACTTGGAGGAGAATAGTATAACATGACCTAGAAGCATTACACATTTCCGAGGATTTAACCCAAAATCGTTTAGAGTGGAGAAAGAGAATCCATATAGCCGACCCCAATAAATTTTTTGGATAAAAGCTTAGTTGAATTGAGTTGAATTGAGTATTACTTACCCTTTTTAAAAAAATTATATGATAATTGATAATTAAAAAATATAAAAAAAAATCAAAATGGAGGGTGTTGAAAATTTTATTGAAGATATAAAATAATAACAGAGTAATTGAGATAGAATAAAAATAATAAAGCAGGGGAATTTTGAAAGTACTGAGAATTAAAAGAAATGTAGAAAATAATTATTTCGAAAATTTGAGAGAAATTGAAAAAGTATTAAGAATTAAAGAGAGTGTAGAGAATAATTGTGTAGAGAATTAATGATATATATATATATATATATATATATATATATATATATATATATATATATATATATATATATGAATTAGAAGTAGAGTGAAGTATTTATTGAATTTTTTTGTATTTAAATCGCTAGTTTTTTTCCGGTTCGGAATCATCTGTTCAATCCGGTTCGGAACCGCCGGTTCACGATTTCTAAAAATTATGAACCTGAACCAAACCATAGAATGACGGTTTCGGTCCGGTTCGAAGTCGGTTCCGGTTTTGATCGGTTTCAATCCGATTTTGACCGAACCGGTTCCGGTTCGAAACCAGACCATGGCCACCCCTACATACAATTAAATTTGACTTCATAAAAAATTTAAAAAATCAACTGAATAAATAAATTAATTAGCTAAGTAAATTTATTGAAATTAATTAACGACATTAATAAACAAAATGGAACAATATCCGTCCAATTTGTAATGGCATAAAATAATTTAGATGAATTTTGTTTAGAAATATGCATAGTTTTATAATGTTATTAGATTCGATTCGAAGATTGATTTAATAAAGAGTTCAGTGAATATACCGGTAGTTTAATTAATCGATTAATTGTTCAAAAAGAGAAACATTGAAAATTAATTAAATATATATAAAATAATTAAAAATTAATTAAATATAACACCTATTATATAAATAATTAATTAAATTTTAATTATTTAAAATAAAACATTAATATTTGTTAAGTTATATATTTAAAAACTATTTTAATCTATATTTCAACCTATAATTAGTTTGTCATTTTATATAACATTATAATATAAAATCATGGATGTACAGTAAAATTACTCCTCCTTTTAATGGTTTGATTTACTGTACACTCATTTATACTACTTTCCACTCATAAAAATAAATTTATTTTAAATTTTATATAGTTTAAAAAATATAATTAAATAATAATAAATTTTATTAAATTTTTTTTAAATATTCTTCATTCTGCTGCTCATCTGTTCGGAGTATATCTTCTTCTGAATCGATGGAAGGTGACAAGTCTAAATCCAAGAAAGACAATCAACCCATATTTCCTAATTCTCTCATAATCAATATTTATTTTAATTAGACAGTATGAGACAACAGAGGACGAGACAAATTTCTTATCAGAATTATAATATATTTTAAAACTAATAAATTTTTAATTTTTCAATGCATGTTAAATGAGTATAATGATACATCAATAAATAAACTAGCATTAAGCCCATAATTTAAGAAAAAAAAATTCCATCTTTATGAACTGGAGATGATAGCTAGGGACGACAATTCAAATTAATAGATATGTCCACGTCATGTGAATACAAGACACAAATAATATTAGGTCTAACATGAATATAATAGGATTAATGTAATATGATAAGATTTTAAATATAAATATAATCTTTTTATTATATGAATTACATAACATAACACGCATATTATAATTACTATTAAATCATTTCAGGTGAATTAGATATAATTTTATTCATTAAACATGTATTTAATACTTTTTGACATGATCCATCATAACCCGTTTAACATGTTTCAACATAATTTTTTTTATATATTTTGGATACAATTCAAGAATTTTTGATATTTATGAAATAATATATATCATAAAATTTATCGTGTTCAATTAAACATAAATTTAATAATACGTAAAAAAATAAAAAATGAAACAAGTAAATAATATTTGAACATTTAACTATTCAATATTTTAATTTATAAATAAAAAATAATTAATTATAATTTCAATTTGTTATATAAACACACAAATTAATTAAATTTTAATTAAACAAATTCATTAATAAGATAACAAATACAAACAAATTAGAATAAAATAATAAATCTATAAATATTTATAAATTCACTAATGGATGATTATATTCAAAACATTTTAACAGATCACGAGTCGAGTCATGACATAATTAATAAAGCATATTATAAATGTATCAAATTGAATTAGTGGATCAATCGATGACATGCAAGGTTGGAGTTACATGAGATTAGAGGGAACAATGGCTCCCAAACCCATGCCTCCTCATCACCTTTAAATTTTTTAATTAAAATTTTTAAATTATACTTAAAATAATAATATTTATATAATGATAAAAATTTATTTATTAGTAACTATAAGATCAATTAAGTATAAATTACGATTAAATATATTTATTATCTTACATTAATTTGATTAATATTTTTATATATTGATTTTCTTGATTTAAAATAAAAATATTTAATTTTATTAAATTTTTCTTTATTTAAAATTATGTCTCACTATCTTTTTTTTTTTTAAAGAATCAGTGAATAAAACAGATTGAATTAATAACTTAATGAACTTGTTATTAATTTTTAGGTGCAATGAAAGTATTTTTTATATTATATTTAAGTATGTATAGAGGAGAAATTTGACATTTTATTAATAAGAATAATAAAATAAGTATAGTTTAATGTTCTCATAAACAAAATAATTAATGATGTCAAATTATATAGACATTTAAGGTTAACATTCATTGCATTTAGTTGGCATTTAGTCTCCTTTCATGTTTATTTTTATGTATTTTTAGTATTATTTTAGAAAACATATTAATTCAACTCAATTCATTAACTTTTATATTTTATCAAGTGTTTTTATGTGGTTCTAGAATTAAAATGAGTTTGGCAGAGATTTGGGGGTCAAAACATGAAGAATATAGAGCCAAAAATATTACATGGCCTGTGTAAACATACCCGTGTAATTTCATGCACCCCATATAACCTTATGGATGAAAGAAAGCTGAAAAACTGAAGTGGCAGAAAGTTCCACGGGGTGGGGCATGTAACACTACACGCCCCATGTAAAATGCCCTGACAGCAATTCTGATGTGACTTTTCTTGCTTCTAACCAGACTCGGATGGACTCCTAAGGCTTCTAGGACTCTGAAATTAGGGTTTTTACACCAGATATAAATATAATAAGTCAATAATTGAGAGAGGGAGCCAATTTATATTCAAGGAGGCACATCAACTTCAAGGGATGCAAGGGAGAAACAAGATCTGCAAGATTGCTAGAGGAGATTTTTAGCTGAAGAGTCCAAGGCTACAATTGTCCTTCTGGGTTCTTTCACTCTATTTTCTTCTTATGTCTTCTCTTTATCTTTTTATAATAAAACTCACTATGTGTGAGTAGTTTCTTTACTCTAGGGTTAGGGTGTAGCACTCTCAATTTAATTATGGATCTTGTTTGATTTTATTTAATACATTGGGAATTTTATTTTTTGACTTAATCTCTTGTGTTCTTATTGCATGCTATGTGTTGATACCCATCCAGCCATGATCTAAGATATTGATTGATGAACTGAGAGGTGAAGATTGGTATTGGAAAATCAAGATTTTGAACCTAGGAAATCTGACCTAGAGATAGGTTGATAACCTTTATAGAGTTCCAAAATTAATCATAGATCTTATAGGGTTTTGATTAGGACTAATCACCAACGAAAGTAGGGTTTGGCTCTAGTTGAAATACACCTTAGATACCGTGAGAGAGGATCTAGGATACCTTAGGATTAATTTCCATCAAAGTAATAATCTCCCATTTATTGAATGAATTGGATTGATTTTATAATTGATTGAAATGTGAACCCCTAACTCTAGGTTGTTTTCATCTATTGGTATTTTAGTTTAGATAATTGTTTTAGACTTTATTTCTTTTAGTTTAGATTTAATTATCATTTCTCTATAACTCGATCGTCTAGATAATTAAAATCACTACAGTTTGGTACTCAACACGATCCTCGTGGGAATGATACTCTACTCATCACTTTATTACTTGTTAGCGATTCATGCACTTGCGGTGGTTGTAAAATCAGCAAACAAGTTTTTGGCGCCATTGCCAAGGACCAGTGCTTGATATCGAATGATTAGTGATTTGATTATTCTAAACATTCTTATTTCTTTTATAGTTTATTTCTTGTCTAATTTTATTTTTACTTGTTTTTTTTGTGAGGTACATTGAGATGTTTCATCAACAAATCTTTACAAGTTTTATTCAACAACAGAGTGAACCTTTTTACAATGCTTAAAGAAGATTTAATGAATTGGTAGAGCAATTTGCCAATCATAGTCTTTCAAATTATGAACTCACTCTCAATTTCTACAATGGTTTGGATGAAGCAATAAGGAATTGGGTAGATTATGGAGCTTGGGCTACCAATGATCATGTTCTTCAAAGAGACCATGAGGATGCCATTCACTTGTTAAATGACATGACAGATTTTATTCATCATTGGTATTGGGATCCTTCACTGTAGGGTTGGAGTCACTAATGCCCTCCAGACATTTATCAACCTAATATTTCACACTAACCATTCGAGCTGTAATTACAGAAGGGAGTGGGACTTGAAGATATGGTAGCTCCATTGGAATATTTTGACAATCTAATGGTAAATAATGAACTATTTCTTTATGAGGAGGAATCAAATGAACAAAGTTGGGAGAATGAAGAAGCTTCATGGGAATTTGAAACTGTAGAAGAAGTTGAATCTCAGGAACAAAATTCCTATAAAGATAACTTACTAGTAGAGTTTCCACAAGAACAGAAGTTACAGAAAGAAGAAGTGGAACCTAGAGATGAAGGAAATAACTCCTTTATAGTTGGGGGGTCATTGGAAAGTTACCTACATGAAGACAAATTAGGAGTAAAGGTGGTAAATGAAGAAATTGATAAAACTATCAATTTGAGTTCATTAATGATGTTTACACATACACCACCAAAAAACCCTTTTCTATCATGGACACCTCCTACATCATCATATGTCCTTCATGAGCTAAAGCAGTCTTCATCCCAAGCATATCACGCTAAACCATGTGTTGTTCATGCTATGTGCAATCTTATTTCAGATCTTGCCAATCTTAGGGGTACCACAAATCAAGACTCATATGTGGTGTTACATGACAACTATTATGGGCGAAAATTGCTTTTTGATTAGCAATTCTAAAATGGGTCAAGCTAATGACCTTAAATTAGCGTTTCTTGGGAGGCAACCCAAGTTTTAAATTTAAACTTTGTATTTGTTTATTTCTTTTATTTTATCACCCTCCCAATCTTAATTTCGATGTTTGTTCACTTTGTAGGTTCAAGAAGCACTTGAAGGGAGCAATAGAGATCAAACTCACAAATTTTCAATGGAAGACAAGCTTCAAGGGGAAGTATTTTATATCCATTAGCTTTTCCTTGTTATTTCATTTATAATGTTGCTCTTGACCTGATTGTGATATCTAGATAACATTGAGGACAATGTCAAATTTGAGTTTGAGCGTGCATTTCATGCATTGCATTCATATATTGCATTTCATCACCTTATTATGTCTATATTATATTTTTGTATAAAAAATCTAGAAAATTTTTGAAAATTTTGGACTTTTTCAAAAGGCTTTTAACTTAGAATTATAACTATAACCTTGATGAGCTAATAATTGGACTCTCTGGGAAAGAGGAATAAATGTAACTGGATAGGCAAAAAGGCTTTAATATGTTGTTTGTGAAAAATTAAATCACCTAAGTAGAGTTAAACTAGTTAAACCCTTTCATAGCCATTAATCAGTCATATTGAACTTGCAAAATTAGGAGAAAATTTTTGAAATACAAGAAACCTAAAAATGCCTCACCGGCTCTATAACATGCCTTTTCGACCTATCGAGGCAAAATCCTAGTTTATGCTTGGTGAAGAGATAACTAAGGCATTCCTTGATATAGCTTTACTAAGCTTTAATCACCCATAATTAAAATATATATCCCTTGCAGTCAACTTGTAGCCTATATTTATCCTTTAGAATTTATTACTTACCCATATTATTTACCTAGCCCCTAGCCTAAACACCTACCTTACCCTTTTGAGGAAGCCTAATGAACAAAGTAAAAAGCTTGCTAGATGCCAAAGAAAATAAGGAGAGAGGATGTAAAACTTAAGAAAGAGTGCAAGTATGCAATTGAAATAAAAGAAAAAACAAAAAAAAAAAAAGAAAAAGAAGAAAAAAAAATCCCTCTCCAACCTAGCAAAAGCAATGGGTTTGGGGGAGAGGTTTGATTCAAAAAAAAGGAAGTACCACGGAGGCATACTTAGCACTATAAAAACCAAAAGCCCCTCTTCTCCATACAAAATCAGTAGAAACAAACTTAGTATACTTAGTATTTTATGCATAAAGGCTATCCTCATATTTGCATTCCCTAAAAATCTTTCATTGGCAACTAAGTCATTATCCCTTTAGCTCCATTACAACTCTTTTTAAAGACCTTTTGATCTTTTGAAAAGTGTATGCTACACTAGTGGAGATAGGAAATTGAGATATACCTATGGAGTTGGAATTGAGTCACTTCATCACAATTACCTATAATAGAGGCAAATTTGGGGAGTAAGTGTTTCTTAAGTCTATCCTGATGAAACATGCTATTTGTGACTTATTAATGGCCTTGTATAGAAGAATAATTAGTTGAAACACCATAAAGGGAATGAGGTTCTAGCAAGCAACTATTAAGGCTTTATGCCTTAAAAGTGGGAATTTGGTATGAAGGTTGAAGAGTGTTCAATTATGCGCCAGTTAAGTTTTTGGTTATGTTTCTAGGTACCCCAATGAGTTTTTTTTTTAAAGTTTTGGTTTGGTTGAGGGCAAGCAAAGGTTTGAGTTTGGGAGTATTTGATGATGTGAAATTATATAGACATTTAAGGTTAACATTCATTGCATTTAGTTGGCATTTAGTCTCCTTTCATGTTTATTTTTACGTGTTTTTAGTATTATTTTAGAAAACATGTTAATCCAACTCAATTTATTGATTTTTTATATTTTATCAGGTGTTTTTATGTGGTTCTAGAATCAAAGATGAGTTTAGAAGAGATTTGGGGGTCAAAACATGAAGAATATAGGGCCAAAAACATTACATGGCCCATGTAAATACACCCGTGTAATTTCCTGCACCCTGTGTAACATTCTGGATGAAAGAACGCTAAAAAACTGAAGTGGCAAAAAGTTACACAAGGTGGGGCTTGTAACACTACACGCCCGGTGTAAAATGCCCTGACAGAAATTCTGATGCGACTTTTCTTTCTTCCAACCCGACCCAAATGGACTCCTAAGGATTTTAAGACTCTGAAACTAGGGTTTTTACACTAGATATAAATATAACAAGTCAAGAATTGAGAGGGGGAGCCAATTTACATTCAAGGAGGCACATCAACTTCAAGGGAGGTAAGGGAGAAACAAGATCTGCAAGATCGCTAGAGGGGATTTTCAACTGAAGTTTCAAAAGTCCAAGGCGCAATTCTCCTTCTGGGTTCTTTCACTCTATTTTTTTCTTATGTCTTCTCTTTATCTTTTTATAAACTTGATTGTAAAACTCACAATGTGTGAGCAGCTTCTTTATTCTAGGGTTAGAGTGTAGCACTCTCAATTTAATTATGAATCTTATTTGATTTTATTTAATACATTGAGAATTTTATTCTTTGATTTAATCTCTTGTGTTCTCATTGCATGCTATGTGTTAGTACCCACCTAGCCATGATCTAAGATACTGATTGATGAATTGAGATGTGAAGATTAGAATTGGGAAATCAAGATTTTGAACCTAGGAAATCTGACATAGAGATAGGCTGATAACTTTTGTGGAGTTCCAAAATTAATCATAGATCTCAAAGGGTTTTTGTTAGGACTAATCACCAATGAAAGTAGAGTTTGGCTCTAATTGAAATACACTTTAGATACCATGAGAAAGGATCTAGGATACCTTATGATTAATTTCCATCAAAGTAAAAATCTCCCATTTATTGAATGAATTAGATTGATTTCACAATTGATTGAAGTGTGAACTCCTAACTCTGGGTTGTTTTCACCCATTGATATTTTAGTTTAGATAATTGTTTTGGACTTTATTTCTTTTAGTTTAGATTTAATTATTATTTCTCTATAACTCGATTGTCTAGATAATTAAAATCACTATAGTTTAATACTAAACACGGTCCTCGTGAAAACGATACTCTACTCATCACTTTATTATTTGTTAGCGATCCGTGCACTTGCAATGGTTGTAAAACTAACAAATAATAATCAATAAGAAATCAATAATTTACGTTGTATTTCAAATTGTCAAATTATACATTCAAATATTGAAAAAAAATAAACAAAATTTTACCAAGGGATAAAAACAAAATCTTACTAAGGGGAAAAAAAAAATAAAACCTCAATAAGAAGGAAAAGTAGGACTTTAATATTGAGGAAAAAATCTCAAATCTATTTTTAAAGGATACAAATCTATGGAGAGAAACTTAGATCTATTCTAAATGAATCTAGATTTGAGAAATTATTAGAAAATAAAAAACAAGAAAATAATAAAAATAAAAAGAAAATCGATATAGAAGTAGTCACGAGTAACTGCATGAAAAAAGAGATCATTTATCTAAGTATTTATAAATATAAGAAAATATATATTTTTTTAATTATTCTTTTAGATATTATCTTCAAGCTCTGTCCGATGACACGGCATAACAATTAATATGTCATAAAGTGATTTATACAATAGAAATGTGGATAAACATAACAATCATCCTTTATTTTTGTTTACGTGTCTAAAATTATCATCTAATAATAGCTATTGAATGCACTTAAAAAATAATAATTAAAAAAAATCTGTAAAACATGGTAAGAAGAATGGCTTTTAAATGAAAAATCCAATGACGGATGGATCCCATTGAATTTTTAAAAATTTTTTTTGTCTGCAATTAAAATTGTAGCAAAAGAAGAGAGGTGGGTCTAAACTATAATTACCAAAATTCTTAAAAATACTTTATCACCTTCAAAGAACAAACATCATTTGGAGGTCCACAAATCACTATCCCTAAGGCAATTCAAACCACTTTCAATTTTCAAATAATAATAATAATAATAATAATAATAATAATAATAATAATAATAATAATTATTATTATTATTATTAATCTTTAAACTATATTAAAAATTTTACTTATTTGTTAAAAAAAAATTACATAATTACCGAATATATATTTTTATTAAATACAAAATAATTGCTATAATAAATATTTGTTAATAATATTAATAAATATAAAATAATGAATTTAAAATATATATATTTACATAAATAAGTTAAATATTAGATTAACAAATATTTTTCTTAAAAATTTATAAATTGTACATTACATTTATGTATAATTATGTATTGTTAAAATAAATTATGTTAAATCAAATATAAAAATAGCTTTCTTGTATAATTATTTTTCTCGAAAAATGACATTAAAAGAATTTTTCTAATTATTTATTTGATATCGCTATAAGTAAAATAATTTATTTACAAAATTATAGACTGCAACAAAAATTAAGAATTTAGAAAAGCATATTATTTTGTAATTAATTATTTTTATTTTTATATTTAAATAATTATATGTTATTTAAGTTAATAAATAATTATATTATTTTAATTATATAGTTATTTGTAATATATAACTATTTATGATTAAAATATAATTATTTCTAGTATTTTAAATATAATATAGATAATTTCTTATATATAAAATTTAAATGAAGAAACCATTATGTTAATAAAATAAATTTTAAAAGACTTAATTGTTTTAAATTAAAAAGATGGTACGCAAATTAATAACAAATTTGAAAGAAGGGACCATTCTTTTGATGGAATCAAATATCAAACATTAAATATTTCTCATAAAAATACGAAAATTTATTAAAGTTTTTAATTTATATGTTATAAGGACTAATTTATGATTAATTCTAATAAAAAATTATATGAAAAGGGAATGATTTATACTTTTGTCTTCCTCTTATTGCAAAAGGTTTACCTTGAAGGAAAATGAAAAGTAAATTTTTGAAGAATTAAAATGCAACAGAATTATTTTGGATGGTATGTACTAAATGGGAAATAAATCGGTGGCAAAGGAAATGTACACTTGAATTGATTTGGGGACACATCGTGGCGCTCAAGTTTCTCAAATTTCAAAAGTTGTTTGTTCTATGTGAGATTTTGGACTCTCTCTCTCTCTCTTACTTTCCAACCTAAAATTTGTTACTAGTACAAGGTAAAAGCTGGGCTTTTGATAAAAAAAAGTGTAATAAAAAATATAATATATAAAAAAAAATAAGTTTAAAAATAATTATTAAAAAGGAATGAAGACGAAGTGAGTGTGCGACGCTTACTATAATAGCATTTTTAAAGTTCGGACGCCATTCAAAATAGCGTCCACATCAAAAATTTAAAAGGAGAGCTGGACGCTATTTAAAATAGTGTCCAACTTTTCTTGAAATAATAAAAAATTAATTAAAAAAAAGTTTAAAGGTTGGATACTCGTCCAACCTTTTTTTTAATTTTTAATAATTTTATTTTATATTTTAAATAAAATATAAATATTATTTTAATAAATAAAATTATAATATGTAATATTATATATTATAATATTTGTATTATAAATATTATTTTTTAATTTAAAATTAAATTAAAATTTAATAAAATTAAAAATTAAAATTAAAAAATAAATAATCAAAAAAATTTAAGAAAAGTTGGACGCTGCTTAATTAGCGTCCAACTTTTCTTTAAATTTTTAATTATTTTATTTTATATTTTAAATAAATTAAAAATATTATTTTAATAAATAAAATTATAATAATTAATATTATATATTATAATTTAATTATTTTATTTTATATTTTATAACAAAATAAAAAAATAAAAATATTAAAAAATTATAATAAAAATATAAAATAAAATAATTGAAAAAAATTAGACTACAAGTCGCGTTCAATTTTTTTAAAACTTTTTTAATTATTTATTTTCTTTTAATTTTAATTTTTAATTTTTAATTTTAATAAATTTTAATTTAATTTTAAATTAAAAATATAATATTTATAATAAAAATATTATAATATATATTAAATATTATAATTTTATTTATTAAAATAATATTTTTAATTTATTTAAAATATAAAATAAAATAATTAAAAATATTATAATATATAATATTAATTATTATAATTTTATTTATTAAAATAATATTTTTAATTTATTTAAAATATAAAATAAAATAATTAAATTTAAAAAAAAAGTTAGACGCTAGCATCCAACTTTTTTTAAATTTTTTTAATTATTAATTTTTTAATTTTAATTTTTTATTTTATTAAATTTTAATTTAATTTTAAATTAAAAAATAATATTTATAATAAAAATATTATAATATATAATATTATATATTATAATTTTATTTATTAAAATAATATTTATATTTTATTTAAAATATAAAATAAAATTATTAAAAATTAAAAAAAAAGTTAGACCCTACTATAAGTAGCGTCCAACCTTTAAACTTTTTTTAAATTAATTTTTTATTATTTCAAGGAAAGTTAGACGCTATTTTGAATAGCGTCCAGCTCTCCTTTTAAATTTTTGATGCAGACGCCATTTTAAATAGCATCCGGATCTTAAAAACGCTATTATAGTTAGCGTCACATACTCATCTCGTTCAACTCAGTATAATTCACCCCTTTTTGATAATTATTTTTAAACTCACTCTTTTTTTATATTATTGTATTTTTTATTACACCTTTTTTGCCAAAAGCCCGTAAAAGCCTAAGGCATACAATTTTCTCCTTAAAAATGTAATCATTGGCAAATTCAATGTCCTCGTGTTTGATGAAAAATTTAAAATATGAAATTTAAATCTAATAAAATTATAATTTTTTAATTAATAAAAGTCATGAATTTATATATGGACTTATAAATATGAAGAGCATCTTACACTGTTTAAATAATAAAAATGACAACTATAAAGATGATATAATTTTTAATTTTTAATTTATGGAGACGAATTTTATTATCATCTCCTTGGTAAGAAATTCTTGAAGTGTTTACTAAAGAGGAAAGATTTCTTTTAGTGTTTACTAAAATTTATCTCTAAATTTTATAAAAAAAATTAGTAACATCCGCAAATTTATCGACTAACTTCTTTTGATATTACATACATGTATCTCATTCATCTTAAAATTTTTGGATCCCATCATTTCCATTAAAGCTGGACATAATCGTTGCCTTCTAATACTACTTTCTATTCACACCAAAAAAGTGACTTTTTGTGTTTAAGCCCATTATTAATTAAATTAATTTTTTATTAAATTAATTTAATTAATTAAAAGTCTCAGATAAATTAGTGGATAAATCTTGGTGGAGATAAATATCAAAAGAAGTTAGTCGATATGGGTGGTTAGCTAGGAAAGCAATTAAAGAAGGTTATGAGAAGTTAAGAGAGGTTATAGTCTTACAAATAGTGGGAAGATAACTTTCATCAATTGTAGAACATGAAGATGGATCTTTCAGACTCTTCTAGGTACTTGTAAGAAGAATTGTAAATATCAAATAGCTAGCAACATGAAAGCCCCCCACTCAATTAAGGGTGAGCATTCGGTTCAAACCGAATCGAACCGAATTAAATTATAAAAATTGAATTATATATTTTAGAAATTGAACCGAATCGAAATGGATGAAAAATCGTATCAAACCAAACCACTTTATTTCAGTTCGATTCTGTTCAAATTAATCGGTTTTGATTTTTGATTAATTTTTTAATTTAGACTTGATTTTCAAGTTATTTGGTCTAATTTTGACTTTGATTTGAACCTAATAATTATTAATAAATGAAATTAAACAATATATATATATATATATATAAAATTAAATATAATTCATAAATTCTCCATAAAAATAAATCAATTCAAAAATTGATTTGGTTCGATTTGATTCAATTTGAATATATAAAATTACTATTTGATTCTGTTTGGTTTAACTGATTTTTTTCTCTTCAAAATAGAACAGAATCAAAATAACCGAAATTTTTATAATATAAATCGAACCGAACCGATTGAATTTTAAAATCGAACTGATTGAACCGAATTGATTCTATTCAGTTCGATTTTTCAATTTGAGCCGAAATATGCTCACTCCTACACTCAACCAATCAATCAAATCCGACTCTAATAGTCAATCTATCCTTTACTTTTATCAGCATTTAATTTTTCAACTGTCGCATTTAATTTACAAAAGCCTTATATTTACTTTTCAAAGGCATTGTATTCATTGTTCAAGCAATCAAATCAATCCCTTATATTCAATTAATTGTGTAATTGACAAAGCTGCGTACAGTAAAATCAGTTTTCACAATCATTTGATTTCAGAGGTCAAAAATGCAAACTAGGTAATACACTCAATATCTGACATACCAAAAAATATCTGAAACACTTTCTTCTAAAAGAAATTCATCTTTCACTTTCTTCTAAAAGAAATTCATCTTTCTTTCTAGCAAAATTTACTCCATCAATCAAATAGGTTAGCCACATTGTAGATCTTCCCACACCCAAGCAAACCCAACAATCTATCCACCAGAAACTCAATGTATTAGCTCATCAGCTCTCCATTTTTCCCCACCAATGCATAAGGAGGTGCACTATCCCCTTCACATGCTCCTTACTCAACTTCTTCCTCAACAACTTGTATAGCAAGTAAGCAAAATTGCAACGCAAGCCTCTGTCTTGCGAGATCATTCGTTTGAGAATGTTAATCCCATCATTGACTCGCACCTTTTTAGCCAGAATATCACGTAGAAATTAGAGAAAAATTATCCTTTCCACATAGGCAAAAACGATCAACCTCTCTATGAAAATCTTTGGGTCGTCGATCTATCTGACCATCCACTCAAGCTTTTTAGTGACACAAGGGATAGTCTTGATCACATGAAACAAGTGATTTTACTCATTGTAGTCTTTGATATAGGTCTCTAGCAAAAGACTATTTGATATAGTGGATGGTTAATAAGGAAAAACAATCTAACATGAAGAAAAATGTGAGCTTATCTCTGGTTTGAGAAGATGAGAGGGAAAAATTACAATTCTCTGCAGCAATGGTGGTAAGGGATTTTAAATCCCTAGGAGAGAGAAGATGTAGGAGAAAGGAGCTAAGTTTTAGTATTTTTTTTAATTTATCAATGCCATGTCATCATTTTTTTTTTTTACTTTTCAATCGCTCAACTGGATGTTAATTCATGCACATTGCTACCTAGAACAGTAGGGGTTTAATAATACCACAAAATAAAAGTCAGAGTGTGTGATGGGACTAAATAAAGTTTGGGGTTAGACTTCACTAAAAAAAAAAAAAAAGAAGTATTAAAGATAAATTTAGACGATAAATTAAAATTTTATAAAATATTATTGATTGGCAATACAGGATATCATGTGTTAGCTACGTGATAATATTATAAAAGAGAATATCACGTGACATTCTCTTGAAAATATCTTCTTGCAAAATATATATATTAACCTTTTATATTCATTTTTTTTAAATTATAGATTGGAAAACTTTCAAACAAAATAATATTAAAATTATTTAATATTAATATTATTAACCGAGCAACAAAATTCTGTTACATGTGCATCAAATATCATTATTAACTAGTTCACATGAAAGATATAAATTTATTAGCTTTAAGGCAATGATGACGCACTGTTATAAGATAACGAGCTATAGATATCTAAATTAATTAACAAACACTGCAAAAAATAATTAGTTTTGTAATCAATTATTATAATCGATTGAAATCGGTTGCTATTAGCAATCAATTTTATAATTAATTTATAATTTATTTTTTTTAAATAGTTAATTTTTAATTTAGCAATTGATTATTTTTTTTTAAATTGTTAATTTTTAATTTAGTAACTGATTCAAGAATATGTTACTAAATCGATTTTTATCAGTTATTATTAATAATTGATTTATAATTGGTTGCTAATCAATATTAGAAAAATTTTAAATATACTGTTATTTTTGTGACTTGAATTTTGGATATGTTTCATGTACCCGAATTATGACTCGACCCGAAAGTTTAGCATTGCGACCCGATTAGGATAAAAAATAAGATCTGTGGTGGTAGCGGATGGCACAGGCTGAGAGGCCTGGGCCCAAAGCCCACCAATAATCTCTTTGTGGTTGTGGGAGCAACGCTCCCACAGTATGAACTAGTGTAAACATTGTAATATTTTACCATTTGTGATAGAGTTGTGAGATATTTGGGAAACACACTGGGTTAGGGTTTGAGAGTTTTAAATGACTGTATCTTGCTCTTTTTATTATAGTGAAACTTTTTTCTCTTATCTTGCTTATGGATGTAGACATTACGGTTTAACTACGTTAAATTATATATTATTCTTCTTCTCTTTTCTATACTGTGTGATTGTGCGATTTATGAATGTGCCTTAAATTTGCATGCCTGTCATAACATACGATAGAGAATTGATTGCTAAATTAAAAAATTATTTTCATTGACTTCAGAATTAGCAATTGATTTGTAATCGGTTGTAAAAATAGGTTACTATTAATAACCGATTTGCAATCAATCGCTAAAATCAATTATTATTTACAAATAATTCCTTATCGATTGCTAATAGCAATCAATTTTTGCAACTAAATTCAAACCAGTTTCTAAATTTTTCTCCCAAAAATTCCCACCCAAGTTTTTGTTTTCTTTTTTCGGATTTTTAACTAATTTACAAATTAGTTGCTAATGAGAACTGATTTTTACAACCAGTTTTTTCCCCTAAAAATTTCTCCTAATTTTTTTTTCTTTTTTTGATTTGCAATCAATTTGCAAATCGGTTACAAAAAACAACTGATTTTTGAAACCGATAGCAATTGATTTTGCAACCGATTTTTCCCCTAAAAAATTTTCGCCCTTTGTTTTGGTTTTTTTATTTTGATTTGCAATCAATTTGCGAATTAGTTGTTGTTTTGAAACCAATTTTTTCCCCCAAAAACTTTTCGGTGCTTTTTTTTTATTATTATTTTGATTTGTAATTGATTTGCTAATTGGTTACTAATACGAACTGATTTTTGTAACCGATTATGAATCGATTGCAAAATCATCTCTCCCTAAAATTTTCTTCCAATTTTTAAAAGAAATTAGCAATCGATAATCGATTGCTAAAATCGGTTGCTAATTCATTTATATAAACCACTACTCATTTTCTTTCCCACTAATTATTTTCTTTCTCCACTTCTCATTTTTTTTTTCTCTATTAGCAACCGATAATCAATTGCTAAAATAAGTTGCTAATTCATTTATATAAACTACTACTCATTTTCTTTCCCCACTATTTATTTTCTTTCTCCACTTCTCTTTTTTTTTCTCTCTCTTCTCTTTTTTCTCATTTTCTTCGTCATCTTTTTTATTCTTATATATTTTATTTATCTTTTCATTTCTAACATATTTTTTTCATAATTTTTTCTTTCTCATCTATTTTATTTATCTCTTTTTTTCTCATCTATTTTCATTTTTATCTTTTTCTTTATTATATATTTTCTTCTTTATCATCTTTTTCTTTCTTATCTATTTTCTTTTTTATCATTTTTTTCTTTCTCCACTATTTTTTTTATCATCGTTTTCTTTCTCATATTTTTCTTCTTCATCATCTTTTTTTTTTCTCATTTATTTTATTTAATTTATTTTTCTTTGCCATAAAATAAAAATTTTTTGTACAAATATATTTTTTGTTAGTAAATTATTTGTAGTATTAATTTTTAGTAATTCTTTTTGTTATAATATAAAAATGGTAATTTTTTTTAGTAATTTGTCGTGTAAATATCTTTTTTATATTTAATTTTTGTTAATATTTTGTATAATAGTTATTATTAGTAATTTTTTATAATATTTTTATATTAATTTTTAGTACTAATTTTTCATTAATAATTTATTATTTTAGTAATTTTTTAAAAAATTTATTCATTTGAATTTTTTATTTATTATTTGAAAATTTAATTTTTTTATAATTTTTTTTAAATTAGCAACCGACTTTTCAGTTGCTAAATTAGTTGCAAATAGTAATCGATTTATAAAATGGTTGCAAAATTATAAAATTAAAGACACTAAATTTTCTGTAACTATTATGTTTCAGTTGTTATTAGCAACCGATTTTGATTGTTAAAATCAGCTGCTGCTAGCAATCGATAGTTTTGTACCAAAAGTTTTATTTTTTTAAATTTAATTAATTTAATAACTGATTTGATTGTTGCTATTTGCAAGCACTCATTGCAACCGACTGAATCGATTGCTAAATCGATTAACAACCGATTATAATATATTAGCAACTGATTTGGTCAGTTGCTAATCTAATTTTTTTTTTAGTGAACCCTACACAATTTAATGATAGGATCAATTAGAGGATCGACTAGAGAGCTAGGGATGCAATTGCAAATTCTACGATACATATGAAGTATGTGCTTTTTTGCTCATGTAGATGTAGAATTCATTTATTATGATTTATGAAAAAACTCATATTTTTATGAATGTAAGGAATTCTAAAATTAAGTGCTCAAGTACACCTAATAATTTTTTCAAATCTAATTGTGAAATTTCACCCACCAATTCCAAATTTGTCACAAGCGGCCAAAGCCTCTTTCTTTTATTATTCATTCATTATGGCTTGTATTGTTGCATTAACCAACATCAATGTTTTGGAAAATTTTGCCAAGGAATGATTATGGCATTCCTTTGACTCTTTGCATCTTTCTCTATTTTATTTATTCATGTCTTCATTTGCCCAACTTGGTTGGTACTTGATAGGTTACTAGGTTTATGATAGTTCCATAGAATTTTATGAGAAATTGAAGGTCAGAAATTTACGTGTTAAGTGTTTTGAGCTGCTCAATTATTTGTAGTATGTTATTCTTTTCTAAGAATGTGTTTGGTACAAGATTAAACAATTAATGGGGTGTTTGATATATATATTGGGCAGCTATATTAGTAATAAATATTTTCTCTTGTTAATCTTGTATCAAACTATATATATCCAGTTACTCGAGTTTTTAAATAGTTTATGAGTCTGATCATATTTAATGGTTCAGCTATGAGATTCATTTAGTTGGTTCAACTACGGTAAGACCCACTCAATAAAAAACAAAGAATCTTAATTAAAGACAATCAATATTGGTAGAATTATGTTAGCTAATAATATTCATATAATTATATAATTGACTTACCATAACTAACTATTGTTTATATCCTATATAAAGAGATCAGATCATCTATAGAGGTATGTTCTTCTCCCTAATCAATCTGATACACTATTTTCTCATATTAGCTCAGTTCTAACTTGAGCGTCGGAGAGTCTCACTGGGTTCATATCTAGTGGATCTGTGACCCATTTATTTTTTATTTTGCAAGTCCACACCCACATGGAATTTCCATGGACCGCAACAGTGGCACCGTCTGTAGGAATCAGCACAAAAAGTCATGTCTTTTCTTCAATTTTTTTTTTTCACATTTTACATTGAGATTGGTAGAATGGTATCAGATAAGTGGATGGCTTGTAGTTTGTGACAACCCAGCCAATAAAGTTTATCACACTGTTTAAGAATCTTTAAAAATAATTAGAGGTTTGTTCATTATTTCTTATCTATCTTATTTCTTATTTGTCCAAGTGAGATTGAAAAAAATAATTTCTACTTGAACGTTTTAATTTCTTTGTTTTTTGAAGTTTTAAATTTATGAAAAATGTTGATCTTCGAAATATTAAGATGAGGCAATTAGGCGTGCTCCTATTGCTCTCGGTCATCCTTTATATGTAGAGAAGTACCCTACATTGTTAATTTTGGCTCGAGCCATTGATTCATTGATGATGAAAAGGCTATTTTTTGCTCAAAATTACAAAATGGGCGACTGATTAATGGGCTCACATGATTAAGCTAAATTCTACAATATTTTTTTTAGCAGCTAAATTCTACAATATTACCACCTATTGTTGTTTTATTTTTACCTAGAATTATGTAACATGCCACCTTTTTACTGATATTGAATGGCCTTAAAGTTTGGTCAATTTCACAAATTTGTCATCATTATTTATGCCTTATTTTGCGATCATATTTACAAGAATACTGTTAGCTACATGAGATTTTATTGTCATTTACAAAATTTGACACTAACTGATTTGTTACTCAAGAGAAGCTCTTAAATGTGCCATTAGCAATGAGTACTCGAATAATTATTCTGTTTGTCATATATATATATGTGTGTACAAATGCCTATTGGAAAAATGCTTTTAATTTTTTACATAGCCTATCAGGTACACATCATCAAATTTCTTTACTCTTAATTATTTTTATTCTACTTCTAAGTAAATCTTCTATTTGTATTCTCCATGTGCATATATATTTAGGATTTTAAATTGCCTACTGAGCATCAATTGTATGCATGAAGTAATTTTATGTTGTCCACTTGACAATGTTTTAATTATTTTGAGAACTTAATAACTTCACTTTTAATGATTTTTACCATTTCTTTACAAGAGCTTATTTTACTTAAAAAGTTCATATAACTTTATATATGGTTTTTTTTATCCCATTCCGGACATCCAATTTCATTCCCAAAAAAAAAAAAAAAAACCCACTAAATGTGAGAAAAACTTCTTCCTCCAAACTCTCAAGCAATCAGTTTTGGTTAAAAGTTAGAAATGCAAGCCATGCAAGCCTTAATCCTTGATTAAAATTAAATTTATTTTGAAGATTAAATTGCTTAGAATTAATTTCTACAAATTAATATTTAGAATTAATTAAGAGCATTTGTACAATTTTAATTTGATTAAATTATTTAGTCCATATGACTTTCTACTATACATAGCAAATTTCTAAGCATCTAAATTTATCTTAGAATTTATTTCTATAAATATAAATGTCCCAATATTGCCCTTGATCTTATATTTTAAGTTTACTTATCATGCTCCAAGTTTTAGCCTTTAATTAAATTCATCTAATAAATGCACATGCATCAAACTACTGCAACTGAAGTATGACACATCATTTTCATGTCTTCCTTGAATTTGAAGGCGTTTATATTCAGTTAAAAATAAGTGTACATATCTCTTTGACATAAACAATATACATATGATATACTGTACTATTATTAAGAAATGTCAAATAAATTTATAGTGTAACACCCTTAATTTTAAATTTATTATTTTGTGAGTAAATATTAATATTATATTTTATTTTATTTAAATTTTAGGAAATTATTTGAAATTTTTTCGAATTTTAGAAATTGGGTTCGATTTTCCAAAAATATAAAACTTTGTTGATTTTTAAAAATTAATTTAAAGACCAAGTGACAAAATTAAAAATATATTTAGACTCTACGAATTTTTCTGGATTTTCTAGAATTTTTTTCAGAATTTTTGGGCCTCGTTTTCGGTCCTAAGGCAGAGTAAAAATTCAAAATTTTGTATCTTGAATCGGACAGGCCGAATCGAACCAGACCGGATCGGACCGGTCGAATCGAACCGGCCTTTTCTTTTTCTTCTTCTTTCTCCCTCGCGTGCGCCCGACGTCCCTCCTTCCCCTCCCGTTTTCTCTCTCCTCTCACCTCCCCTCGCCGACCAGCCTCCACCCCAGCCTCCCCACCTTGCCGGCGCGTTGCCCCAACCCTTCCCCATCGCCGGCCAGCGCTCCAGGTGGCCAGAAACAATGCGTGAAATCCTCCCTTGCTCGGGCACCGTTTCGGCTTCTCGGCCAAAATTCGGCCAATCCAGCCACCGATCGGACTGGTTCTTGTGTTAAACTTCATCTACACCTCGAGAGCTTTCTATAGATACCAAGAACACCAAAATCCATTGAGCAGTTTGCCCAATTTTTGTCCGAAAAGTTTTAGCCCATTTTAAATTTTTGGGCTAGATTTCTCACAAACCGTGAATCCAACGAGAAAACTGAGAGTACCAGAGCGCTTCACTCGTCGAGAGCTTCGCGGCAATATAAATTTCAAAATTTTTCGACACCATTTTTCGATGGGTCCCGCGAAACTTCGTAGTATTTTTTCGAGCACTAAATGAGTTTAGAAAATTTCATAAAAATTATATACTAACCCTCGTGTTGTGGGCTTTGTGTAGGTACCTTTAATTCGCGAAAATTCAACGGTTGCCCGGGTGTGTAAATTTCCTGCCAGACAGACAGGCTACCGAAAAAGTCTTGAAATTGGGTCGAGATTTTGGCTATCCCACCGTTGTCAAACATCCCGAGCGCGTCCCTGGGGTTGAAATCGGTATAGGTAAATCCGAACCTTGCTTTTTCTTAATTGTCTAATGCTTGAATTGAATTAAAAATCCATAAAATATTCATGGTGGTTCAAAAAATTATGATTCTTTTTGCATTAACTTAGTAATATTGCTAAGGACCGCGGGGCAAAGTTTTAGAATGTTTAGAGCTTATTTGGGTAGTTTTTGCAAAAGGGTCAATTATAAGGACTAAATTGTAATTTTACATATTGTGATTGATGACTATTTGGATGGGCCCAGGAGGGGCTGTGTGATGTGATTGAGTTGTGGATGTACGGTTTGCGCATATAAAAGTACGTTTTAAGCCCTTTTACAAGTTGGGTAAGTCCTAGGTATAAGGAAAACTCTGCTGGATTTTCGGCACGACTTAGGACATCTTTGGTTTTTTCTCAATTTGTATTGAGTAAAATGTATTAAATAATTGTAATAAAATTATCAGGTGAGCTGGGACAGCCTTCCTCCTCCGCCCAGCCGCCACAGTAACTGCGGTTAAGTCTGTGAGTAAAATATTAATTTTAATTGTAATTTTGATATTACTCTATGTTCAAGCATGCTCATACATCACTTATATGTATATATCTATTTAGTTAAACACTAGGCATGTTTTATATTGCATTCTTAATTGATGAATTGCCATGGGTATTGTTTGTGGAAATTTGGAGCAGTGTGTGTACGTTGGTGTGCGTGTGATATGGTACTGGATATGGACAGGACGGGTAGACACGGCTTGAGATCTTCGCTAGGACCCAGTCCTTTGGGGTAGACACAGCTTGAGATCTTCGCTGGGACCCCATATTTAGTTTATTAAGCGAAAGTCCGGCTTGAGATCTTCGCTGGCAGAGGTTGGATTAAGAGGGCTGTATAGGGAATCAGCTCCCATATGTGTATTGTTTGACATTATCGGGTGTGTGAGTGCTCCAAATTGCCTTTTTGATGTGGCTTGTATGAAAATTATAACGATGTTGCATTTCACTTCACAGGGTGCATTAGCTTTAGATAGCTATAGAGATTATGGTTAAAATTGATATTTTACTCTCTGAGTCGAACGCTCACCCCTGTTCACCTTATTTTTCCAGGATACAGAAGATTTCTTGTTGAGTTCTAACCTGCTTCTCTCCTTCACAGGTCATCTATTAATGTTTGTATAATTCTGTTAACTCCTAGAATTCCGCATGTGTTAGAAATATTTATTTAATTTGGGTCTGTAATATAATTGCCATGTTGGACCTGTAAACTTATTAAATGCATATATGTTGGACTGAATGAGGGAGCCAAGCTCCCATTTATTTTTATGGCATCATGATTATATGGAGGGTGAGCTGAGCTCCCTAGATGATTATATATTGTGTTTATAGGTCAGGTGAGTCAAAAACTCCCCGTTAAATGGTTCATTTTATGACTGAATTCTGTCTGGTTGAATTCTTAAAATTGGGCTCAAATGGGCCTTAGAGTTGGCTTGAGGAATAGTTAGGCTTATTATAGGCCTTCGGGGCTTTAGGCTGGCCCAGGTCCTAGTGCCGGTCCCACCCATAGGTTGGGTTATGACAAAATGTGGTATCAGAGCTTAGGCTCCAGATTCATAGGGAAAAATTATCTAAAGTGTTGGGAAGAGTCTAATAGGAGTCACATGCGGAATATAGGGTCCACATTCGTCTTGCATTGTCATCTTTGCTTCTAGTTTCTGCTTTATATAATTGTGTGTAAATGAGTCTATAGAGTTGTGTAACATGCCGTTTTGAAATTTTTGTGGGCTAATGCTGTTGAATTTTATGAAAATGCGTAGAAGCAGGAGAGCTGCCACTGCACCAGAACCAGATGTGCCTGACGAGGTGTGCACAGGATGAGATGCCTACCCCGAGGAGGCGGGGTAGGAGGCCTAGAGCTACTCAAGTAGAGGATCAGCCACCACCAGTTCAGGAATAGTCTTTTATGGCCCCGAGTCCCATGGACCCAATGGCAGCTACTCTAGCTGGTTTGCAGAGAACCGTCGATATGATGGCACAGTATATGGTCCACCCTCCCTAACAGCAGCAGTCTACCCCACCAAGAGGGGAACCTTATAAACAAATAATTAATTTCAAGAAGTTGGTGTCTAGTACTTATGATGTGTCAGACGATGCTTATCGATTTTTGGATTCCTGCAAACAGGCAGGGATAGAGTTGCAGTTGACTGATAGGAGACTTATAGAGTGTGTGCAGCATGTCATGGGGCCTATGCCTAGACAATGGATAAATGACTATATATTACCTGAGATGGAAAGTTTGTCATGGACCCAGTTTGTGGAACTGTTTATCAACAGGTTTGTGCCAGAAAGTTTTAGAGATCAAAAGCAGTGGGCCTTTAAGGCCTTAAGGTAGAATGGCATGTCTGTAGATGAATATGCTACAGAATTTTTGGAATTGAGCAGATATGCCCCTACAGCAGTGGCTACAGAAAGTATGAAGGTGAAAAGGTTCTTAAAGGAGCTCGACAGGAGGTATGCAAACTTAGCCATAATATCTGATCAGTCTTTTGCTATGGTAGTTAATCGAGCCCGACAGATTGACATTAGCTATACAGGAGATGACAGCGGAAGGGCAAAGAAAAATAGAGCAGAGGGTTTTTCAGGTATTCCCCACATGGATACTATGGATAGCAGAGGCCAAAGTCATTAAAGAGGAAGAAATAGGAACAAGAAGAGTGGTTTTAGACACAAATCTCAAGGATTCAGACCAGGGTACAGATCCAACAGTGGTCACAGTTCGAGATACAGCAGTTTTGGGTCTGGTTCAGGATCCTCTCTTGCACCTTGCGCACAATATGGAAGAGGACATTCAGGACCTTGTATGATGGGTTCAGGTGTGGCCAACAAGGTCACTTTGCTAGAGAATGCCCCGTGTTTAGTGAGCCACAGATGGGTTCACAGGGTTCTATTGCAAATGTTCCTCGTCTGCTGTATCCTGGTGCTTCCAGCATAGTAGGCAGTCAGTTCAGTGCCCAACAGGGCCGAGGACAAGGAGGACATGGATTTGGAGGCAGATCAAGAGGTAGAAGTCAGTATCAGGGTTCTACAACACAGGGTAGGGGTCAAGCTCGGGTTTTCACCCTGACCACCAGGATGCTCAGGCTTCCAATGCAATTGTGGCAGGTATTCTTCTTGTCTATTCCTATGAGGCTCGTGTTTTGATAGATCCGGGTGCTATGCACTCATTTGTCTCCCCAGTTTTTGCCATGAGATTGGGTAGGAACCTTACAACTTTAGAATGCCCTATAGCTGTAGCTACCCCGCTTAGTGATAATATTGATGTAGATATGGTTTTTTTGGGTAGCCCAGTAGTAGTGGATGAAAGAATCCTCCCAGCAGACTTGGTTCCTCTACCAGTAATGGATTTCGATATAATTTTGGGAATGGATTGGTTGGCAACTCATTATGCCACTTTAGACTGCAGGAACAAAAAGGTGTATTTCCACATACCTGGTGTGGAAGAGTTTAGTTTTGATGGTGACAGGAACGTGGCTCCATATAATTTGGTTTCAGCAATTAGTGCTAGAAAAATATTGAGGCGTGGATGTCAAGGGTATTTGGCATTGGTGAGAGATACATCTATAGAAGGTGTCAACATGGAAAAAGTTCCTGTTGTTAGAGAATTCATGGATGTCTTCCCCGAGGAGCTTTCAGGGTTGCCACCAGAAAGGGAAATAGAGTTCTGCATTGATGTTGTGCCGGGTACAAACCCCATATCAATGCCGCCTTACAGGATAGCACTAGCAGAATTAAAAGAGCTAAAGGAGCAACTATAGGAGCTTTTGGACAAGGGTTTCATACGTCTGAGAACTTAACCTTGGGGCATTCATATTCTATTTATGAGAAAGAAAGATGGGTTATTGAGGTTGTGTATTGACTATAGACAGCTGGACAAGGTGACTGTGAAGAACAAGTATCCACTTCCTCGGATCGATGATCTGTTTGATCAGCTCTAAGAGGCTAGATTCTTTTCCAAAATAGACCTACAATCAAGCTACCATCAGTTGAGAATCAGGAATGAGGATGTGTCCAAAACAGCATTCAGGACAATATATGGTCATTATGAGTTCTTGGTGAACTCCGCCTAAGTAGTTTGCGCTTAGCTGGTCCCAAGCCCGGATAAAGGAGGAGGGTTGCGGTAGGTGACAACCAGCGTAAAAATTTCATCACACCCTATGATATGGATTCAAATGATATAAACGTTGGGGCGTCCTCTACTAACGACACACTACATCGGAGCCTGGGTGTAGTGAGAAATATGCAAGGGTGTAGGGCATTCACCGAAAGCGACGCACCATGCCGGCGCCCGGGTGTGGTGTTAAGTGAGCAAGGGTTCCCACATCATGGACGGGTGTGGGTAAAGAAGTTAGTCCATAGGACAGATAGTAGAATAAATAGTGGAACAGAACACAAGATAGACATAGAAAACAATAGAAGATATCATAGAAAGAGACCAATTAGGAAGGAGGAGGATAGGAGGAGGATCAGGGTTGGTACTTGGAATGTTGGATCACTTACAGGAAAATTAATGGAGCTTGTGGATACCTTGGAAAGGAGAAGGGTGAATATTGCTTGCATTCAGGAGACTAAATGGGTAAGAGAGAAAAGTAAGAAAGTGGGTAATTCAGGGTACAAACTATGATTTACCGGAAAGGAGAGAAACAAGAATGGAGTGGGCATAATCATAGATAGGACATTGAAAGACACAGTAATAGCTGTGAAAAGAGTAGGAGATAGAATTATGCTAGTAAAGTTAGTACTAGAAGGAGAAACAATAAATATAGTTAGTGCTTATGCCCCACAAATAGGACTAGATAGTGAGAGTAAACAAAGGTTTTGGGAAGATATGGATGATTTAATGCAAAGCATACCGAATGAAGAGAATGTTTTCATTGGTGGAGATTTGAATGGACATGTAAGAAGTGATAGACAAGGTTATGAGAATGTTCATGGAGGTTTTGGTTTTGGCAGTCGAAATGAGGAGGGAAAAAACATCATTGATTTTGCTATGGCATACGACCTAATACTAGCAAATACCTACTTTATAAAAAGAGAGTCACATGTAGTGACTTTCAAAAGTGGGCAACATAGGAGCCAAATCGACTTCCTCTTAACTAGGAAGACAAATAGAGCTCTATGCAAGGATTGCAAGGTCATTCCAGGAGAGGCTTTAACAAGTCAATATCGGTTGGTGGTCTTGGATGTCAAGTTTAGGAGCAATTCAAGTAAGGTCAGAAGAAATAGTGTAGTACAAACAAAGTGGTGGGAGTTCAAAGGAATAAAGCAAGTGAAGTTCAAAAATGAGCTTCTCGAGTCCGAAGTATGAAAGCTGGACATAGAGGCCAATGATATGTGGATACAGATGGTATCAAAGATTAGAGAAGTAGCTAGAAAAGTACTTGGAGAGTCTAAAGGACATGGACCACCCTCAAAAGAGAGATGGTGGTGGAATGAGGAAGTACAAAAGGCAGTGAAGAGAAAAAGGGAATGGTATAAGAAATTACCTAAATGTGATAATAATGAGGCATATGAACAGTACAATATAGCAAAGAAAGAGGCAAAAAAGGCAGTTTGTCAAGCAAGAGCACAGGCCTTTGAAAAGTTATATGAGAAACTTGAAACTAAAGAAGAGGAGAAAGATATTTATAGATTAGCAAGGAAGAGAGAAAGGAAATGTCAAGATCTCAATCAAGTTAGGTGCATTAAGGATAAAGAAGGAAAAGTGTTGGTAAAAGATTAGGACATTAAAGAAAGATGGAGAAATTATTTTAATGATCTCTTTAATAATAGTCAAAATAGTAATAGTGTGAATATAGATTATAGAACAATAGAAAAGAATGTGAATTATACTAGAAGGATTAGATCTTTAGAAGTAAAGGAAGCACTTAAGAGAATGAAAGTGGGTAAAGCCTGTGGACCCGATGAAATACCAATTGAAGTGTGGAAGTATTTGGGAGATATGGGAGTGGCATGGTTAACTAAATTATTTAATAAGATTCTAAACTCAAAGAAAATGCCTGATGAATGGAGAAAGAGTATTTTAGTACCTATTTTTAAAAATAAGGAGACATACAGAGTTGTTCAAACTATAGGGAGATTAAACTCATGAGCCAGACTATGAAGTTGTGGGAGAGAGTTGTGGAGCATCGACTACGTCATGATACTTCTATCTCTCTCAATCAATTTGGTTTCATGCCCGGTCATTCAACTGTGGAAGCGATCTTTCTCATTAGAAGCTTGATGGAGAAATATAGAGATGTGAAGAAAGATCTACACATGGTTTTTATTGATTTGGAGAAGGCTTATGATAGTGTTCCAAGAGAGGTCTTATGAAAGGAGTTAGAATAAAAGAGGGTATCTATTAGGTACGTACAAGTATTGAAAGATATGTATGAAGGAGCAACAACTATTGTGCGCACAGTGGGAGGGGACACAAGAGATTTTTCGATCTCAATTGGATTACACCAAGGATCAGCCATAAGCCCTTACCTTTTTACAGTAGTTTTAGATAAACTGACCAAACATATACAAGAGAGTATTCCTTGGTGCATGACGCTTGCGGATGATATTGTTCTGATAGATGAGACACGAGATGGAGTCAATAGAAAGCTAGAACTTCGGAGAAGTACTCTAGAGTCAAAGGGTTTTAAGTTAAGTAGAACGAAGATAGAATACATGCATTGCAAGTTCAGTGAAGGCCAAACTGGTGATAGGTAAGGAGTTAGTTTGAATGGAGTGATATTGTCCCAAAGTAATCACTTTAAATATCTAGGCTCAGTCCTTCAAGTAGATGGGGGATATGACGAGGATGTTAGTCATAGGATTAAAGCCGGATGGTTGAAGTGGAGACGTGCCACGGGAGTTTTAGGTGATCGTAAGATTCCCAATAAATTGAAAGGAAAATTTTACCGTACAGCCATACGACCGGCTATGTTATATGGTAGTGAATGTTGGACACTGAAAGAGTCATATGCATCTAAGATAAGAGTTGCAGAGATGAGAATGTTAAGGTGGATGAGTGGCCATACTAGACTAGATAAAGTCCACAATGAGAGTATTAGAGAAAAGGTAGGAGTGGTGCCAATTGAAGATAAGTTGAGAGAAGGGAGATTGAGATGGTTTGGTCATGTGAAGCGTAGACATACGGACGCACCAGTTAGACAAGTAGAGCACATTAGGTTAGAGGATAGAAAGAAAAAAAGGGGTAGACCTAAATTGACTTGGAGGAGAGTAGTACAACATGACCTAGAAGCATTACACATTTCTGAGGATTTAACCCAAAATCGTTCAGAGTGGAGAAAGCGAATCCATATAGCTGACCCCAAATTTTTGGGATAAAAGCTTAGTTAAGTTGAGTTGAGTTGAGTTATGAGTTCTTGGTGATGTCTTTTAGACTCACTAATGCACTAGCAGCCTTCATGGAGTTGATGAACAGGGTGTTCAGGCCATTCCTGGACCGTTTTGTCATCATATTCATAGATGACATTTTGATATACTCTAGGACCTAGGAAGAACACGTGGCGCACTTGAGGATGGTGCTGCAGACTTTGAGGGAGCACCAGCTATATGCCAAATTTTTAAAATGTGAATTTTGGCTAGAAAGCATCTCATTCTTAGGATACATGGTTTCAAGTGAAAGCATTCAAGTGGACCCCAAGAAAATTGAGCCTGTAACTGATTGGCTTTGGCCTACAATAGTCATTGAGGTGCGAAGTTTTCTAGGCCTAGCTGGCTACTATAGGCGTTTTGTGTAGGATTTTTCCAGGATAGCAGCTCCCCTAACTAAGTTAACTCGGAAGAATGTTCTATTCAGTTGGATAGATGATTGTGAGGAGAGTTTCTAGAAGCTTAAGGAGTGTCTAACCAACGCCCCTGTGTTGACATTACCGATGAGTGGTGAAGGATATACCGTGTACTGTGATGCCTCCAGAGTTGGCTTAGGGTGTGTTTTGATGCAGAATAAAAAAGTAGTGGCTTATGCTTCAAGGTAGCTAAAAAGGCATGAGTAGAACTACCCCACCCATGATTTGGAAATGGCGGCTGTAGTGTAACACTCCTATTTGTATGGCCTAGTATATTTCACTGTTTCGGTGACCGGAGTCGGTCCGGACAATTAAGGGGATTAGAACCACACTTAAGACAAATAGATAAGCTCTAAACACAAATAATTAGTAATTGTCAATTAGTTAAGTACAAATAAGAAAAACAGAACATAAGAAGTTAAATGAGCCGAGAGTCACAGCGATGGGTGACCTTCTCGGGAAGGATTGCAAGGTCGATTTAAACTCAAATTTTGAACCGTAAAATATGATGCCGCGATCCTTAGGACTATTACGAACACAGTGGAAAAGAGAAAAATCACGAAAAAGAATTTTAAGCCAGTCAAATAATTAGGTCAGAGATCCAGAAGAAATATTGAATTATTTTCAAACTGGGTTGAACCGGCGAGGGGCAATTTGGTCAATTGACCCCGAGAGCTGACTCCTGACCTAACTGTCAAATAAAATCGGAGAAAAGGAAATTTCAGAATCGAAAATTAAATTAAAGAACTAATAGAAAAATAAATAAAAAAAAAGAAAAAGAAAAGTAAAAAAGTGATGACATCATGCATGACCTCATGCATGATGCAATAATTATTATAATTAAAATTTATTTAATTTAAATTTGTGGTCTTCCTAAGACATAAAAAAGAAAAAGAAAAGAAAAGAGAAAAAAAGTGGTCTTCCATTCCTTGCCGTCCCTCTCTCTCCCAAGCTCTTTCTCTCAAAATCCTCCATGAAAGCTTAAATTTAAGCTTTCAAACCTTCAAAGTAACCATAGATTTCCCCAATTTTATTACTTAAAACTTGTTTTGGAAACTTGAAAAGAAGTTTGAGCAAGGAAAGAATAGAAGAAAAGGAAGCAAATTGGAGAAAAGGGGAGTTAGAAATTGCTACACAAAGGTTAGTAATAAACTCTAATTTATTTCTTTAAATTTCATGCAAATATGCTTAAATAAACTTAGAAATTGTGTAAAATGAAACAAAATGATATGTTAAGGAACCTTATGAATTTCGGCCAGCCTAGGGTTGATGGGAATTAGAGTGTTTGATGAAGTTATAATATGATTTGGAGCTTGGGTAATGTTGAATATGTGATTAGTGTAATGATTTGATTAGGAATTAATCAATGGCATGAACTAGGGTTTTGGCACCTAGGGTTTGGAAGACAAAAATGTGAGAATATGTTAAATGGTGTGTTGGACTTGGTTTGAGGTGAGAAATGGTCATTTGTGACCAATTGGAGTATGTTAGAATTGTTGGAACCAAATGCAAATTCAGATTGCTTAGGGTCATGCTGCAGGCAGTAGGACCAAGGTCCATTTTTGGGACCAAAACTTAAAATTTACAAGTCCAATTGGTATGATACCTATTGGGAATAAAACTAGACACAAAATGACACATTTTTCATTTAGGAATCATGCCCAAAAAGTGACTAAAACCTAGTGAACAAATTGACCAAATCCGGATTAGGCAATCTGACCTGTACAAAAATGACTAAATGAACAATGTTTGTTCATTTATCCATAACTTGGGCTAAGTAGGTCTAAATGACCTGAAATTTTACCAGTAGAAAGCTGAGATATAGACCTAAAACTTTTATGAAGAACACAAATCCAAATTATGCACTTAACCAAGTCATTTAGCCACCTAAAGTTGGTGACTTAAAACTGCCAGAACCAGTTTTGGTGCCCATAAATCTGGGTAAGTCTAATCTGGCAGCCATGATTCAAATGGCTATAACTTGAGCTAAAAAACTCCAAATGGAGTGATTCAAAAAGGAGAATAAAGTTAAGACAATAAGGAATAATTTCTATGAAGAAAATTTTACCAAATTCTAATAGCAAAATGACCAATAGAATAGTGCAACATAAGACATCAAAACTAAAAATTTAAAATTTTGCCTAAAGGACTTAAAATTTGAGTAAACAACTAAAACCAACAAATTTAGTAACCAAAATGTGGTATGTGAGTGAAATTAGAATTTCCATACCTATTAAGCTTTAGAAAGTCAACAAATTGACTTGAATAGTGCAGTGAATAGTAACCCTGAAACACAAATTTTAAAGAATGTCAAGTTTAGCATATTAAAGCTAGGTAAAAGTAAATTTGAATTTATAATAAGTTATAATACTGAAACACTGTGAAACTGTGTGTTTCAATGAAAAAGAATACCGGGAAAGAATACCGGGAAAGAACCCGAGGTGTCGAGTCAAGGCCAAGATGCGACTCGTATAAGGTTTGTGCACAATATAGAATTTTTGTAAATTTTCTTTTGCACATCGTTTTGAATGAATTGAAATATTGAATTGTGATCTCATTGTCTTGAAATGTTTATTATGCTTTCAAATTAAATTGTTGAAAGTTTAATTGTATATATTTGAAATGGCATCAAATGTTTAGTAAATTATTAAGATAGTTTTGAAACCACAGTGTCATGACCATATATTTGAATACCTCACTAGCATGACTAGTGGGGGAAATCAGTTTCGAATTTTGATTCCTTCTCTGGCTGAAGTATTGAGGTGTGTGCCAATAGAAGAAGAAAAAGAATGGGTTCCCATATATTTGAGCTAGCTAGCTTTGTGATGTGATTTCTCCTTAGCCTCTAGCTATTGAGATTATATTTGTTTCGAATGGCATGATATAACTGTGTGTTTTTATGAAATGTGTTTTGAGACTTTTGAAATGAAATTGTTTGGATTAAAATTTTATAAGTCATGTTTTGAATGTATTGCTCATGTTCAATTTAAATTTTGAATAAATGTGATTTAAATTCCACATAAAGTTTATTTTAGTATGTTGTGCACCACTGAGTCCTAGTACTCAGCGATGGCTATTATTGCTGTCGCAGATATAGAGACTAGAGGAGCAGCAGATTGAGCTGCTAAGGATTGAGGAGCTACCTGCTTTGAAGTTATCGGGTATATTTTATACCCTGATTGTAAAAATTTATTTTGATGTATGTAATGTATGTAAATGTATGGACACGTAAAATTGGTTATGAGCAGTTGTATAAAGCTTGTAATAAATTTTGGTTTGGATTTCTCTTAATGTAAATTCTTGTAATGATGTATATAAATTGTTTTATCTTTAATGAAATATGAATGAAAGTATTTTATTTTAATCTGAATAGAATTGATTAATAGTATTTTGATGATTGTTGAATTTTGGGAATTGATAAATGATGTTGAAATTGATTGAGATGATTGTGAATTTGAAGAAGTTGTTGAGACAAATTATTGGAAGTGCTTTTTACAGGAATTTGAAGAACTGTTTTCTCAAAATACAGACGGCACTCTGCCGAAATTTTTATAAAATTTGCGAAAAAATAAAATGGGATAAAAATTTTACTAGTTTTAAAACTTTGAATAAATGATTTTAATATCTATTTAGAAATGCTCACCACTTATAAAAGTAAGAGAATTGTTTTAAAATCCCTTGTAGGGTACTTAATAAGTTATTGGAAGGTGAAGTTTGGTAGTTCATTAGGTATTCTACAGGATCATGTTATGCCTTACAGAGGGGTAAGGTGTGACATGTAGTCTTTGCACTAAAGATTTGGAGATATTACCTGTATAGTGAAGTGTGCGAGATATACACCGACCATAAGAGTTTGAAGTATATCTTCCAACAGAGGGATTTAAATTTGAGACAGAGGAGATGGATGGAGCTTCTGAAGGACTATGATTGTACCATTTAGTACCACCCTGGGAAGGCCAATGTAGTAGCAGATACTTTGAGCAAAAAATCTTCTGGCAGCTTGGCGCATATATCAGCAGAGAAGAGACTGCTGATTCAGGAAGTACATGAGTTGATGGATCAAGGTCTGATCTTAGATCTTTCAGATGAGGGGGTATTATTGGCCCATTTTTTAGTGAGATCAGGCCTGAGAGATAGAGTCAAAGTTTCCCAGCACAGAGACCAGCAATTGATGAAGATCATAGAAAGAGTGCAGCAGGGTGAAGGTGGTGAGTTTGGATTTGCCAATGATGGTGCCCTTATGCAAGGTTCCAGGATATGTGTGCCCGATGTGGATAATCTCAGAAATGAAATCATGCGAGAGGCACACTATACACTATACAATGTCCACCCAGGCTCCACTAAGATATACCATGATGTGAAAGATAGCTATTAGTGGAATGGCATGAAGATAGACATAGCAGACTTTGTGTCCAAGTGCTTGACATGTCAGAAGGTGAAATTTGAACACCAGAGGCCGTCAGGGAAGCTGCAAGAGCTCCCTATCCCAGAATGGAAGTGAGAAATGATTATTATGGATTTTGTGACTGGGTTACCTCGTACCACACAGGGATATGATTCGATACAGGTAATTGTAGACCATCTGACTAAATCAGCTCATTTCTTGCCTGTGAAGACCACATATTCTATTGCACAGTGCGCCCGGCTCTATATTCGAGAAATAGTCAGATTGCATGGAATTCCTACTTCCATAATATCTGACAGAGGGCCCCAGTTCACTTCTTGGTTTTGGAGGAAGTTGCAGGAGGCACTTAGCACACAGTTGAACTTTAGTACCGCTTTCCACCCTCAGACAGACGGACAGTTCGAAAGGACAATCCAAACACTGGAAGACATGCTTTGCATGTGTGTTTTGGATTTTGGAGGTCAATGGGATGATTACCTACCCTTGGTAGAGTTTGCCTACAACAACAGTTATCATTCCAGTATAGGGATGGCACCCTATGAGGCGCTATTTGGCAGAAAGTGTAGGTCTCCTTTGTGTTGGACGGAAATGGGAGAAGCGAGGGTGCATGATGTAGACCTAGTGTAGTACACTTCAGAGATAGTTCCTTTAATCAGGGAACAATTGAAAATAGCTTTCAGTAGGCAGAAGAGTTATGCAGATCCTAGACGGAGGGATGTAGAGTTTGCAGTAGGCGATCACGTATTCTTGAAGGTTTTATGGAGGAGCCAGTCAGTGGAAGAGTGCACTTGGGAGTCAGAGTGGGACATGCGTAGCAAGTACCCTTATCTATTCCATGTGTAATTCTGTACTTTATTCTGCCTTGTATAAAATTCGAGGATGAATTTTCTGTAAGGGGGGAAGAATGTAACACCCCTAATTTTAAATTTATTATTTTGTGAGTAAATATTAATATTTTATTTTATTTAAATTTTAGGAAATTATTTGAAATTTTTCGAATTTTAGAAATTGGGTTCGATTTTCTGAAAATATAAAACTTTGATAATTTCTAAAAATTAATTTAAAAACCATATGGCAAAATAAAAAATATATTTGGACTCTACGAATTTTTTTGGGTTTTCTAGAATTTTTTTGGAATTTTTGGGCATCGTTTTCAGTCCCAAGGCAGAGTAAAAATTCAAAATTTTGTATCTTGAATCAAACCGGCCGAATCAAACAGGATCGGATCGGACTGATCGAATTG
Organism: Hevea brasiliensis; assembly: GCF_030052815.1. Classification (NCBI taxonomy): domain Eukaryota; kingdom Viridiplantae; phylum Streptophyta; class Magnoliopsida; order Malpighiales; family Euphorbiaceae; genus Hevea; species Hevea brasiliensis. Next base: position 107,703,104 of record NC_079493.1, read on the forward strand.
GACCGGCCTTTTCTTTTTCTTCTTCTTTCTCCCTCGCGCGCGCCTGACGTCCCTCCTTCCCCTCCCGTTTTCTCTCTCCTCTCACCTCCCCTCGCTGGCCAGCCGCTACCCCAGCCTCCCCACCTCGCCGGCATACCCCCCTAACCCTTCCCTACTGCAGGCTAGCGCTCCAAGCGGCCGAAAACGACACGTGAAATCCTCCCCTGCTCACGTGCGCGGTTTCAGCTTCCCGGCCAAAATTCGGCCACCGATCGGACCGGGTCTTGTGTCAAACTTCATCTACACCTCGAGAGCTTTCCATAGACACCAAGAACATCAAAATCCATTGAGCGGTTTGCCTAATTTTTATTCGAGAAATTTTAGCCCATTTTGACTTTTGGGCTAGATTTCTCGCAAACCGTGAACCCCACTAGAAAACCGAGAGTACCAGAGCGCTCCACTCGTCGAGATCTTAGCGACAATATAAATTTCAAAATTTTCTTACAGTGTTTTTCGATGGGTCCCACAAAACTTCGCAGTGTTTTTTTGAGCACTAAATGAGCTTAGAAAATTTCGTAAAAATTATATACTAACCCTAGTGTTGTGGGCTTCGTGTAGGTACCTTCAATTCATGAAAATTCAACGATTACCCGGCTTTGTAAATTTTCGGCCAGACAGGCAAGCTACAGAAAAAGTCTTGGAATTGGGTCGAGATTCTGGCTACCCTACCATTTTCAGACATCTCGAGCTCGTCCCCGGGGTCGGAAAAGGCATAGGTAAACCCAAACCTTACTTTTTCTTAATTGTCTAGTGCTTGAATTGAATTAAAAATCCATAAAATATTGGTGGTAGCTTAGAAAATTATGATTCTTTTTGCATTTGCTTAGTAATATTGCTAAAGTCCGCGGGGCAAAGTTTTAGAATTTTTAGAGCTTATTTGAGTAGCATTTGCAAAAGGGTCAATTATAAGGACTAAACTGTAATTTTACATATTATGATTGATGACTGTTTGGATGCGCCCAGGAGGGACTGTGTGATGTGATTGAGTTGTGGATGCATGGTTTGTAGATATAGGAGTGCATTTTAAGCACTTTTGCAGGTTGGGTAGGTCCTAGGTATAGGGGAGACTCTGCTAGATTTTCAGCACGACTTAGGACATCTTTGGTTTTTTCTCAATTTGTATTGAGTAAAATGTATTAAATAATTATAATAAAATTATCAGGTGAGCCGGGACAGCCTTCCTCCTTCGCCCAGCCACCACAGTGACTGCGGTTAAATCTATGAGTAAAATATTAATGTTAATTGTAATTTCGATATTACTATACGTTCAAGCATGCTCATGCATCACTTATATGTATATATCTATTTAGTTAAATACTAGGCACATTTTATATTGCATTCTTAATTGATGAATTGCCATGGGTGTTGTTTGTGGCAATTTGGAGTAGTGTGCATGCGTTCGTGTGCGTGTGATATGGTACTGGATATGGACAGGACGGGTAGACACAACTTGAGATCTTTGCTGGGACCTGGTCCTTCGGGGTAGACACAGCTTGAGATCTTCGTTGGGACCCCGTATTTGGTTTATTAAGCGAAAGTTCGGCTTTAGATCTTCGCTGGCAGATGTTGGATTAAGAGGGCTGTATAGGGGATCAACTCCCATATATGTATTGTTTGACATTATCGGGTGTGTGAGTACTCCAAATTACCTTTTTGATGTGACTTATATGAAAATTATGATGATGTTGCATTTTACTTCACAGGGTGCATTAGCTTTAGATAGCTATAGAGATTATGGTTAAAATTGATATTTTACTCTCTGAGTCAAATGCTCACCCCTGTTCACCTTATTTTTCCAAGATACAGGTTTATTGTTGAGTTCTAACCTGCTTCTCTCATTCGCAGGTCGTCTATTAATGTTTGTATAATTCTGTTAACTCCTAGAATTTTGCATATGTTAGAAATATTTATTTGATTTGGGTCTGTAATATAATTTCCTTGTTAGACCTGTAAACTTATTAAATGCATATATGTTGGACTGGTGAGGGAGCCGAGCTCCCATTTATTTTTATGGCATCGTGATTATATAGAGGGTGAGCTGAGCTCCCCAGATGATTATATATTGTGTTTACAGGTCGAGTGAGTCAAAAACTCCCCGTTAAATGGTCCATTTTATGGCCAGACTCTGTCCGGTTCAATTCTTGAAATTGGGCCCAAATGGGCCTTAGAGTTGGGTTGAGGAATAGTTAGGCTTACTACGGGCCTCGGGGGCTTTAGGCTGGCCCAGGTCCTAGTGCCGGTTCGGCCCATAGGTTGGGTCATGACATATAGCTTGAATTACATGTGACTATCTTCACAAAAATGTTTTTACAAGCATTATTTTTGCAGATAATTTCAAAAAAGCCAATAGCTCCACGGCGATAATTCACCATTTTCAAGGAAACAATCTACCATGCTAAAAATAAGAGTGCTTATCCTATCCACGGTGATAGTTTGCCAGGCTAAATAAAGTGAGAATGTTTAACCCATCCAACGTGATATTCCGTTAGGCTAAATAAATTGAGGATGCTTAGCCCATCCACGACAATAATCCGCCAGGTTAAATAACTAAGGGTGCTTAGCCTATCTATGACGATAGTCCGCCAGAGCGAAAAAATAAAAGTGCTTAGCCTATTTAAGGCAATAATTCGCCAAGGTAAACAAATGAAAGTGCAAGCCCACCTAAGGCGATAGTCTGCTAGGATAAGTAAATGAAAAGTGAAAATCCAACTAAGGCAATAGTCCGTCATTATCAAGTTCAAGGTGATAATTCACACTCCAAAAATTGTAAGGCGATGGCAAAAACTTTATTGTCTAAGTACTACGAACCTAAAGATTCGTACTCAATGGGGGGACTAATGATATAGCTCCCCAAAAAAATATATCTCTATATATATATATTTGATCCAGTTACTAGAGTTTTCGGATAGCCCATGAGCCTAATCATGTTTAATGATTCAGCTATGAGATTTGTTTAGTTGATTCAACCACTGTAAGACCCACTCAATAAAAAGAAAGAACCTTGATTAAAAATATACAACAACTAAAATGCCCCTAATGTATTAACTATTTATGTGCATAATAAATTATTTATAGAATGCATGAGCATGCCAGATATATAATTAATATTGAAATTATAAAAATAATTAATATCCAACTCATAGACTGATCGACTTGATTGTAGCTGGTCCAGCTGAAAGGAGAAGATGGCCGGCACTGATCACTTAAATATACACATTGACCTTTATCAAAAGACTAACAAAATTAACCAATTAATTTAGTTAAAGAAGCAATAATAATTCCTAAGGTCATACCGAAATTTTGGCAGAGTTTTCTCTATAACTGGACCTAACCTCCGTGCAAGAAAAACACAACAACTGCAACAAACAGGGTCTCAGGCCCACAATAACAATTACAATGCCTATCCGGGGCCTACAAGGATTCTAATTTAGGTTCAAACCTCTAAACTCCAACTTAGGTCCCTAATTCCTCTATAGTCTAAATAATTATTCTTAGCACTTTGAAAAATTATAAAAATATTTTTAGAGGTCCTCTACATCATTCTTGTATTAATTAAAGTCATTTTACTTAATTTTACTAAGTCAGGAATATTTTACAGATTTTACCAGCTAGCTTAAACAAAGAAGAAACTATAAAATTTGAGTTAGGGACTACCTTTGCAAATTCTGCTACTTAGAACACGTTCGGAATGTTTGAAAATGCTAGGAACAACTGTAAACACGGCCCCTTTCTGAGACAGCTCATCGGACACTCAGACTGGGCTAAAAACTCGATCCTGAGTGTTGGTGAGGTAGTGCCGATCTAATTGCATCTAAATGAAGCTAAAAAATTATTAATAATTATCATATAATTATATTTAATTTTCAGGCATCCAGAAAAGTCAAAAATCTCACTAAGTGATTTGGACCATCTGATGATCATCTTTTTCAAATGTTGTCCGATCAGAGCAGGGTCAATCTCATCTCGAAGGTTTTGATGCACTGAGTTCATCAATGGTCTCGGATTGCTAATCAGACTGTCGGATTGGCCAGAATCGGCCCTAGAAGTTTCTATTTCTCTCCTAGGTTTGCCAGATTCCGGTGACGATAAGGGGTGGGGTTGGTCAAATCTGGTGGCCTAGAAGAAGAGGAGTTGAACGCTGGTGGTTTTTGTTCGATTCACTGTCGGAATCACCAGAAAAAGGTGAAAGACTATTCGCCTTCCTCCTTGTGTGCTTCACAGGAAAATCGTGCCATCCACCACCATTCATCATCCATGGAGGGTCGCCGGTGTAGCTGAGGGCCGCTAGAGGTTCGTCGGAGCTTTTTTGTCCATCACCCACCATTAGTCTGGCTAGAGACACAATGAACGGAGAGGGAGAGGGAGAGGGAGAGGGAGAGGGAGAGACGCGAGAGAAAAAGAGAGAGGTTTTGTTGGGGGGGGGGGGGGGTTGTTCTATTTGCAAATTAAAATTTATGGTTTTTTTTTTTTTTACTTTAAATTACGCTTTTCAGTCCCTGAACTTTTTGGGTATATTCAAATGGGTCCAAAATCCTTTTTAATTGGGTCCCTAAAATACAAATATAGATATAATTAAATAATAAAGAAAATACAATAATAATAATAATAATAATAATAATAATAATAATAATCACATTAATAACAATTAAATTAAATCTTAGAACTAAGGTTAACAATAATGTAATAATATATTTTGTTAATTGATTTAATATTAATATTTATAACTAATTATTTTAATTAAAATTAGACTATTAAATAATTTATAAAATATATTTAAAAATAACATTAAAAATATATAAATGAAAGTTTTATTAAAATTATAAATTAGTTAGATAATATTAAAATAATATTTAAATACCATATATGAAAATATAAAATTTATATTATTAAAATTCAGGTTATTACAATTATTATTATTTAAATTTATATATTTAATTAATAATTTATATAAAATATATTTTTATTAATAATTTTATTTTAAAACTAAATATTTAATTTTTTTTTATCAAAGATAAATATACACACACGCTTAGGGAAGGCCCGACAACAAAATATATAAAACAAATTATAAAGTATATTTAGTGTACTCCTATAAAAGCAATTACACTATAAAAATAAAAAAATGGGACACACTGTGTTGTGACTAATTAGTTTAAAATCTTTATTTATGTTTGACTTATTTAAAATAAAAATCATGCTTTTAAAGGCAGTTTAATGTTTTATAAACATTTACAATTATTTATTTATTTTATTAACATGTTATGTAAATATTATTGTTTTTCTTAAGAAAAATAAATAACATCATTATTTTAAGAAAAATAATATGATTTTTTATTTGTTTTAATTGAGAAATGAATTTTAAAATAATTTAAAAATTATATTTATGACCGCCTATCTATCAATAATAACTAACATGAAAAAATAATTATTAATGTATGACGTCAATTTTCACTAACAAGATAAGAGATAAAGTAGCAGTATTACATTAAAAAATTTTATTTCCTTAAATAATAAATTATGAAATTGGATAATACATTTTTAAATTACCCATGAAATTTGGCTTATGATATCCCAACTCACTCCAAAAGGCAACCAGCTACAGGTAGGCTTTTTTTTTTTTAAAAAAAAAAAAAAAAAAAAAAAAGAGAAGTTAGAGGTAGGGCTCACAGAAAATTTTAAGAAATTAATAATATTAATATAAAAAATTGTTTCATATTATCCACATAATTTGAGCTTTATATAAAATTTAAATAAATTTTAATTCCTTAAACTAATTTTTGGGTATAACTAAATTTGATTTATTTTTTCTATATAATATCATAATCTATCATATTTTAATATTAGATCACTCATAGCTATATTTACTTATAAATTTCATACACTAGATTTTCATATATGGGCGTGAGGGGGTGTGTTTTGTTCTAGATTAATTTGGAATGAAGTATTTAAGCTATATATAAAATTTGGATAAATCTCCTCTCCTAAAGTTACTTATTAAGTAAAGTTATGTCCAATCTATTTTCTCTACATTTATTCATGAAGTTGATGATTCTATTATAATTTATAAATTATTGCCTAAAATTTGAGGCGCATAATGTAATATTTTAAATTTTGTTATTTTAAAAAATTTTGTTGTTATTTTCAAATAAATTTATAGTATTTCTTTTAAAATATACAATATCATTAATTTAAGAAAATAATATAATAAAATATACATGTTTAATAGTAATAAAAACTGAAAAATTTATATCAACAAAAAATAATTTAAAAATGAAATACTTATTCATATTAAGAATAATAAAGAGTAAATATTTTATTGAAATTTTAATTTAAAATAAATACATACAATTAAATTTGACTTCATAAAAAATTTAAAAAATCAACTGAATAAATAAATTAATTAGCTAAGTAAATTTATTGAAATTAATTAACGACATTAATAAACAAAATGGAACAATATCCGTCCAATTTGTAATGGCATAAAATAATTTAGATGAGTTTTGTTTAGAAATATGCATAGTTTTATAGTATTATTAAATTCGATTCAAAGATTGATTCAATAAAGAGTTCAGCGAATATACCAGTAGTCTAATTAATCGATTAATTGTTCAAAAAGAGGAACATTAAAAATTAATTAAATACATATAATATAATTAAAAATTAATTAAATATAACACCTATTATATAATTAATTAATTAAATTTTAATTATTTAAAATAAAACATTAATATTTATTAAGTTATATATTTAAAAACTATTTTAATCTACATTTCAACCTATAATTAGTTTGCCATTTTATATTATAATATAAAATCATGGATATACAGTAAAATTACTCCTTTTAATGGTTTGATTTACTGTACACTCATTTATACTACTTTCCACTCATAAAAATAAATTTATTTTAAATTTTATATAGTTTAAAAAATATAATTAAATAATAATAAATTTTATTAAAATTTTTTTAAATATTCTTCATTCTGCTGCTCATCCTGTTCGGAGTATATATTCTTCTGAATCGATGGAAGGTGACAAGTCTAAACCCAGGAAAGACAAGCAACCCATATTTCCTAATTATCTCATAATAAATATTTATTTTAATTAGACAGTATGAGACAACAGAGGACGAGACAAATTTCTTATCAGAATTATAATATATTTTAAAACTAATAAATTTTTAATTTTTCAATGCATGTTAAATGAGTATAATGATACATCAATAAATAAACTAGCATTAAGCCCATAATTTAAGGAAAAAAAATTTCCATCTTTATGAACTGGAGATGATAGCTAGGGACGACAATTCAAATTAATAGATATGTCCATGTCATGTGAATACACGACACAAATAATATTAGGTTTAATATGAATATGATAAGATTAATGTAATATAATAAAATTTTAAATATAAATATGATCTTTTTATTATATAAATTACATAACATAATACCTATATTATAATTATTATTAAATCATTTCAGGTGGATTAGATATAATTTTATTCATTAAACATGCATTTAATACTTTTTGACATTATCCATCATAACTCGTTTAACATGTTTCAACATAATTTTTTGATATATTTTGGATACAATTCAAGAATTTTTTATATTTATGAAATAATATATATCATAAAATTTAATAATACGTAAAAAATAAAAAATGAAACAAGTAAACAATATTTGAACATTTAACTATTCAATATTTTAATTTATAAATAAAAAATAATTAATTATAATTTCAATTTGTTATATAAACACGCAAATTAATTAAATTTTAATTAAACAAATTCATTAATAAGATAACAAATACAAACCAATTAGAATAAAATAATAAATCTATAAATATTTATAAATTCACTAATGGATGATTATAGTCAAAATATTTTAACAGATCACGAATCGAGTCATGACATAATTAATAAAGCATATCATAGCATATCATAAATGTATCAAATTGAATTAGTGGATCAATCGATGACATGCAAAGTTGGAGCTACATGAGATTAGAGGGAACAATGGCTCCCAAACCCATGCCTCCTCGTCACCTTCAAATTTTTTAATTAAAATTTTTAAATTATACTTAAAATAATAATATTTATATAATTATAAAAATTTATTTATTAGTAACTATAAGATCAATTAAGTATAAATTGCGATTAAATATATTTATTATCTTTTATTAATTTGATTAATATTTTTATATATTGATTTTCTTGATTTAAAATAAAAATATTTAATTTTATTAAATTTTTCTTTATTTAAAATTATGTCTCACTATCTTTTTTTTTTTTTTTAAAGAATCAGTGAATAAAACAGATTGAACTAATAACTTAATGAACTTGTTATTAATTTTTAGGTGCAATGAAAATATTTTTTATATTATATTTAGGTATGTATAGAGGAGAAATTTGACATTTTATTAATAAGAATAATAAAATAAGCATAGTTTAATGTTCTCATAAACAAAATAATTAATGATGTCAAATTATATTGACATTTAAGGTTAACATTTATTGCATTTAGTTGGCATTTAGTCTCCTTTCATGTTTATTTTTATGTATTTTTAGTAATATTTTAGAAAACATGTTAATTCAACTCAATTCATTGACTTTTATATTTTATCAAATGTTTTTATGTGGTTCTAGAATCAAAGATGAGTTTGGAAGAGATTTGGGGGTCAAAACATGAAGAATATAGAGCCAAAAACATTACATGGTCCATGTAAACACACCCGTGTAATTTCATGCACCCCGTATAACCTTATGGATGAAAGAACGCTGAAAAAGTGAAGTGGCAGAAAGTTACACGGGGTGGAGCATGTAACACTACACGCCCCATGTAAAATGCCCTGACAGCAATTCTGATATGACTTTTCTTGCTTCTAACCCGACTCGGATGGACTCCTGAGGCTTCTAAGACTCTGAAATTAGGGTTTTTATACCAGATATAAATATAATAAGTCAAGAATTAAGAGGGAGAGCCAATTTATATTCAAGGAGGCACATCAACTTCAAGGGAGGCAAGGGAGAAACAAGATCTGCAAGATTGCTAGAGGAGATTTTTAGCTGAAGAGTCCAAGGCTGCAATTCTCCTTCTGGGTTCTTTCACTCTATTTTCTTCTTATGTCTTTTCTTTATCTTTTTATAAACTTGATTGTAAAACTCACTATGTGTGAGTAGTTTCTTTACTCTAGGGTTAGGGTGTAACACTCTCAATTTAAGTATGGATCTTGTTTGATTTTATTTAATACATTGGGAATTTTATTTTTTGATTTAATCTCTTGTGTTCTTATTGCATGCTATGTGTTGGTACCCTTCTAAGATACTGATTGATGAACTGAGAGGTGAAGATTGGTATTGAAAAATTAAGATTTTGAACTTAGAAAATCTGACCTAGAGATAGGCTGATAACCTTTATGGAGTTTCAAAATTAATCATAGATCTTAAAGGGTTTTGATTAGGACTCATCACCAACAAAAGTAGGGTTTGGCTCTAATTGAAATTCACCTTAGATATCTTGAGAGAGGATCTAGGATACCTTAGGATTAATTTCCATCAAAGTAATAATCTCCCATTTATTGAATGAATTGGATTGATTTTATAATTGATTGAAATGTGAACCCCTAACTCTAGGTTGTTTTCATCCATTGGTATTTTAGTTTAGATAATTGTTTTAGACTTTATTTCTTTTAGTTTAGATTTAATTATCATTTCTCTATAACTCGATCGTCTAGATAATTAAAATCACTTCAGTTTGGTACTCAACACGGTCCTCGTAGGAATGATACTCTACTCATCAATTTATTACTTATTAGCGATTCATGCATTTGCGGTGGTTGTAAAATCAACAAACAAGTTTTTGGCGCCATTGCTAGGGATCGGTGCTTGATATCGAATGATTAGTGATTTGATTATTCTAAACATTCTTATTTCTTTTATAGTTTATTTCTTGTCTAATTTTATTTTTACTTGTTTTTTTTGTGAGGTACATTGAGATGTTTCATCAACAAATCTTTACAAGTTTTATTCAACAACAGAGTGAACCTTTTTATAATGCTTAGAGAAGATTCAATGAATTGGTAGAGCAATTTGCCAATCATAGTCTTTCAAATTATAAACTCACTCTCAATTTCTACAATGGTTTGGATGAAGCAGTAAGGAATTGGGTAGATTATGGAGCTTGGGCTACCAGTGATCATGTTCTTCAAAGAGACCATGAGGATGCCATTCACTTGTTAAATGACATGACAGATTTTATATATCATTGGTATTGGGATCCTTCATTGCAGGGTTGGAGTCACTAATGCCCTCTAGACATTTATCAACCTAATATTTCACACTAACCATTCGAGCTGTAATTAGAGAAGGGAGTGGGACTTGAAGATATGGTAGCTCCATTGGAAAATTTTGACAATCTAATGGTAAATAATGAACTATTTCTTTATGAGGAGGAATCAAATGAACAAAGTTGGGAAAATGAAGAAGCTTCATGGGAATTTGAAACTGTAGAAGAAGTTGAACCTTAGGAACAAAATTCCTATAAAGATAACTTACTAGTAGAGTTTCCACAAGAACAGAAGTTACTGAAAGAAGAAGTGGAACCTAGAGATGAAGGAAATAACTCATTTATAGTTGGGGGGTCATTGGAAAGTTACCTACATGAAGACAAATTAGGAGTAAAGGTGGTAAATGAAGAAATTGATAAAACTATCAATTTGAGTTCATTAATGATGTTTACACATACACCACCAAAAGACCCTTTTCTATCATGGACACCTCCTACATCATCATATGTCCTCCATGAGCTAAAGCAGTCTTCATCCCAAGCATATCACTCTAAACTATGTGTTGTTCATGCTACGTGCAATCTTATTTCAGATCTTGCCAATCTTAAGGGTACCACAAATCAAGACCCATATGTGGTGTTACATGACAACTATTATGGGCGAAAACTGCTTTTTGATTAGCAATTCTAAAATGGGTCAAGCCAATGACCTTAAATTAGCGCTTCTTGGGAGGCAACCCAAGTTTTAAATTTAATCTTTGTATTTGTTTATTTCTTTTATTTTATCACCCTCCCAATCTTAATTTCGATGTTTGTTCACTTTGTAGGTTCAAGAAGCACTTGAAGGGAGCAATGGAGATCAAACTCACAAATTTTTAAGGGAAGACAAGCTTCAAGGGGGAGTATTTTATATCCATTAGCTTTTCCTTGTTATTTCATTTATAATGTTGCTCTTGACCTGATTGTGATATCTTGATAACATTGAGGACAATGTCAAATTTGAGTTTGAGGTTGCATTTCATGCATTACATTCATATATTGCATTACATCACCTTATTATGTCTATATTATATTTTTGTATCGAAAATCTAGAAAATTTTTGCAAATTTTGTAAATTTTGGACTTTTTCAAAAGGCTTTTAACTTAGAATTATAACTATAACCTTGATGAGCTAATGATTGGACTCTCTGAGAAGGAGGAATAAATGTAACTGGATAGGCAAAAAGGCTTCAATATGTTATTTGTGAAAAATTAAATCACCTAAGTGGAGTTAAACCAGTTAAACCCTTTCATAGCCATTAATCTGTAATATTGAACTTGCAAAATTAGGAGAAAATTTTTAAAATACAAGAAACCTAAAAATGCCTCACCGGCTCTATAACATGCTTTTTGGACCTATCGAGGCAAAATCCTAGTTTATGCTTGGTGAAGAGATAATTAAGGCATTCCTTGGTATAGCTTTACTAAGTCTTGGCCACCCCTAATTAAAATATATATCCCTTGCAGTCAACTTGTAGTATATATTTATCCCTTAGAATTTATTGTTTACCCATATTATTTACCTAGCCCCTAGCCTAATCACCTACCTTACCCTTTTGAGGAAGCCTAATGAACAAAGTAAAAAGCATGCTAGATGCCAAAGAAAATAAGGAGAGAGGATGTAAAACTTAAGAAAGAGTGCAAGTATGCAATTGAAATATAAAAAAAAAAGAAAAAGAAGAAAAAAAAATTCCCTCTCCAACCTAGCAAAAGCAATGGGTTTGGGGGAGAGGTTTGATTCAAAAAAAAGGAAGTACCACGGAGGCATACTTGGCACTATAAAAACCAAAAACCCCTCTTCTCCATACAAAATCAGTAGAAACAAACTTAGTATACTTAGTATTTTATGCATAAAGGCTATCCTCATATTTGCATTCCCTAAAAACCTTTCATTGGCAATTAAGTCATTATCCCTTTAGCTCCATTACAACCCTTTTTAAAGACCTTTTGATCTTTTGAAAAGTGTATGCTATATTAGTGGAGATAAGAAATTGAGATATACCTATGGAGTTGGAATTGAGTAACTTCATCACAATTACCTATAATAGAGGCAAATTTGGGGAGTAAGTGTTTCTTAAGTCTATCCTGATGAAACATGTTATTTGTGACTAATTAATGGCTTTGTATAGAAGAATAATTAGTTGAAATAACCTAAAGAGGGTGAGGTTCTAGCAGGCAATTATTAAGGCTTTATGCCTTAAAAGTGGGAATTTGGTATGAAGATTGAAGAGTGTTCAATTATGCGCCAGTTAAGTTTTTGGTTATGTTTCTAGGTACCCCAATGAGTTTTTTTTTTTAAGTTTTGCTTTGGTTGAGGGCAAGCAAAGGTTTGAGTTTGGGAGTATTTGATGATGTGAAATTATATAGACATTTAAGGTTAACATTCATTGCATTTAGTTAGCATTTAGTCTCCTTTTATGTTTATTTTTACGTGTTTTTAGTATTATTTTAGAAAACATGTTAATCCAACTCAATTCATTGATTTTTTATATTTTATCAGATATTTTTATGTGGTTCTAGAATCAAAGATGAGTTTAGAAGAGATTTGGAGGTCAAAACATGAAGAATATAGGGCCAAAAACATTGCACGGCCCATGTAAATACAACCGTGTAATTTCCTGCACCCTGTGTAACCTTCTGGATGAAAGAACGCTAAAAAACTAAAGTGGCAAAAAGTTATACAAGGTGGGGCATGTAACACTACACGCCCCGTGTAAAATGCCCTGACAGCAATTCTGATGCTACTTTTCTTTCTTTCAACCCGACCCAAATGGACTCCTAAGGTTTTTAAGACTCTGAAACTAGGGTTTTTACACGAGATATAAATATAACAAGTCAAGAATTGAGAGGGGGAGCCAATTTACATTCAAGGAGGCACATCAACTTCAAGGGAGGCAAGGGAGAAACAAGATCTGCAAGATTGCTAGAGGGGATTTTCAGCTGAAGTTCCAAAAGTCCAAGGCGCAATTCTCCTTATGGGTTCTTTCACTCTATTTTTTTCTTATGTCTTCTCTTTATCTTTTTATAAACTTGATTGTAAAACTCACAATGTGTGAGCAGTTTCTTTATTCTAGGGTTAGAGTATAGCACTCTCAATTTAATTATGAATCTTATTTGATTTTATTTAATACATTGAGAATTTTATTCTTTGATTTAATCTTTTGTGTTCTTATTGCATGCTATGTGTTGGTACCCACCTAGCCATGATCTAAGATACTGATTGATGAACTGAGATGTGAAGATTAGAATTGGAAAATCAAGATTTTGAACCTAGGAAATCTGACCTAGAGATAGGCTGATAACTTTTGTGGAGTTTCAAAATTAATCATAGATCTCAAAGGGTTTTGATTAGGACTAATCACAAATGAAAGTAGAGTTTGGCTCTAATTGAAATACACTTTAGATACTTTGAGAGAGGATCTAGGATACCTTATGATTAATTTCCATCAAATTAATAATCACCCATTTATTGAATGAATTAGATTAATTTCATAATTGATTGAAGTGTGAACCCCTAACTCTGGGTTGTTTTCACCCATTGATATTTTAGTTTAGATAATTGTTTTGGACTTTATTTCTTTTAGTTTAGATTTAATTATTATTTCTCTATAACTCGATTGTCTAGATAATTAAAATCATTATAGTTTAGTACTAAACACGGTCCTCGTGGAAACGATACTCTACTCATCACTTTATTATTTGTTAGCGATCCGTGCACTTACGGTGATTGTAAAACAATAATCAATAAGAAATCAATAATTTACGTTATATTTTAAATTATCAAATTATACATTCAAATATTGAAAAAAATAAATAAAATTTTACCAAGGGATAAAAATAAAATATCACTAAGGGGAAAAAAATAAAACCTATATAATAAGGAAAAGTAGGACTTTAATATTGAGGAAAAAATCTCAAATCCATTTTTAAAAGACACAAATTTAAGGAGAAAAACTTAGATCTATTCTAAATGAATCTAGATTTGAGAAATTATTAGAAAAAAAAAAAACAAGAAAATAATAAAATAAAAAGAAAATCGATATAAAAGTAGTCACGAGTAACTGCATGAAAAAAGAGATAATTTATTTAAGTATTTATAAATATAAGAAAATATATATTTTTTTAATTATTCTTTTAGATATTATCTTCAAGCTCTGTCCGATGACACGGCATAACAATTAATATGTCATAAAGTGATTTATACAATAGAAATGTGGATAAACATAACAATCATCCTTTATTTTTGTTTACATGTCTAAAATTATCATCTAATAATAGCTATTGAATGCACTTAAAAAATAATAATTAAAAAAAATCTGTAAAACATGGTAAGAAGAATAGCTTTTAAATGAAAAATCCAATGACGGATGGATCCCATTGAATTTTTTAAAATTTTTTTTGTCTGCAATTAAAATTGTAGCAAAAGAAGAGATGTGGGTCTAAACAATAATTACCAAAATTCTTAAAAATACTTTATCATCTTCAAAGAACAAACATCATACGGAGGCTTCAATTAGATAAATAGAGTATATTAGATTAGAGGATAGAAAGAAAAAAAAGAGTAGACCTAAATTGATTTGGAGGAGAGTAGTACAACATGACCTAGAAGCATTACATATTTCTGAGAATTTAATCCAAAATCGTTTAGAGTGGAGAAAGCGAATCAATATAGCCGATCCCAAATCTTTGGAATAAAGGCTTAGTTAAGTTGAGTTGAGTTTAATAATAATAATAATTATTATTATTATTATTAATCTTTAAACTATATTAAAAAAATTTTACTTATTTGTTAAAAAAAATTACATAATTATCGAATATATATTTTTATTAAATACAAAATAATTGCTATAATAAATATTTGTTAATAATATTAACAAATATAAAATAATGAATTTAAAATATATATATATATATATATATATATATATATATATATTTATATTTACATAAACAAGTTAAATATTAGATTAACAAATATTTTTCTTAAAAATTTATAAATTGTACATTACATTTATGTACAATTATGTATTGTTAAAATAAATTATGTTAAATCAAATATAAAAATAGCTTTCTTGTATAATTATTTTTCTCGAAAAATGACATTAAAGGAGTTTTTCTAATTATTTATTTGATATCGCTATAAGTTAAATAATTTATTTACAAAATTATAGACTGCAACAAAAATTAAGAATTTAGAAAAGCATATTATTTTGTAATTAATTATTTTTATTTTTATATTTAAATAATTATATGTTATTTAAGTTATTAAATAATTATATTATTTTAATTATATAGTTATTTATAATATATAACTATTTATGATTAAAATATAATTATTTCTAGTATTTTAAATATAATATAGATAATTTCTTAGATATAAAATTTAAATGAAGAAACCATTATGTTAATAAAATAAATTTTAAAAGACGTAATTGTTTTAAATTAAAAAGATGGTAAGCAAATTAATAACAAATTTGAAAGAAGGGACCATTCTTTTGATGGAATCAAATATCAAAGATTAAATATTTCTCATAAAAATACGAAAATATATTAAAGTTTTTAATTTATATGTTTTAAGGACTAATTTATGATTAATTCTAATAAAAAATTATATGAAAAGGGAATGATTTATACTTTTGTCTTCCTCTTATTGCAAAAGGTTTACCTTGAAGGAAAATGAAAAGTAAATTTTTGAAGAATTAAAATGCAACAGAATTATTTTGGATGGTATGTACTAAATGGGAAATAAATAGGTGGCAGAGGAAATGTACTATTGAATTGATTTGGGGACACATGGTGGTGCTCATGTTTCTCAAATTTCAAAAGTTGTTTGTTCTATATGAGATTTTGGACTCTCTCTCTCTCTCTCTCTCTCTCTCTCTCTCTCTCTCTCTCTCTCTCTCTCTTACTTTCCAACCTAAAATTTGTTACTATTACAAGGTAAAAGCCTCAGGCATACAATTTTCTCCTTAAAAATGTAATCATCGGCAAATTCAATATCCTTGTGTTTGATGAAAAATTTAAAATATGAAATTTAAATCTAATAAAATTATAATTTTTTAATTAATAAAAGTCATGAATTTATATATGGACTTATAAATATGAAGAGCATCTTACACTGTTTAAATAATAAAAATGACAACTATAAAGATGATATAATTTTTAATTTTAATTTTTAATTTATAGAGACGAATTTTATTATCATCTCCTTGGTAAGAAATTCTTGAAGTGTTTACGAAAGAGGAAAGATTTCTTTTAGTGATAAAAGATACTGGCCAAATACATAAATTTATCTCTAAATTTTATAAAAAAAATTAGTAACATCCGCAAATTTATTTTCATCTTGTCGCACACTTCAACTTATATTTTATGGCATTATTAAACTCATATTAGCGTTAAACATGAGAGCGTGTAAAAATACGCATACTTACGTGTCAAATATTACTAACATGAATTAATGATATGGGTCTTATGTATTATATCCATTAAGTACATGAGTCTTACAATTTCTATTAAATACTTGTATCTCATCCATGTTAAAATTTTTGGTCCCATCATATTCATTACATACATGTATCTCATTCATCTTAAAATTTTTGGATCCCATCATTTCCATTAAAGCTAGACATAATCGTTGCCTTCTAATACTACTTTCTATTCACACAAAAAAAGTGACTTTTTGTGTTTAAGCTCATTATTAATTAAATTAAATTTTTATTAAATTAATTTAATTAATTAAAAGTATGAGATAAATTAGTGGATAAATCTTTGTGGAGATAAATATCAAAAGAAGTTAGTCAATATGGGTGATTAGCTAGGAAAGCAATTAAAGAAGGTTATGAGAAGTTAAGAGAGGTTATAGTCCTACAAATAGTGGGCGGATAACTTTCATCAATTGTAGAACATGAAGATGAATCTTTCAGACTCTTCTAGGTACTTGTAAGAAGAACTGTAAATATCAAATAGCTAGCAACGTGAAAGCCTCCCACTCAACTAAGGGTGAGAATTCGGTTCAAACCGAATCGAACTGAACCGAATCAAATTAAATTATAAAAACTGAATTATATATTTTAGAAATTGAACCGAATCGAAATGGATGAAAAATCAAATCAAACCGAACTGTTTATTTCAGTTCGATTCTGTTCAAATCGATCGGTTTTGATTTTTAATTAATTTTTTAATTTAGACTTGATTTTTCAAGTTATTTGATCTAATTTTAACTTTGATTTGAACCTAATAACTATTAATCAATGAAATTAAACAATATATATATATATATATATATATATATATATATATATATATATATATATATATCAAATTAAATTATAAAAACTGAATTATATATTTTAGAAATTGAACCGAATCGAAATGGATGAAAAATCAAATCAAACCGAACTGCTCTATTTCAGTTCGATTCTGTTCAAATCGATCGGTTTTGATTTTTAATTAATTTTTTAATTTAGACTTGATTTTCAAGTTATTTGGTCTAATTTTGACTTTGGTTTGAACCTAATAACTATTAATCAATGAAATTAAACAATTTATATATATATAATTAAATATAATTCATAAATTCTCCATAAAAATAAATCAATTTAAAAATCGATTTGGTTCGATTTGATTCGATTTGAATATATAAAATTACTATTCAATTCTATTCGGTTTAACTGATTTTTTTTCTAGTCAAAACAAAATGAAATCGAAATAATTGGAATTTTTATAATTAAAATCAAACCGAACCGATTGAATTTTAAAATCGAACCGATTGAATTTTAAAATCGAACCGATTGAACCGAATTGATTCTATTCGGTTTGATTTTTCAATTTGAGCCGAAATCTGCTCACTCCTACACTGAACCAATCAATCAAATCTGACTCTAATAGTCAATCTATCCTTTACTTTTATCAGCATTTAATTTTTCAACTATCGCATTTAATTTACAAAAGCCTTATATTTACTTTTCAAAAGCATTGTATTCATTGTTCAAGCAATCAAACCAACCTTTTATATTCAATTAATTGTGTGATTGACGAAGCTGCGTACAGTAAAATCAGTTTTCACAATGTTTGATTTCAGAGGTCAAAAGTACAAACTAGGTAATACACTCAATATCTGACATACCAAAAAATCACAAGCTGTCAGCTCGTCAAAATTATTTTTCTAAGGAATCACTTTCTTCTAAAAGAAATTCATGTTTCACTTTCTTCTAAAAGAAATTCATCTTTCTTTCTAGCAAAATTTACTCCATCAATCAAATAGGTTAGCCATATTGTAGATCTTCCCATACCCAAGCAAACCCAACAATCTATCCACCAGAAACTCAATGTATTAGCTCATCAGCTCTCCATTTATCCCCACCAATGCATAAGGAGGTGCACTATCCCCTTCACATGCTCCTTACTCAACTTCTTCCTCAACAACTTGTATAGCAAGTAAGCAAAATTGCAACGCAAGCCTCTGTCTTGCGAGATCATTCGTTTGAGAATGTTAATCCCATCATTGACTCGCACCTTTTTAGCCAAAATATCACGTAGAAACTATTAGAGAAAAATTATCCTTTCCACATAGGCAAAAACGATCAATCTCTCAATGAAAATCTTTGGGTCATCGATCTATCTGACCATCCACTCAAGCTTTTTAGTGACACAAGGGATAGTCTTGATCACATGAAACAAGTGATTTTACTCATTGTAGTCTTTGATATAGGTCTCTAGCAAAAGACTATTTGATATAGTTGATGGTTAATAAGGAAAAACAATCTAACATGAAGAAAAATGTGAGCTTATCTCTGGTTTGAGAAGATGAGAGGGAAAAATTACAATTCTCTGCAGCAATGGTGGTAAGGGATTTTAAATCCCTAGGAGAGAGAAGATGTAGGAGAAAGGAGCTAAATTTTAGTATTTTTTTTTTTTTAATTTATCAATGCCATGTCATATTTTTTTTTTTAACTTTTCAATCGCTCAACTGGATGTTAATTCATGCACATTGCTACCTAGAACAGTAGGGGTTTAATAATACCACAAAATAAAAGTCGGAGTGTGTGATGGGACTAAATAAAGTTTGGGGTTAAACTTCACTAAAAAAAAAAAAAAGACAAGTATTAGAGATAAATTTAGCGGTAAATTAAAATTTTATCAAATATTATTGATTGTCAATACAGGATGTCATGTGTTAGTCACGTGACAGTATTATAAAAAAGAATATCACGTGACATTCTCTTAAAAATATCTTCTTGCAATATATATATATATTAACCTTTTATATTCATTTTTTTAAATTATAGATTGGAAAACTTTCAAACAAAATAATATTAAAATTATTTAATATTATTATTATTAACCGGGCAACAAAATTCTGTTACATGTGCATCAAATATCATTATTAACTAGTTCACATGAAAGATATAAATTTATTAGCTTTAAGGAAATTGTGACACACTGTTATGAGATAACGAACTACAGATATCTAAATTAATTAACAAACACTATAAAAAATAATTAGTTTTGTAATCAATTATTATAACTGACTGAAATCGGTTGCTATTAACAATTAATTTATAATTTATTTTTTTTTAAATAGTTAGTTTTTAATTTAGCGACCGATTATTTTTTTTAAAATAGTTAATTTTTAATTTAGTAACAAATTCAAGAATATGTTGCTAAATCGATTTTTATCAGTTATTATTAACAACCGATTTATAATTGATTGCTAATCAATATTAGAAAAATTTTAAATATACTGTTATTTTTGTGACTTGAATTTTAGATATGTTTCATGGACCCGAATTATGACTCGACCCCAAAGTTTAGCACTGCGACCCGATTAGGATAAAAAGTAAGATCTGTGGTAGTAGCGGAGGCACGGGCTGATAGGCCTGGGCCCAAAGCCCACCAATAATCTCCTTGGGGTTGCGGGAGCAACGCTCCCACAGTATAGACTAGTGTAAATATTGTAATATTTTACCATTTGTGATAGAGTTGTGAGATATTTGAGAAACACACTGAGTTAGGGTTTGAGAGTTTTGAATGATTGTATCTTGCTATTTTCATCATAGTGAAACTTTTTTCTCTTGTCTTGCCCATGGACGTAGACATTACGGTTTAACTACGTTAAATTCTATATTATTCTTCTTCTCTTTTCTATACTATGTGATTGTGTGATTTATGAATGTGCCTTAAATTTGCTTGCCTGTCATAATATATACGATAGAGAATCGATTGTTAAATTAAAGAATTATTTTAATTGGCTCCAGAATTAGCAAATGATTTGTAATCGATTGCAAAAATAGGTTATTATTAGCAACCGATTTGCAATCGGTCGTTAAAATCAATTATTATTTACAAACGATTCCTTATCGATTGCTAATAGTAACCGATTTTTGCAACTAAATTCAAACCAGTTTCTAAATTTTTCTCCCAAAAATTCCCACCCAAGTTTTTGTTTTCTTTTTTCTGATTTATAACTAATTTACAAATTAGTTGCTAATAAGAACTAATTTTTACAACTAGTTTTTTCCCCTAAAAATTTCTGCCTAATTTTTTATTTTCTTTTTTTTATTTGCAATCAATTTGCAAATTGGTTGCTAAAAACAATTGATTTTTGAAACCGATAGCAACTGATTTTACAACCGATTTTTCCCCTAAAAAATTTTCGCCCTTTTTTTTTGTTTTTTATTTTGATTTGCAATCAATTTTCGAATTGGTTGTTGTTTTGAAATCAATTTTGTCCCCCAAAAAAATTTCAGTGCTTTTTTTTTTATTTTAATTTGCAACCGATTTGCTAATTGGTTACTAATAGGAATTGATTTTTGCAACCGATTATGAATCGGTTGCAAAATCATCTCCCCCAAAAATTTTCGTCCAATTTTTAAAAGAAATTAGCAACCAATAATTGATTGCTAAAATCGGTTGCTAATTCATTTATATATACTACTACTCATTTTCTTTCCCAACTACTTATTTTCTTTCTTCACTTATCATTTTCTTTTTCTCTATTAGCAACCGATAATCGATTGCTAAAATAAGTTGCTAATTCATTTATATAAACTACTACTTATTTTCTTTCCCCATTACTTATTTTCTTTCTCTACTTCTCATTTTTTTTTCTCTTTTTCTTCTCTTTTCTCTCATTTTCTTCGTTATCTTTTTTATTCTTATATATTTTATTTATCTTTTCATTTCTAACATATTTTTTCATAATTTTTTCTTTCTTATCTATTTTATTTATCTTTTTTTTTTCTCATCTATTTTATTTTTTATCTTTTTCTTTATCATATATTTTCTTCTTTATTATCTTTTTCTTTCTTCTCTATTTTCTTTTTTATCATTTTTTTCTTTCTCCACTATTTTTTTTATCACCGTTTTCTTTCTCATATTTTTTCTTTTTTTTAATGAACCCTACACAATTTAATGATAGGATCAATTAGAGGATCGACTAGAGAGCTAGGGATGCAATTGCAAATTCTACGATACATATGAAGTATGTGCTTTTTCGCTCATGTAGATGTAGAATTCATTTATTATGATTTTATGAAAAAACTCATATTTTTATGAATGTAAGGAATTCTAAAATTAAGTGCTCAAGTACACCTAATAATTTTTTCAAATCTAATTGTGAAATTTCACCCACCAATTCCAAATTTGTCACAAGCGGCCAAAGCCTCTTTATTTTATTATTCATTCATTATGGCTTGTATTGTTGCATTAACCAACATCAATGTTTTGGAATATTTTGCCAAGGAATGATTATGGCATTCCTTTGACTCTTTGCATCTTTCTCTATTTTATTTATTCATGTCTTCATTTGCCCAACTTGGTTGGTACTTGCTAGGTTACTAGGTTTATGATAGTTCCATAGAATTTTATGAGAAATTGAAGGTCAGAAATTTACGTGTTAAGTGTTTTGAGCTGCTCAATTATTTGTAGTATGTTATTCTTTTCTAAGAATGTGTTTGGTACAAGATTAAACAATTAATGGGGTGTTTGATACAAGATTAACAAGAGAAAATATTTATTACTGATATAGCTGCCCGATATATATATATATATATATATATATATATCCAGTTACTCGAGTTTTCAAATAGTCTATGAGTCTGATCATATTTAATGGTTCAGCTATGAGATTCGTTTAGTTGGTTCAACTACGGTAAGACCCACTCAATAAAAGAAAAAAAATCTTAATTAAAGACAATCAATATTGATAGAATTGTCCCTATAAATACAAATATAATCCTATAATTATGTTAGCTAATAATATTCATATAATTATATAATTGACTTATCATAACTAACTATTGTTTATATCCTATATAAAGAGATCAGATCATCTATAGAGGTATGTTCTTTTCCTAATCAATTTGATACACTATTATCTCATATTAGCTCAGCTCTAACTTGAGCGTCGGAGGTCTCACTGGGTTCATACCTAGTGAATCTCTGACCAATTTATTTTTTATTTTGCAGGTCCACACCCACATGGAGTTTCCATGGACCGCAACAGTGGCACCGTCTGTAGGGATCAGCACAAAAAGTCATGTCTTTTCTTCATTTTTTTTTTCACATTTTACATTGAGATTGTTAGAATGGTATCAGATAAGTGGATGGCTTGTAGTTTGCGACAACCCAGCCAATAAAGTTTATCACACTGTTTAAGAATCTTTAAAAATAATTAGAGGTTTGTTCATTATTTCTTATCTATCTTATTTCTTATTTGTCCAAGTGAGATTGAAAAAAAATAATTTCTACTTGTATGTTTTAATTTCTTTCTTTTTGAAGTTTTAAATTTATGAAAAATGTTGATCTTCGAAATATTAAGATGAGGCAATTAGGGGTGCTCCTATTGCTCTCGGTCATCCTTTATATGTAGAGAAGTACTCTACATTGTTAATTTTGGCTCGAGCCATTGATTCATTGATGATGAAAAGGCTATTTTTTGCTCAAAATTACAAAATGGGCGACTGATTAATGGGCTCACATGATTAAGCTAAATTCTACAATATTTTTTTTAGCAGCTAAATTCTACAATATTACCACCTATTGTTGTTTTATTTTTACCTAGAATTATGTAACATGCCACCTTTTTACTGATATTGAATGGCCTTAAAGTTTGGTCAATTTCACAAATTTGTCATCATTATTTATGCCTTATTTTGCGATCATATTTACAAGAATACTGTTAGCTACATGAGATTTTATTGTCATTTACAAAATTTGACACTAACTGATTTGTTACTCAAGAGAAGCTCTTAAATGTGCCATTAGCAATGAGTACTCGAATAATTATTCTGTTTGTCATATATATATATATATGTGTACAAATGCCTATTGGAAAAATGCTTTTAATTTTTTACATAGCCTATCAGGTACACATCATCAAATTTCTTTACTCTTAATTATTTTTATTCTACTTCTAAGTAAATCTTCTATTTGTATTCATCCATGTGCATATATATTTAGGATTTTAAATTGCCTACTGAGCATCAATTGTATGCATGAAGTAATTTTATGTTGTCCACTTGACAATGTTTTAATTATTTTGAGAACTTAATAACTTCACTTTTAATGATTTTTACCATTTCTTTACAAGAGCTTATTTTACTTAAAAAGTTCATATAACTTTATATATGGTTTTTTTTATCCCATTCCAGACATCCAATTTCATTCCCAAAAAAAAAAAAAAAAACCACTAAATGTGAGAAAAACTTCTTCCTCCAAACTCTCAAGCAATCAGTTTTGGTTAAAAGTTAGAAATGCAAGCCATGCAAGCCTTAATCCTTGATTAAAATTAAATTTATTTTGAAGATTAAATTGCTTAGAATTAATTTCTACAAATTAACATTTAGAATTAATTAAGAGCATTTGTACAATTTTAATTGGATTAAATTATTTAGTCCATATGACTTTCTACTATTTTCTAAGCATCTAAATTTATCTTAGAATTTATTTCTATAAATATAGATGTGCCAATATTGCCCTTGATCTTATATTTTAAGTTTACTTATCATGCTCCAAGTTTTAGCCTTTAATTAAATTCATCTAATAAATGCACATGCATCAAACTACTGCAACTGAAGTATGACACATCATTTTCATGTCTTCCTTGAATTTGAAGGCGTTTATATTCAGTTAAAAATAAGTGTACATATCTCTTTGACATAAACAATATACATATGATATACTGCATTATTATTAAGAAATGTCAAATAAATTTATAACTTGAATTACATGTGATTATCTTCACAAAAATGTTTTTACAAGCATTATTTTTGTAGATAATTTCAAAAAAGCCAATAGCTCCATGGCGATAATTCACCATTTTCAAGGAAACAATCTACCATGCTAAAAATAAGAGTGCTTATTCTATCCACGACGATAGTTTACCAGGCTAAATAAACTGAGAATGTTTAATCCATCCACGGCAATAATCCGCTAGGCTAAATAACTAAGGGTGCTTAGCTTATCTATGATGATAGTCCGCCAGAGCGAAAAAATAAAAGTGCTTAGCCTATTCAAGGCAATAATTTGCCAAGGTAAACAAATGAAAGTGCAAACCTACCTAAGGCGATAGTATGCCAGGATAAGTAAATGAAAAGTGAAAATCTAACTAAGGCAATAGTCCGCCATTATCAAGTTCAAGGTGATAGTTCACACTCCAAAAATTGTAAGGCGATGGCAAAAACTTTATTGTCTAAGTACTACGAACCTAAAGATTCGTACTCAATGGGGAGGACTAATGATATAGCATATATATATATATGATCCAGTTACTCAAGTTTTCGGATAGCCCATGAGCCTAATCATGTTTAATGATTCAGCTATGAGATTCATTTAGTTGATTCAACGACTGTATGACCCACTCAATAAAAAGAAAGAATCTTTATTAAGGATAATCAATATTAGTAGGATTGCCACTATAAATACAAATATAATTCTATAATTATGCTAGCTAATAATATTTATATAATTACATAATTGACTTACCATAATTAACTATTATCTATATCCTATATAAAGAGATCAAATCATCAATGGGATTATGTTCTTCTCCCTAATCGATCTAATAAACTATTCTCTCATATTAGCTCTAATTTGAGCGTCGAAGGGTCCTCACCGGGTCAATACCTAGTGGGCCTTTGACTCATTTATTTTTTATTTTGCAGATCCATACCCACAAGAAATTTTGATGGACCTCAACAATTACCCTTGTAACTTTTAATCTCTTATTAATATTATTTAGATGTTTAAAAAGACTATTAATTTTGAACCTAATTAAATTTATTTGGAAGTTAAGGTTAAATGTTGACCTTGGGGGCTAAGTTAATAATTGCTCTTATTAGGGTTAAAACTTACAAGTGTAACACATAATCCTGAATTTTTTAAACTTGTACAAAACGCATTATTAAGGGTTAAGTATTACTCTTATAAGTTTTAACATCTAAAAATGGCAATTATTAATCTAGTCCTCCCAAGATTAACATTTAACCTCTATATAATAATAATAATAATAATAATAATAATAATAATAATAATAATAATAATAATAATAATAATAATAATAATAATAATAATAATAATAATAATAATCTAGGAACAATTATCAAAATAAGCCAAACTAAACTCTGATCATTAGATCAAACCGTATACAACTAACTTAAGGAGGATAAATTTTAACAACTATCCCAGAACTTATATGGTTATAACACTATAGTTCTTCAACTTTAAAATGTAATATGAAACCCCCTAAACTTTCAAATTTTGCACAGTAAAATCCCTCTCACTTTCAAATATTGATTTTCTTGTTAGAAACTAATGTGAACAGCTCCTGCATGACACTTAGTTAATATTTTTCTCTCATTTCTTATGCAAAATGTAGAATTATTCTCTATATACCTAAAAAATTATTCTGTCTACAAAGAGGAGAATGATTCAATTTACACGTAGCTTGAGAGAGAAAAGAGAAATACTGATTGAGCTCTACGCTGGAATTGTCCATATCAGCATTTAACTAAAAAACTTGTAATTAGAGGTTAGAGAGATTTTACTGTGTAAAATTTGAAAGTTGATAAGATTTTATATTACATTTTTAATTTAAGAGACTGTAATGTTATAACTAGATAAGTTCAGAGATGGTTATCAAAATTTATCCAACTTAAGCTTGTAGTGTTTGTAGCAGTATGTTTATATGCAAAACAACGTTGGCTATGACATTATTATTGGGAACTATTTATAGGTACAATGTACAAAAGTCACACAAAAGATAGAATTATGATGTGGCCCAACCACAAGTGCATGAGTTTTTAAGTAGTATAGAAAGGATATCGTTCTCTCAAAGAGTTATGTTTTAAATTGAATTTTTGATATGAAAATATACTAAACTAAATTTGGATTGACAATTAATTAAATGAATAGATTGGGAAATAAAGGGTATATTTGTAAATTCAATGAAGAAATTGCTTGAATAAAAAATTTTACTAAAATTATAAGAAATGGATTGAGCTAAATGCAATATGGTAAGAATAAAGGTGCAAGTAATTAAAATCAATTACAATTAACAATGGTAAAAAGCAATTTCGGAGTTATAGGGTTCATATTTAAGCTATTTTGGGATTTTGATTGGTTAACCAAACATATAAAAATTATGTGTATCAAGGAGATTAATTCTCATATCCTTTGAATTCTCTTTCGAGTGAGACAAAGAGTGCCTTAATGAATTTAATCCTACTTTCGTGAAGTTAAAATTAACCAAGACCCATTTGATTCTTTAATCAATCTATTAATCCTCTTAATCTTTAGTCTATTTCTAAATCTAAGTTAATTAAGTCGAATTTCTTGATTATCTATCACTAGGTTTTCTCTTTTCGGTACTTCAACCAAGGATTAAAAATATAACTTAATGGGATCCTATACTAAGTATGTCATTATACACACAAGAAATGAATGAAACTCATAATAACCATAAAATCTGGTCTAACCAGTTCATATCCACAAAATATCTTAAATATTATATACCCAACTTTAGAATCTTAAAAGAACTACTCACTATTCATGTTTAATGTTAACAAAAGAAGAAGTAAAAGATGAAAAGAAAGCTAAAACTAAAGAAATCCGATGAAGGAAATGCAGAAAATGGCAGAAAATGAAGAAGAATCAAAGCTTCAGGTGGGAATAATTAGGTTGTTGGCTCTTGCTCTCCTTCTTTCTAAATCTTTCTTCTTACAACAAAAATGAGGTAATAATGTTTTTATACCCCCTGACATAAACCCTAAAATGGACTAAAAATGGTATGTGATGAGATCATACACGTATAACAAAATCTTGCTCCATCAACTAATTAATGAGAGAGTGCATGGTTAGAACTGCGCCCATCCAGTGCCTTATGCGAAGTGAGAACTGGAGAAAATAAGTAAAGATAGGTTTGCATGGCCATACAAGTCTTTATGCATGTTTTGTTAAGTTTCAGAGAATTTTTGTTAAGGTGCATAAGCAGGTGCATAGGCTATGCGAAAGATTATGCACATTTTGGCAAGTTTGAAAGATTTTTTGGTCAGCTACATAGGCTATTGCATAACCTATGCATGAAGCTATGCGGGTTTCGGCAGGGTTAAGTTCATTCTTTGTGAAGGTGCATAGGCTATGCATGAAGCTATGCACATTTTAACAGACTTACGACATTTCTCTGGTCTCTTGCATAAGATGGTGTATAGCCTATGCACTAGGCTATGCAACTTTCGACAGCTTAAGAATTTCTTGTATTTTCTGCACACAAACTGCATAGGCTATGCAGCTCCTTATGCAACTTTCGGCAACTTTCTAAATCTTTAATTCTTAGGCTTCATTTTTGGCATTTTTGGATTTGGAATTTACTCCTCACTCACACAATTACCTTTTACTCCTTTAAGAATATCATTTTACCTACAAAATGAAATAAAATTACAAATTAATCCAAATTTTGATAATTATGAAAAATTAACTAAATAACTAATAAAATTAACTAAAATGGCTAACAAAAGAATAAAATAACTTTGAAACTTAACCTACATGACTATATGAAATGCTTATATCAAATTCTTATGATACAAGAGATATAAGAGTTCTGTACAAGAGATACAAGAGTCCTATACAACAGGTACAAGTAGATAATCCTTATCACGCCCCCTTAATTCGACCCAAGTGTTGGTCAAATTGTAAGACCATTCCAAAGCTGCAGATGGCGAGACTTGGAGACTGCTTTAGTGAGTAAATCAACAATTTTATCTTTAGAGGTGATGAATCGAACAATGAGCTTTTTCTTTTGAACTTTATAATGCACAAAATGGAAATCAACCTCAATGTGTTTATTGCAGGCTTGGAAAACAGGATTAACTATTAAATATGTTGCTACAATATAGTCATACCATAAGATAAGCACTTGTTTAGGAAGATAACCAAGTTCATGAAGCAAACTTTGAAGCCAAGTAGCTTTAGTAGTAGCCATACCAGTTGCCCTATATTCTATTTCTATGGATGATTTTGCAACTGTACTATGTTTTTTAGTGCTTTAGGAGACTAAATTACATCCCATATAAATTACAGAACCCAATGTAGACTTATGGTTATCAATGCTACTTGCCCAGTCGGCATCAGTATATATGTTGATGTTTGTGTGAGTGGATTGTGATAAGAACAAACCATAGTTTTTAGTTGAGTTAAAGTACCTTAAGATTCATTTGACTACTATCCATTGATTCTTTGTAGGTTCCTTTAAAAATTGAGACACCTTTTGAACAGCATATGTAATAACCCGAATTTTTTAAAAATATAAATTTTATATTTTTATATGGTATTTAAATATTATCCTAACATTATTTTGTTATTTTAATAAATTTTATAAGATTATTATGAAGTTAGATTTAATATTTTGGATTATTGAATTTAAATTATAATTTTAGGTTTTGATATTTTTAAATTTGGTATAATGACAACTATTATTATCATTAATGCTATTATGTTTGATTAAATTATTAACTAAGAGTTATTCTAAATATTAATAATAATAATAAAATATTATTTTAAATTGGGGTTTAATAAAGTTGTTTTAATAAAATATTATGTATTTTAAAAGTTAAGATATATATATATATATATATATATATATATATATATATATATATATAGAGAGAGAGAGAGAGAGAGAGAGAGAGAGAGAGAGAGAGAGAGAGAGATGAAAATTGATGGAAGTGACAACTTCCATCTTGGGCAGTGTGTGGGCAGTGCCAGATTTAAAAAAAAAAGAAAAAAGAAAAAAGTTGAAACAAAAATTGGAGGAACCTCCCCCCCTCCCCCTTTTCCTCTCTCATCTTCTCCTCTAATCTTCTTCTTTCTTTTTTTGGTGACCTTGGACCACCGTCTAGCGGCGCACAAGCGGCACCAGAGGCTGGACGACAGTGAGGGGTGGCGATAGCAATAGGATTTTTTGGTAGAGAGAGAGAGAGAAAGAGGAGAGAGAAAGTGATGGCAGCCACTTTTTGGCCTTTTTTTTTGGTGATCTGACCATCGGATCAGAAATCTGAGACCACCAACGCACTCCATTTGATGAAAGCTTTGAGGCAATATAAATTTTAAAATTTTTCGATACTGTTTTTCGGTGGGCCCCACGGAACTTCACAATATTTTTTCGAGCTCTAAATGAGCTTAATAAATTTTGTAAAAATAATGTACTAACCCTCGTGTTATGGGCTTCACATAAATACATTCAATTTACAAAAATTCGATTGTCGATCAGATCTACATTTTCGGGCCGTACAGACGGGCAGCCGAAAAAACTTCAGAACCGGGTCAAGATTATATGTTACCCCACTATTTTCAGACGTTTCAGACACGTGTCCAACATTAGAATTGGCGTAGATAAGCCTGAACTCTAAGTTTCCTTAATTATTTAGTTTCAAGTTTACATTAAAAATCCATAAAATATTCATGGATAGTTAGAAAATTATAATTCCTTTTGTATTAGCTTGGTAATATTGCTAAGGACTGCGGGGCAAAATTTTAGAATTTTTAAAGCTTATTTAGGTAGTTTTTGCAAAAAAGTTAGTTGTAGGGATGAAGTGGTAATTTTCTAAATTATGGTTGTTGACTATTTGGATGGGCCTAGGAGGGGCCATATGATATGATTGAGCTATGGTTGTGTGACTTGCAGATATAGAAATATATTTTGAGCTCTTTTGTAGGTTGGATAGGTCCTAGGAATAGGAAAAACTCTGCCAGATTTTCGGCATGACTTAGGATGTCTTTGGTTCTTTTTAAGCTTGTATTGAGTCAATTATATTAAATAATTATAATGAAATTATTAGGTGAGCTAGGACAACCTTCCTCCTCCGCCTAGCCGCTACAGTGACCTCGGTTCACGTCTGTGAATAAAATATTGATTTTACTTAAAATTTCAATATTATTATATGTTCAGGCATGCCCATACATCACTTATAAATATATATTTATGAATGTTAAATACTAGGCACATTTTATATTGCATCTTTATTTAATGAAATATTATAGATATTATTTTATGATAATTTGGAGTAGTGTGCGTGTGTTGGCGTGCGTGTGATGTGTGATATTGGTTATGGACAGGACGGATAGATGCGGCTAGAGCTTGAATTGCTGGGACCTGATCCTTTATGGATAAGTTGGGGTAGGCACAGCTCGAGATGATCTCGCTAGCCCCCGCATTTGATCTATTAAGAGAAAGTCTGGCTTGAGATGTACTTGCTGGCAGATGTTGGATTTAAGAGAGCTGTATAGGAGATCAGCTCCCATATATATGTATATTGTTTGAACACTATATGGGTGTGTGAGTGCTCCAAACTACTTTTTGTTGTTTATGATGTGATTTGTATGAAAATTATGAAGGTATTGCATTCCACTCTTTATGATGCATTAGCTTTAGATAGCTATAGAAATTATACTTAAAATCAGTATTTTACTTTCTAAGTCGAACGCTCACTCCTGTTCACCCTATTTTTCCAAGCTATAGGAGGAGACCTTTTTCAGAATAACCTGCTTCTTTTCTCGCCGGTTATCAATAATTACTTAATTATATTATTATTTTCTAAATTTGTAATTTAAAACTCTGCATGTACTAGCAGTAGCATTAATCTTGTTAAGGATTGTGTGAATTTAAGTTTTTGTATTAATAAATGAAAATTTTTTATGATTTTTAAATAGTTTGTAAATGATGTAATAGGGTTGAGTTGGGCCCCCCTAATTTTAGTTCCTGATAATCATTGGGTTAAGTTAACCCAATATAAAATTATAATAGTTTAATTTAATTTATTTTATATGCATGTTGGGCCTAAATTGTGGGCCTGGTCATGGGTTTAGGAACAGTAAGACTTACTATGGGCCTTGAGGGCTTTATACCAGCCCAGGTCCTAGTGTTAGACCAGCCTATAGGTTTGATCGTGACAATTATGGTATCAGAGCTTAGGCTCCAGATTCATGGGAAAGAGTATATTTGGGAGTGTAAAAGGAGTCTTGTTAGGATGTTACATGTGGAGTATGGGATTCTGTTTCGTCTTCTTTTGTAATTCTTTACTTCTAGATTCTGCGTTATTCCTCGATTAGTATAAGAGTGCTTCAGTTTAGCATCTCGATTTTGTGAAGTACATGGTGACGTGAAATAGATTTAGCAGATGTGTTGAGGTCTGCCATGGAAATACGTACTCTA